>NC_135689.1:17891391-18608891 GCF_964276395.1 Gasterosteus aculeatus
TCCTGTTGGATTCGGGTGCGCCGGGGTCCAGTCCCACAAAGCCCACCCGGTGCTTCTTCTCCTCGGCTTGAGTTGGGTAAACCCCGCCGTTCAGAGACTTCTTCACCATCCTGAAGTCGGGACGACTCTACCGAGGATCGTCCGTGTCGTTGCCGCCGCGGGGATGCATCACCGGGCCGGTGTGCCGGTGTGTGTGTGTGTGTGTGTGTGTGTGTGCGCGCGCGTCTCTCTGGAAAACCAATTGCGATAACTAAGCGTCCGCTTTCACAGTCTTCCCCTTCCACCGCGCGCAGCACACGTGCACAGACGGTTCCTCTCCACAGTCGGATCACGTTGGTCATCAGCAATGCAGAAGTTCCGCAATCATAGTCCATGGTCCAGGATATGCAACATTAACCGACACACGCATGCAACCAGCCTTCTTCTATTAATGTTAGAACATCTGGCTGTGTTACAAAAACATTCACTTAAATTCCCTAAAATAAAGTTATCGTTTAAAAGAAAAATGCTGCAAAGATTATGCATGTTCATAAAATATGCACGGCTCTGACATCAGTCAGTGTATCGGATACCTGAAACCATCACAGGCTGTTTGCATTCTGAGGCTGAGCAACGCCAAAAGAATAATGTATTGCCACAATCCGATCTGTCAACATTAAGCGGGAGTGGAGAGGGGGGGGGGGGGGGGGGGGGGGGGAATGTAAATACATGTATGGAATATATGGTATAAACAAAGATATAGAAACTCCTCACATTAGAACACGAGGGAATAACAAGGGAAACAGTCAGACAGTAGAAACTTCTACTGGAGATCATCTGCTTTGCTACTTCAGTGAAACATCATCATCACACTATGAATATTTTTATTTAACAGCTTGTTATCACATTTACAATGATAATCTTAGAAAGATTCAACAAAGATCCTTTGTACAGTTATTTTCAAGCAAAATAAAATTGCAAATAAGGTATATACAAAAAAACATTAGAATAATGTAAAGAAATGTGTAATCATTGACATTTATCTGTCTGGCTACACAAACACGCTGCAGTCATCAGATATTTTAACTAGCAACACATGCTTAAAATTTGATTATGGTACTAATATGGTAACTAATACTGTAATTTGGAGTTTGTACGATGCACACTGCTGAGATTAACAGTGCATTTTATAAGGGAGATAATCA
This sequence comes from Gasterosteus aculeatus, assembly GCF_964276395.1. Lineage (NCBI taxonomy): Eukaryota > Metazoa > Chordata > Actinopteri > Perciformes > Gasterosteidae > Gasterosteus > Gasterosteus aculeatus. The sequence goes on from NC_135689.1 coordinate 17,892,576, forward strand.
TGCACATATCCAGAGCCTCTTATGCTAAAAGAGGGAAGTAGAATTACTGTCGCCATGTTAGGGCCGAGAGATGTTGGGACACTACTCAACATGCTCATTTGGAACCAGTTGCTTTTAAATAAATTACAAAGGCTAATGAGTGCAGCATGTGAAGACAGATTCATGAAACGCTCCTCAAATCTTTTTAAGAGTCAAAAAACAAAAGTCAGTGTCAGTGAGGTTATTCTCAGCAAATACGCTTCTCTGCCAATGCACAGGCATGAATACAAAAGGCTTTATATAATATACTGTGTCCATAAAAATAAACCAATTTAAGTTATAGCATAACTCAGACATATCCTATCTTTTTTTCCCCTCTGACATCATTACAGTCGGTATGTACAAGAAATTAAAATCTTCAGTAAAATAATGTTACTGTGTTTCAATCTGGAAACGATCCCTTAGTTTGCATCATCACTTACAGTACGTTTTGCCAACACTACAACTTGAATGGACCAAATATTGTGCTTGTTTTAATACCCCCAGTGAATACAACAGTTCAAAAACACATAAAAACCATTAAAGGAATCTAAATAATGTCGTAGTTAAGAAGGCAATCCTTCAATAACTATAATTATAATTATTATATTAATAATTTAACAACCTGTCGACTTAGCTGCTGATTGACAAGCAGCCTCGTATGGTTTGCTTTAGCTTCCTTTGTCCTGATTAGCTAGCTTCTGTTTATCTGCCCTCCCTTGCTCTCCCTGAAGATCCCAATAACACTTCCTGGCGTGATAAAAGTCGATACATATAAATAAAATACACAAGCAGTTAGGTCTAAAAAAAAAAAAAGAAAGAAAAAGAAACAGCATGCCGTTGGTCCTTTAAATACTGTTCAATACGTAGCCTGGAATGCTTTTAGATTCTTTAATACCTGATATAGTAGAAGTAAGGGATAAAAATGCTCCTTCTGGACACAATAAATAACTATCCTTCATATAGTGCAGTAATACAGTACTCACACTAAACCTACAGTAATTGCACAGTAACCACATGCAAAGGGCGAAAGAAAGAGTGCCCCCCATCCCCCCTCCCCCGCACACACATTTTATCATCTGTCTTTTTATTTACCGTCGATCCCTACTTTCTGCATCAATTCAGCCGGCTGTATACATGAATACAAGTACTCTACTTCACTAGGGGTCCAAACGTTGAGCCCTGGGGAACACCAGCCAGAGAGAGAGACAGAGGCAGCTCTCTCTCAGTCCAAGGCGAAACGGATAGCATCTGCCTTTAGGATGACACCCCGCTACAGCTAGTTTGGTTAATCCGGTTAAAAGCAACAGCTCTGTTAGGAGCGTAACCAATGTTGGTGTCTTCTGTATGCGGTCTCAAACTGGCCTCTCCCTTTCACCTATTCTATAAACACTTTGTGAACATTTTTGTCAGCCTTGGGTGGACAGACAAGTCTGATGAAGAAACCCCACGGTTCCCAGTAAAACAGCACATGACTAGTCTGGAGCTCCATGCTGCATCAGTCTCACTGTAAGTGCTCCCTAGTAGCTACCATTAGTCAGTCGTACAGTCCAGTTTAGACTGCATGTTGCACTGAGGACTTTTGTGGTGTCCATGGTGGAATGGTCCCTGTATAACTAGGGCAGTTGTGTGGGAGATGGGGGGGAAGCGTCTCTTGGAAAAGAAAGCGGCGAGACCTGTGCTATTGACATCCATCATCATATCTTCCTTTTTCACATTCACCCTTTCTCTGAAGTGACGAGTTTTCTTAGAAATCTCCATCTGACGGTGGCAAACACAGTTTGAAGAGCCTGTAAAAGAAAAAGCTGAAATGAGGACTCGGCTTGGTTTTAACAGCATAGCACGTGCTGGTGGCGTTAGAAGAGGTGCATGGAAGTGTTTCACACAGTACCTTGGGAATGATGGAGGCATCTGGTCCATTACCTTGAGATTTTTAGCAGAGAGCTCGACTCTTGCTCCCTGAAACCAAATGAAAAAAAAACCAGAAAATATTATGCTACAGTCTCTACAATGACCACGTTACTCTGGACGGCTTAGCATTCAAAAGCCTACAATGTCTGGAAATACCTGCTGTAAGTCAGGGCACATTATGTCAAGTTTTATATATGACGGGCACGGTGATTGAAGATTAGTCGTCATTGACACAGTAAATTTGTGCTTACTTAATTTTACAATACATTGTTTTCACTTACAAGCGTGTAAAGTTGTTCAAGTAAATAATTCAAAGCAAATTGTAATTAAAGTACAAACAACTGTATGGTTAAATTGGTTAGTAGTAGGTAGTAGGTAGGTAGTTGTTAAGTTTTACATGAGCCTGTAGTTCTGTGGAACACTTGAGCTCATGACATCAGATAACTTCAAAATAGAACGTGACTTTTGTATTATTGTATATAAATAAATCAATATCAAAAACATCTCACTTTCTATCATTGTCAGAATTATTTCCAAATGCCAAATTACCAGTCCTAGTTCTTACTGAAATAAGTTCTATTAAACCAAATATAGGTGCGAGGCCTGAGCGCTACCTGTTTGCGCATTATATCCATGGTCTGCATGGTGCAGCGCGGCATGAGGCCGTGGTTCCTGGCGAGGATCATCGCCTGCTCCAGTGTCACATTCAGGGAACATCTGCAAAGAACAAAACGGGTTAAGAGGGTTCAGCTGTGCATGTGCCTCCGTAACAAAACACAGAGGCACAACACTTTGTTTTACACAGTGTATTCGATCACGTGTCACACTGTGTTTTTCTCTTTATGTTGAATTCCTTCCCTGTAAAGCACTTTGTGATCCTGGTCTGTATAAAGTGCTCTATTAATACATTCTACTTACTTACTGAATGGGGTTGTTCCCAAACAACACCTCGAAGTACAACTGTACATAAAGCAGTGCGGCGTCGCTGGGTTTCTCTCTAGTCTGGCGTTGCTACACACTGACCTCTGCATGCCGGTGCCACACATGGTGATGTGGCAGGCCCCCAGGCGGTTACACAGCTCCGAGGACACGCACAGCACGCTGACACCCGACGGGTGGCCTTGGGCGCTCGGGCGCACGTTGACGTATGACTGCATCAGTCGACAAAGGTCGTCCAGGGTGTTGAGGGGTCGAAGGAGCTGTGAGGAGCAGACGCAGAGGGGGGGGGGGGGGGTCAGTGCGTCACACTAACTGCAAATGAGAGGTTGACCACAGGGAAAGTGTCCATCTTACCAAGTCGGTTAGCGTAGCGCTACGTTTTAAAGGCTGTGCTTGTTTATGTCCTACGCTTAATACGGAAGGGTTACACGGGAATATCGGGAAAAAAACAAAAAAAACAATAGATGTATTACGTGTTGGTGTGAAATATTGTCTGTAGATCGCTGCGCCTTCTCTTCAGATTAATGGGAATACTGCTTTAACCTCTGGAAACAATGTCTGCAGAATATGTTACTATGGACTTGGGAGTTAAGTGTCTCTTTAAATTAGTGCAAAATACAATTGATCTGTATTGGAAACAAGTGGATTGGTCTCCAACCACTTTTCAATATTCAATACTAAACTAAGAAGAGTCACTGACTTGTTAAGATGCTGCAGCAGCAAATATAAAGAGGAAATCATTGAGTACGACACAAAGAGGTTCTGGAGACTTTCTTTAGAAAGACAATAAAAACCTGAGAATGAGGCACTACAATTGAAAACTATGTTCTATTCAGCTTTAATCACTGGAATCTAGTTCAGCTACAGTCAGTGTGGGACACTAGGATCTGTTTCCTAATCTAATCACCTCCGGGGTTCAGATGGATGCAGTTTAATAATGTTGAGGTTAGTTGGAGTTAATAGGGGAGTCCTGGCAAACTAGTGGAGGGTGCGGATTCAACTCAAGTACATCTTACTTTTGAAATGCTTGGTCGCAGGTCTCTAACTTCAAGGCCCAGTATCTGTGCTTGCATTTATATCCAGTCACAACGTTATATAAAAATGGACTCATGTTACAAGAACAGGGTACAATTGGAAAAACCACAAAGAGTGCAAAGTAGAATTAGTGTATATTTACCTGGTCTATCTTCATCGCTGTGGTGTTCGAGTCTGTCGGGAGATTTGACTTCTCCAAATAAAAAGCCCTGTTGGGGAAAAACACATAACTAGTTCCATCTTGTCCTGAGATCGTCAGAGTTTTTCTCCTCTGACTCAATCTGTGTGAGAGCGGAGTCATCTGGCATCTGGAGCCCTTCACTTTAGAGAATATGTGTCTATTACAGTACACGTTTTATTATTTGTTGATGTTGCATTAGCAATCAAAGCCATGTTATTATAATCACTATCATTTAAACAGACCAATAAACAATAACAATTCAATGGAAATTAAGAATACTTCAGTCATATATGCAGCTCTATAAATATTTTATGAGCCTAAATTTCTGAATATATTTTCCACTTCTTTAAAAAAAAACATTGTATTTTGCACATGTGATATCTAAAAGAAATATGATGCAGACAGATAATCACAAAAGTACACCAGTCACTGTTAACCAAATTCCTATCAAAGGCGGTTTGATGATCAGTCGGATGTGATGCATAAATATCACACCAGCCGATTAGCACACGAGCCACTGGGACGCGGCCAGTTCTCACCTTGAACAACTCTAGACCTTGAAACTTGTTCAGACAGCAGTCCAAGCTGCACGTCTGCCAGCTTGTGCACCACAGGGTGGACTCTCCCTTTAAGGGGGAGAATATCCCAAGCCCTGGTGAGGAATTTGACGCAGTAGAGAATGACGTACCTGAGCCGGCGGTAGTAGGCCTTCACCTTCTCCAGAGAGACGGCGTTGGTGCACTGCTGGAACTCCTCCATGGCTGCGTAGTCGTGCTGGGACACGCCCTCCGGACGCTCCAGGGCTGGACGAAACATTTAGATCAACACATCGCACACATGGCCACGTGTCCTTCAACTTAAACCCTCGCATTTTAAAACATCAGCAGGGTACCAACTTTCCCGAACATCATTTTGATTACTGACTGTCCATCTGAAGTCCATCCGATCCAACCAGCCTAGAGCGTGAAATTAACCTCCAATGTGAAACATTTTCACAAGTGTCTTAAATCACCTTACTTAGGTTTTTTAACCCATAAGAGGACATATGGTGCTCATATGTATAGCCAGACACTCTGGCTCTGGATGACACAAACTTCAGCACCGGCGGTAGCGTAACAGCCGACCCCCCATGAGCAGTAAAGACTATTTTCCACTAGGTGGCAACGTTCAGCCACAGACGTCATTGGCTGAATGGATCTGAAGCTGCGATGTAGCACTTGGTTCCAGTTCAACACATGAGAATGAAATGAGCCCTGTCATCGGGTTAGTATTCCAACTGGTGCTCATCTGTGGAGGTATAATGTCTATTTTGCAGACGGGCATGATGCCCAATGGCGGCCATTCTCCTCGGGCCAACAGAGACCGATGGACAACTAGAAGAAGTCTAATTATTGTCAGCAGAAAGTATTGGTGCACAGATGTTCTATTCTTACCCCTGGTGAAGAGGACGGTCTGCAGCTTGAGGCTGCCTCCGTTTTGCAGCCGGGTGGGCAGCTCGCTGAAGTGACAGCTGTCCAGGTACAGAGTGACCCGCAGGGCCTGCCGGCTGCCCTCCACCTGGTAACACACCGGCGTGTCTGCAATGCACAGATACAGGCAGCTCCATTAGCATTTGGGCTGTTCACGCAGCACAGGAGAACGGTGAGGGGCTGTGCAGCTAGTGACCCCTCTCGTTATAGACTTCAGAGTGAAAAGGAACGCGTCTAAAAGTCCACATCTCAACCGTGCTGGATGCTGAGTTATTGAGCTTTTTTTTTTTTACCATGAGGGATAAAACTAAAATCCCTGCAGACGTAACAGAAACAGCCTCGTCAAAACTGAATGAAAACTCTCGTGCCCAGCAAAGCCTTCATTTGAACTGCACGGTAACAGAAAGTCCATTTAAATATAACATCGGTATAACCGCGTTAAATCATTTTGGGAAAATCTGCCAGACACGAACCGTTGTTTGTTTTTAATGTAGCAGCTTCTGCCAAATACACTGCAGACATAAGATTGTTTTTTAAAGAAACAGAATTAAAGTCCACATTACTGAGCAGTACAAATGGACAGAGGTTGGTGCATCTGTTAAATCTTTCTCCCCCCCGTGTGGTTTACTAGAATGTGTCATTACTTTATCACTTGTGAGAAATCTTTTACAATTCTATTAACAGTATATGACCAGTAATAACGTAGAACACAAACTTCTGACTGTGACACATGAGCTTAGTTAAGGGAGAAGAACAGAGCTCTAATCCTGTGGAATTGGCCGTGATGCCTCAGACTGTGATGATCACACAATTGTGCCTCACCAATAGCTCCCGGTTAGTCGGAGATGAGCTAATCTATGCTATGAGCTAATCAATACTGCCCAATGAATGCTGCCGCCACGAACCATTCGATCCGCCTGCACTGCAGCAGTCTGAGCAGAAAATGCAGTTTGTTTTTTACATCAAGGTACGTACGTATTACGAAGTATGAATGAACGAGTCAGCATGTGTGTTGGTTTGCATGTTTGTGCAAAATATTCACATGCCACATTAAATACTTTCTGCTGCAGAACGTGATCCTGAAATAACAAAACCCCGTTTCAGTTGTCGCCCTGCCTCCCAGAATGGGAATTGCACGTGGTGCTTTTCCTTTTCCGGCCACATTGAGGCGGCTGACAGGAGAACCGGTTCAGGACGCGATCCTCCTTTTGCACCTGCTGGCTTTAAGGCTTCTGCTGGCTGGCGAGCCCATTCCATGAATACAGGTACGGGGGTTATTAAAAGGCATGAATGCGCCCAGGGCAACGCTCACAATGGCCACTATAACAACAACCTCCCTGTTGAAATGAGTGCAGTGCACTCTTCTATTAAAATCCTTACTTGCTCCGACCTTGAGCTGTGTGGTGGGCTGCAGACATTTATGCAGTGGAGTATTGTTTGCATATATATCTATCACCGCCTCCGTGTGTGTCGGTATTTCATGTGTCTCAGAGCGGCACCCTGGTGTGAGGCTGCATGCTGTGGCATTGATGAAGATGATTTGTGGGGCCACAGCGGTGTTGTTTTAGCTTCCTATTCAGTCGCGGCCCATTAAAGAGAAAACAAAATCTTCAATGACAAAATGTCAATTTCGCTCTCAATGGCTTCCATGCACCCACACAATGGAACTTTATTCAGAGTTGGTTGAACCATACAGCTGCTCATTAGCAGCGGGGGGGGGGCGGGTGGTGAATGGGCAGAGTCAGTCTTTCGTGATGGAGCCTCTTACTTGCGACGAGACACTCATCCTCCAGTTGCCTGAAGAACACAGTGACTTTGTCCAAGTCCAACAGGGCCGCCTTGGTGTCCTCCAGCATGGTCCGCTCCTCTTTCTGCCAGGGGAGGGGAGAATAAAAAAAAAGAAGAGTTCAGTCGTGGCGCGATAAGAGGTGCCACGCAGCAGAGGACAGCTGCATTGCCAGAAACCCTTAAGGAACCGGGAGACGGGGCTGCATCGTGGACGCAGCGGGACGCCCCGGCTGCTCGATGTGCGCTCACCAGGTGTGGTGCCAGTGTGGACTGGAAGTGCAGCAGCACTCCGATGACGGATATCTGCTCCAGCCACTTGCGGCTGGTCTCCTTGCCGTCCTCCTGGTACTCGCCGGCGTTGTTGAACCGCGACCGCAGCGCCGCCAGCAGCTGCTCCGCCAGCGTGCACAGGGCGCCCGTCGCCGCCTGGCAGAAGATCACATCTCGCCGCAGCTGAAGAGACGTGTCTGTTGTCGGGGAGTGCAGGTAGGGGAGGGGGGGGGGCAGAGGAGGGTTAAGGCATTTCTATTTCTCATGGTAAGCTTCCTGGTTACACATGGAGTGTCTCCGCTACAAATATTTTATTCCATGGATCCCGAGAGGAAATCTCCCATCACATTAACCAGCACCGTATGCCACTGTGCACAGTTCAAAGGGAGCGGAGCGTCATGTGCTCTGACACCAAGACCTCGTGCCTGCACTGATATTCAAAACAAAAACAGTGCTGAAAGACACATTTTCCCAACATCTGCTTTATTGCAAAAAAAATAAAGCAGATGTTGAAATGTATTTAGTGGTGAAATCAAAACATACTGACATATGGCTATGATATTAGGCTGTTCAATATTAATACAAAAGTGGACGTGGATTATTACTCATGTGACAAACTGAAAGAAACAACATTGACGTTTAATCCTGTGGCATTACATCCTCCACATCAAACAGATATTTCTGTTATAACTTAGTAACTTTGAAGATGTCTTAAGGACCTGCAGATGCTCGGCTGTAGAAGCAGCTGCATTTTCATATGATGGATGACCTCATTTGCAAAGCTGTTGGAATCATTCAAAATACTCCAGTTATGAGATATTTCCTGCTGCCTGTGGCCGAATTCTGCAGAATCTAGACCGCTCTTCGGGTGGTTTTATGGACAATTGGAGCAGGTATTTATCTATCGCTTTGACTTTGAACTCTGTGTTACACTACCTGTGCACTTCAGCAGAGCCAGGAGAAGCTGGTTCTTTCCATCTGTGGGGACAGAAGGAAAACAAGATGACTTTTGAATTGAAACTACATGAATCACGTGCGCCGTGTGCCGTGTGTGTGTTTGTGCTAACCGTCCACGAATCTCTGCAGGCTCTCCACCAGGGTTTTGATGGAGCTGGGGAGGTTCCAAGGGTCCTCCTGGATGTTCTTGTGGATGATGTGGCGACAGCGAACCGTCCAATCTTCTGTTTGGCGGAACTCTGTTTAACAAGGAACGTGTGAGCGCGTGCATCTGTTGCGGAACACCATCAACATGACAAGAACTCACACACGGACATGCATACGTACCCGGTTGGGTGTGGTCAGAGTAAAAGTGCTTGGTCTCCTCACAGGCCTTAGACATGACTGCTCCTTTGAGTAGGCAGTTGATGGAGTCCACCTGTGGGCAGGGAATGAAGCACACACACACACACAGTCAGTCAGTGCGAGTGTGTGAGGAGGAAGACAGAATGGAGGAAGAAAAGGAGGTCACAGGGAAGATGAAGGATCTCGATTTGGGGATACAAAACTTCCAAATATATGAAGCGATAAGTCCAAGCCGAAGCCCTGAGCTCACCTGGTTGAAAAGGTGCTCGAGGCAGCCGTGCAGCTTGTCCTGCTTGTCCGAGGAGATCCTCATGTCACACGGCAGCTCGTCCCCTAGCAACGGGAAAATAAAAAACACAGGACAACACGTGTCATCGGTTTTAATTTAGATTCCGACGAAAAAGATTAGAGGGGATGAAAGCCACTAAATCGTTTCAATAGAAATGCCTGATAGTGTAAATGAAAAAAAGACATCAACCCACATTGGACGCATACAGCTCACGGCGCAACTAATGTGGCTGCGGGGTTACGAAATGTGTCTGAACTATCTGACTGTGGTCGCCGCCATGAAACATCTGCAATTTTTCTATTTTGGTGCAGTGGAAGCATGACACACGATGAATGTGATCGCAAACTAAAAGAGAAATCACACTTTCATGCACACAGCCAATACGTCTGACACTCAGGAAGCGTGCATTGGCTTCAGCCTCGCTCATGTTGTTTACCTTAAATTGTCTTTACTCTCTAGCCAACGAGAAGGAGGGTCACATCAGATTTAGGGTGAGATATTGTACATTTCCTTTACCTGATCCCATCTCGTCGCTTCCCAGGTACGAGCTGTTACTTCGCACACTGGTGTAGGACAGGACCGAGTCTCTGTTGCTGTTGCATTCACTGTAACAGAGGACACACACACAATTTTAAATGCACAATAAAGCAAAGGCTTCATTCCGTTCTCAAACCACAGAGAGGATTTGGAGAGCTGCGTCTTGTAATTATGCTGCCAAGTAATCCTTCTGATTGTAAATGCCTTTTTTTGATTTACAGTATGAGAGACCGAAAGGTAATTAAACGTTTCACACAGCAACCAACCGCCACAGGTTTACACACTGCCACACATTTTACAGATTAACCAACACACTGGACTTGAATGCTGATATGGAGCTGGCCTCTCTGCACACGCACACATGCTCTTTGTAGCTGGCTGTGTTCCTCCGGGCTGAGACTTACAACTCCCCAAAACGGCCTGGTATTTATAGTCATGCGTCTACGTGATTCAACATGATTACCGGGAGCACGTGGAAGATTTATGTGACTCAAATTATACTTTGCTCCGAGTCAGCAAGCTGTAGCCTTCGCAGGAGCAGTGTGTGATTCACGGGCTCGATTACCATGACAAGCGGAACCACGGGCGCCTACAAGAGACGTCAATGCAGGGACCTTGTCTTGTTTGAGGAGCCCAAATGGGCTGGAGGACAATGTGGGGGAGCAGAGGTTGGATATCACCTGCCGGGTTACTTTGTGGTGCCTAATTTGTGTGTGTGTGTGTGTGTGTGTGTGTGTGTGTGTGTGTGTGTGTGTGAGAGAAAGAGTGAGAGTGTGTGTTTGTGGTGCCTGGCTACGTCAGAGCTGCTCCAATTATGGGGGAGCGAGTTAATACGACGGTCTTTTAGTAGTTTGGCTGGAATTCTCTGCTGGCATTCAGTCACACACACTCATAAGAACACACTGTGTATGAACTAGTTTGGTACTCTTTGGCTGAATTCAAACACACACCAACACTCTCTCACACCCTCCAACACAAACACACTAAAAAAGTAACCACACACATCCTGCCAAAAGTGTGAGCACCATTGTAACAATTATCCTGCTTGAAGTAGTGAATCTGGCTTGAACCTAAAAAACACACACACACACACACACACACACACACACACACACACACACACACACACACACACTTTGTTAACTGTAGCCATGTCCTATTTGCAAACGGTCTAGATGTATCATTCACAGTGGAACGAATGCATAAACCTAAAAAATGCCACGGCGCAGACTGAAACCACTTGAATGGTTTGCGTAGCATTAACAGACATATTGTCCCACAAAGGATCCACAGTAGAAACCGAGGAACTACTCGGCTCCTAAAAGGCTTCAACGACTTTTGGGAGCGACGGCTTCAGGGACAAAACGGAAAACAAACTATAGTGTTTTGAATTGAATGATTGCGTAAGGAAGCAAGGGGGGAAAAAAGGAAAGTGGGAGATTCGTAGAGGAAACATTCTGAGGAAACAAATGACACAAACAGGAGTGTTGGAATTGTTAAGTGATGAAGGCCATTCAATCGGTCGAGATGCATTCTGAAGCCTGGAGGGACCTGGAATCTGTTCCAGCTGGATCCGGACGCAGTCCTTTTAATTTCAGACAAAAAGGTCCTGGCAGCGTCATACGAAGATACAGGAGCCAAAGGTTTATGAGGATGCAGCGAAGCACTACTTCATCGCCAGGTCTTTCTTCCCTCCTCATTTCTGCCTTTGACCCCCCCCTTCTGTCCTCGCTCTCACATTATGCTCCTCAGGCAGGGACCTCCGACTGTTGAGTCTGTCGCCACCTCTGGCTTTCATGTCTGATTCTCTCTGACTCAAGACTCAACGGAAAAAGGTTTCACCGCTTTATGAAACACAGTAGCAGCTTTCATCACAGCTGCTTGGTCCACGTTCACTGCACAGCCTCGGACTGCTACTTCTAGGGGCGAGGTGTGTGGGGGGGGGTCCAAACCCTGAGTCAACACTTGACAGTGCCTGGAAGTAGGAGTGTGTGCGCAGCAAACAACATTTCTCCAGAGCGTTTTTTTGCGATGAGGTAGTCCTGTTTCACATGGCGTGGCCTTAATGACAGAGTGGGTGAGGAGGCTGCGCCCCAAACATTTGGCTCTGTTACGCACCAGCCCACCACACCGACAACCAATAACTACATCTTAGTGGGTGGTGGAGGGTGAGGCTCAGTGGAGAACTGCCCAGTAAACCATGCGCCCGAACACACACACACACACACACACACACACACACACACACGCAGAAACATCTGAATGAACTCACAACGAGCAAATGACATAACCAGAACCGACCAAAACATTTAAGTCATTTTTAGCCCTCGATCGCAGTAAAAAAAAAGAGCAACATCTGGAATGACTTTGAGAGAGGGGGGGTGGTGGGGGCTGATGAGCATTATGGGTTCGTAGGGTAAAGTAGTTTCAATGTTTTGAAGTCCACAGTTACAAATCCAGGTGTGAAAGACGTATCCGATGTGCCTATAGAAGCTAAATATCGATGTCCTGCTTCATACCAGCTAGCGCATAGAGAAGAGACATATGCGTCTATGTACCTTTTCAGCCCGAGAGCTCATAACCAGATTACATTCCAATATTTACAAACATTTCCTTGATCAAGCGTTACCTGTAGGAGTCCCTGTAGCTCATGGTGTCGTGGCCCGAGTCCTCCTGGTCCTCCTCGTTCACCTTGAAGCAGACCCTTTTGATGCCGCCCTGCTCCACTTTGTCCTGGTCGACGGCGTCGTCGCTGGGGGCCAGAGAGGGGGGCTGACTCGGCTCGTAGGCCGGAGGCTCCCCACCCTCCCCTTGGAGTTGCGTGGGCTCGGTGATAGACGACAAGAGGCTAAAAGGAGGGGCGACGTGCATGAATACATGAAATAAAAAGTGGCTAATGTGTTTTTTAGTACATATGTATAAATGTATAGAGTACATTGGAGTGACATCATTCACTACTATGCTTATATCTTTATCATCATACAGCACGCGCAGACGTAGTCTTCACAACAACATCCAGACTCACTGTCACGCCCCTTCCTCGGCACTGACACAAAATAAGAGTCTCTTTCTCTTGATGTTATCCTGGCCGCACTCCCTGTTCCTGTTCCTGAGCCCGGGCCCATAAATATTTTGGACCTAAAGAATGTTCCTTTTGTAAATCCTCAGTTTTAAACAAGGCAAAAGGGCAGGCAGACAAAGAGAGGCTGACAAACAGCCTCGGGAGGCTGCTGTTGGGATAACAGCTCCTTGCTTTTTATGCAGAGATCTCTAAATGTCACCGGGAAGGCTACGAAAATAGTCCACTCACATCTAAACACCAGTGGAATACAAATGTTTGAGCGGAGCTGAAAATAGCGCCTGGATGGATATTGATTTCATGGATTTTGATTTCATAGATGACGCCTGTTTTACGATGTTAAAGCGGTGAAATCTTTTAGTTGCTCAAAAGGATGTAAACGAAACTGTGAGACTTACACGTCTATCTGAGCGACGTACTGCCTCATCTCCCTCACAGCGACGTCCAGCCGGCTGTACAAGTGAATGTAGGCGTCCTGGGTCTCCGTGTCTTCCTGCTTGAGCAGGAAGCTCAACCCGCCTTCCCCGCGGCCGCCCCGCCGGCTCTCCGTCGACCCATCGCCTCCGTCTACCCTCACCTCCCCGCCCTCCTCCTCCTCCTCCTCCTCCTCGTCCCCGTCCAGGCCGGAGCAGCTCCAAGAGGGAGCGCCCATACTGGTCACACAGTGCTGGGTGTGGGACATGGGGTTCAGTTGTGCTGCAGGATGGATACAGACGGGAGAATACATGGTCACAGGAGGTAAGAGAAACAGACTTCACTATAAGATTTGCATCACATTAGCAGAGATGTTCAAAAACCTTCAAAAATAACAGTTTCGTCTTCTTAAAACAACTTCGTAAAAGGGGCCCTAGTGCAACTGCTATGCACAAGGGCGCCAATTTTTTTGTGGGTTAAATGCCAAACAGCAATAACTTGAGAAATCCTAAAACCGCAGACAGATAAAGTTCTTGGGGTGTGCCTAATCAATGCACACAGCACACGTTACATTTATATACAGTTCACGCACATTCCAGACGTCCCTTAACAATGCAGGGTATGGTGCCAGACGAAAGAATAGTTCCGCCTCACGTAGTAAGCCTAAATTCCTCCTATGCTACAGACTGAGACAGACTCGTCTCCTTTACTTCAGTCTGGGAGAGCCGTCGGGTTCGCACACTGAAGAGCAGTGGCGTCATCCAGACGTGCTTTTTCAGACGTGCGACTTGTAACGATGGCGACGAGGCGAGGCGTTCCTGGATCGCCGACAACGATGCCAGCCTTGTTGTATGTTCAGAAGCTAAAGATTGGCCAGAGGACGGGGTACTTCTTCCTTTCTTTATGGACACAGGATTTCTTGACGTTGATAATCAAAAGTTATTTTCATGGGCTTAGTTGGGGGTTTTGCTGTCTTGTCTTGATTTAAGAGTTAAGTAAGGGGGTAAGCAGGATCTGCCAAGCAGGCAGACACGAGTCCGACAGGATGGGGAGTCAGTTTCTGTCCTGGCTGAGGAATGTAAGGTCTGCGGGTCAACTAGAAGATTTACCAGCCAAAGGGGGGTTAGAGACACACCAACACTATTCAACATACACACTCTGTTTACGATGTTTACGTTAAGTCAGGAGTCTGGACATTGGATGTGACCGGATCTTAGATGCGGGAGGTGGAAGGTCCTCCTCTACGCCAGTTTAGGGCCAATAGAAATATTTCCTTCTCTGTCTTTCAAGGGTTATAAAACATGATGTTCTTGCTGATGTTAGTTAGTTGTTCTTCCGGCCTGTGTGCTGCCTGAACTGCTCCTGCCTTTGCAAACGCAGCGCTGATACTTGACCTGTGATCTGACAAATAAATTTTCCAGAACGAGAGAAGTCATTCGGCTGAATTTTTGATAACCCCAACCAGGCTCCAAATCTTGAACACGTATTCTTACAATTTGGTGACCCCGACGTGATTTGCTGACCTGGACAAAGAAAGACGGGGACGTCCGTTTTCCGGACCGAGCCGAAAGGACCGGCGGCGTGGTTCAGCATTGACAACAGGCGCGCAAACAGAATCAGGTGAGCAGACAACCTTTTGTTCTAAATGAATAAAATGTCTGTGATTGGATACTTCTAAAAAGATTTGTTGTCAACTGCAGAATTCGTCTCTGTCCATTGACTGAATAAGGTCGTTATAAGACCATTAAATTTAAAACTAAATTTGAAAATTTCCTGTTGATCACATGTAAAGTATAAGCACATACTCACACTGAATTCAACGTTAGGGAAAGTGAATAAGTGTCCATAGGTTTAGGGATTTAGGTAAAAATATATATAATCTTAGTCGGTAGAAATCCAAGTTGCAATCCGTGTGGTACGTAGATACCTCTGGTAACTGCAGTCCCACGTTTGCATGCAGTGGACTGGCAGTTTAGAATAGTGTAGGGATTTAGGTTTAGGGACTTAGGTAAATACATGAAGAGTTTAAAAAGGAATGACGGGGCTCACTTGAGTTCCCTGAGGTCGACTCTTAGTCTGTAGAAATCCAAGTTACAATCCGTGTGGTACGTAGATACCTCTGGTAACTGCAGTCCCACGTTTGCATGCAGTGGACTGGCAGTTTAGACAGTGTAGGGGTTTAGGTTTAGGTTTAGGTTTAGGGACTTAGGTAAATATATGAGGAGTTTAAAAAGGAATGACGGGGCTCACTTGAGTTCCCTGAGGTCGACTCTTAGTCTGTAGAAATCCAAGTTACAATCCGTGTGGTACGTAGATACCTCTGGTGACTGGGGTCCCACGTTTGCATGCAGTGGGCTGGCAGTTTAGAATAGAGCAGGGATTTATGTTAATCTTAGTCTGTAGAAATCCAAGTTGCAATCCGTGTGGTACGTAGATACCTCTGGTCCTGCAGTCCTACTCGTGTGATTCTTGGACTGGCAGGTTAGAATATTAGATGAAGAAATAAGGACACAGGGAAAGATTTGTTGTTTTTCATACTGGGAAATGTGTGGGTGGTTGGTGTAACTCCTGGTGTTTTACCGAACCTGGAAGCTGGGCGTATCAGGACTTGGAAAAGGACTGAGAATCCGACAGTGAAAAGTGTTTGACCGGATTACACATCTGTGGGGATATGTATTAAAGGGTAAAAGGGAAAATCATAGTTAAATGATGGTGGTATAAATACGAGAGAAATAAAACAATACGAGTGAACTGGTGTTATAAGCCTCAACAATCGAGCGCTGTATTCCTCTAATACAGTAGAAGGTTCTTGATTGGGTTCACAGTATTGGGCATTGAGTCCTTTCTCTTGTGTTCAAAAACCACGTGTGAATAAATAAATAACCTGTGATGAAAATGGAGGAAACCATAACGATATGGGAGAGGTGTAAAGAAGGCACTCTGGGTTTCGCCCTATTTAAGACTTATAAGAGACATATGGATAAAACCCTAGAAAAAGATAGGAAATGTGTAACAAAAATATGTGAAGTGGGTTGCACAGATGCAGGAAAGAGGAATGTTTGGAAGGGAGACAGATTCTCAACCAACAGGCGAGCAGCTGCAGGACCATTTTAGGATGGCGAGAAGAGGAAAAGACCAAGCGCATGCGCTCCTTGCCGTTAAGGGGAGATTTTGTGGAAAAGAGAAGGAAAGTGCAGAAAAGGCAGATGAGTTCTTAGCGGACTGTAGAACATTTCTGGGAGAAATAAATGCGGTATTCGTGAGTAAGACGGCAATGCAGTTGCCGCAAACCAAAGCAGGAGAAGAGAAAGTGCATGAGACCGGTTGTAAATCTAGTGCGCCTCCTCCCTACTCGACAGGCCCATATGCGGAGGCTAATCGGTTGTTAAATGAACCACATCAGATGCCACTGAGGCAAGGGAAAGCTACTAATCCAGGAGAATCTCAGGTTTTGGTAGTTCAAAAAGGGTTGTTACAGGTAACTCCATATCCACATGAAGAGAATGATGGGGTGGAGAAGGTTTCTGCTTTTCTCTCAGAGACGCTACAATATTTGGAGGACAGGCCCCAGTTGGAGCCTGTCGATTGGAGTAATCCAAACACAACACAGGGTCACTCGACAGTCGTAAAGAAGCGGCAACCCGAGCACAGACCTATGACCTCATTTAATGTAGGGGGAGGAAGAGTTGCAGGAGAAGAAACTTTGTTAGTCATAGCCCAGGCAGAGCGGCAATCAATCACCCGGCGTGGATAGGATGAGCGGGGGAGGCAGGTTGAGTCAGAGGAAGATGAGCCTGGCCCTGCAGATGATTGGGACGAGGAATTTCAGGAGCATGGAGCAGCGCTCGAGTCACAAAAACCACAGTCATCTACTCCGATGGAGCGCCATGAGACAGGGGTTAAGAGGTAATAGGAACAGATATTATCAGGGGAATGCAGCCAGAGCATATGTGCATCAATGTAATGATTTGAAGTCAAAAATCAGACGGGATGCTCAGGCCTCTCATCAACTACCACTGTTAACGGCTATTTGTAGAGACGGAAGTGAAAAAACAACATATGCGCCACTCGCATTGTCAGACCTAAGCATGATGAAGCTCGCATTACCTAAAATAGAGAAGGGTGGTGCAGTGTGGATTCGTGGGTTCCTTGCTCAGTGTGCGGGTAGTGTTCCCGGTTTGGGGGATCTTAGAAGAATTTTTGTGGCGTGTGCCTCACTAGCTGACCTCCAGAAGTTAGAGGGGGAAGCCAGGACCTCTGACCTCCCTGACGGGGAGCCTCTGGCAAATTGGGTGTCAGTGCTCTGGCCAAAGCTCAGACTCCAATATCCTGTGAAGGTGGCTACCACAGAACTCACTTATGTTCCCCCACACGACAGTGAGGGTGGAAATAGTTATTTAAGGAGAGTCGGAGAATTATGGGACAACAAGTTAGGGGAAGATGTCATGGATGATCACAGAACCAAGCTTCTTTTTCGCGGCGCCATAGAGTCAGCTGTCTCGGAGACAATGAAGAACCAACTAAGAGGAATAGTGGGGTTGTCTGTCATGAATTTTGATGCTTTGTCCTCACAGATTAAACACTATGTGGACCGGAGCAAAGAAAAATATGATAAGGAAAAGGGTGAATTAAACAATATTCAGTTACAATTGGCGAAAGCACAGCTGGAGGAAAGCAGAGAGAAGGTGAACCAGGGCAAGAGTGAAGCCAAACAGATGACCCAAACAGCGCCATCTCAGGGGGGAAGGGCCACCTCAATATGACACTTATCCAGACCCCCCTCCCTTCCCATGTGCGCCAGCCTGCCAGCAGCCACAACAGGCCGCGTACACTCCTCCACAGGCTTACTATCCCCAACCTTATGCCCCGCAACCACAACACATGATGGGGGCCCCACTGTACGGTGGCTTCAGGCAACCGAAAAGACAGTGGGGAGGGGGAAATTGTGGCCGAGTTCCAAACAATGGAGGGCAGTTTAGACAACGACAGAATACTTGTTTCAGCTGTGGGCAGCTTGGACATTGGTCCGACGCATGCCCCCATCCACCTCAGGGTCAGAGGCCTCAGTCCAACCCAGCTCAATACCCTTATGATATCTATCCACCAAAAGCACCACATACACTACAACAGGGTAATAGCCTGCGGCATCAGGCCCCAGGTCATCAGCAAATGCCATAGGGGTGCCCAGATCCGACGGCTGACGGTAACCTGTTCCCAGAACCCATGGTGACTCTGACAATCAACGGAAGAGACATTTTGTGTTCCCAAAATATCATTATGCAAATGACGAAGGGATGTATCACTGTAACATTCCCGGATGGGACACAGCAACGATGTGCCACACCCCACTCTTATGGCCACCAGTTGCTGCAAGCTGAAGTTCAACAGACGCTGAATGCAGAGGTCTGGTGGGGGAGAGTGGAGGACTATGATGGAACTGTTCTGCATGAGACTGTCCGCCGTTGGGGCCCATGGTTCAAGGTATTACACCCGACTGAACCACCTGCGGATCCTCCTCATTGCACGATGAACTATTCGCTGTCTCCTGATGAGAACTATGACACCCTGTGGAGTGGACTTGAGTTTGAAAGCGAGGTCCATGGACATCCTGCTGTTAAGGTCCGAGAGATCTATGTGGGGAAACAAGGTGTGGCAGCTGCGGTGGAACTAACCTCTGAGTTACAAGTTCTATATGCGCTACAAGAGACCTCTGCTCCTCACATCACCTTGCTCATCCAAAGCGGAGGAGAAGCTAAGAACATGGGGCCGATGGTTAAAGCGGGGGTTGATGCCACGGACTGGGTGCCCACTCAAAATGTTAACTTACATTACTCTCAGGCTAATGACATGTACCGTATTGCACATACCTCAGAAGTAAAACTTATACCAGAGAAACACATGCTAAGCCGCACACATGGTAGGGAAAATACTGACCATGAGAACACACAGCTCATGCTAGTTGATTTTCCTGATACATTTTGGACAAAAGGGGGAGCTGATGTGGGATTGATTCCAATGGCCCCAGTGGTAATTGAATTAAAAACCGGAACGGTCCCAATTTACCGTCCTCAGTACCCCTTAAGGGAGGAACAAATCGCAAGGATAGAAAAAACAATTGAAGGGTTGCTGCAGGCAGGTGTATTGGAGAGGACGGGGTCCCCCTGGAATACCCCGATTAACCCGGTCCCTAAACCCGGAAAGCCTGACTATAGAATGGTGCATGATTTGAGGCTCGTCAACAAAGTTGTAGTACCAACTCACTATGACACCCCAAATCCTTATACAATGTTAAATGCAATAGGCCCTGATAAAAAATGGTTCACCTGCATTGACCTGGCGAATGCTTTTTTCTGTGTCCCTCTAGCTGTGCGCTCGAGACAAATGTTTGCGTTTACGTATAAGGGGCGCCAATTTACATATACGCGGTTACCAGAACGGTTCTGCAGTGGTTACGGGAAAACGGCTTCAAAGTGTCTAAATTGAAATTGCAGATTGGGAGACAGTAGGTGAATTTTCTGGGGAGAATTGTGTCACCATCAGGGCAAGCTATGACTGACACACAGAAGTCGTCCATTTTGCAACATCCTCGGCCCATGACGGTTAGAGAAATGATGAAATTCTTAGGACTTGTAACATGGAGCTAGAATATTATACCTGATTTCTCGGTGCAGGTGGCTCCCTTGAGGGCGCTAATATTGGGTGCAGGCTATAAAAACTACTCAAAGCCTTTGGTGTGGACCCGGGAGGCGGAGACTGCATTTATTGCCACCAAGCAGGCTATGGCCAGCGCAGCCACGTTGCGCCCCCCTGACTACTCGAGACCCTTCCATCTGGATGTTGATGAAAAGAACGGATTTGTGAATTCCGTTCTGTTTCAAAGGGGGAGGGTAACATAGATCGTAAGGTTTTGATGTATTATAGTGGCAAGCTGGATAACGTGGAAATAGGGCATCCCTCGTGTGTCAGAAACGTAGCTGCTATTGGAAGAGCGTTGATTGAAACGGCCCATATAACAATGGAACACCAGACTGTTGTGCACACATCGCATGGAATAGTTGCGTTCTTACAGTCAAACGCGTTCACACTTTCCACGGCAAGACAATCAGTCATTGAAAATTAAGAGATAAGGTTGTGTAAGATTTAAATGAGGAATGAAGGTGATAAGGAATTAGGAGAGTTGTTGTATATATTGTCCATTTTTTGGATTAATGTTTGTAGTTTTTCGAGTTTTCTCCTAAATTCAGAGATGGGCAGTAAATTGTTGAGTGCTGCTATTGAGTGTATAGTGCACGATACACTTGATACAGTATCTTGATGATTGAAGCAAATGTCTGATCAAAGGAACATTTATAGCACCAGTACACGAAATATGGAAACTTGTTACAGACGGTCATCCTGTAATGTTCAACAAGTAGTACACCCTTACATTTGGACACGCTAACCATGAGAGGTTGGTGATCTATCAGTAATGAATGAATAGATTGGATCAAACTGAGCATGAGCTGAGTTGTATCTGCAAGTAACAGACATGTCTCCCACCCTCTGCTTTGCTTTTGGGCTGAAGAGCAATAAAAGTGGACATTAACACTGAAGGCTGGACTTGGAAGTTTCCAAGTTGAGGGCAAGAGGTATTTGTTGGTATGCGTTGATCCTTTTTCTAGGTGGGTGGAGGCGATCCCCACAAAATCAGAAAGAGCAGCAGACGTAGTAAAATGGCTGACCAGAGAACTAATACCCAGATTTGGTATTCCAGAAGTCATACGATCGGATAATGGTTCACACTTCTCGAACGCTGAACTACAAGAAATAGAGAAAACGTTTGGGATCAAGCATAAATTTGGGGCAGTTTATCACCCTCAGTCTCAAGGGCTAGTTGAGAGAGCTAACAGAACCATAAAGGAAGGTTTGGCTAAAGTCTGTGCTAAAACGAAGCGGACGTGGGTGGCAGCCCTGCCAATAGTACTGTATGGGATAAGATCATGTCCTAACTCTAAGTTAGGGATAAGCCCCCATGAGGTATTAACGGGAAGAAAGATGCCTTGTCCGTTAACAACCACTTTGCCTACCACTGTCAGCCCATTGCAGTACCAACATGTGGAAATATCTGACTATATGAGAATGTGTAATAATACTGTGATGAGTATCTCTCAACAGGTGACAGAGATCCTTTTTGAAGAAGAAGGAGAGTGTGCACCAGTGGAGGTGGATGACTGGGTACTACGTAAAGTAGCCAGACTCAGTTGGACTGATCCCCGCTGGGAAGGTCCATACAAAGTTGCAGAAGTAACTACGCACTGTGTGATAGTGTGCCGAGAGGGGTACCTGATCAATACAAGTTAACGGATCAGATAGCGGCCGGATGGGAATCATTGCTCCCTTTTTATAACTGTAAACAAAAATGTGGATCGACAAAATTATGTACATTTCAATATCCAGCGGCTCACCGATATGACAAGAGATGCTCTGGAAGGGGTGCACAGCCAACTATCGGCCACCTCATTGATGACTTACCAGAACCGAATGGCTTTGGATATGTTATTAGCTGAAAAAGGAGGAGTGTGTGCGATGTTTGGCCAAGCGTGCTGCACTCTTATCCCCAATAACACCGCCCCAGATGGATCCTTTACTAGAGCATTACACGGACTAAGAGCCATGTCTGTTGAATTAGCTGAACACTCTGGTATAGACGGCACCGTCGGTAATTGGTTTGGTAAATACTTTGGACAATGGAAGGGCTTCTTCCTGTCAGTTTTTCTGACCTTAGTAACCGCAATAGTGGTTTTTGCCCTTTGTGGATGCTGCTGCATCCCCTTTATCAGACAACTATGTCTCCGACGCATCACCTCTGCAATAGATGCTAAAATGCCCCTTGCCATACCAGATGGCTTTGTTACATGAAAGGATCCAATTGTTAGGGCCGGAGGAGATTGGAGAGGAGATAGGTATGGTAAGAACCGACTTCGAGGGACCTGAAGAAGAAATCCTTTTAGGTTCAACATTCCTGTCCGCGTGATCTGCTAACTGTTGCACACATCATATATAGTGGATGCATACACGTAGATGGTGTGATATTTCTAGGCTAGGATGTATTCTGTGTCTATTATACTCGGTTTAGATTTTTTGTACTGTTTAGGGATTTCCATGACTGCTGCATTCACCCGTATTCACTGATATAGATATTTAGCGTTTAGATTGGTGGTTTCTTTTGATTTTTTTTGGTTTACATAATGAATTATGTAAAAAGGGGGAATTGATAATCAAAAGTTATTTTCATGGGCTTAGTTGGGGGTTTTGCTGTCTTGTCTTGATTTAAGAGTTAAGTAAGGGGGTAAGCAGGATCTGCCAAGCAGGCAGACACGAGTCCGACAGGATGGGGAGTCAGTTTCTGTCCTGGCTGAGGAATGTAAGGTCTGCGGGTCAACTAGAAGATTTACCAGCCAAAGGGGGGTTAGAGACACACCAACACTATTCAACATACACACTCTGTTTACGATGTTTACGTTAAGTCAGGAGTCTGGACATTGGATGTGACCGGATCTTAGATGCGGGAGGTGGAAGGTCCTCCTCTACGCCAGTTTAGGGCCAATAGAAATATTTCCTTCTCTGTCTTTCAAGGGTTATAAAACATGATGTTCTTGCTGATGTTAGTTAGTTGTTCTTCCGGCCTGTGTGCTGCCTGAACTGCTCCTGCCTTTGCAAACGCAGCGCTGATACTTGACCTGTGATCTGACAAATAAATTTTCCAGAACGAGAGAAGTCATTCGGCTGAATTTTTGATAACCCCAACCAGGCTCCAAATCTTGAACACGTATTCTTACAACGTTTTACACTGTTCTTGAAATTATTCTTTGTCGACATTCCATTTCCACTCAGATCCCTCGCTCTCTTTCTCTCCTGCTTTGACCCCCAGCAGCAGCAGCAGTCTTTTCTGACATCATTCACTTCACTGACAATAACGTGGATGCTGCCGGGGGCTAATGGAGTCTTAAGGGCTCATCTAATTTACTATGTGAATTGTTGAGACCTTATGGCTACCGTGGGAGGCTGAACTCCACATTACTTTCTCTGAGCTGAGGGGTTTGAATGGTCATGGACGGCAATTAGTCAACATTATCACGGGTGTTAAGTGGGTTAGGCGGTGTTGTCAGAGAGAGGGAGGATCTGGGAGAAGCTTGGTGTAAGCAGCGGTTTTGGGACATAGATACTGAAAACGTATCAGATAGAGGTGTGTGTGTGTGTGTGTGTGTGTGTGTGCGTGCGGGGATGTGCACCCGCATCTACCTTGGTCGAGATCCATCCCAAACAGGGAGTTCTTGCGCCCAAAGCGGATGCTGAAGGTCCTGCCAGCCGAGGTAGTGCTCTTGGGGTAGGACACCTGCATGAAGTTGACGTGGCAGTTGGTGGGAACAAAGTCCATGCAGCCCAGCGGGTGGGGGCGCAGGCCGGCCTGCCTGAATGAGGGCCACGCCTTGTTCCTCAGCTCCAGGGCGAACTGGGGACACAAGCTTCGTTTAGTGAAATCACAACGCGCACGGCCGGCACTTCGATTCTATTCTTTAAAATGATGATTTCAAGTCACACGTGAATAAAGAATCTCGGGGTCTTTAATATCAACCAGTAGGGAATCTTTCTGTGTGCAACAGTTGGATCTGAGGCCAATGTATTCGTACCTGGTTGTAGCTGCTGATGCGCCGTCGGATACTTTCCAATTTGCTGTCGCAGATTTGTCTGAACTCGTACTGAGGCATGGTAATGACTCGGTCACTCTGGGAGATGAGCTGACTGCAGTTGCGAACAAAGAGGCTGTCGTCGCCAGAGAACGCCTCCAGGATCTGTGTGGATACAAGACAATGGTGGGGATGGATCAATCCTGCAGTTAAAGTTGATGAACTTGATTTACTTTATTATAATGCAGAGTCCAAAATAACATTCCAAGCAGCCCGCCGCCATCTGTGTCTGTCTGACAGCTGCTACAAAATGATTGGCAGCACTCTTTCTCAACTCACTAATCATCTTAAGATAATCAAACTACCTTGGCAGTGAGGCTGAAGCAGCCCTTGGGCTCCACCATCTTCTCCAGGACGTGGCTCTTGATGCCAGCAGTGCTGACGTACTCGTATACGACGCCGTGCTCCAAGTGGACGTTATCGACCGTCACGCTGACGAGCGGCAACTCATCACAGAGAGACAGTCTGCCCAGCCGGTGGTCTGCGGAGCACAACTTTCCCACGTCAGTATTTCAACTCCAAACTAATTCAAGCAAAGCATTTACAAATTGGGATTTACGATCCCCAAAACACACCGGACGGTGTTACTTCTCAGCATAGACATTGTTTTTCACCTGTTCCATTGGTGCCGTTCTCCCCCTCGGGGTCCGAACCGTTCTCCGCTGGATACGGACTGAAAGGGCTCTCCTCCTTCTCGTCTGCCCCCCGCTCTCTTTGGAGCTCCTCCACGTCCTCAAAGGTACGATACACCCAGTGACACTGCGGGAAACATGGCATTACTTTAATGTGCAGAAGGAAAAAGGTGAGATCAATGGAGGGGAGCATGGAATACAGATAATGAGGTTTTATTAGAACTAATTACTGTTGTGGGCATTTTTTGAATACAAAGATGTAGATGTGAGTGTATTTAATACACAGATGGCAAGAATCTGAAGTATTTCTAGATGGCCTGTGGACACAGACACTTTCCACCTTGCAAGGTATTCAGGGTTGATGCAGCAGCCAGGAATTGGCGATCAGTGAGCCACATTTACAACTACATCTACACCACGTGCGGTTACTGCAACAAGCCCCTAACAAGGCTGTGGGCCGGCAAAATAAAACAATATCCAAACAACCTCAACAGGGTTTGCTCAGTAAACAAATAAAATAAAGAAATTCAGCAGCAGGAGTGGAACTTGGTTGATGATGTGTTGCTCTAGGCTACCTTTTCTCTCGGGTAATTGTACCTACAGCTGAAAAATGTTCCACCCTCGCTTTAAATGGCCTGCAGCGACAACCAGTGTCAGCCAGTGATTTATGTGTTTGATCACTTGGCCACCCATTGTTGGAACGCTGATGAAATGAAGAAACATTACAGTGGCATAACACAAAGAATCCATGAAGTACGATAGATGTATTGCTTTTTTTTATAGGAACAAACATTGGAGCTCGAACTAACTGATTTTGTTTTATGTTCCGTCTCGGGACAGGACGATCTGGGTTACTGCTGTTCTGGTTGTCCCGTGTTGTTGGAAGACCCGGTTGATTTCCTTTCAAACCTACAGGCTCCTATTATTTCAAACACTCTCGATAAAAACTCAACAAAGGCCACGCGAATGAAGAAAGGATTGCGCGTCCTTGTTTGTTTTCACGCGTCTCCTCACCGCTTGGGGGGGGTCCTGGTGCGTGTGCTGCGCCGCAAAGTGCTCCAGGGCCTCTTGGTAGTCACTGTGGTTGACGTTGTTGCCGTTGACCTTGAGGACGACTTGTCCGGGCTGAAGCCCCGACCCCGCCGCCTCCCAACCTGCAAGTGTTGAAACAGGAGCAGAGGTCGGAGGTCACAAGGTGGTTTAAGGCACAATGGAGACGTAAAACAACCCACGTCAGGTGAAAGTCAGGTGAAAGTCCTACATTTGGTTTCTCTGCGGAAAGTAAACAATTACTCAGTTCAATGCCACAACACGCCGCCTGGAAGTCCAATCAACACCTTCCTCTCCGCCCTAAAAATACCCGTGCTGGCGTCGGCAATAATTACCCAACTCTGGGGCCATTTGACCCCATGCGTGGATATCACACTGGGGGACTGGTTTAGGAACTGATTTAGCAGAGAGGCCACAAGTGATACAAGACCCTGGGAACGAGAGGAGAGGGGAGAGGACTGGGGCCAAGAGGAAGCGGGGGAGTCCCCCGGCCTTAAAAAAAGAAAAGTAAAGGCATGAGATTGCATTCCTTGGATGTGTTTAGCAGCGGCTTCTCTCCCTGCGGTGTTGGTGTGTGTCCTCGCTTGCTCCTGCCTGGTTTACACATTTGGATTCATCTTTCATTGCACCTGTCATGACTCGCACTTGTTTCTACTGCGAGTAGGTGGTGAAAACATCTGGTTGCGAGGACACAGCGGGAGGAATTAGAACCAACGTGTGGGGAAGCTTTACTCTTCTTTACGCTTTGTTCTGATCACAGAGCAACGTGTGAGTGGGTCTTAAAAGCAGAGTCTATTAGGGGTTGAAATCCTGTCAGCAGCCTGTCTGGCAGACAGGTGGCCATAAAGACCTAATGGAGGCTCACTAAAAGCAGAAAGTAACAGGTGGTTGGATGCTAGAGTTACTTCATCTTTCCCCCCCAGAAGTCACTAAAGGTTTGCAATAACAAGGTCAAACTCCTACAAATGTGTTCACAGTATAGTGTTTGTTGTCTACTTTATTTTCACGTCTTTATAGCTGAGTAAACAAGGACTATAACTAATTAGTCAAATTTTAATTTGGGAGATAAGCAAGGAAAATCGTTTACAAATCGTTTATATTATTAAATTATTATTATTTTATAATGATAATTAGAATTATCCTGCCTGTTATTCTCATTTGTCAAATGAAGTCACTGACCTTTCCTGACGGCGTGGACATGCGGAGGGGCGGAGCCACAGAGTCTGAAGGACAGGCTGTCTGGGTTGTCCGGGATCTTCACAATCCTGGGAGAGAAAAGACCAGTCGGACCAGTGAGTCCTGAGTTCAGTGTGTGTACGTGTTTGTGCATCTTTTGCGCGAGTGTGCGGTTCCTCACTCCTTGGCCTTGGTGGCGACCAGCAGCCTCAGGGAGCGTCGTATGCAGAAGGCCTGGCTGATCATGGTCTCCACCTCCGAGAAGGGCCTGAGGAACAGCAGGTCCTCGTTGATGGTGAAGATCTTCCTCCCCACCTGCAGGCCGGCCATCTGGACGGACAGACGCACAATGGTGGTTATTTTTAGGCTGCAGCATGTTTACAGCTTCCTCTAAAGCCCCACTGCACAGCAAGAGCTTTAGGTGGCCACGAGCCTCCAGAAATGTGTGCAGCATTAAGCAGAGAGAGAGAATCCCCCAAGTATTAGTATAAGTTTAGTATTCGTGTCTCAGGGAACACTGCAATTGAAAATCCACTCAATATTTCCCCAGCCAGTCTTGCCATGTATGCATGTGATGAGCCCTTTTTATATGGGTAGTATAGAGATTGGCTCCTGGATACGATTAAGGTGCACTCTACACTCGAGTGTCCTGACTGCATGCTTATAAATTCCAGATTGAAGGGTGACTTTATACAAGTTGTATACACATGAATAACAGAGATGCTGCCTTATGCAACAGCTGCACACATACATGCTCACGTGTCAAGCATCCCTGAGCTACATAGACGGCTTTGTAAACCCCTATTTTCAAATGACGGAGACACAGCCGGCTGCACGTCATTTTATGAAGTCATCTTGCACATCTCTAGTCACGTGGTAAGAATAATGCTGCCTGTGTGTGTTGTGAGTCCAGGCTCCTGGGCACAGATCCGGTGGGGAGGTCTTGGCTGAGCTGAGCCCAAACCCCCCCACCTCCTCGCCCCCAGGGCTGGCTGTAGGAAGGATGTGTGTGTGTGTGTGTGTGTGTGTGTGTGTGTGTGTGTGTGTGTGTGTGTGTGTGTGTGTGTGTGTGTGTGTGTGTGTGTGTATACAGCACGGGATTTGCTATAACAGCATCATATAGTGAAAGAGCCCTGTATGTGTCCGTCAGCCCTTTTCGGAGCCCCCCATGGGAATCAGCTGAGCTTCATTCACCCTGCTGGCACGCAGGGCCGTGTCACAACCAGCAATCCTGTTATTGTGGGGGAACCAATGAGACGGGGAATGAATAACAGAAGAGGAGACCGGGGGAAGTGGAGAGGAGGGTGGAACAGGCAGAGGAAAACGATTGCCCAGATTACGACTTCAATGGAGCAGCAGTGTGGGAAACAACTGCAACGCGTTAAACAACAGACAGGGATGTCGAAGGTTGAATTTCAAAACCAGTGACACAATATGGATTACGGTAAATTAAAAGACTGCAAGGAAAGTAAAGGGTTTCCAAATCCCTGGATCTGTAGGAAAGGAAGAATCCACAAACAGCCAGGACATCGTCCTGCGTTTTCAAGTAGGAAGATGCCAGAAAAGATTGTCCAAATGGGACGCAGGTTTGGCTGCTGGTCAGATTTGCTCCTGTCCAAAAAGAACAAAGTGCTGGCTGATATGCAGCCGAGGGGGAAATCCAAGAAAAAAAAGAAAATTCTGTCACTGCTGACTAGCCACAGATATGACAAATCCCATTTTTACAGGCAGACCCTGAACATCACAAAATCACCAAAACAGACCATGTCCGACAGAAAGTCAACAATCATGCTGGTTGTAAATTCATCGTCTACAATATAAAATTGCAAACAATACTAAAGATTGCGGTGTGCGTGTGTTCTTTTTGTGAAGCCTGTCTAATGGTATTAAAGCCAATCGGAACGAAGCCACTGAGAAGCAACGCGGAGGCAGACTGACAGCAGCCGTCAAAACAGTAGACAGCCATTACCTCCTGGAACTAATGCCCCGGGGCGGGGAGGATATGCGTGTGTGTGTGTGTGTGTGTGTGTGTGTGTGTGTGTTGGCCATTACCTCAGCATGTGAACCCCTGGTGACGGATTTCACCACAATGGCCTTGTTTTTCTCCTCAATCTCAAAGCCGTAGTCTTCTTCCTCAGGGTGAATCTAGTGCATAGACAATCAAGTGATTACCACACTTACACGGGGAACGGGTTGTTAGTCTTAGAATGTCTTTCACTGTGTTCAGCATCACGAGTGAGTGAGTGGCAAAATAATTGTCATGGCATACAGTATACATTCATATTCGTTGCCCCTCTGGGTTTATTTTTCACATCAGGCCTTGTGGTACATCTGACTCTGCATGCTGTTGATAAAATGACCCAGTTTCTGCTGAGGACTCACTGAAGCTTTGTTTAAAAAAAAAAAAAAAAGATGCTCCTATGCACAAACTACCCGGACGTTATCGCAGATTTCCAATCTGTGATTGGCGGTGCGTGTCAGGTGTCTTTCTCCTGATGATGTTCTCTGCCTGCATCTCACTTTCTATTCCCCAGTGAGGCGAAGCTTAGTTGAACGCTGTCATCACCCGACACATTAGCGTGCTTCCATTAGGTAAGCTGCCGGGGCCATCTTCCTGCTGCACGGCCCTGATAAGATGGGGATCTCTGCGGTTACATCACAGGAGATGGCTGTGGTAAATAAAGAGTTCCTTCCCTTCACTTCAATAATAGCCGGGAGGGGAGGATTAGCTGCGCCAATCAAGGGGGTGGGGGGCTCTTCCACTTCTTATGGGAGGCCGGATAGCGAGTCGACGTGCTGTGGCATAAAGAGGGATCTAGTGATGCTTCTAGGTTTTCCCCAGTGAGAATGGACTTAAATAAACACAGCCTCTGGAAAGCATTTGTTCTGCACTTTAAGTTTTGGGAGATACTTCCTACTACTTCTGGCCTCTATGAAACATCTTAAACATCTCATCTTTTCACTTTAATCTCCCAGCTCATGGGTGAAGGTTGTTAAATGTATCCCGGATTAATAATGAACTTAAATATGTACTCATATTGCACAGTTTCAGGTCCGTACACTTAAATAAAATCCTCAAATGACGAGTGTATAATAATTCTGACTGCACTGATCGCCTCTCGTTAGATTAATCTCTGAAGGGACCTCGTCCCAGGTGGCACAAGACAACACTCATTGAGATGCATGCGGATCAAAGCGGATTCAAAAGGTGATTATTGTCATCAAAGCAACCCCCGCTCCCATGGGCCGAGGGGAAGGGGGGCAAACACATCCAGCTCCGGAGATCGGAGACAAGAACGGACCCACGTGCACAGCTTAAACAAACTGGAGTGCAGCGTAGTGTAGATGCCAGAATGTCAGTTCAATTAGTTGCAAAGTATAATGCAGCCCTGTTAAATTATCACACACACACACCACCCTGCATGTGTGTGAGCATGTATGCACGAATGAGTGATGCATAACCAGATTTATGTGGATAGATTGTTTTTTTAACCCATCTCCATGGATCGATTGTTTCCCATTTTGACCAAAGATTTCCCCTAAAATAAACAAATACAAGGATCCATGCGTGTGCGCGTGCCCGGGTATCAGC
Source organism: Gasterosteus aculeatus (assembly GCF_964276395.1). Lineage (NCBI taxonomy): Eukaryota > Metazoa > Chordata > Actinopteri > Perciformes > Gasterosteidae > Gasterosteus > Gasterosteus aculeatus. The sequence continues at coordinate 17,922,985 of NC_135689.1, forward strand.
TCACCACCAGGGACTTGGCCAAGATGTTTTCGATGAGTTTGAAGTCATTGCGCTGGAGCTGCTTGCTCTTGGTGCTGGTTCCCTCCATCTCCTCGTCCGCATAGAAACGGAAGAACTGGGACTCGTCTTTGAACTCGCTCTTCTCCAAGACTGAGGAGGGAAAACGCACAGCGTGTGAGCAGAAAGCAGCTGACGGAAATTTCCAAATTGAATTATATTTCAGAAAAAAAAGGTTGCCCAAAAATGCATCTAGCATGAGCTTTTACCGTCCATTGATGCATGTGTGTTAAAAACCTGAAGTGTATTGGTGCTCAAAGCGACCGATTGATGCTCTTGAAAAATGGACTTTGCACTAAACGGGAAGCGCGAGACACCCGAGTGTTTGCCCATGAAACCGCCACTTCAATGTGCGGACATCTCCGCGCAGACAGGCAAAAAAACGGTTAACAAGCTCATTAGCTAATGGCGCCAGCGGGAACATCTGGAGCCACGACACATCTGGGTTGTAGCCGGCTCAGGCCGGGCCTGGAGAGGAACCCTCCGGAGGACACAAGGAACAGCGTTATCCCACGCAGACACCTGGGGCTCGTCCCCGGTCACCGCTGCTTGAGCTCACAAACATTCATTCAGGTTTCTTTGATAAGAAGATGAGCCACTGACACGAGGCCCTCGGTTACACTACGTGAGGATTTATTGTCCTCACAAACAATTTTCTTGTTTGTGAATTGCAAATTTGTTGTTGCTTTCTTTGGAACCTTGAACGAATAATTCTTCCCTGTCGGTTTCGCCAACAGGTGCAAGTGCGTCTTTAATGACAGTGACATGTGATGGTCACATCTGGACCAGAGCCGCAATGTGGGAGGCGGGTTTTATTGTGTTGGACAGAGCGGAGAACATATTGACCTGGTTTGTGTGGGTGTGTGCATGTATAAAATGATGCTAGCACAGGCAACTCAGAGCCGAAGCTACCCAGCTGGAGAGATTTGGCAAACATCTGGCACCCTTGGGTGAACTAAATAAAAAAGTGATTACACACACAATTGCATTACGACAACCCAGATAAAGCCCGAACACCCTGAAAACCGTTTAAAGGCTCATTCTGTTGAATATTTAGTCAAACAACTTTTTAGAGAAGTACTTCAGAATAATGAATTATGTTTGGTTTCCTCGTGAATAACTGGATTACGTAGATCAGAACGTTGTGGTGAAGAAAGTCTTCCCTTACTGCTACTTTCAGTATTGGTATACTGTCAAACGATGAGTTGTAAATGATCCATCTTCAGGGATCCTCCCACCAGTAACCTCATAAGACAAACAGCCACACACGCATGAAAAGAGACTCAAGGAAGACAAGGGCAGAATAAAAAAGCAGATCCCTTCACCGGGTGAAGAGAGAGAGGATGTGCTAAGTAAAGACTACAGAGCGGAGGAGAGGGGAGGTGTGCAGCCCGGCTGAGCGGAGCGACGGCAGGTTGTGACCCTGAAGAAGAGCAGAGCGGAGGGAGAACAGGTGACACCTTCAAACAGATGGTGGAGGGAAAAAGGCAAATGCGTGAGGATCTGAAAGTGAGGATAAAGTCACTGTGAAACTTCCTGTGAGCCGTTCCTTGTTTTTAAATCAGCAGGGGTTTGGGCTCCATTTAAGCCGTGGTACTGTTCACTACCACCCATGAAGTCTGCCTGTGTGTAACCTGCAAGAACACCTGTGCAGTACTTGTTAAAGGGTTACCAGGATCCTTCGGAAATCAAACCACTTCCGTTCAAACCAGAAGACCTAATTCAACTTCTTCATCCTAGATTCCAGTTGGTATGAGTCACTATACACACCGGGAAGCGATGTCTTCATGTTACTTTCTCCGTACTCCACCACTAAGTGCTTCTTTTAAGTGGGTCTCGTTTTACACGCAACACATTTGTGCGCCAATGAAGCTGGATGTTTCAATTCAAGACCTCAACCAGCGGTCCTGGTTCAGTGGAACGACCCAGACAGCAATGTAGTTCCGCTCTGGTTAGAGTACTCTGCTAAAGCTGTTTACGCAACACGCTGGGAAAGACGTCCGAGCTGCTCCGCTGCAACGTAGTCAGTGAAGTTGCACTTGCAAATATTTTCAAGAAAAGACTGCGTGACAGAGGAGAGATTGATGTTACATTTTTATGGCAAGTGTGCAGCCTCACTTCCTGTCGCCAGAGTATCTGATGCCATCGCAATTTTCACAGCTCTAGCTAAAATAAGTTAATTAGTGGATAATCTTCAGTACAAGCGGCTAATTATGTGCTTATTATCTGAAGCTTTATTTAACACTCATAGCCCCTCACGTCATTGACGGGGTTTTTTATCGTTTTTTATTATCCTGTGCCGACGTGAGGCATCGGGACAGAGGATGTTGCGCGTATACAGACTGTAAAGCACTCTGGGGCAAATTTGTAATTTGTGATTTTGAGCTATAAAAAATAAAATATTTTTTTTTAATAAGGAGACAACAACAAAATGAGTGAGGACAAGAGACACTCCCACAGAAGTCAAAGTTCCATTGAGTTCCTGTTATCTCATGCTGAAATGACGTGTGAGATGGGTGAACTGTACCAACCGTGGTGCATGAAGCCGTTGTTGCAGAGCCCAATGCCCAGCGTCACCGCGTCCTCTCGGGTCGAGCAGTCTCCCTGGGAAACCAAACCAGTGACGCATACAGTTGGTCAGTTACACCGTAACGCAACAGGCTGCAGCGCCTGAGCTTCTGTGTGTAGCTGGGATGAGGATCAATGCAAGGTGACTTTAATAAATGTATATAAAGACTTCGTTTAAATTAGGTTATTTGGGTGGCTAGTTTCATATACAATGGAATAAATAGCGAAGATTTATATATACACTCAAACGGGAAAGAGAGTCCTCTACAACGGGCACTCATTACCTGCAAGAGCAGCCAGTCGACCAGTTTGCTGGCAGGCACCACAGATTTGAAGGTTTTCAGATGGTGGTCTCTGTCCCTAGAAAAGAGCAAAATGAAATAAAGCATTTATAAAATGTGTTGCGGAAAGGTGAAAATAGCTGGTGGCCTCTTTTGTGGTCGACAGCATCATTCTTATTCTTAAATAGGAGGCGAGAACATTGAGTGAGAAAAGCCCCAGAAAAACATCCACGTTACGAGCTGAACACCACTGCAGTCCTCGTCTGCTGCAGACGGCCCGTTGTTCTACACTTCTCTTAACCCCGCCGGGGGAACAACGACTTACTGCCCTTTCCTTTGTTTTAACCTCCGGGCTCCTGTGAGATTACACAAGCACCAGCTTGGCCGCTCAGCGCGTTAACACGTGAAACCGGAAGGGTTAGGCGGAGGACGCGTGACTCGCCGGGTGTATCACACGCCTGTCAAATGAGTATTTCAATGTCTTAATCTTCTGCTGTGAGTGAGACATCGGGTGTGGCTGCAGGGGAGCGCCCGCTTTGTAAACCGACGCATTCAGAGGCGCACATATTGATGCTCCCAGGCAACGTCTGCTGATTTATGATTTTCTCCATCCATTGTCATCTACAGCCCGTGACAGTCAACGATTTGAGAAGGTTTATATCTATTTTATCATCGTTAGTGTTTTGTTCACCGGATTACAAAACCGCAATGCTTTGTCTCTTCACAAATATTCATAAAACAGATGATTTGTTATCATTTATGCTTCATTAAAGGCAATACATCCATCACGCCGACGTCAGAATTAATGGTTTCTACTTACAATTCCAATTTAGTGACGTCTTACATCATATCTTGATGCCAGGGCAGAAGGATTGCCTTTGTGTGTTAATAGGATTTGTACACCCCCCCTCACCCACCCACTGAAGCTCTTTGTTTGCGGCAATGGGAACCCCGGGGCACTTCAATCAGCGGGTGAGTGATGTGAGGAGAGATAGAGGGGCGAGGGGGGTAAGAGTAGGAAGGAAGGGGCGGCGGACCTTCGAATGGGAAACATATTTGTGAAGTATAGTTGACGCTGATGTTCGCCATGGTTTTGGGCAATAAGATTGTGCATAAGAGAAGACCTACGGACTAATGGAGAACTGTATGAGATTCAGAGGATGGAGCATGTTTGTGTTTTGTTTGTTTAGAGAGGCTGTCGTGGGCCGAACGTGAACCCTTCATGAATATGCATCCGTGCACCTGGAGAGAGGGAACATTAGCATACAGGGAGCAGGGAGTGTGTGGGGGGGGGGGCAGGTACTTACTTGATAACCGGCGTGTGGAGGCTGTGCAGGCGGCAGTACAGCCTGACGCCCTAAGAGAGAAGAAAAGCGCAGGCGCTGACTCACAGAGCGAACACACCTCGGGTAAACAAGCACAAGCGTCGCCTCGGGACACTTCAACTGATGACTGTGAAAAGACTTTCCCCTGGGTTGTCCTTTCAGGGCGGACATTTCAAAGCATTAGTGGGAGAGCATACGTGGGCCAACGTATTATTAGTTTTCTACGGAAAGGGATCAGAGAGTCCAGGGTGGGAATAAACCCGACAAAAAAGGGTTTATGTGTATGTACTAAAAACAAATACATTCAATAACGTATATTTGGAAAGACAATAGAGTTGACGTGTGTCTTTAGGTATTACCGTAGCCTTATAAACAAGAGTTCTTCCAAACAGCAATAAGTTGTACTTAACTCCCCATCACATCACTTTTTGTGTTGAAAAAAAAAAAAAAAAGGACGGTCAATGGCAAAAAAAAAAAAAAAACAGGACATCAGGACGCAATAATAAAAAAGAAAACCTCAAAGCCTCAAAACCTAGTTTGCAAACCAATGTGTGACGTCACAGTTCTTGTACGATATAACAAATCTTCAGTTGATAGATTCCATCTGTTCTTCTATTCCTTAGAAATTAGACATTCAAAAAAGATTCTACAATAAACTAATTTGTAAAATTATTCATAAGACTTAACGTGTACGTGAAACACATTAATTACTGTAAATCTTGTGCACAGATGAGATGAGGTATCGATGCTCATCTACAGCTACCTTGGACATGATGTCCTCCATCTCACTGCGGGCCTTGTAGGTGCCGTCGTCGTAGCGGAATCGGTACAGCACCTGCTCGTTCTTGAACTGGTGCTTGTCTGACACTGAAACAGCAGCAGGAGGAGATTGTGTTACATGAGCGGGCAGTAGAGCAAAGCATTAACTCAACAGTGTATTCTCTCCCTCATGGTACACATCTGTGGAGGGGGGGGGGGGGGTGGGGGGCAGGGGGCTTAAAGACAAGAGGCGAGGAGTTTGTGTTTGGGAAACCCAGCTGCATCTCCCCTTAAAAAGTCCATAATTGCATGAAAACAACAACAACAAAACAACACTTAAGGGAAAGGAAAATGACTAACATGTACACAAACAGATGCCTGTTGGAGAAGCTAACAAACGGAGGCAGTTTGCTTCCACCACAACAAGTTGGCATGTGCTCAAACAAGCTGCTGCTGCTGCTTTCTCTCAGTCTAGACTTCAAATGTCCTTGTAAAAACCCAAATATGGCACACAATTCATCATAGAAAAGTCTCAACAGTTGAATTCACAAGCGCATGAGAACATTATATTTTGCGGGATAAAAAGGAGATTCAAAGGGATTTTCAACATTCAAGTATGAACTAGCGCGATTTAGCGGATGCAGCGTGCGGTCGACCTTCTCTCTCTCTCTGCGTGGTGAAGCTACATGGACAGCTTCGCATTGCGACTCTCTGTGTGGTTCCCGTTTCCCTGACTAAGTGGGGACGCCTACACTTTGCCCGCTGGGCCTGAGCCCTCTACGCTTTACCCACAATGCCCTGGGAGTCATCGTTGCACCTCTTCGTGCTCGGAGGCTACTTTCCGGGGGGGATTTTCCACAGGTATTAGGGAATGTGGTGAATGAGGGTGGTGTTTGTATAAATCGTGTCTCTCCCTTCAGGAGTGTGTTATGTAAAAGGTTTTAGTCGGCCTGTGACCTTCCTGCTTGAAAGGTGGAGGTCAGACTCGAGGCAAACCGGAGAAGGAGACAACGCGAGACATCGTTTGCAGAAATATCCGATGAGAAGTAGGGGACAAATTCATAATCCGTTTGAGTCAAACAATTACAGAAGGAGAACATGAATCAGAGAAAAAACAAGATGACTAAACCAAGTTGACCTGATAAAGCAAGACACTCAAGATGTGCGTAACAGACAGAGAGGAACCCAAGATGAGGTCTACGATGCGGTTTAACCAGCGGAGAAAGAGAAATAAAGGGTTTAGCGTCGTCTCACCGTGGTGAATGATGCCATTTTCCAACAAGGCTTGTCCCAGGTTGACCCCCTCGTCAGGATTGCTGATCTCTCCGCTGTCGATCAGCCACGACACAAACTCACTGGGAACACCGAGACAAAGAAGCATACGTGATGAGGCCCGCTTTCCCAAAGTGGTAATCTGCTCGCTGACGGCGGGTTTGGTGCGTGTGTTTTTTCTTTACATTTCTGGGGGGATTTAAAGTGTCAGTGTTTCTTTTATTCCCGTTCATTAAGCCGCTTATAATAAACAAGACTAATACCAGACACCCCTTGTCCTGAGGGATAAGCTCTTGAAGGAAAAATGTTGACGTAAAATGTAAAAATGTGTGATATCAAAGCAGGCATAGACCTTTTAACACATTCGCATGTATAGATGTTGTGAAATTAGCTCAGTTGGAAAAAAGAGAGGAGGTGGGAGGATTCTTTTTTTTTTTTTTATACGGTGTTAAAGATCCAAAAGTGGTGTGAAAGAATATGTGCTCCAGCCAACAGATCTTGATGCATGGAGCGTGTCCGCGCTAGTTGTTGGATTCTGTTGCACGCGTCAAAGAATTAACGGTGAGGAACCACTAAAGAATGAGAGCGCACGTCACGAGTAAATGAGTTATAACCCAGACAACCACTGCCATGACTAGCAGAGTACTGGACCATTGCCCCCCAGCTCAATGTCGGCCATCAAAGTGGGAAATAAATCGGGACATTTATGCTTTTGTAGTCGCCGACCTGTAAAAACATTACATTGAGAACAACCAATCTGTATTTACATTGACAGCAGATAAGCAAACATGGTTAGCAGCACCGCTAACAGCTAACGAATGGAGGTTTTGTTTGGTTATATTATGGGATATGTTCAGTGGAAAGGCTCTCGGAAAATGTTAAATAAATAATACAAATAAAACAAATAAACATTTGGAATTGTTAATGGCTTACTAACCTAAGAGCAGTTGAAATAAACAAAATCTTTGTGCGACTCCCGCAATCTGATCCGTGATGCCTCCCAACATTTATGATCCGTTGCACCATGAGCTCTGATTTCCAAATGTAGCCTACGTGACACAAACGGGAGAAGAAATAGCCTTTCTGAGGCGGCTCTGGATGTTCACTACTAACGGCCTTCTGAGAACATCTTGACGCTGCGCAAGAACTTTAATACCATTTACTCTGTTTTACAAAATTGAACTACTTCAATCAGAAGCCCAGGCAGTAAAGCTACAGCTCATATTCGTGGAACATTTTAGAATACGTTTCTCATGTTTCTCCTTGCCACAGAAATATCCCATGAGCTTCGACCCTGCACATGCATTAACGGTCCAAATATAAGCGCTTCAGCTCCGCTCCTTCCTTCACGCCCGGTTTGCGCTGAACAAATGTTTGAAGGAGAAAATTACATTCTCCCCTACTTTGTCTTTCATGCTGCAGAGTGAAATCACTTCCCCAGATAATGATGAAAAGTGAATTGGAGAGACAGCAGAATGTGTGTGTGCACGGGAACAATTTTGAAGCATGTGTCATGAGAAATCTGTTCTCACGTGTAGATTTGCTCTCCAGCAGTGGTGCAACGGACATATGAGTGTATCCTGGATTGCTTGAAAAGCAATGATGAAAAGCATACACGGCGCGTGTGTTAAGTCAAACTACTGTATATGATTATAGAGTGTGTGCGTATGATCGTGCAGAACAGCGGAGACCTCGTCCCACCTGCCACTGGTCATTAATACCTGCCTGGTGCACTGAAGGAATATTTCACCATAATTGGCAAACAAAGAATGTATTTCATTATTAGTGTTTGTGTCTATTGTCCCTCTGCATGTTCATGTCAAAGGCCGTGGGTGTAAATTGGCATTGGCAGGTGACGTATGTCATGTATGTATGTGTGTGGGTGTTACGTAAGAGTCAGGTTGATTTCGGACACAGAGCTGTTATGGAATATATTATGATGAGCAGCAGTAATGTGTGCGAGTGTGAGGTAGGAAGGCAGAGAGCCTTCGGCCACACACGCAGGAAAAGAGGACGGGGAGAATCTGTGGGAAGATCCGCTGATGATTGTGTATCTGCGTGCGAGGTGGGGCAACATTAGCCGGGCTTTTCAAGTGGGCTCGGAAAGACAAACTGCCGTGTCCCAAATCCACACTACGCTCTGATCGCGTTGAACATGTACAACACACAAGTCCCGAAAGTATGTTTTCCCAAACATTGTGCGATTGTTTTTCAAGATCATTGTGGGTCTCCGCACCATTCACCCTTTCATCCTATTTTGTTCCAGCTCCACTTCCTTTGTGCATTGCATGGTGTGACAAAAAGGTGCAAGTCTATACAAGTGCACACACATACTAGAATACATAATTTTGTCACGTTGAAAAGTATTGAATTGGGACACAGCAAATGTATTGTATGTATTATTCCCCTTCAGCGTGTGAGAAAACCCATTGAGAACCAAAAGCCAGTGGAACACAGGCTAACCCAGAAATGGAGCAGTGAGCTCTAATTCCCGTTTTCTCTCAGCTTTAGCTCTCTTCGCACAACAATGTAGGAAAAAAAAGCAATACACAAAATAAGCATATGCTGTATCATCACTTTGAAAATTTCTCAAAACAATGCTGGGCAAGCACTGGCATCACCAAAATAGCAAGAAAATGGCAAGCCGGTTAACACCACGATTCAATACAGACTGATGACGGCATGATGCCATCGAGACAACGCGATGCTTTCAAAGCCGCCAGTCGGCCTCTCCGCTTAATGCAATGAGCAGTCAAACTTTGCCCGCTGATAATTCCATCAGAGAGACAAATGCAGAGGTAATGCGCGCTGCACTCAGCGGGAGGAAATGACTGAGCGATAGCGCGAGGCACGTGAGCGATGATGGAGCGGGAACGCGGTGGGAGAGGAAGAGGCAGACAACCTACACTCAGACCACAGGGACGAGGCAAAGGAGGCAGGGAGGGACTGAGAGCTAAGGAATCGTCCGAGAAAAGATACACACTGGAATCTGAACAAGCTTGACAGTCACTGCTCGGTACCGGCACAGTGGTTCCATCCCTCAAACAGACGGGTGTGAAATAGAACATTACTTTGAGGCCACTAATAGAGCGCTGCTCTATATACACTATGCATGCGAGGCCACGGAGATGGAACATGCCTTCCAGAAGCACCAGTGAGCGGGCTATTAAACTGGCTTCTTGCTGGTGGCTGATGTGACAGGGGTCACTGTGTTATTGCCCACTGCATTTACCTCTCCAAAAAGAAAAAGCACACACTATTTCAGATGTGGGACTTAATGACTTGTCCATTTCTGTGAGAGGTGGTTAAGCTATTAAAATGTTGCACCCCTGGTTTCCCTTCATACGACCGGTCGTCGTCATCGCAGTCTTGCCGCATTCTACGTTTTAATTTTCCCCACAATGGTGACGGGAAGAACCTGAATTGCTCAGGAGCCGTGCTGCCGTCAGGGAAACTCAAGCAAGCTCTCGTTGTCTCTTCATTGCGTTGACATACTGAGGGGACATAAAGGGGGGGTGCCTTGTTGCCGGGCCTCGGTTAAAGGGCCTTTGCTAGTGGACGTTTGGGTGTGTGAGTGATAGGAGTGTGTTGGGAGCAATTGGGGCCTTTCTGTGAACCGTGAGAGAAGACTATGAGGCGCGCAGGGGGTGCTGGAGGGGGCTCATTACACACAAGTGGGTGTGGGGGTAAAGCAGTTTAGGCATGTTGCCAGGATCCGGGGAGGCTGGATACCGGCTCTTTTGACAGCCTGCTGATCTTACGTAACAGCGCTTTGTGCGGCTCCCCTTGTGAACAGTCGCATTCTGGGAACCTGGAGAAACCCGGGCAGCGAGGAGGCAAAGAGACTCACTTTCCCATGAAGCACTTGGGCACAATGCTGAGCTTCCTGCGTCGATCCTTGATCAGGTGCCGGCTCTTGGTCATCATCATGTGGTAGAGCTTCTCCCCCTTCTCTGCAATCATCACGTAGGCGTCCCGCTCCATCCCGAGCTTCAGACCTACAAATCAATGAGAAAAACACATCAGATGAAGAGGATCTGTCCCCCCAACCTCCCCCCTGCAGTCCATTCATGGGACGAGAGGAAGCTTTTCAGTCAATACGTTCCCTGGATCAGATTTGGGAGGAAAACAGAGCCATTACTGGGCATTTGTTTGTGTGTCGAAGCCGAAAGGCAAAGGCTGTCACGGTGCTTAGAGGAGACAAACGGGCCTTTAGCTTGACGGCCCGGTTGTGTTCTGGTATTGTGCAGATGGAATGAAGCCTGAGAGCAGGAGGCGCCTCTGGACCGCCACAAATTTCTGCAACAAACCCAGATGGTTATCTGACCGCGGCACAGCGGCTCTGGGAGTAAAAAGGTGGAGTTCAGGAGGGCAGCTTGATCTTGATCTCGTTTCTTTGTTGGTTTGTTCACCGTTGTTTCTCCATGTCTATTGTGACATGTGAGGGTCCATTGTGCGGCCTGCTTCCCCCCCGTAAAACCCCGACAGGAGGTTCGAGCTTTCACAGTTCGAGCGGCATAGCCTCATCTTGGGATTTTATGAACTTCTGAACCACGGCGCGAGGCTTTCTGACTCGGACGACTCACCTGCGTTTGCACTGCGCCTCCCTAAGCCGCTCAACTCTGCTGCAGGAGCTTCTATTGGCCGAACTCCACCACCAAGTATTGTGATTGCAACTCATCTCCGCGAACTTAACGAGCTTATCGTTCGAATGCGGCTCGAATGCGGTCAATGACTTTGCTCGTCTCGCTGAGATTTTTTTGATCTGCTACAAACTGCTGACTAGTTTCCTCTCATGCACTCGCAGAACATTTGTGCACGCAGGCGATCGACCTCGATACTTTCTTACCTTTATTAAACTCATATGAAAGCAGAAGTGGGCTCCTGCACTGGCAGGCCCGTGACGGAGGTGGGATTGCATTACATCTGACAGCAGCTGGAGCGGACTTAAACAATGGGTGTCATTGAAAAACAGACGGGGCCTGTCCAGCAGCGCGGGGCCCCTCGGCTCCTGTTCCAGCTGTCAGAGTTTGTCTTGAGGCGCTCTTCGTCTTCCGGCTCGAGCCCTTAAAGCGACGCACTGTCCGACCCGCCGCGCGATGAGACCCGCCTCCTCCACCCAGCGGTTGGTCAACAATGAAGGACTTCTGTGAGGATTCGGCTCGTCCAGCACGGGAGGGAAGGGGGGGGGCAGGGCCACGGCGATAATGAGCGTTAACAAGGAGGCTCGAGAAAAAAGTAAACGTACGAAGGGGATTTATCAAGTGGCGGTCTAACCTGTAGGTACAGAGGGCGAGAGAAAGGTGAGCACACGGGGAGAGCACACCACAGAATAGTGGCCGTGAGGGCGGAGGCTGGGCTATGGAGAGTGGGGTGGTGGGCAAACGGGGAACTGTGACTGATCTGGCATCTGTTAGCCTCAGGTCGATTTCCGTCGGGGTTGAAACCAAACACCACAAGCGGCAGCAGCAGCACACTCCCTCCGACCGCTTACGTATCCAGCAAGCCTTTCATCACAGGATCGGACGCCGATGGCGCTGAACTCCCATGCGGAGGCTTATTAACAAAGTCTCATTCGCAAGAATGCAAATGTTTGTGTTGACGATTGGCCCCCCTCGGCCAAGCGCGCACGCGCAGCCGAGGGGGGCCAATCGTTTGAGCGCGCGGACACTTTCAGCCAAACGATTAACTTTAGAGATGCAAGTTGGACTTTTAGCCATCAATGCTATCAGGTGACCTGATGTGTGCCGGCCCAAAGATCTGATTAAAGCCTTTCACACACGGCCAACGCACACGACGTAACGAAGACAGATGGCTGGTGGTGAACAGGTGGGAGCCAAAGGACGTCCGAAGCAGCAACAAGAATATCAGTGTGCGTTACTAATCTCACAGCATCGGATGTGGTGCTGTGTGGGGATTATCGTTTTTCCACCAGGGAATGAAGGGTATTTCTTTTGGGTCAGACTGAATACAATTTGATTTTCTGGCCACTAATCCGGGGTAATTCCCCATGTCAACTCATTCTCCGACAGCAAAACAAACCAGTTCAAGGTGGGACGTAACCGGGGGGGACACGAGCACCACTTCCTACATGTGGCAAGTGCATCTAACACGTACATGACGTCAAATCAACCAATAGTTAGCTCCCTTCCAAAACGTGGTTGGTGGCGTCAGGCCTTTAAACCAGAAGTGGCATCGATGGCCTTAAAAAAAAAAAAAGGCCTCACTCACATTCTCTCTGCTCCCGTTCCCTCAAGATGGCGTCCAGCCACTTCTGCTTGTCCTCCGCGTGTTTGGTCATGCAGACAAACCACTTGTTTTTAGCGGTGTTGTGGATCTTCCAGCCGTTCGTCACCGTGTAGTTGTTGCTGTGATAGTCGGCTGCGAGGCAAAAAACAACAACAAATTGATATACTTGTATTAATATATAAATGTGGTAAACCATTAAAACAACACACTAAACATTAGGGTGGACTCTCTATGCTTTATTATCAATGTCGGCTCCATATTGGAATGGCCTCTAGGGGGAAAACAAATTCTCTAATTTAAGGAAAATCGACATAGGTTTTTGTTGAGCTTGTTGTTTTTTCCTCCTCTTGTTGTCTTTAAGTAAATAAAGTAAGGTCAATATGCTTTACTACTCAGGCCATGATTCAGAAGTCAAGTAAGAGACAAACACGATGCAGTAAAAGCACCTTTCCACTGAGTCGACAAAATCCCTTCTCATTCCCTTTCTAAATTTATCATCCATTTAGCTGCAGGTGAGCGGCTACTGAATAATGAATGGCCGCTGGTAATGGGGTGCATTAGTCCTGCGTTTAAAGGCCATATATATAGATGTGATACTTCGGGCCCCACAGGGACCGGCTCCTGCTGATGTGGGAGAGCAGGGATGCAAACTACGGCGTCTGGAAAAGGATTCTCTTACAGGTTTATGTAAGTACACAGGGTCATTGATCAGGGCAGAGAAGCGTAGGAGTCAGTGAACGTGAGGACATTTTGTAGGAGTGTGTAAAGTACAGTTTATGCACTCCTTTTGTGCATGTAACTTGCGCCCACATTTCATGTTACACCATTAGCAATCACTTAATCGGTGTTGTTGTAGTTCACTCGTGTGTGTGTGTGTGTGTGTGTGTGTGTATTCTCAGTTCTGAAAATACGGCAGGTTTTTCTATGTGGTCGGCGCGAAGAGACCGAAAAAAAAGAAAAGAAAAAAAAGAGGAAACGTGAGAGAGAGGAAGACAGTGTTTCTAAGAAGCCCAGCATGATGCCTTGCAAACAGACCACAAAGGCAAGAAAAACTGCTTGGCAACCGGATCGCAGATGGGTCGCTAGCGGCACAACAATGCGAGAGCACATCGCGTTCATCACCCAGCTCGCTTTCTTTGCACTTTTGATTTGTATGTGCTGATTAGCCGACATCAAAAGGTGGAACGTGAGGTTTCGAGCTGCATCCTGTTCGAAAGTAGGCGCAAGGGCGACGCTCCACCCAAACTGTCAACAAGTACGTGATTACAATCCAACCGCACGTTGCTAAATAGCAACGTTTTAAAAACTTAAAGGTAAAATATAAACGCAGCCCTGTAGGTCATTTGAAAGTGGTAAATGCATGTTATTTTCCTACATTACCTGGGATGTCATAGTGAACAAATCAAAAAGCGCGTGGGGCGCATGGATGGACAAATAGGGGCAGAGCAAAAACAAACCTGTTCCGTCCTCCACGTTCTCCACCTCCATCACCTCAGTGTTGATTCTGCCTCTGAACACATAGAGGGGCCCGTTCATGGACTTGGTCCTCTTGCTGGACTTCTTTCCAGAAACTCTGCATAACGAGACAACACTGCGGTCACACTCAGCAGGGGAAAACATCCAGTGTGAGCAAAGAACACGCGCGCGGACGCAGCTGCTGCGGCAGCAGGCACGTGTAGTTGTTTTTGCTTGAATAATAATAAAAACCCGCCCACACACGCAGGAATGTGCACATTTGCTGCACTTGTTCCCGGCATTCTGTTTATTTAAATATTTCTTTTCCAAGTTTATCTTGGACCTGCTGCTGTGGAAGCGGCCGTGTGGGTTTAGGGGCGTTTGGCCCTTCTCACCTGGACTTCCTTTTGCAGTAAACCAAGAGGTTGTCAAACAGGAAGAAGACGCGTTCTTGGATATTGCCTGCAGAGATTTTCAGGAGATTTCCATGGAGCAGCAGCTTTGTGCAGATATCTGTCAGGTTGGTTCCCTGAAGAAGAACAATTGAAAGGAAATAAAAAAAGATTGAAAAAGAGATTAGCTTCTGACACTGTTACAGTAACAAGAGTGAAACAACTGAAGGTTCAAGTTTGTTCTATTTGAGCGCAGCGTGGAAACTCTGATAGCACTTTTAGTCTAAATACGGGAGTTGCAGGGAAAACATTGTTCCCGGTTTCATAAAACTTGAAGAGTTCACAGCCTCGGTTAAACAATATGAAACTGACCTATAACACTGACCTGCACTTCATTCCATCTTAACTGATAAGAAAGCGTAAACACACTCTTCACATCCAGGGCGGTTAGCGTCTCGCTAGTTTTAACCCCCGAGCTCAGCCTTCCTGCACAGTGTCTTTTAAATGGCAGCCTGTCACTTTGGCCTACTTAGAGTTTCCTACATACAAGGCCATTTCATTCTCCTCTCGGGATGTAAACACGCATGCTTGCAAGCTACAGACACATGCCTGCTGCACCTGTGCAGAGAGTAATATGCGCATATGTGCAAAGAGGAAGGAAATACATGACTTGTGACACAGTGCAGTGTGTAGGTGGCAGTTCTTTATGCCTTTAAGTATTATGCTGATGCCTGCAGTGAAAGTCTGCCAAAGGCTTTGTACCTGCGTAGGGCCGAGGTGATGTGAAGGCCTTGTCCACTCCCCTGTGCTTATTCTAAAGCGTTGGGTTATTTTGCAGCTCAACCCAAAAAAGTACACTCATTTTCTGTATTGTGATGTGTTAATCAGGAGGGTTTCCGGTCTCCTGACTGGATTTACTGACATTTTAAAAGTAAATATGGAGAAAAGTGATCGGTGGACCTTTCCGCCTTTGTTAATGAGGTCAATGACGTTAGTCTGGAACTGTTAGCATGAATGTTGTGTTGATTGACCACAGTGTGTTGTCTAATTAATCATATCACAAAGCAGCTGAACTTCAGGACCAATTCCTACACTTACACTTCCATCAAAACAGGAACAGAAACCGATTTCACGGACGCACACGAGCAGCCGGGCGTTCACGCGTTGCTTCCCTTTTTGTGAATGGCGGACGCCACCGCTTCACTTCATCAAGCAACCGAGGGAGGAGTTACCCTTCCCGGGGTTCGTAAGCCCCCCCACGAAACACAAAAGAATGACAGAGACGTGTCATTACTCGTCGTTAAACGGATCACTCCCCTCCAGAGCACCCGGAACTAAATGCCCCCATGTGCCGGCATCGGATGACCGTCCCTCCCTTTTGGCTGGCGGGGTCCCCCCCACCCCTCGCCCGCAGATTTGGACTTTGTCTTTGATGTTCCTGACATGGGTCCACCTATGGAAACCCCCTTGCGCCCCCCCCCCCCCGCTCCCCTCGAGCGTTGATAATTGAATCCCACGAGTATGTATTTATGATGGATGTTCACCGCGCCAAGGCCCGTACAAGAGAGAAAAAGAATTCAAGGAGGTCATTCTTAAAGGTGCACGACGAAGGGGTCTTGGGGGGAGGGGCTGGGGGGGGATTGGATTTCAGGCCATTGATTTGACCTTTACTGCGCTACCCTGAGGTGGGGGGTTGGCTGACAATTCAGACGGCACCTCTATGCACGTGTGTGTCTTCGCCGAGGTAATGGGTCGGGGCCTGATTCGGCACTACTAGCGGCCTCTGCCATTAGAGCTGGAGGTAATTAGCCTAGAGAGTGGCTGGGGGGGGCGAGACTAATGCTGTGGGGGTTGGAGGAGAGGGGGGGGCGCAGTGGTGAAGCGCCTTTCTGAGCTTTATATATATATATTATATATATATCTTCTCATTGTGTTTTGGGGTCATCCATAGATTAAATGATGGGTGCCATTAAGGTGGCTTGAGCAGAAAATACCCTATACGGACCCCCCCCCCTTCAATGTACCCAAGCTAAATAACCAATCACCAGAGGCAAAGGCAGGGGGGGTGGAGGGGTCTGCTTTGGCAAGCAAAGTGCAACATCCCAGTGGGGCCCACTCGTCTAGTTCCATCTTTCAGTTTACAACCCCCGTCCCTTCAAAAGGTCCCCTCAAAAAACCCTCCCAGTTTATGTGGGACTAGAGTCCTGCTTCCTTGGTCTCCTCCGATTGGGCAGTGTGCCCGCTGCCACCCCCCCTTGGCACCCTGTGTGGGAGGATTGTCCCTTTGGTGCCTGCTAGGACAAGGCCTCTGTTGTGGTGGGTGAGGAAGGCGTGAAAAATGCACCGGACTCCTCGCTCGGCTCCAAAGCCCCGTCTGTGGCCACGGTGCTCAGAGCAGCAATTTTGGCTTCAGTAACTAAAGGTGGAGGCGGGGTGGGGGGGGGGGGGGGGGGGCGTGGTAATACAGGTCTTTCTAAAATTCTTAAATGTGTTTGCTGTGGGTCTTTTTTCCCCCCAGACGCCTTATTTAAATTGTTGCTCTAAGAAAACAATTTTTACCTTCAGAATGTCACAGCACCAACCCCTGCAATTTCATTCCAACTCTCAAGGGTTTCCCCTCCTCGAGCTCGCAACAGCTCTTTTCCTTTTTCAATTGACCTCCCGCCTTCTCCCTTTTGCAACCGCTCCTCACATCCACCGTCTGAGGCTCCGTCCCACGCGCTCTCACCTCCCAGCCCTCGATGTGCGACTGCAGCTGCTCCAGAGCCTCCAGTTGCTCCATCTGCCTCTTGGTCTCGTTGATGTTGGAGCAGACGGCCTTCATGGCCTGCAGAGCCTCTTCCACTGCCGGGTAGTCGGTGTGCTTCTTCGGGGTGCGCTTCAGAAGCTCCTGGGTTGGAGAAGGGGCAATTTCTTTTTTTAGAATTTCTTTTATATGCATTGGAAAAGAAAATTCCAGACTTTGTTATTTTTTTTAAAGATTCTCCAAGCAAGCGATCATCACTTGATCATCACAGTACCTTCAGCAGCAGAGGGTACTTGCAGATCCTCTGAATGGGGCTGAGAAGGTAGCCCTCCAGGGGAACATCTGTGCTCTTCCTCCCTCCGAGCAGCATGCAGTGCTGGGGAAGGAATGCAGATGGACACGGTCACACTCCGATTTAACCACAGAGTGAGTTAAACAGGCCACCGTACGAAAGAGCATGAAGTTAAGAGGAGATAATGTGCAAATGGATACAAAGATAAATCACGACCAAAACATCTAATGTTTCTGCATTGGGTCTTGGTCTTAAAGTTCATGTTGGTTAAGTTTGTAGTTGTTGTTTGTTTGCTTATTATCTCCCACAGCATCTGTCTATTTGAGGGCATTTTGCAGCTGTTTACATAGCAGCAATAAACAGGCTCTAATTGACCATGTTGTCATTTCCATTCAGTCACACTCCGTTGCGCCGGCAGCAGATCCTCAACAGGTCCAGGTGCAGAAGAATAATCCGTCTCCGTTGGGGAGCAGAGCCTTAGGTGCAGTTGCCTTTTTTCCCCCTGTCATAAACATGTAATTAAACCTGTATGCAGACTGAGACATGCAAAAACAAAACCATGTGTAATCATGAAGCAAATACCGGAGGCCATGGAAATGTAATCCCTCAAAAAAAGAATAAATGTGGTCATAATAATTTCTCGGTTTATACTAAATGATTCTAGTACATTACAGTAAACAGTCATTTATTTTTATGAATTTAAAAAGACTTTGCTCTACACAATCTATATTTTGGGAAAGCTCCAAACCACGATAGTGGTTACGAGAAGCTTTACTGCCAATAAGCGCATCCGGTCACTAAGGCTTTATTTCGGGCAGCCTCTGGGGTTTCATTATTACTAATGACCCTCCTTGTGGTCGCTTTCAGACGCATTTCCCTGTACGTCGGGAGCACTTATTTTAAGCCCGGTTCCTTCCATTTCTTACAAGAAAGCAGGATAAAAAACAACAACAAAAAGACTTCAGTGTCATGTTTAAGATGGCGCATTTATACAGAACCCTACAGTTGAACATTCACTACATTCCTTCTGCTGAAAAGCCTCCAAAGCAAACGAGAGGATCCCTGAGAAACCTTTAAAATGGGCTCTCATTACACGGGAGATTTGGTCTTTGGGCATCTTCCCCCCCCTCCACCCCCCCTTTCCAAAAAACGGTTTGAAGTAAGTGTTTTCTTCAGACGTGTGTGTGCGAGGGGGGGGGAGGTCGCAGTTACAGTCATGGTTTCTCTGCGCCTCGAATATGCAGCGAGCACATGGGAGGGGATGAAAGATGAAACGCAGCCACGCAGATAAACCACTCTGGTGGGAAACGGCAACTCCTCTCCAGTCGGCTCAGAGCGAGGGAGGACGCTGGGGTCAGGAGGGGTCGGGGGGGCATTTATATGTGAAAACAACTCATCATGTCTGAAGAACTTTGGGATTCACGTAGATTCCTACTGAATAAGTTTGTCCCCGGCAAAACCAACTTTCGGTTTCAAATCTTCCAGCCCGAAGGCAGAACTCCCTCCGCTCTTCACTCTGACCTCCTTTTGCTTTCGCCTCCCTTCTCTCCTCCAACACAATTAGCGCCTCGTTTCTTCATAGAATTTCAGAAGCTCACGTGATTGTGTGATTCAATTTGAATGAAAATGGTTTAAACCAGCGGAAAGGAAGACAAGAAAAACAGCAAAGCTGGAAAGACACCAGCGGCAATACACCGAAACTAATAGCTACGATTCGACATGCTCCTCACTTCAAGAAATTAAACCTTCATCCTGGATCCTCTACTATTCTCTAGAAGAACCGCACATTCTCTCTGTCATCTTCTTCAAAAGAATATTTTTAGTTTTTGTAAGTTACTGTAAATGAATCCTGTTTGTTTCTCTTTAGCAGGTCGCACAACGGTTTCCATGCAGATGTTGGTGCCGCAATGTTATTCCGGAGGCCTAACCAATTTGCCCGCGCATGACTGGGGCGGGGGGGGGGGGGCTGGGGAACACTCTGATCCCAGCGTTCCCAGTCTTGGGGGGAGTGGGGGGGGGGGGGGGGTTCAGAATAGTGCCACAGAGACAAAACCACCGGGCAGCGACAAACGCACGGCCTCTGATCTCTTGGCCAATCCCAAAACAAGCTGCCAACGCTGCACAGCTGGTTGGCCCAGAACGCGCCGATGATTTCATCGGCCCCCGGCGGGCATTTTAAGTTCATTGTCCCAGGGCCCGAGGGTTTGAGCGTCAAAACACAGAAAACAGCTGGCAGCGGAAACACGACAAGGGCGACACAAAAGGTGTCTGTTGGCGGTTGCATCCTGTCCGCGCAGGAAGAACCCCGTGACCCCGCCGGGGTTCTCTTCCCTTTATTCGAACGTTAGCATGGAAAGGGAGGTGATACAATGGAGGGGAAATAAAGGAGGAGAGAGCCAGAGGAGACTCAGGGGAGGGATGTGGGGCAAAGGTAGACGGAGAGTAGATAAGTTCAGTTACATGGACGAAAACAGTGAGATTGTTTTACACACAGAATTGAGGCGCGAGGCGTCTACTCACCAGCAGGAAGGTCCGGATGTTTGGGATTTTGTTGAGCTCCACGAGAAGTCGCAGAGCTTTCTCGTGGTTGCTGCAGTACTCGCCGTACACGGAGAAACTCCTCTTCTGCAAAAAACAGGGGAAGAAAACACACGTCAGGACGGCGGCGCTGAGGATTCCCCCGAGACGGCCGACAGGGGGAGGAAGCTCCATGAGATTCACTTCCGTTTTATTATTGCAGTGAAAATATGGGATAACTGCGCTTCCACAGCTGCCGCTGCTCACCGACACCAGACGCACGCCGGCGTCGGTGGTTCAAGAGTATCAAGTGAACTGGCAGCAGTGATGGGACGAAAGCACTGGGGGAACACACGCGCTCATTAAACTGTTTTCCCAAATTGCTGTGAAGCCACCGCAGTATTCATTCACATCCGTCACAGTTCTCCTTTTCAAAAGCAGGCTGAATTATTGTGTGTGTGTGTGGAGGGGGGGGGGGGGGGGGGGTAGTTAGCATACAACCCCACCACACAGTCTTTTTTTCTGTAGGCGACACGCAGGCTGTCGTTTAGTTTCCCACCTGTAACGTGACCCCCGGATGGGTGAGTACGCGGTAGCGTTCACATCAACAAGGTGTGCGCCTCGAGGCCCGTTGTGTGTTCTTAAACCGCTCTGCAGCGATTGGGATGTGAAACCATGAGCACGGTGGGGCCTGAGCTCGGGGTCTAGAAACGGAAACTGTTATCCGAAGCAGCTCGGGAAGTGAAATCCAAAACAACGGGTGCTGGGACGCGGCTTTCCACCCAAACTGCCGCCGCCCCGAGTCTCAGCATCTCAACAGGAAGCATCATTATAAGGGCATTGAGACCAGTCAGCCATAAACGAAGATTTTCATAATTTCCATTCAAATGGGAAACCACATGCACACACATACACACTTACAGCATCATACAGTGTCAGTTTGTACATGCTAACCCGGCAGTGGTGACAGAAGAAGCCCGACAACTCTTTTTTGATTAGGACCCGCTGCCTCTGGACCAGAAGGAGCTGAGGCGTGTTGACGTGCAGCACAAGTGAGCAGCAGCTCACTATAAACAGCTTTGTTTAAACCACACAGGCAGGAGCCCAAACACACCCGCAGCCACATTTGGTCCACAGCACCACTGGGAGCAACAGCTGGGCCCGGCATACGGCGCAGAACCCCAGATACTGTCAAACTGAGTTAATAGGCAGCTAGTGGAAGTGTGCTCGTGGGGGGTAGACTTACGTGGTTTATTTATTATGGTTAATTTACGATTAAGCATGAAAAGATCTCAAATACTTTATTTTATAAACTGCTATTATTTCATTGGCTTTGAAATGAGTGCTGAGCATTTACAGGTTCTGGGGGGCTTTGTGGCGAATTAGCACAGAGAATCCTAAAGTATTTCACTGAGACCACTGACCGGCTCAGCAGCCCCAAAGCGGTCGAGCTTAAACAAAGCAAAGTTTAGTGTTTCTCTCAAATACGTGGTGATATAAAGAAAAGTAGCAGATTTTGCAGTCTCTTGCAATGCCATTTAGTTAGAAATGTGCATGCAGATGACACACAATTCTTAGGGTTAATGTATTCCATTAAAGTATTACTTTTGGAGTAGCAACTAAGCAGCAAACAGACTGAAAACCAGCGGGGCCAGATGTTTCCAGGTGTCAAAAACGTGTTGGGGTTTCCAGTGCTTGAATTAAGGCCAAATACATTTTTTTTTTAAACCCAGTACATGAGCAGGATCAATATTTAGGGACATGTAAATGAAGCCACCGTGTATCAGCGTACATGCTCCTGTCGTTAGCTCAACCTGAAATAACCACGGCAGCGCTCAGGCATCGGTTGGCTGTTGAGCCCCTCTGCTGCGAGGAAACAGGATTCCTTCTTTTTGGGCCATGTTTACCCCCCCCTCTCCCTCCCGAGGTATTTCCTTTTCTCCGGTGACAACAACTACAACATAGTCCATCCAGCCACGGCTAAATGTCTTACCAGTGGCCAAACTGTGAACCACAACGTAAATTTTAATCATCGCGACTCCTCTGGAAGACTGAAAGACATCGGTTGTACCCGAAATAGCTCAAAGACATCCCTTTGATAAATATACGCCTTTATTTGAATCCCCCGTCTTTGGAATGTTATTCCGGAGGCTCGATGAGAGGGGTAGCATCACGCATCACACGCGCAGGAATAAAAGCATAATGGCCGTAGTTCAGAAAGCGCATAATGACTGACTGTGGCCTCTTGCACAGCGCTCATGTATACACTCCCAGAAATAGAGCAAATATTGATGTCTTAGATTTCTCCTCAAGAAAGTCCCCTTTCCACCTTTTGCAGTGTTTGAATCATCTCATGCTGCGATCTTGAAGCGAGGACGAGGAATCTGTAGGTTGTTGGTCAAAGGAAACTGACGGGATTTTAAATGTTCTCTCCTCATCACCAGAGATGCGTCTATACTTTTGATCCTTTGCGTAAAATGCGCTGCATAAAACAAACTTGCCTTTTCTTTGCTCGCAAGACTAAAGACCAGTAGACTCGCTTTCTTTTCCTTTTAACATCTGCAGCCTCCAAAGACATCTTGGCAACATCGAATGTCGAATGGCAATGAATCTTCCCATTTTCCCTCCCTAACCGTGAGTGACAGACAGTCTCCCGGAACAATGCGGGAGGTTAATCAAATCCCAGTCATGGTGTTGACCTCCGGTCGAGGTCAAGGGCTACGGCTGGAGGGCACCAGACGGGGCAAGCCCATTGGCTGAGACGTGTCGGTGTCGGTGGAGACAAAAGGTCATGAGTTGGAGAGGGAAGTGTAATGGATATGCAGGGCAACACTTCTGCAACACTCTCCCCCCTATTTGTAAGCAGGGATCACACATGTAACAAACACACCATCATGTGAAGCGTTGTATGTATGTATGTAGTATTTGTCAATAATTACGGAGAGATATTTCATGATGGTATAATACGACTGTCACCCATCATCTGTTAATACAGCAGCCTCCACTTATTGAACTCACAGGAGGAGTTGTTGTTGAATTAACTGTATAAAAAAAGAATACCTGATGTGATAAACCATTTGTTGCGTGTTTATATACTTTTTGAAAAACAGAAACACTCGCTGTTTGCACATTAAACACATAAGAGAGAATTAAATGAAAGTGCTAATGAACTTCCATTAGTTCGGATTGAAATGAATTACTCATTTAAAAGAAGAGCCAACATTTTGGTGTTATTGGTGCATAAAGGCGCCTGCTTCTGGTTTTACGAGGGTTCATGTTCAGCTCCATCAAGAACACAACACAGCCTTTTACACCTGACGGAAAACAAAGGAGAGTTTTATTTATTTATTATTTTCTTTTTATGATAATATGTTGATAATTAGATAAAATGTAATCCTGTAAAATGTTTCAGACGTAACGATTCTCTGATTTTATCGCCTTATAATAATGTTCATTGAATATCTGGGAGTTTTGGCGGATTCATCAGACCAGCAACTCTGCAGAAAATACCTCGCGGATTCATTGATAATGAAAATAATCCTCATTTATATCATTAAGAAGTGCATATAAAATTCAGTGAAATTGACTGTATGCATGTAGATTGTATGAACTGTACACGTTATTATGCGTCTTTCTCCTATGAGGTCACAGTCTGTTGAACAGAACTGTACTGAAACACCATTTAAATGCATGCGTTTTGGCTTCTTACTAGGACTCATCATTATACATGAAATCAATATCAAACAACGGTTTGAGTCACACAGGTTTCTTTCCTGCAGTGGCAAGGATGTGCACTTGAAGTACAGTGAAATTATAAAGAGGCCGTGGGGAATCCAAGCAGCAGCAGTGTTCATATTACCCATTCAGCCTGACCTCTACATCAGTCCTCTGACCACAACGACCTGCAAATGTGTCAAAGTACATCTTGATGAGCTCATACAACCGCTGTCTGCAGATTTGATTAAAAGGCATTCGCGCCACAAGCAGGTAGCGGATGGATTACTATTGACTTTCAGAAAGTGAAATTTGAATCCAACGGTGTGCTGCAACGGTGACCAATCAGCTGATGGGGCAGACGGAGCGACAGCAGCTCGCGGGGACATTCTGGGCCTCAGTGAAAGTGAATTGACGATCGGTTTGTCAGAGACACACAAACGAGAAAGAGAAGGAGCCAGCGAAGCATTGTCCCCTCCCCGAGTGACACACCATCTCTTCCTCCGCGGACACAGACCCTTCTTTGTTTGTTCCCTGGGGCCAAACGAGTTCAAACAGAGGGGAGCGGGACGGTGGGAGGGGGGGGGGGGATGCAGAGCGGAGAGGAATCTTTGGAAGGAGGCACGGAGGGGCAGAAAAAGAGGATGGCAGGACACAGAAACTGATGAAGAGAGACTCTTTTTGGCTGACAGGATGCAGCCTGTTTGGAAAGGGAGGGATGTGTGTGTGTGTTGGGGGGGTGGGGGATTTTGGGCAGGCTTTGCACACTTTCCCTGCATCTGTGGTAACGCGTAGCCCATGAAAAGAGTTTGTGTTGGTTTGTGTGTGCGTGTCGTTTTTGCAAGGATGCGGAATTTCATTCACACCCACGTGCGTGTCCGTGTGTCCGTCATGTATGTGTGTGTGTGTGTGTCTTGTGGTACTTACAAACTGCAGGAACACGTGTCCCAGTGCGTGCTGAGGATGGGGATCGGGCTGCAGACTGGCCTCCACTGCAGACAGCACCTCTTTGTGCAACTCCAGGATGTCCTCAATATTTGAAAACAGAATCTAAAAACGGGACGGTGGAGGGGTGACATAAGGGGGGGGGGATGCAGAGGAAGGAAGAGATAAAGCGGTAGGGTGGAAGGAAGCGAGGGGAAGAGGGCAAGGAAGTGACCAACAGATGGACGAAGACGTGGGGGGAAAAGGCAAAAACCATATCAGAGATGTAGAAGAACAACAACAATAATCATTTTTAGGATGAAGCTTTTGGCTTGTGTTGTCTTGAGTGTTTAAAAGCCGGCCCTACCTTCACATGCTCGGGTGAGAGGCACTGTTGGTCTTCTGCAGTTTGTCGAATTCTTTGCAAAAAAGCCTGAATGGGAAACAGAATAGAAGAATAAGAAGCCATTTATTGCTGGTGAGCATTTACATGCGAGAATACAAGCATGGTGAGTTTGAGTGTTTTATTTTTATTTGTCATCCGCGTGTACACACAAGCGTTGCCAGGGAGTGGAGGTCCAGCTTCCTCCTACTCCCCGCGTGAGCATAGAACACGCAGGTCTTCTGAGCAACCGACAGCCACAAGTTCCCTCACATACTTGAGGCACGATCGCCTTTTGTTCAATCGAGTTCAATCACTCTCCCTGACTATATGACGACACATCTTTTGTCATGTGACATTTAAAGCCCGCTGTATGGATCGCTCACCGTTGAGCTAATGCATCAGAGCATCCAGCTTTAAGAAAGTCTATAGCCGCTACGTTGTTGCGGCCAGACGCCAAGTCGGACTTTTGCTTGCGTGTGCGGTTTTTGGCGTGAAAGGAGGAGTGGAGAGGAGGAAGTGAATGTGCAAACTGTTTCTTTTATTCTCCCTTCCCCAATTCTACGTCCGTCAGACGCAACCTGCCTCCGCTTGACTGGCCGCCTCATCTGCACACACTGATACGGGCTGCAAAATGAAAAAAAGGCACGGTAGTGATATAAATCACCAGAAGCAAACAAAACTCCACTCCTTCATCCGGCAGCCTCCTGCTGTTGTGTCTGGCTGTATTTCAAAGCCTCGGGTGTGAAAAGTGAGAAAGAAAAGCTGGGTTCAATGATGAATGCACATCGGCTCTGAAATGTAAGCGTTACTGGAGAATACGGCTGCAGCTGATTCACACCTGCCACTTAAGAGTTGCATTGAGTGAAGCAGCGCAGTCACGCATAGCGCCATGTGAAAGGGTCGATGCTTCTAGTGGCACCTTTCTAGGTTCTTTTGTTCAGGTCACCTTTGTAGTAGGTTTTCCGCCTCAATACAATAAAAGTAAACAAAATCAAAGACGACAGAAAACCTAAGTGGTGCTCGACAAATATACTCAATTGGAAAAGAGTCCCTGTAAAAGCTGTTGGATCTGTGTATTAATAAGAGCGACCCAAAATGTTGACTCAATGAAAGTAAGGAAATCTGCTTTATTTATTATTTTGTCATTTGGTTAAACCCACAATATATAGAGAAAAGCCTTGCATGCTCTAAAGTCCCTCAAAACATCTGCCAATTACATGTATTACTTACAGTCCGTCCCTTGCCTGTAATGAAAGACTCGCAATCACACATTTGCTCTAAAGATAGAAGGCATCCAGCCGAGCAGCAATCACATCATTCCCCCAGAGGCCAAACACTTTGGGAGGATTGTTTTTTTATTTGACTGGCTCCTCGGACCTCGCTAACGAAGACCCGTATTAAACGGAAGCGGCAGTTGTCGCGTTCTCCGCTGGTTCTGGGAGGGAGCCGATTGTGCTAATTAAACCTCCCATATGGCAACTCGCACCACGTCCACAGCGGAGGAGTCACTCGCCTGGGAGCGCGCTCGCTGGCACAGAGGACGTGCGAGGGCAGGAAACCGAAGGCTCTGGAGCCCTTCGCTGTTGACGGGGGACAGCGATTCGCTCCCTTCTACCAAATGTGCCACACAGATGTGCCACACAGATGTGCCCATCGACGGGGAGGACGGAGGGAAGGAGCAACAAAGGGAGCCTTTCAGTCCAGGTCTCGCTCCGCGACACGGCCGTTCTCACCCTGGGTTGTGTTGGCTGTCTTCATTGTTCCGTCACAAAGCACGCAGGTTTGTTTGAAGGGGGGGGGGGGGGGGCGGGGACGACGTGAGCGTTCTCGGTCCACCAGCATGCACGGAGACACTGTCTCCACGTAGAGCAAAACCTCGCACAGTCTGGACCGTCACATTTGGCGAAGGGGAAAGTGCCCTGACACAATGCATTGTGGGAATAACGGGAAGGATGTTGGCGTCTGACGGACGGCATTTTGTTGTGCTTGAGAAGCGAAGCAGCACAATTGGGCCATCTGCAGTCTGGACTCGTGTCCATCTGCTTCTTGATTGCTGACCGGTAACGACCAGCGGTAAGAGAACCGACAAGTCGGTTTCTGCCAAAGATGACAGGTTACTAATGTGTGCTCGCCCCCCAGACCACCCTGAGCCATTGGCATGGAGAGGACGATACACACGGACAGGAGATGAATATTGAGAGGAGAAGATCTTTTCCACAGAGGGCAGCTAAGCCTGTTGTTATTGGAAAAGGAAGAAGATAAAATCAATCAGGAAAAAACAAGTGATGAGCGTAGCTGCTGGCACGCACTCCTTAGCCTCATTGCTTCTTAATGAACACGCGGAGGCGGCCGGCGGGCCTTGTTTACTTTCTAATCTCCGGTCTCAGGTGACCCGTCGGCTCCTCTGACACCGCTGAGACATTAAAGAACCACGCGCAGGATGGACGACATGGACATCTCGGGTCTTTTGTGTCACGGAGATGGGACCACGGCAAAGGTCACCTCTGGACCGGCACTCGGCTCGTTTCATCGGGCGCACGAGTCGCCTCTCCCCACTCACTAAAAATAGCGGCGACGTCAATACGATGCGTTAATAATAGCCGGCCAGTTGGAACGCCGAAATTCTGTAATAAATAAAGAAAGCCGGCGTGGCTGCTCAGCTTCAGCGGTCTCCTGCCGGGGGGGCGATGGGCTGTTAGGGGGGAAAACGGCTCGTCATGTAATCAGACATGAGGCGAGCAACGCAACCGTGGTGGAGCGTCTTCAGAGACCACGACGGGGCTGCAAGTCACGACGCGGAGGCTGAATTACACCACTAATGTGTCCGTGTGGTCGAGAGCCCAGAGTCCAGCAAAAAGGGAAGTATAAAAAAAAACTAAAACATCCCGTTGCTTTTCATCAAACATCAAAGTTATGCAATAACATTTCCACTGATAATTGGCTGCAGTTTCATTCTGACCCTCCCCTAATAATAATAACAACAATCAGTTTTTATTTCTCCTGTTTTAACTGTTGCAAAAGATCCAATAACATTTTTTATATTCAGTACTTTCCTCATTGAAGAATTTGTCAATATTAGTTGTGGAAGCATTGCACCACTGATGTTGCCAGGAAAGTTCTCTCTATTGCTCAATTGTTCTACATTATTTCCAGCTCAATAACTTGAGTCTTTACAAGCACACATTAACTCCTGACACCAGAATATCACCCGTTCTTTAAACATATGTCCGGAACCCGGTCCTTCAGTATGCAGTTGGACATATTTATCCCAGGGGGGAAAAAGAAACCGGTGTACTTAGCATATTAGCTTCTTGTTAGCATTTTCACAAGGCCACGCCCCTTCCTCTGCCCTCATTTACAGACGATTGCACACTTGTGACCTTTCTGAACTTGATGCCGTTTGGCGATTTAAGTGAAAGCGTCAGTCCCAGTCGGGGGCCCTTGTCTGGTCAAAGTAGGCATCGACTTTCTAGTCTTCTGACAAACAAAAGGAGAAGCTGGGAAAATCGATCTTCCGATGAGTGGACGACCTCCTCTGCCCCGTAAGCCGCTATGACCCCGCTAACGCAAGGCCCTCGTCTCATTTTGAAGATGTGGCTCGGTGCACATTTCATTGCAGCAACTTGTCGGTGTAAAAATTGCAACAGAGGAAGCGCCCATGCACGCTTTGTTTGGCTGTGTGTGTGTAAACAAACAGGAAGTGAAAACAGAGCAATCACACAGAACAAAAGCAGACACTTATTTCTTAAGGCAGCCGAATCATCGACAAGTTTGTTTTTCCTGTTCAGGCAGCTAGACGCAATTGGACCCAGCAGGGAGGGAGGGGGCAGCACACAAAAGCGTTAGATGTCGCCCTAAAAAAGAAAACAAAAAAGGAAGTGGGCCTTTGTACAAAGGAAGTATGTGACACGTTTGACTGACTGCCAACTCAACCGTTCCAAATTAAAGTCTCTTACATTTGCAACAACATGTAAACATGTAAAAATATAAATGAATCATTCAGCTCCTTGCGGTTGAAAAGGGATTTAAATAAAGGACTTTAATAAGAACGCTGTCGATGTGTTTGAGGCCCCAACAAAGATCACATCACCGTTTTAATTATTTACACATGATGTCGCCCATCGCAGCGCTCGACAGGAAGAAAAAGAAAAAAAACATCCAGCGTTGATCACTTTTCAGCACGGATAACCGGTTGTGTCATATGACACACGGCCAAAGGGTGAGCATGGTGTTGAGGGGGGGGGACAAAGAGGGGCCAGACAGGAAGGTGTGAGGATACAGATGGACCATATGCTGGTGTGGGTTCAGCGTTCGCTCCACTGGACAGCGAGGCAGGAGGCCTGCTGCCTCCACGTCTGCCTCCGAGCAGAGCTCCAGACCGCCACCCGAGCAGACTGCGCAACACGCTTCCCATCTTTGGGACCATCGACTCGCTGTGCAAACGTTATCCAGGTCAACGCTACGAGCCTAACAAGCGTCAGGTCTCAGCGATCAAAAAGCGAAGGGAAGTGACCCGAGAAAAGTAATCGTCAAACTAGTTGCAACATGAGAATAACTCATAAGTTTTGTTCAGCGAAGGTCATCCACATGACATGGGGAGAAACGAGAGGATGAGCGCTGTCAGCTCCTCCATCGCGGGACTAAAGACGGCGCTAATGGGGCCGTTTCCCGATCGCCCGTAGTTACATCAGCATTCGGCAACAATGCTCGGCCACGGCACTCAATTCAGACATCCCGCTAGATCCCCGTTTATCAAGCACAAGCTGGGGTGTTTTGTTTTTTTTTGTTTCCCCCAGAGGACCCTGAGAACCCCTTTTCAATGCTGCGCGGTTCCCACACCTACTGAAACAACCCATAGAAACAATCCCAGATCCACAGATCCAGGACTTTTCCTGGGAGAGTTCTCAGGTCACCGGCCCCCCAAAGACTCTCGACACCCTCCTCACCCGAGAGAAAACGACAACAAGCCCACAAACAACGTGTCTATTAAGGGTTTGAGTGTGTGCGGGAGGGGGGCGATTGGACTGGCCGGGCCACAACGGGGGGACAGGGGAGATTCGAGGATGGGACGGGGGGCGTTTAGGGGTCGACGTGGCATGAAATTGAACAAATAAATGAAGAAATCCCCTCTTTGTGGCCCGCGAGCAGCGGAGCCAGAGAACGGGCAAAACCTACTTTCTCCCTCCAAAAAGACCCCGGCTCCCCTCCGCCCACCCCACCGGTCGCTCGCTGTCCTCCAAGAGAAACCCTCTTTGGCAGAGCCAATCACCAGCACAACAAAGTCTTCTTTGAGTCGGGTCCAGTTTTTGGGGCTTTTCTTCCGTCTCCCACTCTCACTCACTTCCGCTTTGAAGGACTTCAAACTTCAAGGGTCTTTGAGTTGCTCACGTGGGCGGAAAGCAAACACTGCAGGGGGACGAGACCGTGTCTCCACCACGGAGGACGGGCTGTCAGCGCTGGACCACAGACTTCCTGTGTAAGACGGCCTTCTCATCAACGCCCCCGTCAGCTCTTTCGCGTTAATGGGTGTGTGATGCACATGATGAGTAGACAGACTTTCAATTACACTCGCGATGCAAAAAACATTATAAATCACTTGGACATTTAAATCTTCTGAGCCAGTGCCTCGTTTTCATTAGACAACTTGGCACGGAGCACGTAAGTACTGACGGGGCGGGTGAGGGGATGAGGTGGGGGGGGTCCCTCGTCTCATTTAGAGGGACGCTCCTGCTTTCACAGTGGCTGCCTGTAATTAATGCCTTTTAAATATCCTCTATATCTAGCAGACTCGATCTCATCACACATCCATAAGAACAAAAGACCAGGTAGCCCACCAGACAGCTTGTGATGGATTAGTGTACTAATGACACAACGGAAGGGTAAAATACAGATGTTCAAACATCCGCTTCAACCTGTCCATGTTTATTACATGCGGCCACTCGTGAAGCTCTCTTCAGAGCTTCCATCGGGGCCGATTAACAGGCTAAATGTCATCTCAACCGGTGCGGCACACAGGTTTGTCGATGCGTCTTTTCAGTTGAGGGGTGACATGTGGTGATCGGCAGATAACACAGTGGACCAGATTGCAGAGGCCATCTGGACGGGAGTTTTGTGGTGCCGAAAGACTGGATCAGAGCGACTGCGACGTGGAGAGAGCCATCGGGGACGACGGGAGGCTTCTGACGCACCGTACGCGGCATTAATACTACCTGCTCAATACTACCCGTCTTCTTTCATACTTAACTTGCAAAACCCAAACTGAGAACGCCACATCTGCCGAGTTCGGCCGGCTAGACACAAACAGTGCGATGGTGACAGACGGAGAGAAGCAGTTGGTTGAGAAGAGCACAATAATGGTCATTGGGGAAAGCAGGGTGGATGATGATAGAGCGCGCCCACTGGATCCCAGCAGACGGCAGCGAGTTTAAAGCCCTCTCCGTCTGGAGAAAGGCTCTTTCTACCTCTACCTGTAACACTGACGCAACTGACCTACATCAGGTCACGACGTCTCCTTTTGGCAGCCACTTCAAAAGCGGATGCCTTTGGGTTCGTATCGATTCACAGCGTTCCGTCTCGGTGCATGAAATAGTAGTGTGAGACTGCAGTCTCAATAAACAAGGGCCATTCACCCCCAAGATGATGTCACGCATCGATCCTGTAACTAACGCGTAAAGCTGGCGATAGAAAATACATTTGAATTAGAAAAATTTGGAAAATGTCATCGTGTCATCGTGTGAGAAGCGTAGTGGCATTTCCTAAAAGGTTTCCTGCCAGCACGTGAGAACAATGTCCTCACAGCTCCGGCATGTATGACTCAGGCCTTTAATCGCGCAACGTTTAGGTGGCATGAAACATGTCATCACATCCAACAAATGCCAAAATACAAGCCCTGCAGCCGACCAGGCCCCAGGAATTAGTCAGCAGCTGTCACGAACAGTTAAGCAACGTCAAAAGACAAGAGCCGCCGCTAATGGGAGGAGTGGAATGGTTTTATCTTCAAAGTAAAGAAGGAGATCGTAGTGGGAGGGAGCTGGAAGAGGGGGACTCCAGCAGCGTCCGGCCTTCCACTCATCTTCACACCGCCTTCCCGTCGTTCCACCGCGCGCTGCAGGCTCTGCTGGCTGCACAAGGCGTGATTGGACACACGTTTCATTCACATTTTGGGTCACGACAGGCACACCGGCAGTGTGTGAAGAGGAGGTGAGAAAGAGTACGGTAGATCGTACGGTAGATCGTAAGTAACGGCCAAGAGAGACCAGAATAAACCGGGAAAAAAAACCTTGAGTGATAAGAGACGCAAAAGTCCCTTAAGTTCTTTGAATGGCAACTTACTCAAAAACATAAAACTGCAGATAAGCAGTTCGACATTTGATCCAGTACCATCTTGGTCATGTAGAAATATATGTTTTGCAATATATTAATAAATGACCAAGCCAAGTACAGCTAACTTTCAAAACCCACTCTGAAAAAGTAAATAGTTCTAAGCAAGAAATGAAAAACAACTCTCAGAGCTGACATCGCCCTGGTGGAGTCAATCGCAAGGTAGCCCCGCCTTCAAGAATTCCCTGCTTCATAGTCTATTTTATTATCAGTGGACCATCATTTGCTTCATGCTGTATTGTAGAAGACTTAAAAGGCTGAGACCATAAAGCCGGGTTTACAATGTGTATTAAGGGACAAAAAAGTGAAGTAAAGTCAACTTGTTTGTGCAATTAGAGAGAAGTTGAAGCCACTTAAAACATGTTTGCAGCCTGGAATCTATGGCTGTAATTCCTGCTGAATGTACGGGTGGCATTTCTTTATGTGACACACCAAATTTCAATGATATCAAAGCTTAGTTGGGCATGATTGAGGGTGTGGCCACTTTGAGAGATCACGTCACTGGTTGCCAACTGCTTGCTCTGCTCCGTCACCACCCACCAGCTACCGCTTTGCCCATTTCTACAGATGTCCTGTCTCGTCACTGCCGAGACGGGGATCGACAATCGATGGGTGAAGTCAGAGAGACTATTTGTATTTCGTACAGCCTGGGATCTCATTCGGGATGAAAACCCTTTGAATGAGAACGTGTCCATTGGTGAAACTGCTTCTGTACCATGTGATGAGACAAAAGAAGGCCCACTTTTGTTGTGTAGCTTGTGAAGTCTGTAATGCGTGTGTGATACTTTGGGTCTTTGTCCCATTGTGCCGTGTGAGCAGCTTCCGGGCCGGACAGCATACAGGCCTTTACCCCGCCCTGATCGAGCAACCCTCCAACGGTCCTGTGATCCGACGCAGGCTTTATCAAAAACGTCTGAGGCGCGACATTTAAGAAGCTCCCCGTCTCGTCGTTCTGTGGCTTTTTTGTTGTTCGCCATTCGACCTCTAACCCTGAACAAAGCCACGCATCTGGTTGCATTTGAGAAAGCAAACAAACATAGTACGCCTGCTGCCATGGCTCCTAAACCAAATAGGAAGCTCCAGGGGGGTGTGGGGTGGGGGGGGCGGGGGGGGGGATTCCAAGTCATCCTGCAGGTATCCGTTCATCCTGTTCATTCTCCTTAGTGTTCCACAACAAACGCGCTGCGGTCGCTGGACAGAGTCTCCGCCCTGAGAAAGCACGCGTTCCAAACCTCCCACGGGTCACGATCTCCGAGGGGACATTAGAGAGCTCACGTTGCCGGGCTTTCACAAGTCAGGCCGGGTCACTCGCCGTATCGCGTATCGCAGAGCCGCTGGCCAACGCGGTGCTGGCCGCTCTCATTGGCCGTTTGCCCGAGCAATATAAGAAACGCAATGAAACCGCTGAACGTTTCATTGCACGGAAAGGATGGCAACATGCAAAATGACTTTTCTCTTGTGCCAATTTGTCGACTCCGAAAACTCCTCGGGGTGTTACAGTGGTTTAGACTTGCTAACTTGAATTCTTAAAATTCCGGCTGCGGTCTTATGCTTCAAAGAAATGGCTTATCAGCACACATGACTGAAAAATAAAAGGCATAGATTAAGTTGAGGATTGGCATTTACCCCCCCCGTTTACGTAACGCGGTGCATTGTAACGAGCTGCACTGCACGGTACTGATTACGCCCAGTGAGACGGAGGGATGAACGTGGTGTGTGCACGGACCCCAGCTTAAGTTAGTGCTTGTGTGCAAACGCGAAACAGAGCGAGTGCGCTGTTTTGAACTTTACCCGACAAAAGAAATCCAAAGCAAGCTGGGTAACATCTAACATGATTAATCCAAAGGGAGGGCACCAATTGTGGCAATGAGAGTTCTTTGAATCTGAAGCTATTTATACGCCTGCGGCATCCCCCCCCCTCCCCCTCGGCACCCACAGAGGATTCAGGCTGGTCTTTCCCACCAAGAAATTTGGAAGGATTGAAGCGATGGAGAGGAGAGAAAAAAGAAAAAAAAGGAGGTAGACACAGGCTGCAGTTTGGAAAGGAAGCTGACGGCCGACTTCCTGCACGTCTGTTTCTTTGGGCACCGGCAGGACAATGCGTCCTGTTCGTCAGCGGACGAGGAGGACGAGGCGTGCAGCTTGGACGTGCTGCCACACACCAGAAGCATTGACGAGCGTCGGCATCGGACGACGCGCGATCTCGCTTGTGTGTGGCCCTGACGCAGGGGTCAAGGGGGCAGGGTTTCCAGATGTTTCCTATTCCCGCAGCACTGACGAGACCTTTCCTGGTCAACTCTCAGTCTCACACTTCTCAGAATCCAGAGGGAAGGTCGAGCGCTGACTGACCTATTGGCTGCGAGATACCAGCGTTTAGAGGGATAAGAATCCCGCTTGTCTGCGCGGGTTGATGCCGCTGACCGTTGTCTTGACGTTGGTATACCCTACATTTGGGTGGACAATGAACGTGTAAAAAAACCGAGTTGCTTGGATTAAAAAGCCCTGAAGAAAATCCCCACTAATCTAGGGCCCTAAGAGAGGATCGGTTCAGACACAAACGTGGGAAATCAGCTGAAACAAAAACAGGAAAGGAGCCTGGAATTGAAGAGGAATTGGCCCACTGTCTCAAGGAGGCGATCGATTCATGATGAAAGTGCAGAGCAAAACAAATCCAGACTAATCCCTCTTCATACGCACCCCTAACCCCCCGCCCAGACATCGTTGCCTCCCAGCACGTTGCATTAGCTCGTTGCCGTTGATAACTGCCAGCGGATGAGTGACACGCAGAAACAGATAGCCATCTCCTTTGCGTGTCTCCTTCAATCAATGCGATTGGGAAGTGATACAAACAAATACAAAAAAAGAGAGTTATGTGGGTGTTCTACAGCGAGCTGCCACTCAGTTGGCCACCAATTCATTTCGGTCATCTGTCACGGATATGTGGGGGGGGGACCCCAGAGGCACCGAGGGGGACACAACTGTCAGGTGGAAACAGATAAGAGAAGAAGAAGTCCTCTAGGGTCGTCGCGGCTCAGGGGTTAGAGAAGGTGCGCTGGGAAGCACAAGGTTGGTGGTTCAAGTCCAGGCTGCCCCCATGTTGTCCCCATGTCGAAGTGTCCCTGAGCAAGACATCTAACCCCTAATTGCTCCCCGGACAAAAATGTGAAAAAGCCTTGGGTTTAAAGTGTAATGTAAGTCGCTTTGGATAAAAGCGTCTGATAAATCACCTGTAATGTAAAAGTCACACGTCATGTGACAACATGAAGATGTTTGAACCCTCATTGGTGCGGTTCTACGGATCCCCGTGCACACGCAGAGCGCACACACTACATGCCGATCGCTCTCTGTGGGGAGCGATCTAATCGCCTAAGAGGCAAGGAAACAAAGAGCGCTCTCACTTTTCATTCTCCCATCTGTAGGTGTCTTCACACTGAGGGACTATATGCAGCCCCTACCAGCCCCCGAACCACTCACGTATCTTTATTGAAGCCATATGTTCTTAGCTCCCGCAGACAGACTCCCCTTATCAACACCAACAGTGAGCTGCATGGTGACAAAGCCCGGCCTCCTGCGGGGGGACGGGGGAGCAGGCTCAGCTGTACCCTGGACGGGGAGAGCAGGGGAGGGGTTTGCAGTGGGGGGTTTGTGTCTTAAGCTGAGCCCCGGTGGAAAGTGCTCCGCATGGCGAGACAATGCACGAGATACACCGTCACATGAGGGGTACATTGATAGAGAGCAGCGGGCTTTTGGCATCCAGGCTCAGCTGCACAATTTGCATCCACATGCGACAATGAATGGTAACGAGGAGGAGTAATCGGAGGCAGCCAACGGAGACACTTGTTAACAAGAAGATTTTTTTTTTTAATGAAATCTCCAATTATTTCAGGCAAATTTAAATGATTTATTGTATTTAGTTACAGAAAGGGATTATTATCAATGTTCACATTAAACTGTGAACGGCCATAAAAAAATATTGCCATTAAATTAAAAAGACTCAATTTTGACACTAACGTGTGACTGCCGTGTTGTTGTGTGTAATAGAGCATCCTATTCAAACGACACAGATACCAGAATGTCTCTCCAGCCCGACTCCCCGCTGGCTTCACACCGTATGGCTTAAATCAAGACATGCCAATAGTTGTGACAGGGGGGTGGGGGGGGCGCTGTGCATGGCACTGACAGCTTTCAGATGCTCAGAAGAAGAAGGGGGTGTGGGGGGGGGGGGGGGGGGGTTCCTAGACTTCTCTGATAAATCATTGTCTGCTTTGTCTTTATCATTATGTCCCTACTGGATTCGGGGGGGGGGGGGGGGTCAAAGCATGTCTTGCAACAGGAGATAAGCCTCGGCTGCTTTCCAGCGGAACTGAGAAAGGAAGGAAGTGTGGCTGAGATTGGACGGCGAAATGTCGGAGAAACCAGAGTCCATCGGCGTGCCGTGGCCACAAGGTGTGAAGGAAAGCAGTGCGTCTCGGACTGGAGCTCCAACATCTCCGCAGAGCCTGGCTACTGCCACCCGCCTGTGCAGACATACTTTACGTACTATTTCAAGAGCTTTGAGGAAGTTCCTTAATGCGTGACAGCACAAGACAAAAAAGGGAACCACGGCTATTTCGGACAAATGCTTGCCAGATGCTGAAATTGGAGAATGAACAGAATTGGTGGCACGATCATGAAGAAACGTTCAGTAAAAAATGGCTACAATCCTTTGAGTCAATAAGAGGACCCTGAATCCAGACGAGCTGCAGGTTTGTGTTTTGGAGCGGACCCTGACCTTTGACACCCTTGCACACAAAATAGGGGATTTCCTTACAGGCAGCAATGAAGCTTTATAATAAAGTCGGCGAAGCCACACTGACTTTGCACCGGCTGGACGCAGAAGCCACCTGCACTGCACAACAAGCACCGCTGATGACGAGAGATCATCGATACCACGACAACAAGATCATTCAACAAAAGGCAGCCGATGAGCGAAGTGGCTGGTTTCTCATGCGTGTCAGGAAGCGGGGAGGCGTGTTGGTGCTGAACGCTCATGAATATCTATTTATTTGCAAAGTCAGCGTGGATTAAGCTCTTCTGTGATTCTCTTTCACCTGGGGCTTAAACACAAGGGAATGACCCCCCAACCACACACACACACACACACACACACACCTAATCGAATCTTCCCAAGGAATGTACTACTCAGGTAACCTTATTTCCATTAAAAGCGTGAGCTAAGATTACAGAAAATTAAGACACAGCAGCGATTACTGCGCGTGTCCAGCAGCCTGCGAATAAAGCTGACAATAAAAAGCACAATGAAACGATGCAATGAGGAGGGTCAAGCTCTCTCTATATGCACACAAATAACAATGAGGTGGGATTTAAAAGCCTGAATACAAAACAGGAGCGACGCGTGTGCGCAAAACATCACACCGAACTCCCGACGAATTGCTGCTGGCTGAAGGTGAAACTCAGCCTGTAAACTGCAGCCAGGTGGAATATTACAATTCACATTTATCACGCGGCGCGAGCCGCTCCACGCGAGCGCGCACACGGGAGCAACGTGAAGCGGCGATTCGTGTCAAAAACGTACCGACTGGAGGAAGAGCAGCGTGCGCACGTAATCCCGCTCGGTGTTGAGTATTTCGTTTAAAACGCAGAGCCGGAGCCGCTGCTGGCGGTCCGAGTCCTTGGTGGCGTGGACGCCGTTCTCCTGGCGCGCGTCGTCCTCGTCCATGGTGCCCGGTTAAAGCCCCTCCGCCGGGCGCCTCTCTGCACAGATTGACGTTACTCTCCCGGTTCCAAGTATCCACACTTTGCAGAGTTTGACGCTTCAGTCCATCGCGAGTGCGGCAAGTTCCTCCTAAAAGCAGAAGAAAAGAAGAAGAAAAAAAACCTCGCGAGCTGCGGCAGACACGCGCGTGCACTCAAACACGGGAGATGAAGTTCCACACTGAAAAGTGCCAAACGGACAGAAGAGAGGCTCCGCGTGTGCGTGCGTGTGTGTGTGTGGCCGCAGCACCAGCTGGGAGGGAGCCGCGCGACAGTGGAGGGGTTCAGATGGGAGGAGGGGGGAGGACCCGGCGCGCGCGCACACACACACACACATACACGCGCGCGCGCAGGGGGCCGCAACTCACTGCTCTATTGAGCGCACAAAAACAAATAAGACGTTGAGGGAAACATCTGTGACGGTGGTCATTGAGGCTTAACGCTACATGAATTAAGCTACTGTGGCAAAGGGACATTAAAAAGCACAATAAATAATTAAGTGAACCCGCTGACCAACTAAAAACACGGCAGCTGCACTGAATCGAGCTAATTCAGCGTGTTTACTGGAGAATGTCTAACGTGCCCGAGTAGGTCATAAATATTTGAGGACGTGATGTAAAAATATTAATACCGTATTTCAACATGATAA
The DNA here is from genome assembly GCF_964276395.1 of Gasterosteus aculeatus. Lineage (NCBI taxonomy): Eukaryota > Metazoa > Chordata > Actinopteri > Perciformes > Gasterosteidae > Gasterosteus > Gasterosteus aculeatus. The sequence goes on from NC_135689.1 coordinate 17,961,704, forward strand.
AAACATGGTCCCAGAGTTACTAACGAGTGACTTGAAATACCCGACGTGGGACGGCCTGTTAGGAGGCTAATGGAAGCATCTATTTAAGTTACTGCTTCGTGGCCGAATGCACATATATCCCAGCAGAAACTAAGACTTTAAGTAAAAGCTTTACTGAGTTGTTATAGCTGTTGCTTTAAAGCCTGTATTTTAAATAAGGGGACAAACCTTTAACTCTATTAAACGTTTCAAAAGTTTGAGTGAGTTAGCTTACATGGTGGCTGGTGTTTGGGAGGAAGGCGCCCTCTGCCGGATGCGCGCGGAACGACACGCACCGCTAACGTGATAAAACAACATGTCTAACGGGTTATCGGCTCTACTAACAGTAACCACCCTCCCTTGTCATTTGTTACAGCAGCAACCTTTGCCCGCTTTGACGACAAGTTGTCCTTTTTTTTAACGCGGGATCGTTGGAGTCTCGTGCCGCTACGGGCGTCTGGTCTCGCGATACTGGATCACACGTGAGCTGCCTTTGCTGTGTTTATTATTGTTGGTGGAAAAGGAGTATAAGGTGAATAAGAAAAGTAAGTGAGATCCATCCTGTGAATAACAGGCGAAACATCAGGAACAGGAGAAAATTAAAATGTCAATAATAGTTTTAATTGATGCATGTTACATTCAATACCCATTGTGAGGCTCCCACACATAACTGCATACATACAAAACTTTTTCTCGCCACCTCAGATGAGGAATGCAACAGACAGCTTGTAAATGCCTTACACTATCATATATTTACATATCCTCCACTTCTGTACATGGCAAATCTTTAAATATGATCAAACACCAGAGGAGTAACATAGTATACAATGTATGACTGATTGTATGTAGTTCTGAAGAGTATTCAATGTACTTTTTTCTTCCAAAAGAAAAGGCACGTGCAGAAAGCACTGTCATAAAAAGTAAGTTGCACTATTAAACATGATAGGTTAAAAAAAAAAAAACTCAACTGCGCCTTTTCCTTCATTCATACTTCGCTAGGTAAAAGTCTTCCTTCAGCGGGGGTGGGGGGTTGCTTTCAAAAATGCCCCAGTTTTAAAAGAAAAGACATGTAGGGTAAACAGGAGTAGAAAATAAACGTGCTCAGTGCATTAAGACTCCTCCAAAGAAACCCAAGAGATGTTTGCCCCGTTTGTCGCTGTGATAAATAAATTCACATTGTTACAGGCTCCAATCAAAACCAGAAGTACAGTGAGTAAACAAAAGTGAGGGAAATTATGAAAAAAATAAGTTTAAACGTGTGTAGTGTGGCAAACGATTATTTCTGACGAGTTCATTATTCAGTTTCAGACCTTAAATGTCTCTCGTGGTCATTTGATATCAGCCCTGCAAACGTCGAGTGCTCTGTGATCAGGAAACTCGGATGTTACCAAGCGTTACGAGTGAACCTTTTCTAAAGATCCCGTCAGCAGAACGTCCCCCGATCTCTTAATGCTGTGAGTTTTCTTTTGTCTTTTTTCAGGGGTCACTATGACTCCTCACACGCGTACACACACGGGCGCTGGGATGACTTTCCGCCAGCACTGGGGGACAAGCGCAGGTGTCAAAAATGCCCCCAACCTCCCGCATACAATAATACAATGTAGGAGTCCAATAGAACGTCTGGAAAACCCAAACCGAAAGGGAAAAAGGCCTGCGTGCCCCGTCTGCCGCTGTGACGACTGAATGTGTGTTTAGCACAAGGAGGAAGACTTTAACGGTGGAGGAGAGTTTCTCTTCTTAGATCAGGGATTAACACATGTATGTATATTTTTGTGATACATTTTTACCAAACCTTTCCTCTTTTCTTTGTTTTCGACAACACTTGGGTGTTTTTCTCCTTGGCAAAAATCCAAACCCCTGAAATATGTTAGATTAAAAGAAAAACAGACATCCAGAAGGCGATCCGGGACCTCTGTACTACCAAACCGTCATGAAATCGACGCATCGCGGGTTTAAAAAAAGGACGCGCTCTTTACAATTCCAGAAAGGCCAACAGTGTAGCTATCGTATTGCAGTTAATGACGAGCAGGAAGTCTTTTGCCTCAAAGCGTGAACCTTAAACGAAGAGACCGCCGCCGCCGCGACGCAGCGATGCAGCTCATTCCAGCGCCGCCGGGTGTTTGACACTTTGCTCTCAGTCAAAAGGCAGACAGTGTTGATATATGTATTCATTTAAATAACAAAACAGTACAGTATAAATATAAAGATTCTGTGTGTGTGTGTATAGGGTGGGGGTGTGTATATGTAAACACGCACAGTTGTAAATGGTGTATGAGTGTAAAACAAGTGAGTGTGTGTGTGTGTGTGTGCTTGTGTTAGCCAGTGTTAGGACAGGGCGGGGGAGGAAGGGTTAGAGGTGAGGCTTTCCCTCCCCCACCTCGTGGAAGAGCGAGGTGTAAAACTCGGGCTCCAGCTGCTTGTTGCGGTAACGCTGGACCATCTCCGTTATTTTCTGCTTCCGCCGCACGTGAGGCGGGTTGTACAAGTCACTTTCCAGGCGCTTCCGCCGGCACACGTTGATGACCGTTTGGCGCACGAGAAACCCTGCGGGAGGAGCACCGGGACAAAGGGGTCAGATGGGAAGTACGAAGTAATGTCACATACATTTATTTAGATTAATTAATATATTTCAATTATTTCAATTTTACATTTAGGATTTGAGTCAGTCAACTGAAAAGATGAACTTGTGCCCTTTGTGGTACAAACCATATTATACGTTCCGACATGTTCTGCCTCTGTTCTTTCTGAAGAACAGGAGCTTGTGCTAAGGAGGGAGGCAGTTACCTAGCGCTCTGCGGCTGACCACCATGCCGTCCACCAGGGGAATCACCATCCCAAATTTACCCATGGCTCCATGCAGCCGGATCCTGAAGAGCCCCGTCTTCAGGGGCTGGATGAAGATCAGAGGAACGTCCTTCTCTAGTAAGCCCGACCTGCAGCGGGAACGATGCAGAAAAACAGAATTCGTAGCATTCCTTTCGACAAATAATAGAAAACCCAATATGTCCCACATGCATACGTAGAGGTGTGTGTTGATAGATCAGACTGCAAACTTCCCTGATCTCAAGTGTAAATGCAACTACACTTGATATCTTTTCACTAACTTTAACAGCTTCCTTGCATGCTTTACCTAATGCTTTAAACCTAATGTATCAATCTTTACAAATGCTAGGCGTCAGTTATTGTTCTGGGACTCCTCAGCTGCTCGGAACACATCTCACTAATCAAATGACCTGTTTCATGTTATCAGATCCAATCACACACCTCGGGACAACAAGGGTTGCTGTGTCTGTTTAAATACTAGCTATTTAAAATCGGTTTGACCACAACTCACAACCCATCTCTAGTGCCATAGTTCTATCGTCCGTAATCATGATCACAGCTCTGCCCCACTTCCTTTTCCCTGCCTGCCTTTTGCACACGCTGCATGTTTTACTGATTGCACTGTGTGTGTTTGTTATCCAGCATGTGAGCGCACGTGATGTTTTGCAGTGTTCTTTTTATTTTTGCACCTGACCAAAACCATTTGACGAACCGCATGTTCTCATCTGAATACCTGCAGGAAGTGCTGTTGGTCATGCTGGCTTCTAAGCCCGTGCTGGTTTCCGCCAAGAGATCAGACAAGGGGAAGTTCTCTAAAAACAACAAAAACAGGAACATTCATGTACATCAATTCACCCGTCTCTTTAGAACCAGCCTCTAGTTTTACTAAGCTTTATTGTGTGTGCAGTAATGCTAGACTAGGAGAGGAGAATGTGTGCCCACCAATGTCATCAAAGCGCTCCACCCACACCACAAACACCTTCGTCTCAGGACCCAGCGGTGGGAAAGATTTCCCAGTCGATGACCTCTTGGTCTTCACCAACGGACTCAGCTGCAGATATAGCACAGCACACGGTGAGGTGAACTAAATGAAAGCAGCAGAAGTCCTAACCTGTGCCGGCATGCGCGAGCCCAGCCGTACCTTTTTGGCCGACTCCAGGTTTTCAGAGTGGTTGGGGAACAGCTCCAGGGTGAGATTGGGTTGTTTGTGTGGAGCCGGCACGGCGTCTGCGTTGGTGTCTGCCTCCACCGTGGAGTCGCTGTGCACCGAGGACTCCTCTGGGAGGCGACAAGGAGCAAACAACTCGATCAGCCCCCAAATCCCTCCACGGGTTTCCGTCGCATTCACCATCTATACACGAGTGCTCAACGCACTGAATACTGACCCGAGTTCTCTGTTAAAGATGGAACGACGAAGGCGATCTCAGTCAGAGCATCGGCGTAGTACAAAACCTTCTTCTCCCCGTTGAACATGGAACCTCCGGTGTCCTCAGGAGTGGCTGGGACTTCTGCAGGGAGGAAGAAAACAGCATGGGCTTCTTCGTGTATAACAGAAAAGAAATAGAAATAACATAAAAAATACTCAAGACAAGTATATTAAAGTAAATGGAGAAATTCTACAGACACTAATTACCAATTTCATCCCATCATAGTCACCATAAAGCAAAGCTCTACATAGCGTCCATCCTGTTAATCATCCTGTTTTTCCAAGTCTGTAGCTTTATGATAATAAAGAACCAAGTTTTTTTTTTAATAGCTTGTGTTTTTTATGAAAAGATTTTTTTCCAAGTATCATACAGACTGTTCTTTCAGCCATTCACCAATACTTCTCTGTTCCATGAGTGTGCTCTCAGGTTTCATCTCCATGTTATATTGTTCTGGATGACACTGATGGAAAAGCTTTGACTCCAACATTCACTTCATTACAGCACATATTGATAATCAAAAGCTCTTTCATAGTGCTCATTTAGGGAGTCACTGTCTTGAGGAGTGCAGAGGGTCGGAGGTCAGAGGGCAAAGCAGAAAGTGTCAACCAGGCAGACAGAGCTCTGATAAGGATGAGATTTAGAGACACACCAGGCACCATACAACACTCACGCTTTGTTCGCTATGTTCACATTAATGTGAGGAGACCACACATTGTATGTGATTGGATCCTGTGTTGCGGCGGGAGGACCTGCTCCTCCTCTATGCTAGTTTAGGGTCAATAGAGATCGTTTCTTTTATATTTAACAAGAAATATAAAACTCTGTTCTTCCTGATGTTAGTCAGTTGTTCTTCTGGCCTGCGGGCCGACAGAACTTCTCCTGCCTTTGAAAACGCAGCGCTGATACTCGACCAGTGATCTGATGAACAAATCTACCACAACGAGAGAAGTTGTTCGGCTGAATTTGTGCAGAATAACTTCAACCGGGCTTCCAATTTTGATCACGTTCGTTCTTTCAACATCCAACAGGCAGATAAATAACAGATGCCCTGTTGTCAGCACAGTAACTGGCTTTGAACTCACCAGTTTGGTTTATTTCGTTGCTGTCAGAGTAGGAGTTGAGGGACCAGCTGGTGTCCAGGTGTCCTGTCCATCCTGGGTGGCGTCCCACGTCCACAGGCCAGCCCAAGGACAAGACGAACTCCAAAAAGTGGGGCTGGACACTGGACGATGACTCCACATTCTTCAGGATCTGAAGGCAGCGACACGTTCCTTATTTATACACGTGTTGAGGTCCGACATCTGTATCTGTATGCTAGATTCAAGCCATTTCATTGCATTTGGAATTTTAAAAAGCGGAACATTTGGCAACATTACCCAGCATAGCGCCATTTTATAAAGAACCTGCAGTGAATCTCTTTACCTCTGGGCTGCTTTTCTGTCCGGCCCTCACGTAGAAAATAAAGACTGTGTCGAATGGACGGCAGGGAAGCAAGTCCAGGTAACTGACGTCATCAAAAAACCCTGGAAGCGATGACTCCAGGGCAATCAGATGAGGAGGTAGACGACTGTTGTTGGGCTCCTACCGATTACAAATAAATATGCATTTTAAATGCAGCTCATCAAAAGACCACGTGCATAAGAGGAAAAAACGTCATACATCACAGTGTCATTACCAAATGCAATAAATAAATATCCTTACTTCCTCAGAGGTTTGAATAGAACCACGTTGTAAAAGTCAATTAAAGTGAAGTAGGAGTCGCCGGCGGATTTGATAGTGGCATGAAAATGCTCTTTGCAGCTTCAATCCATGACAATTCCTCATCAGCCACGATCGCACAAATTATGTTTACCGACCTTGAGCGCCTCCAGAGACAGAAAGCCGAAGTGGGAGAGGAAGAGGCGCGCCGTCTGGAACTCCCGCGACGGTGAAGGAGGTTTGCAGTCCGTCCGTGGGTCAGGGTAAGGCTTGCACTTCCAGATTTCCTCGCTGTGCCGCTCCAAGGCGTTCTCATACTCGATCTGCTTGGTCATCAGAATTCGAAGCCTGTCATGCTGAAGTTCCAGCTGAAAAGAAGAAGAGAAGGAGGAAGAGGAGGATGGGGTCATATTCAAGAGGCCGCAATACTCTGTTGCATAAATTCAGCATGAACCCACAAATGCTGAAGTGCTGCCTCCCGAAAGCCGATTCCCAGTGACCGTTTAATCAGCTAAACCTGGGCCATTCACCCCAGTACAACATCCCAGTGCAACCGTTTGAATGTTAAGACTCTCAACACGGTGTCAGAGAGGTGCAGATTCAAGTCTTTCACACCAACATTTCTTTCAGCTATAAATTATTGCAAGAGGTATTGTACTGAAGTTAGAAATCGGCCACCATCCGACATCCTCACACACTTTTCACCAATTCAGATGATTTGACCCTTTATGCCAGGAGACACCAAACAGAACTCACATGTGGAATATTACTTATCAGTGCACTTGTAGCTCTGGAATCATCCTGCCAGCCCAAACAACCCACCTAAGTTTGTATGATAAACGGTATGATGGATTAAATTGACTGCAGGCTGCCGCCCAAGTATTTACAATGCCATTCTTAGTGAAAACGAGATCAACAACAGGAAGTGAATCTCACCTCTTTGCTGACAATGTCGTCCAAGTCAGGAATACTGACATCTGCTTTGACAAGCGGGATCTTATCGACCTCTTCGGGGAAGGGCCTCTGCTTGACGTTGTACTTGATGCCCACGCCGTTGTTGGGTGTCGGACGGCCCTCGGGAACAAACACCTGCTGTGGACGGAGACAACGACACGGACAGTTGTGCCATCAGCACAACGGATGTGGCGGATGTTCACATGTCCGCACAAGCGGAGTCGCTTTAGCATTGTTGTCTTTCGCAACGCGGCGTGAAACTCACCCTCTGATTGGCCCGAGCTCCTCTGGGTTGGTGGAAGAGCTGCATGGTCCAGGCATGTCTGCCAGCCGTCCCTCGGATCAGAACCGTCACTGATGGACTGGGGTCTTTATGGAGAAACACAGGTTAACATGGGAGACCCTGCTAGTAAATTCAATAAAGTTGTGTAACGCCAAAGGGCGGAGGATGAGCTACTGACTCTGCTCGTTGCCGAGGGGCTGCTCCAGCATGGCGAGGATCACCGAGTTGTCCAGGACGAAGTAGCGGAAGTTGCTGGCTCCTGTGGCGCCGAGTCGGGCGTAGCGAATCAGGGTGTCTTCATTCAGCAGGCTGCAGGTGGAGGAGGTTCCGCTCGGGGAAGGGAAGGCCCCCAGCACCTGCATGATACTGGGAAACACCAAAGCCACTGGGTCATTTTGCTTAAACAAACTTAACAATGCGGCTAACCATGTTTGCCTGCCACACTAGTCGACCCTAAAGCTCTTTTAACTACGGTCTTTTGATTGTTCTAAACAGATCTGATTAGATCATAGATTGCGCCGAAACATTCGGCCACGCGAATCGCCAACGATTCGCGCGGCCGACATATTTTGGTTTTAAAAACCGGGAAAAGGTTTGCAGGTTTGATGTATAGAAAATCTCACCAGGACAAAGCTGCCTCCGCGGCGTCCTTCACCCTCATGGAAGCTGGGTTGTGCTCCTTCTCCCCTTTATGACGCACCTCCAGTTCCTGTCGGGACTTGCTGCCGGAGATCCCCAGCTCCACGATCTCCAGGACCTCCACCAAACAATCCTGATGCAGAAAGGCAACGCCAACTAACCTCAGAGCAGGAATACTTATTCTTCTTCCCACACACACGTCGCAAGGAGTCCAGTTTTATGTATGCTTTTCTTTTTTTTTTTTACGCAAACAACGTATCGGAAGGAAATTCAAATTGGACTTTTAAATGTACCTTTTCATCCAGCATGTCGGGGTGCTCTGTGAGCCACACGCACAGAAACTGGAAGGCGGCGACGATCATGGAGTGGAGGTCTCGGGACTGGAGGGGAGCGGGGCGACTGCACTGGTACACGATGTAGCCACATATGGAGCTGACGGCACGTTTGCGGTCGGCAGAGTCCACTCCCACCTTCACCTGGTTGGGGCACATATACAAAACATTGAAGAAACAAGTTCTTTGTTTGATCCACATGTGAACAGTTTTTGTGTGCTGCGTTAATACGGAACATTTGATTATACGCGTTTTTTAAGGAATAGTTTACATTGATTGGACCGATCACTAGCCTCTGCTCTTGCTGCCTCTTAGCACTCTTCATTTATATCACATCAAGTGCCGTGTATTTACATTGTATAGCCAGGTCTGTCCTACTATTCCACTATGCTGCACTGAGAGAGCAGATGCAGCGGTTAACTGGGAAAAGCTGTACTGCCAACACCAGGCTGGGAAATTGCAGACTGTATCCAGGAACTTCCCTCCCTCTGCTACCTTGTGGTACTGTGTTGACAGTTTAGAGTTTCTCCCTTGGGATCAACTTTCTATTTTAGAAGTGGACTTGATCCACCTGAAAGCACCATCCTATTGTTTGTACATTTACCTTGGCAAGCCCAGCCAGCAGCTCCAGGGCAGCCAGTGAAATGCTCATGTCTTGCCGCCACTGGGAGTTGAGTCTCTGAGTGACAAGGTGGATACTGCGCACCAGCAGGCCGGCCGCCGTATCTGGAAGAGCTAGACCATATAACACCCCGAAATACCAAACACCGCAGAGAGTAGAGCAAAGCAGGATTCAGGCAAAGCAGCAAACATGTCCAGGTAAACAGTAGAAATGACATACTGAAAACACATGCATTTAATTAACAGTTTGAAATGAATAGAGCACACAATGTGCTGAATTATAGAGAGTGGACACACTGCTGAGGGAAAAGGGCTGAGCGATCACGTTCTGACTACCTCTACGCACGATACAATAAGCAAACTGATTATTAATAACTAGGCCGACCTGATTGAAGTTCAACAAATACTTTAACGGTAAGATTGGTATGTTTTGGGAGTGGGAGCTTCTTAGTGCGAGGCCGAGCACTTTAAATGGACGCACATTGACGGTCAGGAGTTCCCCCGGATGATTACATTGCTGCCCCCATGTGAGCGGCTGCCAGCTGCAGGGAGCTCATCCCCCGCTGTGCAGAGCAACATCCCTTCTCTCAGGCTGGAAGTAGAACTTAAATGAATTGTGTTGAACGACTGAATGTAAAGTTGAGTAAATAGTTTGATTTAAAAAAAAGGTATCAACTAGTGGAAGTAACAGAACCTTAGGTAAAGGCTGTGAATTATCCCTCTGCCTGGTTCATTTTCATTTTGTCCAATAACACTCCCGTCTGTTAACCTTCATTTTTGTCTATTTTGTCCCGTAGAAAGTCATTTTCTTTAAAGCTGACTATCCGTGTCTGGTTTCTACTATCTTGGGAAGCTGACGGTGTAGAACGACAACAGTTTCTGTACGTAGACTGTGACTCCGTACTCCTTTCCTCATGATGAGCATGCGAGCTGTACGTAACAACCGTCCCCAGATCGCTGCCCCACTCCCAATCTGCTTCGTCCTGCCCCTCACAACTCAATGTAACCAGGAATACTCCAGTTTCCTGCAGGACAACGTTTCACATAAGCTGCACAGTCTAGAGTGAAAATAGCTGGAAACTTGAAAGCAAAATAAAGGGACAGTGATTATTACATATTAGAAAGAAAAAAAAATATCGCAATGCCAACACATTCATTTAGCCCAACATCGCTCAGCCCTTCCAAGGAAAAGACAAAAATCTTTTTAAATGCCGAGGGAAGGAGGGGGGCGTGGGGGGAGGGAGAGCAATCAGCAGCACAGCATCACAGCAAATACCGTTGGCATCACCTACAAAGGCATTTTACCCAACGCTTCTTAACTCTGCATACCACTTTAACCACGTGAGCTATGAAGAACAAATGTGTTAATTCAACAAGTCACATGTTCTGTGCATTGCTCAGCAAGTCGGCACTGATCACACAAAGCCACTTTTAATGGGGATCTGTGTTAAAACGGCCCGGCACCACGGTGTTAGTTCAGGTGGAGCGGCCCGGCGCCTTACCGTAGTCTCGAAGCAGGGCCTGGGCGGGGCGCTCGGAGTCCGGGCTGGTGGCCTCCGTGCTGCCCCCGCTGGTGAAACTAATGCCGCTGTTGGTCCGGCTGTGACTCTGACTCCTGGCGGTGGCGTGGCTCCCGTCTATGCTCCCCTACACGACACAGAGAGAAACACAGCGGCCTTGATGTCCAGTGCGTCGCGCTGCTTCCGGCCTTGTGGCGTGTTAGTCGCTCACAAGTAAGATCACAGGAGTAACCGGAGCTTTACCGTTTCAGTCTGAGCACCTATGGACTCCAGCAGCGCGGAGTCTTGAACGATATTTAGCATCGCACCTGAGAGGGGAAGAAGGGCCAATAATTATAGAAGACATTGAGTCATTTCTAAAGTTTTATTAAATTTATTAAAACAGTCAAAATCTGTTTGAGACAGCATGAAGGAACTGCAGTGTGCAGGCCAAATAAATATGCCAGTAGATACCCAGAATGAGCTGCGTGTTGGTGGGGTCCGTCTCTGTCTGAAGGGCACCGATGAGGACGTTGACGAGACGTAGTCTCAGGGACAGGAAGGACACAGGCTGGTCATGAGGCCATCCATCCTCCTCATTGAACTTTCCTTCCAACAGAACCTAGAGAACAGACGGGTTTTCTTTTGAACTTCAAGCTACTTTTCAGTACGGAAAAAGCTTTTTTAAATGAGGAAAAAGAAATTCAAATGACTCTGCAAAGCCCAAAACTGCACTTTTTCAAATAAGATTTCAAATAAATGAAATTGAAACCTCCGATTTGATGTTGCCAAAATGGTGCGGCAATGGCAGGATGGCGAGCAGGATGTTGATGGAGGCTCGCCTCAGGTCGGTGGGATTTACATACATCTTGAATTTGGACAGCTCCCTGATAAGAGAAACAAATCCCATCAAAACCTCTGAAGAGTAATGTCACTAAAACCATAGTAGTGTGAGAATAACCTGTCCGGCACTATGGTCTCCAGCGCAGCTATGAAGTAGGGGACGACCACATTGATGCCCTTCAGGTCAGTGCAGAAGAGAGAGGAAGAGTTGAGAATGATCGAAGCCAGAACTGGTCTACAGATGAAATCAGAGATCTGCAGACCCTGAATCAGGATCATGTAGAACCTGCAGAAAGACAAACAGTTGCAGTTGAAAATCCCGACACTCATAGTTGGACATGATAAAAACATAAAAGAAATAAGAGACTAGGGTACCTGGACAGGTAAACAGGCAGGATTTCCTCTCCAGTTTTCTTGCTACAGAAGATGCGGCAGAGAGTCCCGCAGGCCTCGGCTCGTCCCGCCTCGTAGCTCTCTGGGAACTCGTTGGCGTCGAACATGGGGTTGGACACCATGGATTCGGTGGACATTTGGGAACCCTTCCTCCTCAGGTCCATGCCTACTTGGGTGGCTACCGCTGTAGAAAGGCCGAAGACACAGAGAATGAAAGGGACCCTGGATCTTAACATGGTCACCAGTACACATGCAGGTATGAGAAACAGGCAAACAAAGACGTGTAGCTGCTATATGCACACCACAAAAACAAGGAAACGTAGTTGAAATTAAAACAGGAAAAAAGCACCATTTAGCAGACACCTAATCACTAAGACTAAATAAACACACGCTGACATAATAACAAAGCATTATAAAAGGGAACTCTGACACAAAGAGTTTGCCTTAAAAGTCCCATCTATTTGTCTGGTCTATTAGTGCGCTAGTAACAAAATGACCACAAAGCAAAATCCCTGTGTCAGCTCCCTCTGATATGACACTCGCTCACTGGAGCTACAGAACATCTTCTTCATGCCAATACAAACAAAACTTAAGTGAACCAACAATACAAAAGGAAACCATAAGTAACCAGACATTGATGCTGAAATTAAGGGGTCTAAAACAAAAATAATAGGGATTAGTGTGACCCAAAGGAAATAAAATGATAACTTATAAAACAGGGCAACGTTATGGTCGAGACAAGTGGTCTGTTGGTGAAACCCATTCCATCACCTTTGGAGAAACGCTGAGAGAACGCTGGTGGACTTTTATGTATGACAGGCAGTGGGAACAAAAAACAATGGCGATGATCATGAGGAAAATCAACTAAAAAAGCGGGTAAGATTTGTCAAGAAACGCAAATCAAGTGAGGGAAAACAAGCTGCCATTCCTACTTACAAGATTTGTAAGAAAGGAGAATTTGGATAAAAGAGGCTGCAAGATAACAGAAATAGTGGAGAGACACAAAATCAAAGCAGAGCCAATATTTTGGGATCAATTCATATAAGGCATGAATTGGGTTCTTTTTTTTTTTTCGCTCTCCTCATACATGACGTTTGACCCGTTACAACTCTTTAACATTAATAACAGTAGACACATGCAGGACACTACACCAAAAAGAGGAAAAGAAATGGAACTGTAGGTGTTGTGAGTGGCCGTATGACGTCCGTAGCATATGATTAGTCTATATGTGGTTCTAGCCAACAGTTGGTTTGTGTACATGGATTAGAATCAGATGGAAATCTCATACCAGGTCACTTCTAACCGAAACCCTCTAACCCCCCCCCCCAAAAAAAGCACAAAGACGTCTTAGAGAAGATGGGGGAAAAAAAGAAAAGTAAAAAGGATATCCCAAAGACATACAGTAATAAAACAACAACAACAACAGACACCAAAAAACAGGTAACTCCACAAAAACGACATAGTGCTAAAACGCCAAGGAAACGCCCACCTGCACATGCATTGATGGAAGGGTAGAAACCACCGCCTCGTCTTACCGGTCATGCTGGGGTCTCGGCTGAGGCCGCTGTGGAGCTTACAGTGGACCAGCGCGGCGTCGAAAAGCCACTGGCCAAAAAGATTAAGGATGCTGTTGACCTTCGGCCGCGCTGGGGCCGGCAGGGGCCGAGTCTCCCAGCTGCTCTGGTTGGGACTGGACAGCAGAGTCGGGGAGGAGGACGTCTGCTGCTGCTGCTGCTGCTGCTGCTGCTGCTGGGATGCTTTGGTTGGTTGACTACCGCTGCCCTGCAGGGTGGGGAGGGTATATCGGATTAGGCTGCTGACAACATGACTGACGCAACTAACAGACGACACGCAGAAAGGTTGGATAAGAAGATTCTATCGCTTTCAGAAATGGTTCACAATTGAAAAATTAAGAAACAAACCGCAATCATGCCGCATGTAATCCTTTCTACTGCGCTGATTTGGTGGACCACCATTAACCTTCTATTAGGAATAATTAGCATATCAATTCTTGAGTTATTCCCAATAACTTTTTTTCCGTGTGACACCAAAGAGAGGTCTTACAACCTTTACAACATTTACAACATTTGCGTCATTTGTTACTCACGGTTGAGCTCTTGCTCGTGGTTTTGTTGACCACCGTGTGTCGCTGCTTGCGGCTGTGAGGGGGCGTGGTGTTGGCGATGGAGGGGGGCGGAGACATGCTCATTCTGTTGACCGGGGTGGGCGGAGCACTGTCCGCTCTGGGGCGTGATATACCTGTCGACGGGAAGGTAGAATAAGCTGGGAACGGAAGTGAGCATCTTTCCCTTCACAACGACGGACTAAAGAGATTTCCGATTAGCAAACGAGAAGAAAAAAAAAAAGAAAATTCTCCATCCTTCAACTTTTCCAGAGGAGAGAACTTGTTATGGTTAAATGGAATCATTTGAAGCATTTTTCCCCATTTCTGATGTTATAAGAGAGAAGAGAAAACGAGATAGCTTCAGAGTTGGCGTGATCATAAACAGTATTCATTCATCTACATGCAAGACAATGGTTAGATACAAATCAGCAGTAATTGACATCCATCCGTGTTGATTTTGGCACCCACAAGAGACCCCTCCTTATTGATCCGGTGGGTTAATCGGAATGTCTGGTGCTGTATCATTTTAGAAGCCCAGTTGGTTGTATCATCTCCATGAAACAACCATTGCACTATACGGTGTGTCAGCGGATGTCTGTACCATGAGAGAGCAGCACTGGACAAAAAGAGAACACCCTCTCCCGTACGTCTCTCTTTTCAACAGAGACACCTACAGTGTAAAGAGAAAAAGATCACACCCACATGTTTCTATTATCGAGTCACATGTTTCATCCTGAGGTTAACAACTATTTAAAGATGCTTGGAATTTAAAGGTTTTAAGAAGACTTTCATGGCATTTTAACTACAAACTACTATATTTTCTAATTAGTTAATCACTTTTGTGAAACCTTTTCTAAACAATATGGCCATTTAAGCTTTTTGGATGTATTTTTCTTCCCCTCCAGGACCCATTGATTTTATTATAGCATGAAAATGACCCCTTTTTTCAACTTGAACATGTAAAGAGATCAAAATTAACAGGATTTCTACTTGATTTTTGTCAGAGTACCATCACCTTTGCAGGGGTGGCAAGAGCATTTGAAACCCTAAAACACATTGTGTAATGTTCACGGTTTGCAGTGCTTTGGCTAAAATGTGCACGGAGTGTTCAATGACATGTGACTGAGCTGTTGTTCATTCATACCTAAGAAGGCGTCCACTAAGCAGCTGATGCCCCTCATGGCCCTGAAGAAAATCTGGGGCAGCTGTTTCAAACACGGATGCAGCACCACTTCATGAGGCAAGCCGCTGGAGTTGAGGAACTGTTCCTGGAATTTTGGAGTGGTGCTCACTATCGCAGGGTTGCTCAGGTCCACCGGGTTGCTACCGAAATAAGCAAATTGACTGATAAGCAAAATAGCTTAAGAGGAGAAGGAGATGTGAGGTACTTCTGGGTACAACCCAACCCATAAAAAACAATAATAAGAAATAAATAAATACTAATAATCTGTGTCCATTTGAGTTAGTGTGATTGGGAGAGAACAGATATTTTTCAGGTTAGAACCAAGACAAATTAGGGCTAATGTACCTGAGCATGTGGAGAAAGCGGTACCACGTCTGTGCCACGCAGTCGTGATCCATATCTAGAGGGATCAGGCTGGCGTCCTCGTCGGGGACTTTGAAAGGTGGGAAGGATGGTCCGTGGGTGCAGCGCAGCAGCCTGAAACCAAAGAGTGAGCAAGGAATGCAAAGATCACACTCAGTAGATAATCACTACTGCAACCACTGATATATTTCCTTCTTCAGAGGCAATAATCCTATGTTTTGCTATGGATTACATAAACAAACTATCTTAGCTCAAATCAACCCCCTCAACAAGCTTTCCTAGCACTAAATCCAAGATGAAGCTGAGTTGATGCCTTTCCCACCTGGAGGTCAGCGCGCAGGCCACTCTGCTCCACTGCTCCACGACAGGAGGGTGGTGTCTCCAGTTGGCCAGCATCTCCCTCGACGTCTTCCAATAAGGTGGCGTGGGAAAGCAGCGGGCGCACGCCAGCAGCCAAACCTCAAACAGCACGGCCACCAACTTCTCTGCTAGTTTCTCAGCCACCCCGACTGAAAGAAATCAGGGGATTATTGGATTTCAGTCATCATTCTTAATAGCTAACCAAGTGCAGTGGGAGGGGCTGTGTCGTGCAGTGGCATGTCGTACCTCCGACAGTGGGAGGGGCCAGTAATGTGTCGTTGATGCGAAGCAGGAAGAGCAACAGCACCTCCCACGTTTCCCTCACCATGGAAACGGACTCTCGTGCCAGTTTCTGGACTGCCGAGAGAACCTGCTGGCAAAGCCTGATGTGGTTCAGACTGTGTTGTTCAGGCCTGGAGGGGGAAACGGAGCGTTTGAAATGAAACGGTTAAAGGGGAAATCGGGGAGAGAGAAAGAGTACAGAACACTTGTCCGGGATCCACTGTACGTAGGGTTACTACAGCTGCAGGCATGGTTCAATAACAAAAGTGTTTATTCAAATTTCAGAACCACAGTTAATGGAGGAAGGGGACTGTTCTGACGTACCTCGGTACAAAGACGTTGTAGAGATGTTTGAGGATGGTCTGGACGTACATATTGGGCTCCTTGACCACAGGCTGAGGCATGGAATCCCTGGGCGACACCAGGGCCATCATCCAGTCTGTGTACACGTCCACACACAGCTTGACGGTGTCCCCCTCCAGGGGGAGGGTGAGGCCGTAGCACAGCACCTCCATGGTCCATTTTACCTACGAGCCAGAACGTTTCCATTCATTTGCATGAATTTCAATAAGTCTTATGTCATTGGTTTATGACACATAAGGCATTTCAGCAGTTTCCTATTCCTCAGTATTCCCATACTACGATTGAGGAGATGAGCATATCTGATTTACTGCCTCACATGAAGGATGCTCAAAGCTTTAGAGTGAGATGATGATGGCAATAACAACCTGCCGTGTTTCTGATAATGTTATTATAATGTTATTCTGGCTAAATAAAAAAACAGACCGGCTATTCAAAAGAGAAATAACTCCTGACCAACCAGATCATCATTGCCCAGTCAATGTATCATTTGAACACTGATGTAAATGCATCAAAGACAGCCGTGAAGACCACAGATGTCTGGCTCACTGCGAGCTGTGTGGTTTACTTTCTGGTTCATCAGAGCAGGTTAACAGTTCATTATTGTTTTATTCTTCATGAAACACAGTCTTTATAATACAGTTTGGGAAAATTCCTATTGAGACAATAGTAATAAGAGTTGTATCACTCATGAACAGGACTATGAAGTGCAGGGAGGAGGATGTTGCTGTTGTGTTTCAGGTCTACAAAAGAGAAGCCATCACTCCACAACTTTAACAGCGGTACCTGGACAACTGTTAAGGCTTATGAGCTCGCTGAACGGACGCAAATAAATAAAGCCTGATCCCCTGTGCGTGCAACCTCCTGACACAAACGCACATAACCAACACAGCATGGGGTGTTTTCCACAAAGTGGTTGGGCAGCTTGTCGAGATGCAGAATACACAGAAACAAGTTGATAGCAGAGAGAGAAGGGGGCAACGGCGACGCGTGTGTTTCCCACCTCCTTGTCCGTCTTGAGGATGTTCTCCGTGGCGACGGGGCTCACCGCTGTGCCCAACGGCTTGACCACAGCATTGGCCACCTCCGTGCCCACGCTGGTGGGATAGGTGTTCAGAACGCTGAGGTGGCCCTGGTCACTCTGCACCACCAACTGCAGCGAGCGCCACTCGGAATACATGCTGCGGATGTCTGCTGCCCTCTACTCACGCCTCCTGCCTCCACCTGCGGACACAGGAATCGTTTTCAATCCTCTCAGAGCCGAGTAAAGCGAAAAGGAGAGGCGATCACTTCCTCTACCGATAGAGCTGCATCCTCATTAACGGGAACGGGATGTCAATGTGTAACGCTGCTGACCGAGTAGAATACGCCCATACAGTGCGGTATTCTATTGGATAATCGCTTGGATCCAACTGTAAGGGATCAAAGTTGCATTAATCGGTAGAACTTCCAATTGGTTGACGTTAACTGAATCACTCTTACGTCACTCAGATGAAGCGTATTTCGGTAACGTTGGAGGGAAACTGCAATATCGAACGGTAACGTCAGTTACTGCGTTAACAATACGTAACGTTAGCGTAATACAATCGTTTTAGTAAATGATAATTTGGCGCAATAAGAAATAACAAAAACGTGTAAACAGTCCGAATACACGTATACTTAATGTAATGTCCCAAACTTCGACTATAACGTTAGTTTGACAGGAAGCAGGACTCATCCGGCAGTCCGGTTTTTTATGCTACTGCTCCGGCTAACGTTACGTTCTCTCCTTTAGGAGATATTAAAAAGTATCAAGGCTGACATTATACAACATTATATACAAGCTACATTGTGTGCACCGTAAGCTTAAACGTAGACACGCTGCATGTGTATCCTAAACTCCTTTCCTCGTTGATAACAACCCGAGGAATCACAACCAGGAAACGGTTCAGAAAATTATTAGCTTGCTAACGTCAGTTAGCATTGACATCAAAACATCTTTCTCTCCTTGCTGGTGACGTTAGCTGACGTTACCTGCTGGCTGGCTTCTGTGTGCCTCTCTTGATTAAACCAGAGGCTGCTGTTGGGATAAACCCTGCTGTTCTATACACTAACGTATCATTTGGAGATCTGACAGTACGCTGTTAGCTAACGATATTTGCACAGACGTTGCTAGCGAGTTTGGCTAATACTCGCTAACCCGTTCGTTGGCATCAACGTTAGCTAAGCTAGCTGTCATTTAGCTAGCTACCTAACTTTGCGCTAACGGTTGCTTGCCAGCTAAGTTTTCGTTTACCTGTACGAACTGGGAATGCTGTCATAACAGACCTCTGAAACTTGCAGTTTTGGCTTTCTACCTATCCCGGTCTAGACCATAACAGCGTCCATCTTCGCAATGTCAAGGATTGAATATTGCAGCTTGGTGAGCTAACGGGAAACAGGATGCGTGGATTGTCGCCCTCTACTGTGATGGTACAGCTAATGCAGCAGACCTGATGCTGCCTTCAAGTGCTCCCGGTCCCCCAAAAGCTCCCCTCCGCACGGAATCCGTCTCTGCGTCCATTTGGGTCTACTCCGGGAAACATAATGACAAATCAATATTTTTCCTCAAATAAGCTACTGTTATACTCTACAAAACGTTGACCCCCTCAAAAAATGCCCCGATATCAGGAATCAGGAAACATTTATTGCCAAAATATGTCAAACATACAAGGAATTTGTCTTGGCGGATGGTGCATGACAGTAGACAGTGTGACAATAGACAACAAGACAGCAGTGCTAAGTAATAAAATAAAGTAAGATGAAATGCTAATGCAATGGGTTAGTAGAATAAGGCTATGGGTTAGTATAAAACAAGGGAATACAGTTAAAGTTAAAAATTTAAAGTATTAAAAAAAGTTTTTAACATAAATTATATTTGTGACGTTCAGGGCCTCTTATTAAAGTGATTCGAAGTTAGAGGTTTATCTAGGTAATCTAAAATCATAGGATCAGTTAGATTGCCACTGATGATCATGCAAGATTAATTTGAATGAAGGAAGGAGAGGAAAACTAAGATGAACCAAGTTAACTGTCTTTTTTTTAAGTGTATACTTTTAGCGCCATAGACTTCCCAAAGTCTTTCATTAGACCGCGAAATCAACACCGTGCTCCTGAAGAGCAACAGTTGTACAAGATGTACAATTATTCTCGCTTTTGCCTCATAAAATCAGTCAAATCATAAAGTCTGTCGAGTTGATTCCTATCTACACACATATACTCATATTAATCATAATATATTTTATAAAAAGCACACTCCATACAAACAACATTATTAAAGGACTTTATTAAATTTTTCTATTATACATGTTACATTTGAATAGTGGTCAACCATCATTAAACATTACATTTGCTCAGCGCATACCAGTCAAAGATCGCCTAGGATCCTTTCAGCAGGGGGAAGCAGAGACTTGCTTAAAAAGAAGGTAACAGTCTTAATTATAAACAGAATGTCTGTATATACTGTGCGCTATTGATTATCATACTTACATGATTCATGACGAATAAATATGAATAATGGATCCATGTCCCCTGACAGAAATGATTCTCAATTAAGTGCCTTTGTTTCAAACTCAGTGTCTCCACAGGGACGGGACATGTGGAGGCTCTCTTCAAAGCAATCCTGAAGACCCTGTTATTAGGGACTTTGCGTTAACGTGCCCTTGCTGCACACATTAGTATCAAGCAAGTTCTGAAAGCAGTTATTTAAGTACAAGTATTCATTATAAATGTAAATCAGATGTTCTCTGTGTGTTAGCAGGATTTGGAGAAAAATATGCTAATTTGGGCATGAGGCCCGCATATGGTGCAAAGCCTCTCTACAGAATAAGCCACAAAATATATCCAACATTCCCAGCATGCCCCGCTCGGTCTCTGCAACAAAAGAAAAAAACAGACCCAAGAGAAATCTTCATGTCACGCTTGCAATTCTAAACTGTAACATTATACCTCACTTACAGGTGGGACGAGAATGAAAATGGAAAGGCAAATTGTCCCCTGTGCTGGACGTTGTAGTAGTCCCGGACCACTCTCAAGTGTCTATGGCTTCCACATGAGGGCTCAGAGAGCCAAACCGCACGGCTCTGCTGGACGCCGTCCACACGGGGGCGAGGCAACGGAAAAGGATTGTGGAGGAAAAGTCAGCATTCTCCTTGCCTTCATCGTGGCTCCATGATTGGTGGGGAGCACTTGCAGCTTAAGGGGGTGCTATGAATGTTACCCGTATGATAATGCGTCTAAGGGGCAAAAGAGAGGGAGGGGTTGAGAACTGGGAATTCGTACATTTAAACATTTGGGAAATAGTCAAAGCGTTATGAATCATCCTCACTCAGTTAAATGGAAATAATCTGGAGCGATTCATTCATCCAGTAATTTGTGCTGCTCACTGCAAAAAGCTCCCCCTTTGCCGGCGACTCTATCGCCTGTGCTTATGCGTTTTTATGTTTTATCTCGTCTTTTAATGCCTTATGATTCATGGCGCAATCAATGATATTGTTTAATCGTGTTCCTTATGGCTTTTTCTGGTGTTATTGATCATCTGTGATGCATTTTTGTGCACTGTGAGCCGTCTCATGTATGATCGTTTTTTGGGGGCAAATTTGTTTCCTCACGGGGGATTAATGAAGTTTTATCAATTCAATGTTGTTGAGCATCACAGACACCGTTCTATTTATCCTCTGGCAGAAATCCCCAAGACATTATCGGAGGAACTCCTTTGCTTTGTCAAGAGTTGCATGAGAAAAATTATACCACTGTTATGTCTATATGGTAGCTAAAGCTAATTAGCAAATTTCCCATTGAATTCTACAAACATGGAACCAGCACTAACTGTAAAAATTCCCTTTACTGGTGTGAAAGAAGCCGCGCAGCCTGTCGCCACTCACTTGAATGGAACTGTGCCGTGCAACACAGCCCCTCGCCCCGCGCCGTCCGGTAAATGGGCGACACACACACTCGGGTCGCCGGGGGGAGGCGGGTGAGGCGTGTCGACAGGGAGTCGGGAGGCAAATAGAGGGCGGAGCCCTGGCCTCGGACCGAGCTCTGCTGTCCCTCCCAGGTGAGCCAGTAGCCCCTCAGAGCGCCCGCGCCGCCGCTCCAGTCCACCTGCACCTCGTCGCTGCCCAACGTGGTCAGCTGGAGGTCCGCCAGGGCCGGAGTCACTGCAGATGGAGACCACACTGCTCGTAAGTATATTTCCAAAAAGAAAAAAACATTTTAGAGAAGCAGACATGAATGAAAGGGACAAAAAAAAAACAGCGATTGAACTTGTGTGGGAGGAACATGTGATATGTGATTTCATCGGCTCCACCTCCTCTAGCTGCTTGAATGGAACCTGCTAGTAATTATCTGAAATTCAAGCCACAGAAGGGGCTCGGCCAGCTTGCACTATATGGATTCTTTGAAGAGTCCGACTGCATGGTCTCCAGGCGGCTCACCTTCCTGAGTGCACACTTTGACAGACATGGCCTTCTCAGTGCCCGAGGTGTGGCGGGCACTGACCGTGACCAGGTACGTGGTGTCCGGTTGGAGGTCCCTCAGGAGCGTGGAGTCCTGAGTCCCGGCCACGGTGACGGAGTGAAGCTCGCCCCTGGGCAAGGCGGAGTACTCCACGTGGTAACTCGAGACCCTCTCTGGCTGAGAGGGACCCCAACTCACCCGGATGCTGGTTTGCCCCGACTCAGAGACCGTCACCACGGCGGGGCTCAGCACATCTGGTGGAAGAAACCAGGAGTCAGCATGAGGTAATATGAGGAGAATAACTGTCATTCAGCTTGATTGATAACGATAGATGATTTCATAGTAATTTGGATAGAATAATGTATAAAAAGAATAATAAAAACAAGAAGATGGAGATGGCACACTTGAATTAATGCCACTTAATAAATGGTATTTCAAGTCTTTAAGTCAAAATACAGCTGAAAAAGCAAAAATAAGAAAAAAATAAAAATTTGTATTAAAAGATTAACTACCTGCTTTAAATTGAAATTATCTGGATTATTTTCCTGGTATTAAAACGGCAAGACATTCAATTAGAAATAATACAAAACAGTTTTTAAAAGCCTTCAAAAATGCTTTGAGTCAAGAACTTGAAACCGGTGACTATTTCAACCCAATAAGAGAAAGAGCAGTGTTTGTGGGATGCGACACAAGGGGAACGCGGGATGTAACCCAACCTGGTTTGGTTTTGAAGGTGATGGAGAGCGTGTTAAACGCCTGATCGTTGGACTCCGGGGTCAGCGTGGCGCTGTACGTGGTGTCGGGCTTCAGGCCCGTTAGCCTGGCGCTGCTGGAATCTGCAGCCTGGGTCAGCCTCTGGTAGCGCACACCGCCGGTGCCCGGACTGGTCCCGCTCCCTCCTACGCCCGCTCCGCCCGGCGGCACCGAGCCGTAGCGGATCTCGTAGTAGCCCGTCAAACCGGAGAGGACGGGCCGCCACTGGAGCGTGGCCGAGTCGGTAGCGACGTCGCGGACCGTGATGCGCTCGGCACGAATGATCTCTGTAGGCGGAGGTGGAACAAGATAAATGAAGTCTGCTCGTAACTCTGCACAAAGAAAAGGAACGGCGAGAAGAGAACACAACAAGACGGGCTAAAAACAGGCTTCGGGCCGTGAGAGGCAGACTGATTTCTGGATTCATTGGGACTGCTTCCATTAGACAACTGGAAATAGCCAACCCAGTTAGGCCTGTGACAAAGTACCAACAAGTATCCACGATCAGGCCCAGAAGGACCGGTGCATTTCTCCTTGTTGAGCACAAGCCCCTTTTCACACTGTGCATCAGGTCTTAGAGCTGCAATGTAGACGTTGATGAGGATTCCCTTGTGAGCGATCCTCTCTCTATTTATATACATATACATGTACATACACACACATGGATGTGTCATCTCTGGCTAAGTGTTGGTGGATGCAGCGAGGGCAAATCATTAATCCATTAATAGATCGCCCTCTCTCATTACGGTGTCTCTTTCACAGGCACACGGACACTCTCGATGTCCCGGCTTACTATTTAGTCTCACTGTCTCCGGGAGCATTTGTGGAATCCGGGAGGAGGACAGCAATATGTTTGATTTGTGAATGAGTTGACTTTGGAATGAATTGAGCTCGGAGCGGTGAAGAGGGTCTCGTGTTTAAGTCGCAGTAGTTCACTCCAAAAAAAAAAAAGCCAGTTTAATCTTTTTTCTCCTTTTATTAAGACAAAAATTCCCAATTGTGAATTGATGACATTTTCCTACTAGATCACATTTTCCAGTAATATTTCTATTTTAATGGGATTTCTAGGAAAGTTTTTGAGGATTATGTTACGATATGCCATCGATTTTATTCCTCGCAATTAATTTGTCTGCTGTCTCCTCATATTTCTGTTGCTTTAATCTTTTTCCTGTACAGACATTTAGCAAAGTCACACCTACAAATGTCATTCACTCAGGGCCACTATTAAACACTAAAAAGCAACTTCAGACCTCCCATGCTCACCGATGATGGCGTCCCGCAGGTCTTCTGTGATGATGCTCATGTCATCGATGTCCACAAAGTACAGGTTGCTCTCCACCGGCGGAGTCACCACTTGCTTCAACACCTGGAAGTTTCCGTGGCCGGTGGAGACCACCAGCACCGCCACGCCCTCCTCTCGCAGCCTGGCCATCGGCCCCATCACGTCGCCCGGCTTCACCCCATCCGTCAGCCACACCAGCACCCTCGGGAGCCCCTCCCGGGCCCCGCCAGCCGCTCCGGGCGTCAGGGCCAACTCCTTGGCCATTCTCAAAGCCTCCACCGTGTTGGTGTCCCCCCTCACCGGCTTGACGTTCTTCAGGGCCCCCTGGAGGCCGCTCTGGGACCTGTGGGTGTCGAAGCCAAACTCCAGGCGCGGCCGGGTGCCCACCTGCAGAAGTCCCACTCGGACCTGGTCCTCCCCCAGCGAGAAGGGGAGGAGGAGCTCCGACAGGAAGGTGAGCATGCGCGAGTGCTCGTAGGACGACACGCTGCCCGAGGAGTCCAGCAAGAAGAGAACGTCTCCCTCGCAGCAGTTCAGCACTGTGGAGAAAAAAGACGAGATTCAATGCGGCCATTTGTGAGCAGGACGACATGAAGGCCAGACGGAACTCCCTCTAAGGTTCCTTTTCACTCCCACAAACTTTTTCCACAGGTCCCCTCTTCCCCCTGACGCAAACACACACACATTTGGAATCTCCCTCTCTCCTTCCTGCTTCACGCAACAACAACTTTTCTAGGGGATCATTGCCGACATAAAAGCAGCAAGCAAGTAATGACAACGGAGATCAGAATCAATCCAAACAAGCAGAAGATCTGGCAGTGTGATAACTTATATAAAAGGGCTCTCAAGCCCCGAGCCAGGGAGTGGATTGCTTTCTTTTATCCTCCCACAATTTCCCATATTTCATAACCGAAGGGAAAAGGGGGATGGAAAACAGGAGGGGGGTGAACGGTAGGTAAAGTAGCTTCTACTTTACAGGGAGCGGAGAAAGGAGAGGTGGGATATGTGGAAATAAAAGGCATTAAAAGGAGAGGGCTGCGCTGCCAGTTCCATGTGAGAGACGAGGAGGAATGTTGGATGGCCCTACACAGAGTCTAAAGACCAACATTAAGTGGCACGTTGTGCATCCGTCCGCGCCGTTAAAAGCACGCGGATAGAAACTAATGCGTGAGAGGCCAAACGCCTTAGACTGCCCCGAGGTCACCGAGATTTAATAAGGCTGCAATCATGGTATTGACTCAGGCACCTTGACAACTTTGGATGCCTCTTCACAATATTTGAATGTCTAGCACATGAGGTGAGGCGTTGATACGATTCTGATTATACGGCGGCGCCTGCACACACACACACACACACACAGATGTGCACGCCTAGTGCTTTTCTTTCCGCAAGCCTAAAGAATTCCTTAGATCTGACTTGCTGTTTTGGACTTTGGAGCCCCGGTCACACTACACCTACCTTCCTCCACCTGTGTGCAGGTATGTCTTTATCTAAATAGCCCATGCTGCATCTGGAGATAGCCGCTTCAAAGTTTATGTAGAGAGAAGAACTGAAAGTCGACAGCTCCCGCAGGCACATGACGTCACTACATGACGCTGGTACATGCAAAATGCAGCCTAAACCACATGGATTATGAGCGCTTGGATGTGCATGAATGCAGCATGACTATGAGGACAACAAAAGACCAATAGTCCGATGCAATTACTGATCTTTTATTTCCTTTAAATGTCTCACAATCCCATTGGGCAACATACTTCTTTTTCTCAGACAGCGTGCCGTGGGGATGGTAGGTATTATAAAAGCTAAGCTAGCACTTATAAAAAGCCTAATTACTGTGAGCTATGGGGGTTGAGTGTCATCGGGTCCCTATTAATGGAAATAACCAAAGCGACCACTCGCTCACCAGACTAATATGTTAAGGCGGCCACAGAGATCCAGTCTCGCAGACACACACGGCGGTGTCGCCAACGCCAAGTTTAGCTTCTCAAGAAATGTCCTGGGGTTTTTTATGGGTGACACCGGCATGAGGGCATTTGTTTTGACTCCTCTGCCAGTGTGTGTCGTCACTGATCGGGAAACTGTGGACAATTAGAGAGCGCGTATTGGCATCAACAACAGCTTGTAAACTCACTGAGGAGTGAGGAGAACAGAAAGAGAGATAGTATCACACTAAATGGCCTGCAAGGATGCAAAAAACTGCAGATCAGTCATTCCTGTGCGGTTTTCCTTTCTCGGCAGACTTTTACTTTAATGATTGACTTGGTGTGGAGTCTGCTCATGCCGTTGTCTTAGAGGCCACTGCTGTCAAGTCAAGGTATGTCATCAGTAGATAATAATCCGGGAATGCAACTCATTTGCGTTGCTGAAAAGTAAACACTGCCTCAGGGCGCAAGATTTCATCAACTGACAATTCAATATCTGGAGTGGTGCCATCAAGCTGGTGTAATATCAAACCCCACCCTTATCCAGCCTAAGCTGCAGACAAGTCCCTCCACCTCCTGGAGCACAATCAGACTCTCAAAGAAATATAATGTTTTCTCTGGTTATGCGCCTTCAATCACGTTATTATATAAACATATCTAGAAATTAAATAGATGAAACAGATACATAGAAAAGATGTACAAATATATGTGTATACTTATATTTATGTTTCATATTATATATAAATAAGTATGTCTAAATGTATATAAATATACATATATTCATACGAACATTTACATATGCGTGTCTATGTATTTATTTAGATGATATATTCATATAGTGGACCGGGTCTGAGGCGGGCTTACCTCCTTCGGGTGCGGTGTTCTGTGTGCCCGACGGCCGCAGGAGCGCGCACAGCAGCACCCACGTCGCCAGCGCGCGGCTCTCCATCACCACAGCCGCGAGTTCAGTTCCCCCGCGACGCGACGCGCGTTGTGACACAAACGGGCTCCCGAGTCAACCGTGTACCGACTACAGCGCGGAGGCGCGCATTCCCACTCGGATCACTACTCTCAAGTCAGGAGCATTGTTCCTCTTTCTGTCGCCTCTTCTCCCCCCCCTCCCTCGGTGAGCATGGTGGAGCCGTTCGGTGACGCGAGGCGCTGGAAGTTAAACTTCAACCAAAGTGGGAACTCCCAGCCGGCGCGCGCTGCGTCTGGACTGCAGAGCTGCGTCTGCGCCGCGCGCGGGACACGAGCGGCAAGCACGCGAGAAGTACAAGCGATTCCCGGAGAAAACATTCCAAAATAAAGCTCTGGTGCGCTTTTAGCCTTCTTTTATTTCTTAAAAAGAAGAAAATACAGTAAATGTGATTTTTATGATTATAAACATGTCATTTTGGTCAAACAAAATAATTTACTTGTCAGGAAATAAAGCATTTAAGGACATGCGTGTGTCATTTATGTGTTGCGCGTATATAAAACATGTGCAGAGCTGATCATTTTTTTTCACTTTCAATTCTGCGGTATTTACACACATGTTTATTTGCAAACAACCGTTTTGTTGCTTTTGCTGGCATTTGTAATCTGTGCCTTGCACCTGTCCATTAGTGGAACCATTTGAAACCATTGGCAGAATAATGTATTGATTTGGCTATTTAAGTGTGCACTTTCATCCTCACAACAAACATTGCTGCAAAGCCACCAGTGGGGATAGGAAAATACCTTCAAAAGGCAACCTTTAAATATACCTCAAATTAGGTAATTTAGTTAACCAAGTTGAAACCCCTATATGTTCAGAGCTTTACATGTTTGCATTCAGTGACGTTAACACAAGTAAGGTTGACACGGCTGTACCTTATATGTATATATATATATATATATATATATATATATATATATATACATATATATATATAATGTTCGTTTTAGATATTAGAGGTGTCCTGAACAATGGTAGAGCTTCAGGGAAACCACTTTATTTTGAAGTTCAGGCTGCTTTGACTTCCTTCTGGCTACCCTGCTCTGACTTTCCTCATCTCACTTTCTCGTGTTCTGCACAACACATACATCACTGAGGTCTCCAGTCTCCCCAGTAACGAATAGAAAAAAGGGCAAGCCTACTTCACCAAACAGGCGTCAACACCTCACATCTGAGCCACTATTACGTAAGTCTTCCCGTTACCTTATTTATAGGGATGTAAATGAAGAAGCCACTGACAGCTCACTTTACATGCTTTGCTTATGCATTTTTAAGTGCGTCAGATATACCACAGGAATGATTGTCTATTCGCAGAATAATAAGAGCATTCATCTGTGAAATATCTTTGCTAAAATGCCCACATGCCCTCTTGCCCTCTCCCGCACACACTGAGTCGTCTGCAGACGGTGCGGTTAATGTTTACCGATGGACTATACTTATTTTCTCAATATTTGTCTGGTGAAGACAACCAAGAATGTCAGCTATCCAAAAGATTATAAGGAACCTGTGGTTCACTGACAGAAGCCTCAAATACTTTCAGTACACAAACCAACGAAATTCTACAGCACAGCATCCCCGAGTGGAAAGAGGGTCAGCGGCTCCGCAGGCCGGCTGCTGAGGTCAACCACTCATCCTTGAGCGGGCTCACTTAGTTGGAACTGTTCAGGAGCAGGAGAATCATTTTTGGTTGGCGACAGATACTCTTACATGGAAGCCTTTAAGAGGGTTCTACTTAGAACCATTTAGTAGAGGTACAAAAAGCCCCTCTGGTTAAAAGAGGAACCCACTGGAGGTCGTATCCACCTTCCAAGGGTGCAAACTAGAACACACCGAAGACTGAAGAAGAATAGCTTTAGGACCCATACATCAATGGGGTTGTATTGAGCACCAACTTATATTTGAAGGGTTTAGAGCCCGTCGGGGTTCATCACAGACCCTTTTATATGTTGTCAATAGAACCCTCTGGGTGGATCCAATTGCGGAATTTGGTGCCCGCAGCGCAACTCACAACGGACATGGTTCACAACCACAGTGTTTAAGAGCGTGAAGTGGGAGGATCCTTTAACATCAACAATCTTTGACAGACTCTTACTCCCCAAAAGAGTTCTTTGGACAATGTAACTCATTGTCTCACAAAGAAACCTCTGAAAAGGTTTAGTGCGGAACCTTAAACTAGGAACTTATTTGCGGGAGTGTGATTCAGCAGGGAGACTATTGATAGTCTGTCTGTGTGTGTGTGTGTGTGTGTGTGTGTGTGTGTGTGTGCGCGCGTAGAACAGTAAAAGAAAAGAACAATGGGGGTAGGAGGGAATACATGGATGGCAGAGGATGCAAGAATTCAAAGGTCTGGATTCCTTTGTGACGTATCGTATCCAAACAGTGCTATTGTTCCAGTAGGACATTGACATTGAACACTCCCTTCCCAATACACACACCTATTAGCAAACACGCTACAGGGCCCTCTGTGATCGGGACGAATTATATACCTTGTCTGACCTGCGCTTCGCTGCAATACCTTACATGGAACACAAAACCAATACCACCACATACAAGACAAGTACAAGCACTTTGTTATATTTTGCGCTATTACGTAATGTAATATAATAATGTTTGCGACTCGTGAGTCATTTATTTTGTTCCTTTTGTCTGTGACATTACATTACATGTCATTTAGCTGTCGCTTTTATCCAAAGCAACTTACAATAAGGGTGTTTCAACCATGAGGATACAAACTCAGAAGAACAAGAAACAAGAGAAAGTGCAATTTCATCAAATAATCCGATCTACAACTTGCTATAGATAAGAGCCATTACAAGTACAATTTTAAGTGCTACAATTTGTTTTTAAGAAATGTTTTTAGTCAAGATAGAGTCTGAAGAGGTGTGTCTTTAGTTTGCGGCGGAAGATGTGAAGTCTCTCTGCGGTCCTGTGACGACTTTAGCAGCCATGATAGATTAATTCTGTCCAGTTTCTGAACATTTTTCTTTTATGCAAAGGGATAAAATTGAACGTCTTGGGAAGTCAAGTTCCCTGCTGCGTCGAGATCCATTTACTCCCTGCTGCTACTGCACAATAGACATGCGACATGTATTTCTTTGCGGTTTTCCGGTACCTCCCCTCCGGGGCTGAACAAGTCCTCACACGCACATCTGCGGCCCCCCGTCTGACCACGTCAAAGACACTGTGCTGTTTAGATGCCTCTGCAGATGGGAGTCTTCTTACTGTGCCTTTTCTGTTTTTTTAAAACCACAAGCAACCAGTGATATTCACATGGCAGACCCCCACCTGGAACT
This sequence comes from Gasterosteus aculeatus, assembly GCF_964276395.1. Taxonomy (NCBI): domain Eukaryota; kingdom Metazoa; phylum Chordata; class Actinopteri; order Perciformes; family Gasterosteidae; genus Gasterosteus; species Gasterosteus aculeatus. Next base: position 17,991,611 of record NC_135689.1, read on the forward strand.
ACTTGGCACTGGTGTGTGGGAGAAGCAGTAAATATATTTTCTCCACGTACCTTCCATTGGGTAAAGCTATGGATGAGTTGTGCAGTGAAAGGTTACAGGCAACAGGTTTCAAGGATGTGAAGCGCAGCTCGAGTCGGACTTCGGGCGACGCCACTGGCAGCTCTCGCTCACAAACCGCCACGGCCCCCATAGCGGGGATGACAAAATAAAAGGCCCCGCGACCGACGTGAGAAGGGGAAAACAGCAACAGCTGGCGGCTTCTAGCTTGGGGACGAGAAGTAAAGGGAGTAGAGGGGAAAACAGCGAGATGTCATCGGTGGAAGAGTTTACGACATCGAGGGTGTGATAACATGGAAATATAAAGAAGCGGAGCTCATGGTTTGGTGGGTTGGAAGCAGGGTTACTGCCGCTTGTAACTTTGGCCTATAATAACAGCCTCTAGTTGTAATTACCCATTAAAACGTTGGCTGCAGAGGACTTTACTATGCCACTGTTGGTAGTTAAGTGAATTCCACAGATCTATATTTGCCAGCTTTTTTCCTACGTTCTGCCAGCCTATAGAAGAGCAGGTTGGGTTTGTTGGGAGGATCAGAGGAAGAACAACAGACAAAAAAACAACCTGCATCACAAAGATGTAAAGGAGAAATTAGTGAGAGGAAAAAGGGGCGATGCAGAGTGATGGGAAAGAAATTCTAAAATGACACATGAATAAAAGCCACAAAATACATTTTTTTAAAGTCGGAGGGAGTTTCCATCACTGGGATGCAATGAACAAAAATGTCCCAAGTGCCCCACTGCCTTCCTGAACAACTCAGACACCTTTGGCCCCTGCGTCAGTGTTGCTTTCCTCCCCCCGCTGATCAGCATCCTGTTTTGGGCATTGTGTCTTTTTTAAGCGAGTGTCTGTACAGACAGTTCGCTCACGTTCAACAATTCTGCTACTAAGATGCTGAGTCTGGACGAACCGGTTTTAAACTTCACGCCCCTTCTCCGTGTTCCAAGAGCTTAAGACCCTTCCAGGGAAACACTCAATCTCTGCTATTCCCTAAACAAATTCGACAAGTTACGTTAAACAGGAGCAACCGTTGGGCTCCAGGCAGAACAAGGTATTCACTAAATAAATCATAGGGTATCATTAAAGTTTGGACAGAAGCACCCGCGTCTGCTCACTGTCTCGGGGTCAGAACTGCGCACACAGCCAGACCCGACTCTAAGCTAGAAAATGTGTTTCGTTATAGTCGCCAGTCAATAACGATAACCAGCCAGCGCCCACTGCAAGTTTCCACAGAACAGCGTCCCAGGCCTCTCACCGTGCCAAGTTGGGTCAATGGAGGTTCCCTCAGCTCGGAGGAGTTTATAGGTAAAAGAGCACTAGACTCAGCTCCTCTGGCAGCGGTATGAACACAAACTAAGCAGGGAAAGTTGGAGGAAAATGGCAGGTTCAAGGATGCAATGACCACCTCGGGAGAAAAGACTACGAGGAAGAGAGGATGATTTACGAGGAAGCCGACCAAGAGGTCCTTTTAGGGGGGGTCTGACTCCAGCAGCATGAGGAACTTTGCTCCCGATGAGGCTGAAGTTCTCTAAAACCTCCCAACAGACTAAGAATTCATCTTTTGTTGACTGTAGTTCAGCAACATGATGAGGACATTCCGTGCGTAGCCTCAAACTTGCCCCCGAGTGCTCCTTCGAACTGTATGGAATGAAGGACGCAAACTGCTCGAAAAACCTTGAATGCTCGCCCCCCCAATCCAAGAAGTACTCAAGTACCACTTGTTCAGAAATCCACATGAGAAAGGTCAGTGGCGGTGACTCATCGCTGTCAGAGTTCTCTCATCCAGCCAGTGGGAAGGCTGCATGTGACAGGCGTTTCTCTCACACACACAAGAACGCGCACACACACACACACACACATACACTTGTGTGTATTCAGGTCACAAGGACTCTAATAAATCCTTTGGCCTCTATATGCCTTGTGCTCTCTGATCACACGTTTGCTCTATTCATTAAAGTTAAAGTTTTTAACACATCGGCGTCCTTTGTCTTTCTCGCCATCTTCCCCTCCTTCCTCTGGAGCGTTTGGCCTCAGCGGACTGCAGCTGGACTCTCCGTTCTCTCTCCTCCCTTTGTTGTTCCTCGACCTTCGCATTGCTCCTCGGTCCGCACACTCCCTCCTCAACAGTCCCAGCTGCCTTCCACCCTTAGTAACACTAAACAAACACACACACACACACGCACACACAAGCCCTCACATGTGCACAGACGGTGGTGTGCGGGGTGAGTGCGCACACGCACACAAAAGGCAGCTGAAGTCACTTTTGTGGTATGTATGAAGGTTTAAAGACTTGAGGATGCGTTACAAGTGCGTCCGCAGTGGAATCTGTCAGGGCAGGTTGCGTTGGAGGGGGGTGCGAGGTGGTGGGGGGGCAAACAACCTATCAAAGCTTCCGCCTCGCCTGTATCTCTGAAGGGAGGGCACTGATTTATTTATTTTATTTTTATAACAAAAGAAGGTTCATGTATGGATCAAACGTCACTATTATAGCCTTGCCCCTTGCGCTGCACACCTATCAGAGGGGTCCGAACTCCTCCCTCCACAGGTGTGGTGACCCCCCCCCCCGCATCCCCGCCGCCCTCTGATGTCAGAAGGCTGACAACCCCTCCGCTCTGCTTGTTAACACCATCGCCTGTCATCCGCATCCGCTGCCTCCACACTTTAGTTTGCGCGTTTCACTTCCTGGTCCATTGCGGCCTTTGTGTTTCCCACTTCCTGCTCTCTGTCGATAACGTTTGAGCGTGCGCACGCAGACGGTCCAAAGTGCCCCTCGGGGGTCCCGGTGTCCCACTCTCTCTCTCTCTCTCTCTCTCTCTCGGTCTCCCTCCGACGCCCCCTCCGGTCAGGTGTCAAGGTGACGGGGAGGAGAAGAACCATCACATTGTCTGGTAGTGATAGGGCGTAGCTGGGGGTGGGGGGGCGGACTGGGGGGGGCCGGTGGGGGTGTGCCGCCGTGTTTGAACTTGTCTGGCTTGAGCTCTCCCCGTCTGCGCGTCTGTTCTTCAATGAGTAATCCATTGTGAGCGTGAGCGCACACACACGCACACACATACCGGCAGGTTGTGGGACACAGCGTCAGCCTTAAGCGGGTTGTTGGCCCGAGGTTGATCGATGGCTGATGTGATAGACGCGGAGGCTGCGGGCTGGTTTGTCTTTATCGTGTGGAAACTGTGCTTCTGGGATTAGAAAACAGTGTCAGATTCCATCACAGTGCCGGTTGTCTCTCAAACAGTCTCGTTTCGTTCTGTTGGCCGCGCGTAGCTCCATGACGGGGTCAGTCGGTTCACACTGAAACATCTTAACACCTATTGGTTGGAATTGCTGCAATATTTGGTTTAGGCCTTCATGTCCCTTGACTTTTTGTCCACTATTTAAGTTTTCCAATTGTTATTTTCAATTTGCAAATGTTAGCCTACTAACACGCCAGACTGAGATAGCAAAGATCTACTTTGTGTCTGATTGTTTGTGTTGTCGATGTGAGCATGTTATCATGCTGATGTTGATTCTTAGCTGCTGAAAAACTGACATTTGGAAGATTGCATGAGCAATGTGTATTTTCTCGGTTAACTGAAGGAGTGAAATATTCTATTGTACTAAATTTGACAGCCATGACTGATACAAATGTCACAATAAAACCATCAGGAGGGCAGTTAAAAGATTTTAAAAGGTTCCAGTTTTCAGATCCAGATGAGAAGCCATCACATGTCTGGGAGGATAAAAATTGTTGGAATGAGCTCAAAGTGTGACTTGATGAGAAAAAAATGTCTGAGTATTATATGTGATTTTCCAAATTATTCTGTTTGCAATATGTTTTGCAACACATACAGTGTTGCAAGGAATGTATAGGTTAGCAAATAAACAAAACATATATGATAAATACTATGGAGGACAAAAAAGTATAGATAAATAAATGAATGTATAGGCCTAAATAGATATTTGCTTAAATAAAAGAATAAATACAGAAATGTATAAATATAAGTTGATACCTAAACCAAACATAATTAAATAAATCTATTATACATTTCTGTATTTCTTCATTTATTTCTTCCTGTATTTCTGTGTCCGTGTGTTAATGAGCTTGGCGGTCTGAACCTCATTCATATGCAGGATTAGTCAAGTAGAGGAGCAAGACAGAAGCAATCGATCCCTAGCACATCGCTCCATGTCAAACAGCTGGCTAGCAGCGCGCATGGCTTCTGTTTAAACGTGTAGGCCGCATGACGTCCGCAGTTGTTTAGCTAACGTTACCTAGATACTGATGGCGAAGGTGCCAACATACTAATGTTGTATCAAACCGAACTAGGCAGCCATGTAGCATTCACTGCTGTATTGTTTCTGCAGCACCAAGAACATGCAAACCTCCCAATTTGACCCCCACGGCCACACGATGACACACCCAGGCACCCAGTGGGGTTTCTGCAGTCAGACTAAATAACTATCACCGTGATTCACTTATTCATGTTGCGTCAGACTGTAAGGCGTGCTAGGATTTAGTTAGCCTTTTTCTCCTCACTGATTATAGCTTCTCCTCTTCATTTCCATACATTGAAGGGAGACGGACGACAAGAAGGCGATCTGTTGCTGCAAATATATTCAGGGAACAAAGCACCAGTGCAGAACATGTACTTCTTTGTCAATGTATTTCTTTGTCAGGATTGAGAAGACCTTCTCCCTCAAGGTTGGTACAGATGGTGTAGAGGAGATCAAGAACGCGGTTATAAACGTCTCTCAAAAGCCTTTCAATCCTGATGGGGAAGAAATCCTTTAGTTTGCTTACAATGACAGTTTATTACAAATATCTGTGTTAATCTCTTAAAAAGGATAAGATGACTGTCTGCCACTTAAAATCTACTTTAGCAAAGCCGTCATTCAGATTTCACAATAGAAATACAAGGTTAGTTTAGAGTTATCACTGTTTGAATCTATGCATCTCACAGTATCCAGTGTTGAGATGTTGCTGCAGAGTCCCAGTTTGATCCAAATTCTTGTCCTCTAATGGAGTTCATAGGTCGTGGACTCTGGTCGTCAAAAATAACATGACAAAAGTCAGACGAGACAACAAAAAATTGTGACTTAACTCACAGTACAAGCAGAACACATTGATCACAAGCTGTACGTCAATCTGCAGTTTGAAATTAAAATTATTTTAATTATATTTTATAACAAAATCACCGGGTGTACCTGTGTGTCACTGTGTTCATCTGAACCCAACTATGTGCTGTAGAAATGAATGAAATGTAACAAGAGGTTTAACTTGAACCTGCTGCCCAAAGACATCGATCATATCCCTTTTACATTTAATTCATATTTTAAGTTAAAATATTTCAAATGTTGAGTTTATGAAGGCAGCACTATCGTAAGGGTCAAACTGATGCAATTGTGCTTAATTAAAAGGTGTAAAATCAGAATGCATTCAACTTCATTTTATCCAGTAATAGGGTTGCAACTGATCTGATATAGTTTATTTCATGCCAACCATGTAAAGTCAAACTTACCATCAATAAATATTACGTTAATTTGCAAAACGATACACACTTTAAAAAGATAATAAATTAAAGCAGAAAACACACTTGACAGTATTCCGTACTGCAGCATCCTCCAAACATCAGCGCCACGTGTGTCCCCAAAGTAGATGAGCTTCAGTGTTCTTTGGAGATAAAATATACAATGGACGTCCAAGGGTAAAGTTGGTGGGCAGCTCCTTCAAGATTGTCGACCACTGTTTGGTCAACTTCCATATTTTTATTTATTTCCATATTTATTTGACCATTTTTATCATTTTTTTCCAGCAAACATTTTAGCATTTAAATATTTCTGTATTTATTTAAGCACTTATTTATACATTTATTAATTTCTTTATTCCTGTTTTTATTCACACTTACGTCATTTTTTGTCCTCCATAATTAGGGCCACAAATAATGATTGTTTTAATTATTGGTTTACCATTAACTCATTAAGTTTTAAAAAACTGTGAAAAACAAACCATAAAGTCTTTAAAACAGTCCAAATTCCAAAAAATATTCAGTTTACTCTCCGGTAAGAAAAAGAAAAGCAACAAATCGTCACCTGAGACAAGCGGATGTTTGATATTTTGCGGTTATTTGTGAAATTGCTGAAATAATTGATTATTTGAAAAATAACTACTACAATAATGTTTAATAAACCGAAAACATTTAGTATCTAATGTGAAAATTAGCGGTGATGGTCGAGTTCATTCCAAGACATTTTGCATTATAAAAAGTGTTAATGTGTAACATTATGGATGAAGTCAATGTACTGGCAACGGCAGAAGTGTACCCACAGTTTACCTGGGATGTTGAGCACAGCTCTACAAAGGCCCGGTCAGGTGTTCCCTAGCAGACTTTACTCTTTTCTATCGCTGCTTTTCAACGCTCAAGGTTTGTAAAGTCAGACGTATTTGTCGCTGATTACAAGCTTAGGCACGCCCGGGAAATGAACTCCTATGAGTCCTATTCATCAACTCTGCTCCCACAAGGTGTCTTATGTAATATTGTGGTTGCACTTGCTGTGTTTAATCATTTTTCATACGATGCAAGAAAGACATTACAAATAAAGACACACTATTAATATCCCTGGCTATCAAGCTGTTTTTCTACATATAAAGTATTGTTTATGATACAGTCTGTTTGGTGGGCTGTGTAAACAGGATGCCTCTTGGAGACAGAAAAACACAGCTTGCGTAGGTAGATTCCTTTGTGACAAGGCCAGGATATTATTTTGACAAAGTACACCTCCACACATGACCTGGTGCAAGTTTAATCCGCTCTGTGCACGTTTCCTGTGTTTCACCTTGATCTCTTGTCATTGACTTATGTCTGAAAAAACAAATGTAGTGGACACAAAACCGTTGCCAAGTATGAAAGGCTGATGAAAAAGAGGGAAGGGAGTGGGAGGGCAGCAGCCGCACAGAAAGACAGAATCTGTCTAAAAAGAACTACACCTAACCCTGAGTCTTGCATAATAACATTGTTATATTTTTATTTGAACATATTTCACCTTCCTTTACTATTTTACTTTACCATACACACATGTTGTACTATGCTATACTGTCCCAACACTATATTATACAATCTTTATCAAATTGCACATACTATATTATATGAGGTTGTATATTTTCACATTACACATGCTGTACTGTACTATATTGCATGTAATGCTGTGTCTCAACTATACTGTGCGCAGCATGGTACTTCTCGTAAACATTCATCCCCAGGCACTCCGGATGTATTTGCTTTTGTCAGTATGCTCTTCTTTCTTGCCGCTATTAAATTTGCATATTAACAACAAACGCCATGGTGTTCTTCGTTAACTGTCATAACTATTAACTGGCTATTGGCAACATCTCACCAAATCATTCCAGTGGGCCTCTGTGAGCCTGGCATGTCCTTGAGGGAAGCGGGTTGGCAATTCTAATGTACCGCCCCAAGCATCCGTAGGAAAAAACATTTCTACGGATGGCAGTCTAAAAAAAACGACTGACAGTAATTCATTAATGACCTTAGAACTACTCTGAACACATTTAAACATGCACTGATAACGGGCGGGCAGGAGGTACAGTGTGTTAGGCCCATTGCTTTGCTTTTCGGGGAATGTGCATTGGGATTTATGCCACATTTCAGGACCATTTGAATTATGAAAGGAGCAAACATTCCGCAAACTGAAGTGTCATTAGTGATATTTATTGGTATAGTAGGAGTGTGTGGTGGGGAAACTGCAGAAAAGGGGAGTTCAGTATGAAAAAGGAATGCTACACTCACACCTGCTGGCCAGCAGATGTAGCTCGGATTTTGGATCTTGGGTCACGAAGAAGATTCGGGACACAAGAGGAGAAGAGTGGATATGTTTAAAACCAGGCGCTCGTGGCATGCAACTTTATATTCATAACTAAAAAGTGTGTAATTTAGTGACTTAGTGTCAATTTCGCTGACAAAAATATTCTACAACGCGTCAGTCGTGAACACACCCTGCCCCGTTCTACGACTACGTGGACGTTACGTCACTGAAACAGATGCCTTCATTTAAACTCGAAAATAATAACATTCATAAAAGAAAAGGGTTTTTTTTATTATACAATAGAGATATGTATTTATTGAACCACATTTGTGGGTATTATATGAAAAACGAAAGCAACAACCAACCAAATGACCTTGTTGTATTGGTGAATGTGCTAGTATATATATATATATAATATATATTACCCCGTAATGACCAGACGCCGGACGAACACGTGAAGGCAACAAAAGTTTAGAGTACAGAGTTGAGATATCTGAAGCAATGGAGGAAAACAACAGAAGTGCGGACGCCAATTTTGCTCCAGGTACCACACTAAATCCGCTTGGTACATTTCCCGGTGCGGCAGTAGTTATTTCACTGAAGAAGTTATTAGAAAGTGTCCAAAGAACTGTTTGGTTGTGAGCTGGTTGAGGCAGCACGAGGTCCCTGTCAGCCAGCTGTCCCGTACAAGCTAACGGTTTATGTCACACTGGCTTTATATTAAGTGATAAAAGTAGAAACCGCATAGAGGTCTCACATTGTTGGACCATACACGTGACCCGGTTCCGTGTAGCGAAGCAAAAACACCAAACGAATGTTGAAGCTAAACTACGCTTAAGAATCGCGGAGACTAACGTTATTTCTCGTACGTATCACATATAGTGTTTGTCATAATACGTTATTTGGGCCCTCTGATGAATTTGACATCTTTCCGACGCAAAGACCTCTCCTATTTCAGATTGTTACTCATGCCTCATGTTCGTGCTCTGACATTTGCATTATCGCCCGGAGTATTAGTCCTACTGCTAACAACACTCATACTCATTTGTCCGTGACTCTCCGCAGACCCGGGGGGAGCGGGGACGACGGCGCGAGACGCCCCACGTGACCCCGGCCCCGCGGCGGCGGTCAGCGGGCTGCTGAGCGAACAGGGCCGCTTCGGCTTCGCTGCACTGTGCGCGGTCTCTCTCGGCCAGCTGTTCACGGGACCGGAAAGCAGGTAACCGAGGATGACGTCATCACCACCCGCGGTAACGTGCGACACAACATTATGTTGTCATTGTGTTCGCCGGGTGCTTGAACCAGTTTTTTTTCTTCTACTAAGAAAACCCTAACATAAGAGATTAGCGGCTGATATTTAGGAACGCCTGGTAAACCCACATATCTATATCTAAATATATATTGTGAGATGCATGTAATGGTAAAATATGTTATAACATTGTTTTGTGCTAAAGCCGTGTCTCAAGTGTCCTGTATTTGACCCTGACGTGCAAGGAGCAGCATAATACAAAATGTTAGTTTGCAGCTGTGCTCTGAGAAGTGAGGGCGGTCAACTCGAGCTCATAGACGCTGCAAAACAAAGGACTTCTCGTTCACGGCCTTGGTTCATATCTTATTCGGTACGAAAGTTCCGGATCCGCGTTTTTACTTCATGTCAATTAATTATTGTGTGTGTGTGTGTGTGTGTGTGCTACCCTCAGCTTCACCTCAGGTTCTTATCGCAACCTGATTTGCAGCTTCTCGTGCCCGGCACTGGTCTTCATGTGTATAAAAACCCAGCGTTTTTACTGCTCGGAGACGCCATTACACCGAACGCTGAGATACGTGCTTGTGTGTTTGACCTCCTGCTTGCAAGCAATAGTTAGAGCCAGATATCCAGATAGAGAAGATTTCTCTTCTAAATAAATGTTAACTTTTTGACTTTAATTGATCAACGTGCTGGATCCTTCTCATCAACCGACTCGGGGGGATCGGAGATCCTGACAATATACATGCATATACATACAGTATATTTAAATCAATCCAGCTACAACCTCCAAGAAATCATCATTTTTATATAAATATTGCCGCTGATCCACATTAGTCGCTTTCTGGGTTATAAGAAAATAACCAATAAGGCTTAAGCTAACGTGTGGCCCGTGCGCGTGTCTCAGCGTGTTCAGGGAGAAGTATCTGCAGGGCCTGGTCTGCTGGCTGAACCTGGATGAGTCGGTGCTGCCGGTGATGGGGGCCTTCCTGTCGGGTTTGGGCTTCGAAGGCTCAGACACCTTCCTCTCCATCCTACAGGCCGAGCCACTGCTAGCCGCGGGGGCCACCCCCATCATACAGGTGTTGTTAACGCGTGTTAATCCACGGCTGATGGGAGAGCCCATCGTGCTTGTTTGTAATGACATGATTTGAAGCTTATTTTCACAGCTGTTGCTTTGCATTTTCAGGATCTGGTGTCGTTTTCTGTGAAGGACGGTAAGAGTCCTCCGATGAGTAGATCCTGTGTGTGGGTGTGAATTCATGTAACTCCGTCATGTCCATCATGTGCTCAGGCCAGTATGATGCCAGGTCGAGGGTCCTCATCCGTCACGTCAGCTGTCTGCTACGAGTCTCTGCACAGCAGCTGGAGGAGTTTGAGCAAACGCTGGGGGAGAGGCTGAGGGAGGGAGGAGAGGAGAGCGAGTAAGTGACCGAGTGTCCGGATCCGGATGGATGGATAATAGTCGTCTTCAAATGAGCCCAGTAAATGGTGCCGTTGATTTAAAGTACTTGATGATGACATGTTCTTTCTCAACTTTTTTGGGCAAACCTCTTGTGTGCCCGGCTGGTTTAAAGAACGCACTTTCAGTGAAACTCAAATCCAAAATAACAGCGGGGGAAGCTGCTATCTCAAAACGAATCACTTGAGGTTATTATTTGTAGAGCCCACGCATATTTCAACTCACGCTATCGACCTGTCTGCCTCTGCTTCCACTCAGAGAGGAGTCCTCTAGGCGGCTGAGGAGAGAAAGAGGGCGGAAGCTGCGACGCTACCTCCTTATTGGACTAGCCACCGTGGGCGGGGGAACTGTGATTGGTGAATATTTCTGCTTCAAGGGTTTTGGAACACATTAAATGGAGATTAGAAGCAAATACGCTGGAAAACGGATACATAAACCTCGGCCGAGTGTTGAGACTTTCAGAATATTGCATAAAGATTACAGTTCACCACACTTGTGTCAGAGTGAAGTGGCCTTTTGTCCTTGAGATCACAAAACAAACTAAAACCAAAGGGTCACTGACGCACCGATGATGATATCTTAACATATTATACAATCATACAAACCTACATAAATAAACAACACACCTTTATGAATACATACTAACAGAAAATAAGTAGCTCCTACACATGTTTTCTATTCTTTTCCCATTGATGTGGTGTCTGGCCTTTTACATTACTGTGCGTCTTGGTGCCGTTGCCAGGGGTGACCGGTGGGCTGGCGGCCCCCTTGGTGGCGGCAGGGGCCGGCGCTGTGCTGGGGGCCGGAGGGGCCGCTGCTCTGGGCTCGGCCACCGGCATTGCAATCATGGCCTCCATGTTTGGAGCAGCAGGAGCTGGACTGACTGGTAAGAGGACGGCAAGAGATCGTCATCACAATGTTTTTGGAACTTCATAAAAGCACTTCTGTGGTGTTCTCGTATTTCTCCTCTTCCCGGCCTTAGTTTTTTTTGTATTTTTTCACCATTCGCATCATCATTTTGCATCATTTCTCCAGGCTACAAGATGAACAAGTGTGTCGGGGCAATAGAGGAGTTTGAATTCTTGCCGCTGCGCTCCGGGAAGCATCTTCACCTGACCATCGCGGTGACGGGTTGGCTCTGCACTGGTAAATACAGTAAGTGTGGCTTCTGCCGTCTCACTACACCCGCGTACAGTCGCCACAGCTTAGGTGAGCTCGGTAAATCCTTTATTATGGTATATGTACATTTACATGGCAATATGTATGCATGTGTATGTGTATATACACATGTATATACAGTCAGGGCATTTGTCAGGTATTTGAACCGTATTTGGTTGAAGGGTAAATAATTAAATATATGTATTCAGTGTGAATATACTATATTATATTATACTAATAATATTAAATAACTAGATAGAAATGTGTTTTTGATATTCTATTTTTATTCAGATAGGATTGCACAGGTGATTTGAACCTTACAAGTGCACTGGACAGTTAATCCCTAACTGGGTCACTTTATGTATTTCTCACCCCTATTTTTACATGTTGTGTCTAAGAGAAAAATGGGGACAACTAGTTTTCCAAATGGTCCAGTTTTGACGCGGCAATCGTAATATGACATGCAAGGGAACATTAGGTTCACTCTAAAATCATGATTACACCTAATCATTCATTAGGTGTAATTCTAAGTGTCTGACCACATTTAAAAACCCTACAGAGATAAAGCGCTTTGCTTTATCCAGTATGTTGTGTTATTGAGTCTCGTTGGTAAATCTGACTATCGGGTAATAACAATCTTTACAGTATTCTCTCGTTACACTGTGTTAAAGCAGTCTGGTGGTGAAAAAAAGCAGCGAGGGATGAATATTAAAGAGACAGAGAAAAGAGGATAGGTGGGAGTGCTGGGCAACAGTTGTCCACGTAATGCTCTAAACTTATACTAGAGATTATGCAAAAGAAAAACACTTACGTGTCGTCTTCTGCATAAAACCATGCAGCTTTCTTCCCCCCCTACAAAAAACTCACTTAAAACCCGAGTGCCCTCTTCCCCTACAATGGCTTTTAAAAAACAACAACGCTTCACTCACAAGTGCCACTTAGTCGTACCTTTGCACACAAAACCCCGGCGCTGTGTTGCAGGTTCGTTCCAGGCCCCCTGGTGCAGCCTGGGGGAGTGCGGGGAGCAGTTCTGCCTGGTGTGGGAGTCGCGTTTCCTCAGGGATCTGGGCTCGGCCATGGCCTCTCTGTTGGACGGGCTGGTCAGCATGGTGGCCCAGGAGGCGCTCAAGTACACCGTGCTCTCAGGTTCCTTCCAATCCCTGACTATCTTATCCTCCTTGTTCTGTTTTTTCGGAGTAGTATTCATCCTAACTTGGCACCACGTTGATGCCTCGTTTTTTTTTTTTACACATTCCCACCGTCTCAGGCATCGTGGCGGCCCTGACGTGGCCCGCGTCGCTGCTGGCGGCGGCAAGCGTCATCGACAACCCCTGGTGCGTTTGCCTGAACCGCTCGGCTGAAGTGGGGAAACACCTGGCGCAGGTTCTGAGAAGCAGACAGCAGGTATCGTGTGACTTCGCTCACTCTGTCAAGGCCAGAAACTGAAAAGAGGTCGTTTTTCATAATCTGGTTTATTTTGAGATTTGGGTCTATTTTTTTAACATAACATCTTTGTGGAAGGGAAAACATCCAAAATACACATTTAGATGTTGGATTTATATCAGTTATATTACTATTACTCATAGTCTTATTTGCAGAACATTCTATTCCTAAAAACATAAAATGACTTTTATTGCTGGTGCAGCATTGTTTTACTTCCAAAATTGCTCCTGTAAAAAACCCTTGACATAAATATGTCACAATTAAACAATAACTCTGAATCTGGGTTTATCCAATGTTCAGACTTCTGTCCTGGAGATGTTAGCAAAGTTTTGTTAGCACAAATAACGGCCACGTTTTGCTTATTTAAACATACAATTTCAGAAAACGTATTTTACAATACATACTTGTCTTGATGTAAGTAATTAACGGGGGAAGTTCTATTTTGATGACTGTAAATTGTGTACTCTATGCCCCCTCCCTTACCGTCGTGTACCACAGTACTGTGTGAGTAGAAAACCCCATTATTATCTGCATCGGCTCAAGTTGAACCGTGTTGTTTCTGTAAGTTGCTGGTTTGCGTCTCCTCGAATATAAGTGCAAAACCTTAGATGAAAAGCTCCGTGTCTGAAGCTCAGACAGAATCCTTCGCCTTTGTTGGGTAAACGCCAGGAGGACAAAAGCTGCTCCAGACTGCTGCATCTCGTCTCTTTCCCCATGTGTGTGTGAAGGGGAAGCGGCCTGTCAGCCTTATAGGATTCAGTCTCGGGGCCCGAGTGATCTACTACTGTCTGCAGGAGCTCGCCAACGACCAAGGTACGAAGATCTTTATCCTTCCATCAATGACCTTTAAAAGCCCTGCTGGTTTTCTCTGCTGAGTCGCTGCCGAAACCACAGTAGAATCGGTTGGATTTGTCTCTCATCTCATCTCTTTCCCCCTCAGGTAGTGAAGGAGTAGTAGAGGATGTAGTCCTCTTGGGGGCCCCTGTGGACGGCTCCGAGAAGGCCTGGGCGAAGATTACCAGGGTCGTGGCTGGAAAAATAGTCAACGGCTACTGCAGGTAATGTAACCAAGCTCTGCCCTTCGGCGTGCACCGAGTGGCAGTAAGATCTCGCGGTGGCTGTCATGCTTCCGATGTGCTCGTCGCTTAGCCGCAACGTTTGTGACTTACATCTTTTCACGAGTGACTCTCGAACTCTCCGCCGATCAGAGGGGACTGGCTCCTGGGGTTCTTGTACCGAAGTTCGGCTGCCCAGATGTCCGTCGCCGGGCTGCAGCCCATCAACATCCAGGATCGGCGTGTGATCAACGTGGACCTCTCCTCCGTGGTGAGTCAGAGCTCATATTCAAATCAGGCCCCGCTAGAGGGCCCTTAATGAGTTGCTTCCTAAGTGCGTGTGAGCTAAAGCTTATTTAACACCTCAAATAGACACTTTTGAAGCAGGGTACAAGTCCTTAACTGATGCATAATACATATTTCAATACATCTTTTTATTTAAAGAGACAGTGGTATTGCTTAAATATGACAAGAATACAAAGAAAGAAAATAAGGCCCCTGCTGGTCAGTTTCAGTGTAAATGCCTTCCTGCCACCCTGTAAACCAGGGGTCTCAAACCCAATTCAGGTGCGGGCCAGATGCAGCCCACCTCGACCGAACGCGGGCCAGACCATTGTCGACGGGGGGATGGCGCTGACGGTGCGCCAAAGTCTTCCGCCAGCGTGGCCCCCCGGCGGCGGCAGTGGGCCGCAGTTTGAGACCCCTGCTGTAAACCAACACAAGTTTAAATGTGGTTCCATCCATCCAGATACTAAGTGTTTGGATACCCAAAGGGTCAGGGACAAAATCATTTTACCTAGAAGGCAGCCTCAAAAAATAGGCAAAGTTAGTTAACAACTTATTATTTGGTGCTTTACAAGGTGGAGGTTTAAAGAGAACATTTAAAAGTGGGAGGTCAAAAGATTCGAGACACTTCAGAAGCACGGTACGCTTTAACTGGACATGTTATGTGAGGGAGAAAACACAAAACTAAAATCATACAATTCCAGATCAATGTGTTTTTTGTTCAAAGACAGTAAATCGCATGGTTCTGCCTCCCAGGTCAAAGGTCACCTGGACTACATGCGACAGATGGACACCATCTTAGTGGCCGTGGGAGTTCCCACCAAGGAAGTCCCAGGAGCCTCCTTTGTGCTTCCGGGGACGGTGGACATGTCTGAGACACAACGGCGAGCCGAGGAGCCGGAGCCTCGTGCAGGGGACAGTGGAGACGTGAGGGAGGAGGAGGAGGCAAAGGAGGCGGGTGACGGCTGGGACATCCCTGATATTTCATACCTGCTGGACTTACCAAACGACGCGGAATCGGACAGGAACACTTCAGCGTGTGATTCTGGGGAGAAGGCAAGTGGTGGCGATGCGGTGCCGCCTTCTAAGTCCCTCCCGCCTGACGGTGCGGAGGATGCTGAGCCTGATAATGAACCGGTATCATGGAGCTGGGATGATACACAGTGGACCACGGAACACACGCACAAACAAAGGCAGGCAGACTTGTAAAGAGCGTTTCACTGGGACCGGCTGCTTCTTATCCGTTCCGTTCTCTGCACACCGATGTTGCCCAGAGGGATGAAGAGCCCGTCCACATATGGCAGCTAAAAGGGAAAATCCCCTCACTAAATGTTTTTAAGAAATTTTCAAATGAAGTACTTTTTTTTTTCTTTTTCTTTTTTACAAACTGAATTGTGTACGTTTTTTTTAAGTTACTTTGAGAGCAAATACCTGTACAAATACATGTGTTTCGCATGTATTGGAGGATGTTGGGTAGGGGTGGGGGAAAAATTAGATTTTTCGATTTCTCTCGATTCTCTCTAGGACGATTCGGTCTTGATTCAGAAAAGTTAATAATCGGAATTAAAAAAAAAAAAAAAGTTTATCTCGCGCGAGATATTTGCTCGCTCGCGGAGCGTGAACTTTCTCACTCGCGAGGTAAGTCTCTGCTCGCGCCCGAAGGTGTTTTCTGCGCGCTTCTTTCTGACAGTAAAGAACTATAGAAGCCCATTTCCGCACTGAAGAAAGGGGATAAAAAGAAATTATGAGATAAAACGTTGTCAAAAAACAAACGGTAATCGTAGTGGACCGTAGATGACAACCAGCTACAACCATCATTTACCATCATTACCGGCACATTAAGAGCAATGCGTCCAGCTCGCAGACCGGTCCGTCAGTCTGAATCTGAATATCTAATAACCTTACCGAACTATGGAGGAGCCTGCGTATATCTTACCTCATTATTTCGAGTTTCCAAAAAGTCGATCCGTATTGAAAGTTGAAGATATTCACAGATTTGGACATATTTACGGTATTTTACAAATACGGACCGGTCTAACACTAAGAGCAGCTTTTTCTTCATTTAAAAGAAAAATGAATCTGTTTAATATTTTTTTTACATAGGCTACTTCCATATTGCGTTGAAATGCAAGCTGCATTGGTTCTTGCATTGTTGATAGAAAATGCATCTTATAAAAAATTAGAGAAGGTAATTCATCTGTTGATTTTCTTTAATTATCAAATAAAGTAGGAAGTGATTAGCAACCCCCGAGTAGCAAACTCAGATTTGAGAAAATTTAGAAAATCGAGATGCATCGATAATCGTTTTATCAGTTTAGAATCGATAATCGGTTTAGAATCGAATCGTTGACCTCTGAATCGGAATCGAATCGAATCGTGAGGTGGCAAGAGATTCCCACCCCTAATGTTGGGCGACCGTGGCCCAGTTGCTATGGTCACCTTCAAAGCTGGCTTTTAAAAGGGGGGGGGGCGGGGTCGCAGCACAACATCAGCCATGAGACACGGTACACCAGGACTGGTCA
The DNA here is from genome assembly GCF_964276395.1 of Gasterosteus aculeatus. Classification (NCBI taxonomy): domain Eukaryota; kingdom Metazoa; phylum Chordata; class Actinopteri; order Perciformes; family Gasterosteidae; genus Gasterosteus; species Gasterosteus aculeatus. The sequence continues at coordinate 18,008,631 of NC_135689.1, forward strand.
CCAGTCCACGGCAGTGCTGACACAGAGTCAAACAACCAGTCACACTCACATCCACACGCCTACACCAACGGGCAATTTAGAGTCACCAATTAACCGGATCCCCAGAGCAAATGTTCAGGCTGTGGGAGGAATCCAGAGCCAGAGAGGAGCCACGCAAACTCCACACAGAAAGGTGGAGTCGGACCCGGGACCCTCTTGCTGTGAGACAACCGCCACGCCTTCGTCTCTGGTTGCTGTGGATATTACATTGTATGCAGGCCCTGATGGCTGGCTGATATGGTCCCATGTTTTTGTGTTGGTAATGCAACTTCCTCTGTTTCTGCAACCATATCTGCTGATTGAAGAGAAACAGACGATTCAAGGTAGAACAAGGCCCGAAATTTGTGTCCACCGTCCAGACATTTTTTTTGTTTGTGACAAAACACTTCTCTTCAATCACTTGCACACCAAGATGAAGCGTTTCCGTGGCTGCCATTTCAATCCCGGGCATCGACCTGATTGGGCAGCAGCAGAGGCAACTCGACGCCAGCGTGCTCGGCGTCCAGCAGGTTGACCGCGTCGGTGGCGGTGGCGGGGGGGTGCGTGGGGTCGGAGGCCAGCAGGGAGGGGAGGCTGCTGGCGGCGTTCTGCTCCCCGGAGTTGCGGAGGGAGAGCGAGAGAGCCGGCGAGGGCCTCCGGGGCAACTGCGAGGAGCAGCAGGGCAGGAGCCTCGCCAGCGCCCGCTTGAAGTCCCGCATGAACAGCGGGTAGATGATGGGGTTCATGGTGCTGTTGCAGTAGCCCAGCCAAGTGATGGCGTCGAAGAGCGCCACGGGGACGCACTCGCACACTGCCTGGATGAGCAACACAGGCATTATAAAGTCAGAAGAATATTAAGGACACACACCTCATTATTATTGAATGAGCGAGCATGACAGAAACAGGAATCAATGCAGTAAATGCATTCATTAATTGTCCAGTGATGCAATAATTCATTTGTTTAAATGTGTGTATTTGCTCAAGATTTACAGTGGACATTCGTTTGTTTACATTCATCAGAAAACATGTATTTCTGCTAATTGTGTATATTAATCTAGTTCTAATTCATTGCATTCATTGCACAATTGACTTATTAAAAAATTCCCAGTGCGCATTTAAAACATTTATTCGCAGGAAATTGTGATTTACTCTCTGCGTCTTTTGGAAATTTGAAGAAAAGTTTAGATTATAGGCAACTAAATAAATAAATACAGTTAAAAATATGGACATTAAGACATAATTAAAGCATATATATTTAAAATCTATTTTCCATACCTTCAACACGTGTGTATTTTTTCACTTTCCCTGTGCATACTCGGCCCCTATGGATTTAAAATAGCTGAGTTCGAAACCATCAGAAAAAGGCCAGATTGTCTGTGTGGGCACTCACATAAGCTGTCCCTCACTTGTTTTCCTACAGACAAAATCTAATTTACTTGTAGAGTAGAACTTGTAACTACATTTGCACTTGGCTGTTTTAAAAGCCCAATCTTAAGCTTAACCACTGTGGGTTCAGAGAAGAACAGTGAAGGAGGAGACAGCGGTTAGAGGAGAGCTTCCAATACCATCAAGATGAGGCCGGGAGGCTGTGGAATAAGAGTGGGGGGGGTTGTGTTTCACACACCACATTGAGTGTGAAAGGGAAGGAGAGCGCAGACGCAGTCGTGTCTCTGTGCTCCGTATAACGCAGGGGAGAAGCGAGAGGGCACAGATGGGAAATCCAAATGACTGGATCATTGAGAGCTCGAAGAAACAGGCCAAGTGTCATTACCAATTAAGATTAGGCTCTTTTCAGACATTCACTTAGTCTAATCAAAGTTTTTCATGGCCACCGATGTCGGCCTGTTGACTAATAATCGGTGCTCCATCCATTCAAGAAAAACCAACGACAAAAAAGGCCAAATAAAAATGGTGCTGTGGTGCGTTGTGTTCTGGGCTTTGGAGTGAGTCAGCCGCACAAAGCTGAAATGCCAATCTATTAACTTGTTAGATAACTTGGCAAATCTGTGACGCCAAGGCTGTCGATACAAAAATAGATCGGTATCCAAGTGTGTTTATTATTTTCCTTTCCTTCGTTCTTTTGCATTTATATCGGATAGATACAAAACCCCATAGGGTGACTCAGATGTACTGAATAGGACCGAGAGGTTCACAGTGTAAATGTTGTGGTACAATTGTTGGGGATCTTTATGGTGGAAACGCCGTCCTTTAGGCAAAGGCAACCTGGAAAGATTGAACGCATTTGACAGGTAAAATGGACACCACTATGTTGCGTTACTGGTATGTTTTACAATTTCAATGACTACATTTTCTGTGTCTTATCGTCCAGTCAGTATCTGGTCCCTCTATACTGACCTGGGCCATGTTGGTGATGAAAAAGGGCAGCCAAGCACTGAAGAAGAGTCCCAGGAGGACCCCCAGAGTCAGACTGGCCTTCAGTGCCCTCCGACCCTGTCTGTGAGCCAGACGACGCTCGCTGTTCACGGAAGGCTGTGGAAATGAGGGAGCAAAGGTCAATCCGAGTTATTTAGAAATATATGAAGCCAAACGTGAAATTAGGGGAATTGTAAGTAATTGTTGGAGATTAGATTGTAGGATTATTTTTTCTTTCTTAGGTGTGAAGATTGATAACAGTCTTGTCTGTGAGCTGAATATTAAGCAAGCGGCTAGTTAGCTTAGCTTAGCCCAAAGACTGGACAAACAGCTGCTCGTTGTGAAGCTGAAACTGACGATTCATCTCATTTCTTTAAATAAAATACATGTATACTGTATATACTCATATACAAAAACACCACATAGAAGACTAGATTTTTACAAACCACAATCTTTGTAAGCTAGTTTGCTATTTCCACCTGCCTCCAGTCTTTATGCTAAGCTATGCTAATCTGTAGTTCCATAGCCATTTTAAACTTCCAACCACATTTACAGCCAAACATTGTTTAATCCTACGTCATTTATTTCAAATTGTACATTTCCAAAATATTGAGAATGGAACAAGAATATACATATATTTTGAGGATCAAAAGAATGATTTTACATCTAAATAATGGATAAATTCACCAGAACTTTTAAGAATTTATTCAGAACTGGTTAGTGTGTGTGTGTGTGTGTGTGTCGGTGTGTCGGTGTGTGTGTTTTACTGCCACAAATGTGACAGACTATGGGGCTGTGATCCTATCAGATGGGGCCGCACATCTAACACACTCTCTGTACTTTCCTAAATTCTTGGCAGGTTTTATGCCTCTTCCCTTTCACCGGATCTCTCCTTTTTACTCATGAAGAGTGGCTGTTATCTCACTTGATTATTTTTATACGCTGATAATGATGATTAAAGCTTAGTTAAGTCATAACTAAACGCCCTCATTGGATTGGCTGTAAACCCTAAAGATGTTTAACACAAGGTAGTTTGCATCCTTTCAGATGTACTTCCAAATAAGATGAGGTCCAAGGTACTTTCATCACTAGGCACATCAGGGCAGGTAATGTCTGGGAGAGGTAGAAAAAAGAATCAAAGAACATCTCCAGGTTTATAATAGCTGAATTAGATGAAATTGAACGCAGGAGTGGATTTCAACGGCATAATTGGCATCATTAAGTGAACAACCTTCAAGGAAAAGACACAATTGAGGACTGTAATCGATGGACAGCTGCAATTAGGTTATTATCTTAGTGCCACTTGCTCGACTCACACAATCAACCTTTTCAATACTCTCATCACGATGTACTCCACTCAAGAGCCAGCCAACTATTTCTGCTCTGTTTTTATGTGTGGCCTTTGCTTAGAACAGGCCGTTACTCATCGGTCTGGGTCAGCTCTCTACCTTCAAACATACATCTACCTTGGCTGGTTTGCTTTACCGCTTACCGGCACATTCTGCGACACAGGAGGCTCCTGGTGACTGCAGTCGTCTACGTCCTGGTGAGCTTGCCCAGCGGCGACCCCGGGCGAGGGAGGCCTGAAAGGCTCGCCAGGAGAGGGGTGCGGGTGTGGCGGGTGGCTCAGCGCCGCGACCCTCTTCGCCTGCCTCCTCGCCGCCAGGAGGATCCGACAGTAAGTGAAGCAAATGGCGCTGGAGGGCAGGAAGAAGGTGAGCACGGACGCCACCAGGGCAAAGGGCAAGGTGACCCCCAGGCGGCACTGGAAGGAAAGCCCCCCTGATGGTGACAGCTGAAAGTAGGACGCCGGGTACAGCGTGTCGTAGTGTGAGCTGAGGTCGCCTCCGCCGGCCCCCGGGGCCGAGGCGTTTCCACTCCCGTGGCCCAAGCTGTGCCATTTCATCTTGATGGGCAGGAAGGAGGCCAATGCCGCCAACCCCCAAGCAGCTCCCACCAGCAGCAACGCCCGGAGCGGGGTCATCCTCTGCTTGTAGCGTAGCGGCGAGATGATGAAGAGGTAGCGGTCCAGGCTTATCACGCAAAGGTTGAGAATGGACGCGCTGCAGCACATGACGTCAAAGCAGAGCCAAACGGGGCAAAAGGCCGGCCAAAGCACCCAGGCTCCGCACAGCACGTTGAGCATGGCCGGGGGCATGACCACCACGGCCACCATCAGGTCGGACAGGAACAGAGACACCAGGAAGCAGTTTGACGTGCATCGCAGAGAGCGATGGGCGAACACCACGGCGATGAGCAACATGTTGCCGCAGACCGTCATGAGGATGATGGCGGTCAGCATGAAGGCGAGCAACCACGGGCCGCTGCCAGTGATGTTCCAGGCGCTGGTGGAGAGCGGGCTGATGTTGTAGCTTCCCATGGAGCCGGACAAGCGAGAGTCGGCCATGGTGCCGGTTGGCGACGAGCGCCCAAGGGTTCCTCTTCAGGCGCCACTAGATGCAACGCATCTTAGCTGGTTCTGCCTTTTGCAGCCAGAGCGCTCACTTTCTGGACATTGTTGAATAAAAAGAAGCCACCGAGGTGCTGAGAAGCCGTCCAGCCACGTTCCTGTCGAAGCTAACCAGACTCTTCTCGTAAATATTTCTCCATGGTCCTTCTGGCAGGAATACATCCAGGTGCCCTGATGGTTCACTTCCACAGGCACCGACAGCGTGATACAAATCACTGACACAGATTCCCTCGTCTCTCCATCCTGGCCGAGTTGTCCCCGCCTCGTCCACAGCTAAGAGACTGAATGAGCCATTCGACGGCTGGCAGAGGCGTTGGAGAGCATCATGTCACAGTGATGACAGTCGCTGGAGGAGGGCACACAGAGAGATGAGCCCAACTAGGCATTCAGAACTGCTGAAGATAAAGAGCGACTCAAAATCATACCTCACTTCTCAGAAGTGGAATTTCACAGCTTTCTTTGCGGCGCCGGGGGCTCTGCTGCCTTTCTTTCACCGGTCCTTTTCATTCCCGGCAACAGCAAGAGGGAGAGCAGGAACCCAAAAGTGTGAAGCATCCGCTTGTAAGCGGCGCACCGCTCACAAGTGCTCTACAGGTATCATGATCCTTGCACCCCTTCCTTTAGACCCCCCCCCTCCGCTCCCGTTAATCCCTGTGTCAGCCACTCCAGCGCGCCTCCCGGAGCCCGCACAGCTCCTGAAAAGGAGCGTGTCAAAGCATTGAGCTGCTAATGCATAACCACCCCACAAAGCACGGCCAAGATATGCAAATCTGTTAGCTTGGGCATTGGTGTGGGTGGTGCTTTTCCATGTTTGGTCATGGTGCTTACACTGAGGTACTATTATGGCATTGATGTTTACGCATTAGAAAGATTAGATTTGACCATATGTTTACAATTTATAGAGTGTAAGATCTTTGAAGGAGTCAATGACCAAGATTTTTTGTTTTTGAATATTAGTATGGAAAATAGGTCCTTATAAATAATGTAACAATGTTTTGAAAGGCAGACTGATAGTGGAGGTGCGTGTGCGGTCTGGCCACGCGCTCTGAGGAGCCATCAGGCCACACGTCACCTCTTCTGCTGTGTTAGAGGAGGCAACGGCCATTCAGGCGCGTAACGTTAGAGTGAAACAGAAGTACAAGTCATTGTATACTTTCTGCCACTTGGGATGCACAGGAGACGTATCTCGCTAATTGCCACGTTCCTTCTTGTATTTCATGTTTCGACTAAAATGTGTTAACGTGCTTTAATTTTTAGTATTTTTCTCAGGCTGTCTAACACATACCTGCTGTCCCCATCCTCCGTCTGAAACGTTCTAGTTTTAGTGCTTAACAACAGAATAAGGTTGCCAGGCAACAGCTTGGGTCCATGTTAACTTCCTGATCTCATTCATACCCTGCAATCAGGGAAGAAGGGATCATTGGGAAAGCGATCTCATTTTTGCATTTGGGGCTCTTTATCAAAGGTAATGGGGCGGTTGGTCTCCAAACAGGTCTTGGTTCTGTCTGCAGTTTCATGCAGCTCAATTGGAGATTGCATCTTAAAACCAAAAGATCAATTTATTAATGGCTCAGATTGTAATTGGTTGGACTCTATGACGTTAGTTATGTAACTATACGACTTGACCGTACGATGCCTGCAGTTTGCCCCAGTGCTGCATTCATACCCGTCGTCTCGCCTACATGACATCTAGCTGGCACATACAGGAGTCAAGTTGAATTTAGGATGTATATAAACAGAGATATGTCTGGCTAAACCAAGTGTAAATGCTGACGAACAAAGTAAAAAGTACTGGTATAAAGGTCAATTGTCTTCACCTCCTTATCGCGAACAATAGCACCTGTGATATGATCGATTATTTGCCATTAACAATTTGACGGTTCTTTAGATGCAGGGATGTTTCACTCAAATTCCATTGTTAATCTTCCATCTTGATGCAACTTGTGCGAGAACAAGCTGCACCAGTCAGTCATCAATTCTTTGGCATTTTATAAATGCACTTAATTTAGACAAATTGATAAAGCTTAGTCCTAGTTTTTATTAAATTTTTTTATCAGTGTCAAAAAGTCCAATTGAAAAGGTTCACTGTGACTCATTTATCAGTGAAACATTAAAACGTTTGACATGTTGTACATTAAAGCCCAGAGATAATTGAGGAACAAGTCCATCAATAGTAGATTTGTACTAAAGGTCATGAAGTATTTTTCTGTGACTCATGCATACATAATTATTTTAACCCCAGACAATTATCCACTTCCCGATGGGAGCGCTTGAGTACAAAAAGAGTATCGAACAAAGGGATTCACAGGGTGCAAATTATTTGCACTCCGGCATTTCAATAACCTTCAATAGAAGTGGAAAGCTGAATAATTACAAATCTCCTCCATCACTACGCCCGTGTCATCCTTCCACACCAGATGGGCTGCTGGCGACCCCGTGACCCCGGCTGGCCCACACCGAGCCCGCCACCGCCTCAAATGAACAGAAATCCCACCTTTTTAAATCTGCTGTAACAGAAGAGTAAACCTAGCCGTTATAATGCATTATGTGACTTTATTCTTTTTTTTTTAACCTTCTTTAAATTGAAATGTCAGCAAAAATGTGGTGGGATTACACTTTTTGTCATGATTATTTTATTAAATATACACGGCCTGTCAGGCACATACAATCACACAGAGTCATAATCGGACGGATCGTTCAACAGGGATCGGACTGCAGAACAGTGCAAATGGCGACTCTCCTTCAGGTCAAACAAACGAAGTCGAAAGAATGAAAAAAACGACAGTCCCTCGATGATTTCCAGCTACTGCTCCTGTGGAAGAAAAACAGAAATCCAAAAATGTCGTTGCATAAACCTTGATCGGAATAAACATAGACAGGGTAATTTTTTTTGTTTAAAGAGAGTCCGGTCACTTCTTAGTTAGAATGCGTTTTATTGCACAAACCAACCTTTTGGCTTCTGTGCAGCAGATACGAGGAGCGCAGGTCGTTCTGACAGTTGGAGAACGCCATGCCAAGTCCCGCTCCCGAGCACAATGAAATCGGCCAAGTGTGCCCTACAAACGAAACAGGTTCTTTATATCTTCTCCAGCGCGTCACAGCTTTATTAAAACCCAGCGGAGGTGACGTGTGAAATTATTTTCACACCCCTGCTGGAACCCCCCCCTTACTTTAATATTCACATGCTCTTTTTCTTCATTAAAATGCTTTTGATGCTTGTCGATTAATAAAAGCATCACACACACACACACTCATTTATGAACTCCCGTTGAATAATGTGTTCAACTAGATGTGACTGTTGTTCCGAGGGTGTGCGAGCGTTGCTCTCAGCTCGGCTCATCATGCCGAGCACCTCGGAGGCGAATTAAAGGTTGAAGATGCGGTTACAGCAACAGTGCCTTGACAATACTTACGTTTGAAGAAGAGAACAGAAAACACGATTCCTAACCCGAGCCCGGTGCCTGAAAACAGAAGGGAAAATAAAAATCAGCTCCCTGTGACTGGACAACCAGCCGACTTCAAAAAAATGTTAAATGCAGAATGCTGAAATGCATCAATGTTGTGCGTTTTCTTGTTCTCATACTTTTTGGTGAGGTACAGTGTGTGTCCTACTCTTCTACAGTATTGTTTGTCCCCATGTTTTACTCTGTCATTTCTTCCTGTGTCTGCAAATTCTGTCTCTTACAACGGAGTGGTACCTCTCTCCAATAGACGATGCTGTGTCGCTGAGCACGCATCAAACTGCACCCAAACATCTGCATTATCAGCAGTCCCTCCATGACTGAAGACTTGTTACAAATATGTCGTCATCTAATTGTCTGTGATTTGAGTGATTCATAAAGCTTTAAGTTAATGAATAAGCACAGCTTGCTGTGGTCATTTCTATATCCACTTCGTTGTGCAAACTGTTGAGTTAAGCAAGGGATGTGGGGATAAAGAAGTTTGCATTGTGTCAATATTAACGTTGAGTGTGCATTCCTATTGTATCGTAAAACATCTTGTATATTTATGTCTTAGCAAAAAGCATAACTTCCTCGATAAGCAGGAAAGCGTTATTATTTCTGAAGGGCACTTTCACTTCGATTAGTCTTTCATATCTCTGAATGTTAATATGTACGAGTCGCGTTAGCGCAATCTTTAATCAGACTGCAGAATCAACAATAGTTGTGTGAATCGGAATAAATAACATTAGGTGAGAAGTATCTGGCTGGTCATTCACTTGTCCTTTGCGAGCCCTTTGCGGCTAGCTAGTTAGCCGTGTGTTCAGTAACCTTACATGAACGCTGTGGAAAAAGCTGCTGTTTTCTCTGTTCTCAATGAAGGGCATAACAAGTGGCATACTGAGATATTTACCGAATTTAATGGCACCGTCTGCCAAGCATCGGTCCCACTTTTTCCCCAGCTCCTTTTCAGACATGCTGAATGTTAAGTTAGCTTCTGCTCGAAGCGTCAAACGCAGCTCTGATGGATGTTGCGTTCATGGGCTGTTGGAACGGAGTATTCTTACACTTTGAACACAGGACAAACACGGGACAAAGTGATGTGTGTTTAGGTCACCAGTCTTAAAAACAAACGTACTTTATTGGCTCCGTGTTGTTGAAAAATATACGCCGCACACAAACTGCCGAAAAAAAGTAAAAGCTGCTATATACCTGTGTACATGAACGCAGCATTACGCCACTTTCGCAAGCCTCGCGATGCGTTCAAATAGAAGCGGCTCTACGTCGCCATCTGGCGGTAAGGACATATAGAACTCGGCTCAAGTATTGAATGTCTACATACGATGTAGCAGAGAGACAATTCACACAAACATTTTATTGCAAATGTATTGAAGAGTTTATGAATGAATTTTTTTTGATACACATCAGTAAATAGCTGTGACGTCACAGCTATTTACTGTTTTTACATACAGCACGTTCCCCCTAATTAACACTGGTTTCCTGAGATGACAATATATAATATCTGACACATACAATTTGAAAACTTGGCATGTTTTAAAAGTGTTACCTTTGAAAAAAGATGTGCTATCACCTGGGACACCTATGTGAGTTTTACAAACAGACTGACAAAAGTATCAAATTCACTACATGATAATCAGGTACAAACGATTCACTCAGCAGGAAAACTGTGAAACAGCCCAAAAGTCATCTTGTTGACAGACTTATTGACGAGCACGGCCTCTTTGAATGGTGCGAACTACAAGTTGGCTTCTCAATGGACTTCAAGTGAACTCATAGTAGTGGTAGTTATGAGTACGTAACGTGTTGTGAGTGTTAACAGCAAAGGGGCACCAAAGAGGTAGAAAATGTGTCCTTAGACAGGAAACTTGTCTTTGCTCAATAGCTCTCATCCAGATACGCCTGCTGCTAAATGCATCGGACAGCCTCAACGGTGCATTTAAGTGGCCTTTGCTACAAAAACCAATGTCCTGTGATTTGACTGTATTACACCGTGTGTCAAGAATAATAACAATAATGTGGTCAATGCGGTAGATGATCAAACGACTCGTTGCCCTGACCGCGGGTCACACAGAAGCTGTTCATGTCACTCGTGGGGCCCCGGCTGAGGGGGCGGCGCTGCTGTCGGCTGGCTGCTTTCTTCTCTCGCTGCCTTCACAGAGCTCTTGCTGATGGCCAGAAGGTCCCGCAGCTCCTTATTCTCAATCTAAGCAGGACAGAAAAACGGCATCATTATTTTCAGAAAATTGTCCGGGTGAAGTTCTGGGAGGAAGACAATTTGTATCCAAAATAGTGCAATCATGTATTGTATGTCTACGTGACAGGGCTGTTAACGCTTTGGAATTATTAGATTGGAGGGACCGAGACGGTAGTTAAAGATGGAGAGCGCTTTTTGCATTGGAAGTAAAAAATACAGAGGTGCGACATACAGCAGAGGAATTCGTCCGCGTGTAAAACAGAAGGGAGACGAGTGGCAAACGGACCACTTTACTTACTGCTAGGCTAAGCTAGCTGCTAGGCTACTCCCATCTCAACATCTAACGTTACCCTGCGTGGCCCACAATCTGCAGAGGACCACCACTGTGTCCCTAAAGACAGTGGTTTAGAAAACGTCCTGGCTAAATGTGGGGAGATTGTTGCCACTTCAAACACAGCCGTCAAATGATGGAGAGTTGGAGTGCACGAGGACAGCAGTAAGAGTCGCATGTTCAACATGTTCAACCCAAATGTGTGTTAATTAATTGTATTTTTTTTTTTAAACACAAAACTAAAATACACGCTTTCTAAAGCGATTACTTGTTATTTATGGTATATTTATCACAATAAAACGCAGGTTTATAATTACGTGTAGCTATATTTCCACTGGAGACAGAGTTTCCGTCTTTGAATTAAGACAAATATATATAATATGTTCCATATTCTGCGGAAGCACTGTGCTTACCTCCAGCTGGGCGAGCCTCTCTGCAACAGAACAGTAGTGCTGGTCGTCCACCTGCACTGCTCTTCTCATCACCTGGCCCATCTCACATATCCGCTCCACCTGACTCTGCACCTCCTTGGGAACAGTCAAAAAACACACAGACCTTTAACATATACATCAACATATTTTTCACCGTTCGCAAATGAATCCTTAAAGTAAATCCTAACCCACAAATGACAAGGAATTTGAACATTACACGTGATTGAATTATTATTTTATCCAAAGCGACTTTCGATGAGTGCATTTCAACCATAAGGATACAAACCCAGAAGAACAAGAAACAAGAAAGTGCAATTTCATCACAACTGTCATCGCGGCCAGCGTACTTTGGCGTGGTTCTCGTGAAGGCTGAGCACGGGTTTGGTGTCCAGCTCCTTCTTGGCCATCATCAGCTGCAGCATCTGCTTGCGGTATCGGCCCATGATCAACTCCAGCGCGTACTGGTGTTCTTCCAGAGATAACCACAGTTCTGTAGACACAGTCACAAACAACGTTTGCAAAGATGTCAAACAGCAGCTGTGCAAATAGCAGGTCAGTTTTTTCTCTCTCGTACCTTTATTCTCCTGCTGTAGGTCCTTGATTTGGGTGTTTTCCTGTGCCAGAAGCACATGGGGCTTGAATTTTAGCAGCTCCTGAATTTCTGAAGTTTCTTCTGTGTGCTGAGACGAAAGAGCGTCATGAGGCCAGGGTTTTAACATTGAATCATAGGAATATTAAGTGTGAAGATGAGCATATGAACACTGTAATAAAGAGTTGACAAACAAGAAGACAACATACTGCAGAAGTCGAAAGATGTCCATGACATTCACGATATGTTAAGGTTGTTGGAAAAATTATTCAAGAGTTGCACCAAAAAGAGAGCAACGTATCAAAGGAAATCTCTGTCAGTCAAATCCAATTAAATTACCATGGCTGTGGTTTTCCTAAGCATGCACGTACGAGAAATGGAGGATTTATTTTGAGCAGCACCGTGTACCGTTGACGTTGCTCGGCCGTACCTTATCGGGGAGCGCATTCCCCACCTCCTTCATGCCCTGCACTCTCTGGCTCAGGGCCCCGGACTGCTCGATCAGCCCCTCCGCTGCCAGGTCGTGCTCCTTCAGCCTCTCCAGGAGGGTCCGGGCATCGCCCAGCACCTTGTCCATAGTGCAGGCCATGCTGGACACCGTCACGTCCTGTGCGCGCGCTACTTGCCGCTGCAACGCCCTTTTATTCGCCTGTGTAATAGCGCGGGGCTTCGGGGGAAAAACGGTAGTAACACAGAATAAGTACACTACGTCTAAATACTTGATGTGTCCTTCTGTTTTGTTGCTGTGGATCGCTTCCGTGTTAGGCTGGACGATGACGTCACTTCCGCATCCGCTCGGGGCCGCACACCGAGTTGAAGGTGTACAGCGCCGCCTACTGGAGAGACCAGTGGGCGTCGGACAGCAGCAATTGGGAGATTGATTTAATAAATACCGACATAGCTGTAGGATTGCAGCCTTTCAAATGATACAAATAGATCACGGGTTTCAAATACACCCATTAAAATCACACAGACAGTTTTGACAAATACAAAGTGCATCTTTTAGGTTCTGGCCACAGAGAACTGCCATGACACAGAATGTTTTTTTAGTTGTTGCTTTCTAAATTTGTTTTCGAATTTGTCTCAATGTGTTGGAGTTTATTTTAGATAAAGCATGTTAAATCATTGTTGCTGAGTAAATTGCGTTGTTGGATAATGAATTCAGAATTAATTCTAAACCATGGCTGCGTTGCTGCTTTAATACCCATCTCACGGCAAACCGAATACGAATATGGTGAATATTTTTGATAATTTTCTTTAATTATATTTATAGAAATCAAGTAACGGCGGGATTTCAAATCAATATATATTTTGAAATATTAACACATTTGGTATTAAATTGATGAAGATGTTTGTCTTCTTGTCTGTTTGTTAAGTATCTTATGAGCATATTTAAGAATAGTACTTAAGCAGTTAAAGTCAAAATCAGAGGAGTGAATAACTGAAGTGAGAGTAAATGGCAGGTCCGGGTCATTTGGGAACAACAAACGGGGGTCAGTCATCAGCAGCTCCGCGGCGTCGGCCGCTCTCTCCGTTAAACGCGCGTTGGACGTCCCGACGTTGTCAAATATCGCGATAACTGCCTCCCTAATCACTACGTAATGTGCCGTGCTGCTTCTAGCGGCGCTGGTGACAGTGCTGAAAGCTGTTGGGGTAAGTTTTATTCATTTTGCCGTTTCAGAGTAAATTTCAAACATTAGCATGAGTTGCATCGGACTGTATGTATCTGTTTTATCTGGTGGGTCTTCGAAATTGAACGGGTTATATAGGTTTTAGTCATACAGAGGGCTCGGGCCTGGGTGGGTCGTGTCCTCACCATAAATCACCACTCAAGGACCAAGGAGTCCGGCAGCGAGCACGCTAGCCACCTAGCATTGCGAACGGCCTAGCAACATTGTTACCGAGGCCGATAAACAACTCCGCATATCCGAAAGATGTTAGTGGTACGAGAGCTGCGCCGCTTTTGTGAGCTGGATGCGTCTAAACATTCGCACCAGGCGTCGTAATTGGGCAGATAGGCGTGCGCTCCTTTTAACGTAGCTTCTTTGTTGTTCCATCCTCGTGCTGTAAGACCCGATAACGCTATTCGGTGTCTTTTATGTGCAACACATACCCAGTTCACGTTGAATACCACCACGGCCATGTGTCTTTTAAAAAAAAAAAAAAAATCAGTTAAATGCCGGTGTCGAGTTTGTCGCGACGTCCCATTGTTTTTGCGAGAGTCAAATCATTTCTTTTAAGGGTAATTGTTTTAGAATAAAACCACCACTCGTTGTGTTGGATCTTAGCAGACACCTGTCCGTGTAAACCAACACCACGATTGTGTCTTTACTTTATGCAAACTTCTGCTCGGACCAACGCCACGTACTCTAGATAAACCCCAAATAATAAGCTAACGTTAACTTAACGTTAGCCCAAACCGTTAGCCGGCGGTGCTAACCACTCCGAGCTATTGTTAGCTTGCTAACTTTGATGCGCAATGACACTGTCGCAGTGGATTGATTGAAGTACATTTACACATCGGAAACGCCCGGTACTCTAATGATTGTTTGCGGCGTTAGCGAGATGTTAATTTGTCTGCGTGTGATCGTCCACGCAAGGTCATTAAGATGATGTGATTTCTATAATTTAAACGTCTCCTCGCCATTCCCCGTGTAACGTTACGTCACTGGCAAGCTGTAAAATAACGACACGCGACTCATTTTCGATTGTTCGGGCACGTGTTTTTTGAGGTGTTGTAGATCAAGCAAGCTGATATGTGACGTTCGTGCTGCAGAGTGTTGGCCTCGGCCATGTTTGCCGGTCCGGCTGAGTGTGGCGGATCGCTCCGGAGTCACGTGGCCGGTTCTGTCAGCGCGGCTGTTGTTCGGCTCCGGACCGGCGCTGCGCCGGCGGGTCCGCGGAAGCGCGCCTGGAGGCTCCGCCCGGGGGTTCGTCAGACCCTCGCTGTCGGGACTGGGGCCTTCTACACGGCGCATGCGTCTCCGTTCTTTTAACGATTGCTGAATAACTGGATCCCAATTCCTTGCGCTCGTTTAGGAAGCGCCGATGGCCAATCGGTACTGGTCCTTCGGTGGGTGGGCCGTGGTTTTCTGCTGTTAGTGCGTCACCAAAGGCTGGAAAGGGGAAAACCGCGAATAGAGGAACCCATCTCTTCCCCCGAGGTTGTTTTTTCACGGGACAGTCGTCCCATGTCCGTTGCTCATAACCTTTAACACACTTAAGCAATCCTTCATGGGATAACTGACTGGTTTATTTGTACTGGCACTGTGTTGTACAGCTTCGGTCTACTTTTCATCCAGACCTCTCGCGTGTAAACAAAGCCCAGGTGTCTGGGTATGACACCTGTATATGAATATCCAATAAGACGCCTCATGTTAGAAGTCCACTTTGCACAATTCTAAAACATTGTAATTTGCCTTTTTGCAAAGTGTATGAAATGGGAGCTGTCGCAACACATTCACAGCTGAATAGATATCATGTGTCTCGGTTGACTCACCCAGCTTGTTTTCAAAGCTGTATATTTAGGTCAACGACACTCTGCTCTTACTTAGAGTTTCTAACAAAATACGCACACTGAGAACACGCACAAATGTAACTCATGGTTGTTGAGCTGCACGCTCAACATGACATATGTGACAAACTGTTGGACAGGTGGGACAAGAAAAAAACAAAAGGAGCTTTAGTCTAGAAATGCGGCCATAACTATACTGAAGGTATGCACAAACTTGACTGGAAAGTCCCTGACTCGTGCTTTCCTGTCAGCCAGGCGGCATCGTGGGATTTGGGCCAGAACCAGCCGTGTAGCATCTTTTTTTTTTTAATTCTTGAATGAATGAATTTTGTATCAAAATCGGGCCACTGTTCCTCATTCTTGTTTTCCTTAGTTTACAGTGAAATTAAATGTAACAGCCTCATTGCAGAAACACTTTTTCATAAACTCAAACTTTGTCAAGTTTTTAATTCTGCTCGGCTAACAATAATGTGCTTTTCCCCCTCAACAGTATGAAGTGAAACGGAACTGAATTTTTGTACCATCCGCAACTGCTTCAAGTTCAGATCACCACAAGGAAACCGAAGACAAACCTTCCCGAAACAAGCAAAAGTTGCACCACTGAACACGCGTAGAAAAACCAACGGATCACTTCAAGGGGTTTTAAAAACACACGAAGCAACCAAATCCTGAAACGACCAAAGAAGACGCACGTCGGCCCAATTGAAACATAGAAGAGAAGCAATCCTGCGCCCAAGCATATTCTGAGAAGACTTAACTGATCTGAAACCAGAAGTTTGTGCCTACTCAACAGCTTTGAACAAGCACACGTCCCAACGCTGCTCCTAGCCCTCCTCATCCTCACCACACCACTGACTCACCACCGGGGTGTGGAGTGGGCTGCTATATGCTAGTTTTATTTCCCTCCCCATAGTTTCCTCGCCATCTTTCCCCTTTTCTCGACTCCTCTGTTTTTGTTGTTATTTTTCTTTGTAGGCGGAATTATTGCACCTGCCGTTGCCTTTTCTGTGTTTTTGGCACTAGATATCTCCCCCCCTTTTTTTTGCTTTATGCAACCATCTAGACCTTGTGCCAGAAACTTGTAACGTGTGTGTTTGCGCTTGTGTTTGTTTGTTTGTGTGTGTGTGTGTATGTGTGTTACACTGTGCGTGACGAGATCTGCAGGAACTGCCTAGACATCAAGATCCAGAGAATTTCAAGATTCGAGACGACAAATAAAGGTGGGTCTGTCATGTTAAAGCCATCACGTTTTGAATGTTTCACAGTGTAGGGCTCAATTCAGAGAAAATTGAAATCCCAAGTTGGGTGGAATTAGTAAAATCCAGTTTTGTGCGCCTTAATATACAAATGGATTGTGAAGTTCTGATTTTCCTGCTGCTTGTTTTTGGCAGCAATGCTGGGCTTGTCTTTTCGTTTTGTTTGTTTTTTGTCACTGAACCAGAATAACCGAGTCGGACGTTGTTCAAGCAAACAGATATGCTTGTCGCGGTTTTTACTATTCCTTTTTTTTTTTTTGTTCTTAGCGTCTATCTGGATTTGTGGCCTCGACAATTAAAGTATGGGGTTCTCTATTTTCAGGTGCTGATTTTAAAACCCAGTCCACCACTCGAGCTGTATTGGGTTTGTTTTGTAATACCGAGTAGAGTTTGTCATTGACCTCTACGTTTCTGTTTGCTAGATATGGCCGTCCTTGACTTTATCCAGCTGAGGCTTCGTCCACACTACATGTTCAAAACGTTTCCGCTGAGCACTCCCATTATGCCGGCGTTCTCTAGCACAGAGAAACGGATCCGTTTGAAAGCGCCGGCGATTTTGCTTTGTGTGGACGGTCTGAAACGTTTGGAAAGGATCACACCCAAAACTGCATTGTGGCAGTTGATTGGTTCGTGAGATGCTTTTCCTGATTTGTCTCTTATTACGTGACTCCTTCCAGGAAGAAAACAAACCGCAGCTCTACCAGGGATTCATTTTAACACAGAACCACTTTCAAGCATTACTTGCTTTGTTGTCTATACCAGCGGAGTTGAACTCTGCATTTATTATTATTATTATTATTATTATTACTCATCATCGGCTCAGTCTGTATTTGCACCGCTGTGTCCATGTTGTCCTCCCGGTTAACTTTCAGCCTCGTCGTTCCAAGCAGAGAATCTCTCTGCTCTTTTAGCCATTGTTCTGCGCCAAATTTTCCGCAACTGAACCAGCTGCAGTGCGTGTATCGTGGTCTTCCTCTTTACACCGTCGGGTTCATGCCCCGTGTACAACAACGGCCATGCGATACGCGTTCGCAAAGGTTTCCGTTTGGATACAGATCGCTTCAAACGATGGCGGGACCTCAGTGTGGGCGTTTTTTGTTTTAAAATAAACGGAGGAGTGCGGATGAAGCCTCAATGGAGCCGCCACCACCTCCAAACAGTTGACCTGGTTATTCGATTTAGTGGACAGTTGTTTAATAGCCTTCCTCGCACCCGGCCTGCACCCTTTTTCTTTCCTTCCACTTTTGTCGATTTTTAAAGTTCTTTTTTATAGTTTTGTCAGTGCATTTGTTTTCAACTCCCCTCCCTGGGAGATGCGAGCGCACAGCTATTTCCTTTTGTTTTTGTTTGACACTTGGCACACTGGCTGACCTATCTGCCTTACCCGTTATGTTTGTTCCTCTCTTCACCCTTGCAGACATCCAGCGGTGTGTCATTGGGTGGTTACATAAAAAAAAAAGAAACAAATAGCGCTTAACCAGCAAAAACAAACCAATATTCACACAAGAGATCGGGTGCTTGAGCAAGTTCGGTCTGAGTTTATGGGAAAATATGGGCAGCCCCTGGAAAGGCTTTGTTGAGTTTACCTTGCCTGCGTCGCCACCCACCGCGTTCGTTAGCGCTGACCTGAGCAGCACCTCCCCCGTCGGACTCAGCCTGTCGCCATATGGCCGATCCGTAAGTGCCACCTTCCCACCTCCTTTTCTACGTGCTCCACCCCCATCGAGCACCCATCCGCCCTTCTTGCCCTGCATCTCTCTCTGTTGTGAATGGCCTAATCTCCTTCATCCTCTCCGGGCTCCAGAGACTAGCCTCTTGTCAGCTGTGTGGTTGCAGGGTGAGGGCTGATCTGCTGCCTTGGATGGTGGAAATTTTGACTTTTTCAAGGCCCAAAGACCCTTAAACATTTTCAACCCTGTTTTTACTTTGAAAAGGCTCTGACGGGTCAGACTAGTTATTGTTGTTATATTTATGTACATTTTTGCGCGAAATCGCTGCCAATGCATCCAAACCAAATGCTCAGGCTTGCGTCTCCTTAATTTGTTGTGTTTACAGCCATTGAATCGTGAAAGACCTCCGTATTTTGTTTATGGCTTTTGTTAAAGCAGTGCAGAAAATGGCCTAACAGAAGAGGCTGCTCTGGGACCCCCCCCCTCCTTTCTCATAACATGACCATCACCAACTCCATCCACTGTAGATGTACCTCTGACCTCATTTGCATTTCCAGTCCTCAGTCTTCCACCAGTTTTACTTCACTCAACCTTGAGTTGCATTCGCTCCACTCGAACCCCTTCACTTGTTTTTAGTTTACCGTAGTGTCTCTGTGGTCCTCCTCTCTCGGTACGCTAGTATGTGCTTTTGATGGATGGACGTTGACTGCTGCAGATCCTTTTACATGGAGGCCCCGTGGGATTCTTGGGGCTCGTTGTTTTTAGGTTTGGTTGCGATGCGCTTTAATGTGTAAATAAATGTGTGCCTCCAGTCACTGTGTGTTGTGTGAAACCACGTCCGATCACCGACTAAAGGCTTGTGGTGTCTGGTAAAGGCGTGTGCCGATGCTCCTTGTCCCCTCCCCCCACCAGCATATTCAGGCGCTACCCCCAGTGAGCGGAATGGAGAGGGGCTCCTCAGAACCCCCAGTAGCTCGCAACACCGACGCCGCCCCGTCTACTTCCACCGTGCCCGTCCCCCGCTCCTCCTCCTTCTCCTGCCGCCCCCAGCCAGGAAGTAAAAAACACAAGCGGACCCCCTTGTATCAGAGATCAGTAAGGGGGCATGTCCGGGCCGCCCGCCCTGACTTTGTTGTGGCTAACAGCATGGCGTGTAGCGGCGTGCAGAGTGACAAACGGATTCTGTTGTTGTTCACTGGTCGGTTAGCAGAGGAGAGGTGAACAGTTTTTCAGTGTCTTGTTAGTTTTAACCAGAATTGCATGACATGTTCTGTCTGTCTGTTGGTCATTTGGGCCCCGTCACCTATTCAGTGGTTTCCAGGTGCATGACACTTGAAGTTGGACCAGTTCTACGCAGATCATTATTTTGGTAATCGGTGAAGGGTATAAATGATTTTGTAAATTCAATGCAGGCATTACGTATATTGCCCCTGTCCGACCCCCCCCCCCTTCACTTCCTTCTGAAGTTTGCTGTATCTGCACGTCTTAAGTCTTTCTCCTTTAGATTCAATTTTTTTTTTTTTTTTTTTTGTACGATTGTCATCATACGCCGGCCTCTCAAACTGCAACCTTTTCTGCTCCATATTGTTCCACTACTGGATGTATTCTAACGCTTGCTTGTCCTCTTCTGTCCCGCCCCCCCGCCAACAGATGAGTTTTGACCCAGGCATGCTCCATAACAATGGGCACACTGCGTACGCTAACGGCACGGGACCCGGCATCCGAGAGACTGGTTTGGTGGAGAAGCTGCTGACGTCGTACGGGTTCATTCAGTGCTCAGAGCGTCAGGCTCGCTTATTTTTCCACTGCTCCCAGTACAACGGCAACCTGCAGGAGCTTAAAATAGGAGGTGAGCGCCCTCGGACTCGTGACATCGATCAAATGGCCCAACTTAAAAGGGAACCTGTGCTCACGTTTTGTTTCCTCTCTCTGTGCCCAGATGATGTAGAGTTTGAGGTATCCTCTGACAGGCGCACTGGCAAGCCCATAGCAGTGAAGCTGCTAAAGATAAAGCCAGAGGTGCTGCCAGAGGAGCGCATCTCGGGCCAGGTGGGGCCAGACCTGCACGCCTATCCCTTTACTGTGCTGCATGGTTATATTCATCCAGTTAAGGAACACCATTTTATTTTTGGTTCTGTCGTTGTCTGTCAATTGAACATTTTATACGGCCCATTGTGTTGTGTTGTTTTCGGCTAGGGGATGTCGTTAAACAGGGTCCCCGCCTCCCAATCCTGCATTTGAATTAAAGGAATAACCTAAACTAAGATGTAGAAAACATATAGATTACATATTTGCTTGTTGTGCTGATGTTTGCTGGAGGTGCTGAATATCTGTAGAACAAATGTTTAAGTGATTAATATGACTTAGTTTGTAAATGTATTGTTAATGCTAATGCTAAAACAGCAGCCAGTGTAGAGCACTAGTCTCTTACATGTACAGGTCTTGAAAGATTAAAATGTGCACACACATAATGCCTCTACCTGTTACTTTTTACTCATTTCATCCATCACATGTCTAGAGCTATTTAGTCGGGCTTTGCATTTACGATTAATGTTCAACCTTGGATTGGGAAAGCATCACGCTAACGGCCTCTGTCTGCCATTTCCTCCTCCTTCCTTTCCACAGGTTGTCTCCGCAATCCCGGTCCACTTGGACGGGAAGTCGGCGCCCGGTCAGGCGCCCACTGGCAGCGTTTGTTACGAAAGAAACGGGGTAAGTGGCAGCAGGGGGGCTTTTCAAAAAATACTGTTGTGTGCACCAGGGAACGCAAGTGTGTCCATATTAATCACGAATAAGGTTAAAGTATGCTGCAGGAATATAAAGCATATTTTAGATACTCGTATTGAATCTTTCTTGCTGAAGTTGCTACATTGCACACTGACATGGCCGGTTGGTCAAAAATAAATTAAACTGGGTAAATAAACAGTTCCAATTGGTTTTCCCAAGGAAAACGTTCAATGAAGTTATTTTTTGACGGGATGGATGAATCAATGGAAAAAGAATGGTTGTCCAGGCGCTTGTGCATGCTTTATCAGTGAACTGCGGAAAGTAGTTAAATGGCTTCTTGAGCAGAAGACATAAACTGAACGGATCCACGCTTTGATAAATGGCGTCCTGCACCTGGTTCCATGCTGCCATGGCCACGTATAAACCAATATGCGTATGCAACACTTTCTTGACCAGGACTCCCGCTGGTGTATCGGGGCGTCTCATAAATGGGGAAGTGTTGTTTACATTCTGAGACGCATGATTGACACTCTAAAACACAATGCGGGTGCAGGTCTGCTCCTCTGTGCTGCACAATGAAAAGTGCATCTTTTGACTTTGCATCAGGATCAATGTAAACAACAAAGACAATGAGGAATTCTCTTCACAGACAATATCATTGGCATCATAACATTTGATCATGGACCAGGGATATTTCTTTGAGTGGGCCCTTGTTTGGGTTAAAGGTTATGTCCTCAACTGTTTCAACACCGCTGTCCCTTTCTGCAGGAGGTGTTCTACCTTACATACACACCCGACGACGTGGAGGGAAACATCCACCTGGACACGGGCGACAAAGTCAGCTTCTACATGGACACCAACAAGCAGTAAGTATTCACTCTGCGCCAGTTTTGTCTTTAATAGTCCCCAGCTTACGTTCTCTTTTTACGTTTCACCTTTCTGGCATTTCAGTACTGGTGCAGTGAGCGCTCGTAATATTCAACTTGTGAAGAAAAAGCAGATGAGGTGCCAGGGTGTGGTGTGTGCTACAAAGGTAAGTGCTGCTGATCATTTTATGGACCTGTCCTGCGGTGCAGATTGGACACAGTGACTTTGCAACAATACGAGACTAAACAGTTGAGAAAAGTAGTTATAAATAGAATTGAACTATAATGTACTTCTGGTGCCATTTAGATCCATGATGTATTGACAAGAACTTAATGGATAACCTTTTTACTTGAGCAGCTTTAGCCTCAACATTCGCCAGTCCTTGCTATCCTTGGAGTGAAGTAACCCTCCGTTGGGGCGGATCTCACTCCGTGCCTCTTATGTTGACCCACGCGCTGTCTTACAGGAGGCCTTTGGGTTCATTGAGCGGGCCGATGTGGTGAAGGAGATCTTCTTCCACTACAGCGAGTTCAAAGGTGACCTTGAGGCTCTGCAGGCCGGGGACGACGTCGAGTTCACCATCAAGGACCGAAATGTAGGCGCTGTAAAGCTTTTGGGTCCACCGTGCAGGAAATTCCCCGTACTCTTGACGGCCAAGTGTGTGTGTGCGTGTGTGTACCGCTTTTAATGCTCCTCGTTCTTTCGGCCGCAGGGCAAAGAGGTGGCCACCGAGGTGAGGCTGCTCCCCCAGGGAACGGTGATCTTCGAGGACATCAGCATTGAGCAGTTTGAGGGAACCGTCGTCAAGGTCATTCCCAAGGTCCCCACCAAAAACCAGGCAAGGAGTTCACAAGTCCGGCTATTTAAACAACGCCTTTGAGAAAGTCTGTTGCCTTTAAAGCCGAGACCCCATATCCGCTAAGCAGAACCGTAAAGCGTTTCCTTAATGCTTATTCCGCAGAACGACCCCCTTCCAGGCCGGATCAGTTCCCGCATCGGTTTCAACGACAAGGAGCTGCCGTTCGGCGAGAAGGACACAAAGTCCAAAGTGACCCTTCTGGAGGGCGACCACATTCAGTTCAACATCTCCACCGACCGCAGGGACAAGCTGGAGCGGGCCACCAACATCGACATCCTCCCCGACACCTTCGACTTCACCAAGGAGACCCGTGAAATGGTGGGTGATAAGAAAATAAATCATGGCGCTCCTCTTTACACACGGGGGCATCCACATTCTTTAAACTGAAGAGAGAACCTTCATTCTTCCAGGGCGTGATCGCCGCGATACGCGACGGCTTTGGCTTCATCAAGTGTGTCGACCGGGACGCCAGGATGTTCTTCCACTTCAGTGAAGTCCTGGAGGAAAGCCAGCTGCACATCTCAGATGAAGTGGAGTTCACTGTTGTGCCCGTAGGTCCTGTTTATAAGCTTTTCACAAAAGTATGTATTCTGTCTCATTACTTAATCGGGCACAATTTTGGTTATGTGTTGATTGCAAGCTAAGTCGACTGTCCCGATGTCCCCAGGACATGCTGTCTGCTCAGAGGAACCACGCGGTGCGCATCAAGAAGCTGCCCAAGGGCTCGGTGTCCTTCAATACCCAGTCTGAGCAGCGCTTCATGGGTGTGGTGGAGAAGGAAGTTGTGGCAACCAACACAAAGAACGCTAGTCCCACCAAGGCCAAGGAAAAGGTACCATCATGCACCATTTTAAACAGACCGTGTGGTACGTGGAAAAACCCAGGCAGTGCATATAAAAAACAACTCCTCACTAGATCCCGCTTTCAAATGTCCTTTTTTTAGTTCTAATTTTCCTCTTTTCTTTCTTGTCCAATGAACCTTCATGATCCTTGTTGGTTTAGAAAAAAGACAAGGTAGGACTATGACGTTCTGCATGAAGCCTCACGATTAAAGTCTCAAAGCAAACTTATTTAGCCGTACACCACTAGTGTGTACATTGCACTAACTCCTAGTACCAGCAAGAATCAACTTGGAAAAGCTGACAAATAATGCTGCAGTTTTGACGTTGACTGGCCTTGTTGTCTGACAGGTGTCTGTTTCTCTTATTTTTCAAGGTTAAGGTTGTAGATAAGGTTGGTCTTTGCCGGCCCCCCGATTGCCTCCTTTACCTCCCCTGTTGACAGCATGGTCTTTGATCTTTGATTTAACCCACAAAAAGATGCACTCACTGAGTTCTATGGCTGTACAATTAATGATAATGAAACGGTTGTCCAGTAGTTTTATTTGGGAACAATCTGCCGCGTGTATTTTTTTGTGTATCACACATGTAATTCTGTGAGTCATTGTCCCCTTCTAAATGAAAAGCCACTTCATTTAATGAAGTTGTCTTCCAGTCTCTCTTGCCCTGTAATCCTTTTTTATAAAAAGGAAATATCAGATGCACTTGAATGAACATGACATTTTTACACTTTAAATCATTATAGTAATTGGTTAACGCACGATCACAGCGGCTTAAGACTC
Organism: Gasterosteus aculeatus; assembly: GCF_964276395.1. Taxonomy (NCBI): domain Eukaryota; kingdom Metazoa; phylum Chordata; class Actinopteri; order Perciformes; family Gasterosteidae; genus Gasterosteus; species Gasterosteus aculeatus. Next base: position 18,033,012 of record NC_135689.1, read on the forward strand.
ATTAAATGGTAAATTTTCTGCAATCATCCTGGCCAGCTTGTACTTTTTACTGTGAAAAGGCCAATTGGTGCAAATAAGAGGGGGGAAGGGGGTAAAAAAAAAAGTGAATATGCAGAAGTGTTCCCAATGAAACCGCAGTGCTGATGGGTAATTACGCCCGGTCTGCACAGCGGCCTGCAACTCGGAGCTGTGGCGGTAGACCAGAATCTCACCAGCTTGTGTGGGCTGTCTGCTCTCCGTCCTCTAATATCCTCGAATCCCTGACTGATTCGTCTGAGGCACGGAGGCGGGTGTCTTGTTGCCGCGGGCCACCTGGCTGCATCTTTTGAGGCGCTGCTCATGCAATCTGTTGCCCGCCCCTGTAGGAGGCCGAGGAAGGAGTGATTGCATATGAAGACTGTGGCGTGAAGCTCACGGTGCCGTACCATATCAAGGACATAGAGGGGGGAGGATACCCACAGGCTGGAGACAAGGTATCTACCCAGTGACCCAGATGATGGTGACCGTGCCCCCCCATGTATATGACTTGCTAACACGGTTGTCCTCTAGGTGGAGTTCTGCATCAACGAAGTGAAGCGCACCGGCCTGCAGAGCGCCGTGTCCGTTCGGGTCCTCAACCGCAATGCCTCAAACGCCAAGAGACTGCTCGGGTTTGTCGCCACGCTCAAAGACAACTTCGGCTTCATTGAGACTGCAAATCACGACCAGGAGATTTTCTTTCACTACAGGTAGAGCCTTCAGTTTTTGGGTCTCCGCTTTACTTATTGGCATCCAAAGATCTGGCATTTAGAATCAAAATCTGTGTCAACGTTTTTATTTAAAAAAAAAAAAATCTTTTTCCACAGTGAAATGTGTGGGGACTTGGAGAACTTGGAGCTGGGCGACACGGTGGAGTACACTCTCTCTAAGGGAAAAGGAAACAAAGTCAGTGCCGAGAAGGTTACCAAAGTGGCTGCAGGTACGAGGGGGCTTGATTTGAAGAAGTCATTTGTTGGTGGGCTGGTCTAAAATGAATATATAAACTATCTTAACCCCCCTCTTTAGTGAATGGCATTAGCGAGGATGTTGACGCCACGGTGATGATGGGGAAGGTCATCCGTCCCTTGCGTAGTGTGGACCCCTCCCAGACGGAATACCAAGGGCTCATTGAAATCACAGAAGAGGGTTGGTGTCACGTAATTTCATGCAGACCAGATACAGCCGTGGTTTCTTGGCTACGATGTAACCTCCTCCTCACTTCTGCATCGTTTTAAGGTGCAACGAAAGGCTCCAACTATCCCTTTGGAATCATGGGTATGTTGAACAAAGCCGATTGCCTGCAGAAAGGAGAACTTGTGAAGTTTCACGTTTGCACCGTGGCCCAAACTGGACAGAAGATGGCCTCCAACGTGGTCCCTCAGCGCAGAGCGATGGTGGAGTGCGTCAAAGACCAGGTAGGTTTCGTTGGCGCTCATCACTTCACGTGTATCACACAGCTCCAGTGTGGAGATGAGTGACTCCAGTGCCGTTTGTGCTGAATGACTTCTGTTTTTTTCTCCACGCCAGTTTGGCTTCATCACATATGAAGTTGGTGAGAGCAAGAAGCTGTTCTTCCATGTAAAAGAGGTGCAAGACGGCCTAGAGCTCCAGACCGGGGATGAGGTGGAGTTCTCAGTCGTCCTCAATCAACGCACAGGGAAATGTAGTGCCTGCAACGTACGCAGAGTCAGGTAAAAGCAGCAGAGTTCATAATCAGCCTTGTGGCCAAGCTCCTCCCCAACATTCCCACTATTTAGCAATACTTTGATTTTTAATTTTGCCATAATTGACCTATTTTTTTTACCTTATCATGAACACATTACTCAGCGATGTATTATTTTTCTTGCCGCTGAAGTCCTTTGCCATCTCTCCATTTTCGTCTTGTTTTTGTATTGTGAATAACTTCCTTGGTGTCCGTTGCAGCGAGGGGCCGAAACCAGTGGCAACCCCGCGCCCGGATCGCCTGGTGAACCGGCTAAAGAGCATCACCCTCGACGACGCCAGCGCTCCACGCCTGGTGATTGTGAGACAGCCTCGTGGTCCTGACAATTCAAAGGTACGTGCAGGCCAGCACTGCAATTCTCAGCCCCTTTTATTCCAAAATATATAATATAAAACTCCATTTGATTCATGCTTATGAAATATCACTTTAACCTCCCTCCCTTTATGCAGGGCTTTAATGTGGAGCGCAAGACTCGCCAGCCCGGCGTCATTGACTGAGCAACACACAGCCCCGTCCTGCTTTCCATCGGTGGGATGCTGTCGTAACGTGTGACCGGAAGGGGATAGGGGACATTTTGATTTGACACATGCTTGCACGCACATACAGATGCATATGCAAGAAAGACACATGCGCTCACACACACACACACACGCACACGCACGGTAATTGGCTATCGGCATGTGTAATCTTTGTCCCCTTCGATGCCTGTGAGGGAACTTTTTCTCATTCCAGTTCCCCGTCTCCCATGTACGATGTACTTGATCCAGGCAATGTCCGCGGGTGTGTGTGCGTGCGTGTGTGATGTATTCTAGAAGTGATCATAGTGTGTACCGCAGGTATTTGTTTTTGAGGGTCTCGGCCCTCTAAATCAGAGAAATGACTTTCTGGCTGTCTGTCCCGATAATTTTGAATCTGCTTTTTTTTCCCTCTTGTTTTCTGGAATTCTGCACCTGTTCTCTGTCCTGTAGTTTGCCCGGTGCTGTCTCGCGTCTTTGAGCGTCTTGGCCATTTCTTCTCCCCCCCCCCCCCCCCCCCCCCCTCATATTTTTGCTCCTCTCCCCATGGAAACTTAAATGGTTTCATTGTTTCCACTATCGTATGCTTTTCTACAAGACGCATAAAGCAAAGCAAAAGTTCCCTCCATAAGGAGGATCATGTTTCTCATGTGCGAGCTTAAACTGAATATTCTTCTCTGCTCGTTTTTTTGAGCAGTTTTTAAAATGCTTTATTGAAGAGCTGAAGTGAAAGCGTGGTGTGTGTGTGACGTTTGTGTGTACGAATGTAGTTAATGTAATGGGATTTATTTTTACTAATTTGGAGCCTTTAGATACCTTTTCGGTATTCACTTTCTCCACAGCAATCTTTCCCAGGTGCAGAATTCCATGTGGCATCTTATATCTGCAGTTCTTTTATACATTTTTTTTTTTTTTCTTGCACATATTTCTGCTTTTTTTCCATTTGAACCCCATCTGCTAGTATTGAATAAAGTAAGAGTAAGGTGCCTAAAAAAAAAAATACAAGCAAAATAAAATGAAAAAAAAAAGAATAAACATAAAAATGAGGTGTATCTTCTGTTCCCAACCAACCACCAAAACATTCAGAACAAACTTATGGTGGCTTTCTTTTCTAAGAAATAATACTGATATGCATCCCAAACCTATGGGTTGAACTATACTGTATGTAATGTGTGCTTTCTTTTTTTTTTTTTTTTTTTTTTCCTTCAAATATAACAAATTTAACTTAAAGAATGAGAAAGGTAAAGTATTAGAAATTCCGTTAAAGCGTTAAGAATCAGGATAAAAGTTATCTAGCGCTGGTGAAATGGTGGGTGAGCTCGTTGGGCTCTGCACATTAAGTTGAGGTCAAAAAAATAATTTAAATTTTGGCAATCACAGGGTTTCAGTTAAACCACTAACAGAGGTTCTTATGTACTTTTGTTAATGGTCTTGAATGAAACAATTGAATTAAAGTTTTATGAAAATCACTTGCTGTTTTGCAATTTTCTGAGAGCTTGTTTTTATTAAAGACAAAATAATAACTAAATGCTTGAATAATAATTCAGTATTTCATGTTGATCAACACTGTTCACTTAAAGGCATGTTCATTTTCTCTCTTGGGGCCGAAAATGCAAATAGTGAATTGTTTTCTTTTATTAAAAAAACGAACGTAAAAAAAAAGACACAGCCTGTAATATTTAATTTATTTATTGAATCACTAACAAATGCTGCAACTTACAATCCGCAACGAAGCGTCCCTACTCTTCACAGACTAAAGTTTGTGGCCATTTAAATTCAGACCTTTTTACCCCCCAGGTAGATGGTGAGTTCAGAGCGGTGAGTCGCTGCCTTTTTAGTCTGCGATTGGGGGTCTTGGGCTCGGGCCCAGTGCGTCCACCACTCCCTCAGCTCGGTGGGCCCAGTGGGCCGCCGCTCCTTTATCTGGCCGGCAGGAACTCGAGCGTGAACGGCGGCGTTCAGGTCCTCTGCGGGCGGGAACTTCCTGCTCACGTCTACTTCCCACCCTGGATCAGATTGTTGGTGACCTCGGCCCTCGGTTGGCTCGGCTGTGATCTCCGCGCCGGCGTTTGACTCTTGTTCAGCTGCGTTTTGAGCAGCGCTGAAATCGAGCCCCTGCATTTGGCGCCCGTAATCCTCCAGTTTGGCCTTGCACTCCGACGCGGTTTCCCTCAACTGGAGGAACTGCCGTTGCAAATCCTTCTCGTAATCCTCCTCCGCCTTTAACTCGTTCTCCCAAAACTTGATCTGCTCAGTCTCCTCTTCAATCATCCTCTGCTGCGCTTCCTGCTGGGCTTTTTCAACCTCCTGTTTCTCCTCGAGCTCCGAAACCAGTTGGTCCACGTGAGCTATCTGGACCTGCAGGGCCTGCAGACGGCTGACCTGGTGTATGATCGTTTCTCGCAGACCCATTTTCTCGTCTTCAGTTGCATCGTTTGAACCGGACAAAATGTTGGATTTTGTGTCCAGGTGTTTGCTTCCTTTCCCCCTCGTCTGATTTCCCATGCAGCAGGAAGCTTGATGATCCAGATCTGACCTTTTCTGACCCCTGACTTTGCCTTTCCTTTTGCTACTGCTGCTGCTCCCTGCGGCACTTTCGTCAACCGTGAGAGAAATGCCCAGCGAGTTCCGGCTCCTTTTATCGGCCTTCTTGTCCTTGTCCCGGGCCGTGCTGTAGACCTTCCCTTTCCCCAGACTCTCCAGCCATTCCCAAGCCTCCTCCATGAGCGTCAGGGACTTCCTTTTAGGCCTCTTCAGCTCCTCTTTGCTTTGGTGCTCTGCGTCTTGCTTTGAGCAGGACATCTGCGGCAAGCTTTGGCGATGCAAACACGCCGGGCCGCTTCCCCGCCGCGTTCTGGCGCCAGCGTCTTTCCTTCTCAGCGGCGGGCAGGGTTGGTATCGGCCGACCTTTGCCCTGCTGACGTCATCCGAGGCCGAGGGTCCGTTGTGGAGCAGCGTGAGTCGGACGTCCCTGGCCTGCTCGCCGTATTTCTTGAGGGTCTCCAGAGGGCGTTCATCGGGGGCCATGCAGCGCTCGAAGTCCTTGAACTTCTCCTGCAGCGCGTAGCGCCCGGGTCGACCTGAAGGGAAGGACGACAGTGTTTTTTTTTTTTTTTTTTTTTTTTTTTTTTTTTAAGCACGCCAGGACATGAGACCGTTTAACCACGTAGAGCCACGGATCTACATACCCGTGGCTTGAGCCAACGCTATGACCACGTCTTGACACGTCGTTTCCGCTGTGACGCCACAGACCACACGTGGGAGACCGTCCACCAGCACCGTCACTTCCATTGTGCCTGATCTGTACGGGGTGGACAGGACATTTACGTTTAGTCTGTGTGGTGCGCTTGTTGTGTGTTAGGACAAGTGGTGGAGACGGCGATACAACCCCTGTGTACATTCACTGATATCTGTCTGTCCTGTCAAGCTTGATCAGTTGAAAGCATTTGTTGTGTATTCCCCATAATCCTGCCACCAAGCGAGCAGAAGACAAACTTTAATGGAGTTAAAATCTTAAAAGCACCTACCGTTTCTTGTTCTGTTTGCAGCACAGATGCTTGGACCGCTCTGCTCTGCGGGAACTGTCTGGTCTGCAGGAACTCTTGAGCAATTAGGAGCAATTAGAGTTGCTGAGGTCACCTACCACTGGAGGATGGTTTATGATCCCACCCATCTGACAGTTTCCATTTTGCCTGAAAAAACACAGCAACATTCAATTGATGTTTATGTAAAGCTCTGTGATGGAAATTACATTCTCTTATGTTATAGTTTAAAATATGTATGAATTTAATCTTTCGGGTGGTTAATCAGGTCAATTTCCCCACTTAACATCGTGCGTCTTATGAAACTTGCCGGTCCTTTATACGGTTTCTCCAGTGTTATACCATGTTTAGATCTGGGTGTTCCTTTATCTTTCCAACAGGAAGGTCGATTACAATCCAAACAGAACATGTAAACATGCTGAACTTGGAAAGCTGTGCACCAGTGAGCATTACTATCATGCACATTCCTCACTGTGTGTAAACTTATAAAGTGCTGAAGGAATGAGTCCTAAAACCCAAGGGATAATCATTTTGGTACGTCCTGTGGATCAGTTTTATTAATGGGATTTTGGTGTCAAGTCTTAAAAAAGGCAAATTTAAGGAAAAGGCTTAAAAATTAATCTTTTTACAACTATTGATTTCCCAACGAAATCATGCTGACAAGCCTCCTTTACAGCTCTCAAATGTGCACTATTCATTTGGGGAAAAGATCTATGTAATATACTTTTCCACAGAACTTTTTCCAAACAGTCTATTTTACTTTGAGCTGACCCGCTTATTCAGAATCTCAGGAGAGGCCTACAATCGATGGCATGTGAGTGGTGAGTGTGCACCTTTGTGTCTGTCCACGGCTTATCTTGCATCCTGCTGCAGCAAAGTACTACTAAGTCAATTTGGGAGGCCAATCGACTGCACGCCGACTCATCACTCCCTTCTTTAGGGGCCTCTAGGAGCCACGAGAGATGACCCATGTTGCATTGCTGCCGCCATGTCAACACATTTGAGCAGATTGCCTGGTATATGTCGCCGCTTGTTTTTTGAGTGTAAATAAAGTGTGTTCCACCAGTTCATTGGGTTTCCAGCCCATTAGCGTCTAGACGTGTCTATTCATTTAATCCCCCGTTGTAGCAGAGATCTACCAACTGCTGCAGGCAGCTTTCGAGTTGCAGTTGTTTGCATCGAAGATCTTTCATTTGACGAAAAGCAATGAGCTGTGTTGGTCATACCAGCAGACAGCGTGCATGGACACGTCTGTTATGCTGCAGTGATATTTGTTTTATGTCAAGTCTGTGGTTTCAGATTTCTAACCGCGTGCAGAGAGAATCTGTAGTCAAAACTTGACCTGACACCAGTAATATTTCAGTCCAAACAAAACGTTGTGTGACGGTAATGTGAGCTACATATCAGATATGTAAATCGAGGTGGTTGTATTGCATTTATTACATTATGATGTTCTACAAACTTCGTTGGAGAAGTGGAAACGTGTTAACCCAGATTCATGAGCAGGACGACGGAGCACCTGTTGTACTTTGCCAGCGTCTGACAGCCGGGGTGATCATGATCGGAGTAATATAAGATGGTAAAATGTTGACTACCCCTTGACCGTGTCAACCACACGTCCAGCTGCTGATAATCTCAGGCTCACAGCCAGGAGCAGTCACGCCTCCCCTCCGCTACGGAGGAGAAGGTCCTCTGAGAACAGGTCACTGATGTCAGCCTGTGCATTTGCTGCCATTTGCCTTCATAGGTTTTTCCTCGAAGTTCACTTTCATGTGGCAACCCGACGAGGGCTGTGGGAGTGCAGCACAAAGGTGTTAACACACAAGGAGGAAACGTAGTCCCTCAGACTTGTGGATATCAGCCAATCATGTTTTTGTCAGAAAACAACAGCCAAACTGCATGTTAGCAAAAACGGGATTAAATTGCTTCATTTCAGAACAATTCATGCTTGTGTCACCAGTTAAATTCTAATCACCAGCACGACCAAGTGTTGTTTCATCTGGAATGGAGGCTTATGAAAGGTATTTTCCTGAAAAACATAATTTACAAAATGTCATAAAAGCTCCTGCCTGGCATTTTTATTTCTTCTCGTCTTACTGCCGATGTCTAATTTGATTTCCTTCACCAGTTGCACCCTGAGAGGAACGTTGACATTTAGGATCACATTCGCTAGAGATGGCTTGGTAAGTGTCTACAAGCTGCACACAGAAGCAGAACTGTGACACAAGTAAATGTACGGAGACATCAGCGACCCAAAATGACTGAAGATGTAAAGATTTCTACACCCATCCGGATACTGTGAAATGGCTCAACGCCGAAAAAATATTTGACATATTCCCTTTAAGTGTTTCTGTGAAGTTCTTCAAATGCAAGTTTCCCGCTGCTTAACAGGACAAAGCCGTATAAAAACCATGACAAATACAGATTAAATCATCTGCATTGCTCGATATTATAAAGCCCAACAAATGCTGGACATTTGAGCATCTTTTAATGTTTGATCAGTCTTGCTATCAGTTGTAAAATCTAATAATTTGATTTATTTATTTCTTCCGATGGTAGAAAATGTATACTATTTCAGTGCAGTTTATTTGTAAGCACCTCTACTTAAGGCCCAGTGGATATTACTTTCAGCCTGGCTACACTGAGGCCATTGGGTGGTACCACTTTGGTCTGGGTTGAAAGATCTCGTTACCTATTGGATACACTGCCATGGAAAAGGAACACATGTTTACACTTCAAGTACAATTATTTAAAAAAACCTTTATTTGAAATGTGCCAAAAGACTAACTCAACATTATTCTAAAGCGTCTATTCCCTTCCTTATTATTGGAATAAAAACTAATACAACACCTCGGACCCGATTGACCACTAATGGGAGGTGCAAGGCTTTAGATGTTTAATTAACATGTTTGCATGGTTTGCAAGGGACCAAAGTCAACTGGGGTGAGAATCCGTTTCACTTGTGCTGAAAGAAGTAATCAGACTATTATGAAATGACCTGTCGTCGCTTCAAAACAACTTTCTCCACCTTTTCCATTTTTCAGCGGGTCGAAAGCCGACATGTGCAGAGCCGCTTGTGCCCCACACGGGGAGTTATATAACACGAGCCCCCTGCCCACCCGTCTGTTTGTCCACACGATGCCCGTCTGGGATTCCTGTGTGGATAGACAACTTTAAAAATAGAGTTGGACACTACGCGTCCCCCCTCGCCCAGCGGAACCACGTGTGGGCCGAGCAGGTTACACGTGAGGGGCAGAAGGAGCTTGATATCGGCCAGACTGAGCTCAGGGCTTCTCACTTCCCCTCCACAGAGGTACCGTCGCTGAGCACCCGTTACCGTTTGTCTGGGAGAGCGTCACCATGCCGAAAGTCATAGCGCCGGGTGAGTACGGGCAGGATGACTCCGGGGTTCGTCTGTAGTGTTTGGAGAGCATTTCAATTTTTTTACGCCGATGCGTGACGATAGAAACGGGTGAATTCCGTTTTCGGGTTGGGAAAATTCAAATAGGGTTCAGTGTGAGTGGGAAGGAGGTCTGTGACCTCTTGAACTGGGACGTGGTTTCCTGTGTTTAACAGATTCATGGAACATTTGGGCCGAAACGTGAACAAAAAAACCTCCACCTTGGTGTCAAACGTTTGAGAAGTATTAAAATTATGAAGATACCAAAAGACCTTCCAAAGATGCCTTGAATGCCTTGAACCGGGTGCACACCTCTAACTGTGGAATATCAGCAGCTGTTTAATTAGTAAAGTCCCATATGTTTGCCAGTCACATGGTCACTCTAATGGCACGGACAGGTTCATCGGGGTTAAAATGCACATAGTAAACAGTCATCACAAAGTAGCAATGTTTTAAATGCATTTATCCTTGTGTGATAATAATGTCAACATACCTTTCATGATTCTCAGGTCTCATTCATTCTGAATTTGTGTTTATCCTTTTAGTGTTCCTTCGTGTAGTTCATCCCTGGTATAAAAAGCTAAATCATTACTTCATTGTTGATGCTGTAAATTAAAGCTTACTTCCAGCAAGGACACATTGTTGTTAAGACTTTTCCAAAGGATGAGAAATAGAAAGGCAATGCTGGACCCGTGAGCCTGAAGTGTTTGTAATCAGTGGGTGGTGCAGAATGGACTCGCGTCATAATCTGACACGCCGGCTGGAACTCCACGCTGGTCTTGCAACAAATATGTCAACGATGAAACTGAAGCAATTCAGATGAGTCTCAGAGGCCCAGTTTACCGAAATAAAACCAAACCCACCAATGTAGAGAATCATCAAAACTAACTGGATTTTTTTCTGTCAATGGTTATTTTGCTGTGGCTCACTTACTTCATAACCACACGTGTTTGTTCCCCTCTAACCTGAACCGCCCCACCCGGCCTGGGACACAGCGGAGGGAGGAAGTGAGTATGGAGCTGAGAAACTTCACAAGGAGTTCGGGGAAGATTTGAAGCATTTCCAAATGCATGGTTTACTGTATGGCTGTGAGATGGTCACATCGGCAAAAATTCTCTCTCCAAAGCGCATTTGAATGCACATGGATGTTTGGATGTTGGTAAATGAACGTCTCTTCCATATGACAATGGTGTGTAATGGAAATGGAAACCATTTATTCCTCTATTTACATTCAATACTGGTTCTCTGGTTCATTATAATGCATTTTAACTATACCTTTCGAGCAGCACCAATGAAAACCTGAATGAATGTGAACAGTTTTATCAATAAATGACTTTCCCAGGTAGTCCAGCTACTCCTCCACCACGCGAAAGGTCACCGGTTCAATGAGCGGCGCACAAACAAGACTTAATTGACCTTTAGACTTGTTTGAACCATCAAAGCAATGACAGGGAGACAACGTGAAATGCATCTTCCCGCATACGCAGACGATCAGAAATGATGGTGGAGCATCCGTGGAATCCTGCACATTAGTGTCAGACCCTGCGAGCTCCAGCCGAATCATCTCTGCACGTGTCTCCAAGATGGAGTCGGTGTCAAAAGGAATTGGGAATTTAACAGTGACGTTTACTCTAAATTCCTCATCCTTTAACTGAATGTTCCCTAATCCCATTTCTCCATCTACCTTAAAGTGTATGCATTGGTCCAATGTCTCATTCCATTGCTCATAGCCTCAGCATTTACGATTGCATGTATCTCAATCTCTGTCTTTTGGTTGTAACTGATAAATATTAGATCTCTGTGATTAAAATCTTGTGTATTTATGACAACGGCAACATCTTTTCTTATACTTACACAGTTAAAACTTGTTTTGGTTTCTCCATCACCTTTCTAACCGATCCTTTTTCTAACACTCTTTTTTTCGGGCTTTGCTCCGGGCGGTTCCGCTCGCTTGCCGGGTCAACAGGTCATCAGAGTAAGTATGGAGGGTGAGACGTAAAACCCCCGTTCCCTCAAATGTAACGCCATCTCGGCGCTTACTTGAGATCTCGCTCCGAGCTGAAAAGTGCATGTGAGGCGTGTAGTCTGATCCGGAGGCCTCTCGTGCTGTGTGATGTCATCCCGTTGCTACCGGATTTGGACGCCTGTTGGACAACTGCTGTGTAGCTTAGTTCATAACTCCAGTCATTTCCCGCCAAGTAAATTCTGATCAAAATCACCTCGCTTACATCCACTTACGGGGTGCAAATAATAAATCTACAGCGAGAGATTATCTGGAGTTAGAACCGCCGTGTGTCCGTGTGAGTCCGCCAGCGCTTCATCGCTCCTCTGTGTGCATGGGACCGAACCGGAGGTCAGAGTTGCAGACTTGCAGTGGCCGAGTCCACCTTTGTTCATGTGCCGCAGTCTGCAAACGTCTGGTTTGGATCCGGCCTTTTTTCCATCATGGTGTAAGACGTCGTGTGCACCGTTCGTTCCCCATGAATCATTCTGCACTCATGTTCATGGCGCATTGGTTCGGCGTCAAGGAGTTGCGTTTGTGGCTGCAAGGTGAGACGGGGGGCGGAACGCAGCTGTGTTATTGACTGAACAAACCACTGCTGTGCCCGACAGAGACCGATGATAAAATGCGGGCCTTCGCCGAGCAGGTCTTTGCGTCCGAGACCAAAGGCGAGGACGTCCGTGATGAGATCTCCATGTTTGACGTGGATGACGACTGTCCCATCATGCACCAGGAGATGGCCCACCATCTCCACACCGAGGACGACGCCGAGAAACGGTGAGGAGCGAGTTTACGTGGGCGCTTTTGTTAAGTGGCGCAGCAAAACGATGTCATGACTCGGCGAGGAAATGAGACATTTTGAGGCGTCGAACTTTTCCTCATTCCTCTCCTCATCCACAGCAAGCGACACCAGCACTGCCGCACCATGAACGTGCCAGCGGCGGCTGCCAAAGCGTCTGCCACGCACGTGACTGCTTCCACGGCAGTCGTGTCAGTGGAGGTGGACACGCCCACCTACCTGGAAGTGCCGGACTTCCAGAGAGTGGCCATCATCGGAGACTACGCCTCTGGGGTACTGTCCTCTTTTATTGTATCGAATTCAAATTCACGGGCCAAGTACTTTGTTTGACTTTAGATTTTTAGAACACACACAGTCATAGAGAATCATCTTTGATGTGAATTCAGCAGTAAGCAGCATCAAACTCGTGCGGTTGAGCAGAGATGAGGGGATGTCAGGAAGTTAATTCTTGTTTTTTGAACAAGGGGGCGAAATATCAAATGAAACATGGATCATTTAGCAAACAGTTGTTGTCCATCCATTATCCATTTTCACATCGGTTATCCTGCACACAGGATCGCGGGGTGGGCTGGAGTCTCTCCCAGCCAACTTCGGGCGAGACAAACAGTTGTTGTGTTAAATGTAAATATTTTACAATAAAAAAATATTTTTAAAAAGGTTTTCAGATATCTAATAAAGAAAATACTGTTGACTCGGAAGTGTGAAAATTCTAATTATTGTCCTTACAGTGTATGGGATGCATTCAATAATTAATGAAAGCCACTCTGTGGACCGACAGACACGGTTCCATCATGTTACCTCCCCCTTACTGTTTCTGCTAATAAGTTCAATTAAATTCATTTTATTTTGTATAGCCCAAAATCGCAAATTACAAAATTGTGAGTAGTAAGCCAGGCGCACAGCAGGACCACTGCAGGGACAACCATCAGATAGAACCACCATAACATAGAACCACCATCAGATAGAACCACCATCAAATAGAACCACCCTCCACAGAAGCCTGTGGGGAGGGAGAGCACAGAGACTTTAGGAGAGGCTAATGTTGGTTTACGAGTACAGTAATATGATTAATATCTAAAATAATAATGATGATGATGGCGGCAGCAGCAGGCGTCAGCAGGGCCACGGCAGGTGTCAGGATCAGGGTCCAGAAGGAACTACGATCTACGGAGACCTGCTAGGGGAGAAAGCACAAAAAAACTCCCGGAAAGAAGCTGAATTAGTCATGTGCATTAATAAAACTTGAATTATGGTAGAACGAGAGCGTGAGAGAGGAGCTCGGTGTGTCCTAAGAATTCCCCCGGCATTCTAAGCCTCTAGCAGCTTAACTAAGGGCTGGTCCAGGCTAACCTGAGCCAGCCCTAACTATAGGCAGAATCAAAGAGGAACGTTTTAAGTTTTACTTTAAAAGAGCTGACCGAATCTGCCGACCGGACTGAAAGTGGAAGCTGGTTCCACAAAAGATCCACAACAGTTTAGTGAACATGCAATGAACAATCCTTTCAAATCTCACAAGAAACCCGACTTCTATATTCTTTAAATGCACATATTAATGAATTAATGATTGTAACGTCCATCCGCTCAACAGAAGGCGACGGCAGCCAGCGGCCCGTTAGCTTTTCTTAGTAAACTATGAGATGTTTGTGGGTTTGTTCTGGGATCTTCTGGTATCACAGTAATCTCTACACACCCTTGTTTACTGCACGCTGAGAAGGGAACCTAAACCAGACCTGGGCCACGCTGACATGAATACAGACTGATTTCTTAGATATGTCCGCTGGTCAGAGGCCTGACAGCCTCCCTCTCACCTCCAGAGGCCCATGAATGGAGCTCAGTTGATATCAGGCCCGGGTTTAACTCTCACTGCTCTCAATTTTTGGCATTCATCTTGTTTTCTAAAGGAACGCGTCAAATGACGACAGCCACATCTAAGGTTACATTTTTCTCAAGCATTGGCCTCTATGTGTGGCATCTCTGGCATCCGCCAATCAGGTGACCATGGATGACTTTGAGCTGTCCTGTAAGGGCGTGTACCGTGCCCTGACCATCAGGGAGAAGTACATGAGGTTGGCCTACCAGCGTTTCCCACTGACGACCTCCGAGTACTTGCGTGAGATTGAGGGGGGGAGCTTCAAAACCGAAGATCTGGTGCAGCCGGGTGAGGAGAGGAGGAGTGGAGGCAGCTTACGTGGGGTGATTTCTGTAACCATTCGGGTACCGCCATGCCAATCATATGCATTTGCCTCCATCCATCAGTCTTCACAGCCCCTCCAAAGCAAGGGGAGGACCCCTTTGATACCAAGAACCTGCCAAAGGATCTGGGATATGTCGCGCGCATGAAGGATGGCGTCATCTACGTGTACAAAGACGCCGCAGCCGCGGACAAACATCAGCCCAAAGACCTGCCCTGCCCGGACTACGACACCTTCATCGACGACATGAACTTCCTCATCGCGCTCATTGCACAAGGCCCCACGTGAGTCCTATTAAAACATGCTGATTAGTCGGTTTGGGATTTTAAAATTAAGGAATCTCAGTTATCTTTTCTACCAGCATCCAATTCCTGCCTGAATCAGGTCTTTAAAAACACAAGTCGGCAGCGTGTGTTTGTGAGGATCCGCACAGGCTCACAACAAAATAACGTGCCATAAAAAAAAACGTTCAAATTCAACATTTTCCGTTTCTAAAGACATGAATCAAACATGATCTGCTGTCAATCTGCTATTTGGCAGCAACTAACGTCGCAGCTCACATGTTAAAATCCTTCTCTTTTGTTTCGCAGTAAGACTTACACTCACCGCCGTCTGAAGTTCCTCATGTCCAAGTTCAATGTGCATGAGATGCTGAATGAGATGGAGGAGATGAAGGAGCTGAAGCTGAACCCCCACAGGGACTTCTACAACTGCAGAAAGGTCGCCACGAAAAACATTCAGCATGCACACTTATCTTAATTCAGCGTTAAAACATAAAAGCAGGACAAATAACTTCAGCTTTAACAAATGAAATATAAAGACAATGTTAGTGAATTTGTCACAAAGCATGGGTCTTAGATTAAGAGAGGCTGTAAAATAAAGAGAAATCACTGCGTTCTTCCATCACGCAAAGCCTTAACTGAGCCTGCATGCAATGACAATTGATAATATGTGGGGTAATCTTTATTCTAAAGGCATTTAGCTGTACATACATGAGGAGATTCGTAAAGTCTTCATTTATAATCTGTATTTCCCGCGCTGTTGTCGTCCTCGCTTTTCTGTCTTCCATTCACTTTGTGTGTCTCTAGCAGCCTCTTGTTACCAAGCAGAGTTATTACAACCCACGAGAAACCCATGACCTCAGGCATCCGCTCTCTTACCCCCTCCCATGGCCTCTCCAGGTGGACACCCACATCCACGCCGCGGCCTGCATGAACCAGAAGCACCTGCTGCGCTTCATCAAAAGGTCTTACCGCGTGGACGCCGAGCGCGTCGTGCACAAGCTCAACGGCAAGGAGGTCACCATGAAGGAGCTCTTCGAGTCCCTCCACCTGCACCCCTATGACCTCACCGTGGACTCCCTGGATGTGCACGCTGTACGTCACACACTTGTTGGTGGCTTTAGATGGGAAACGCCACAAATGTAAAGGACTTAGTATTTAACAGTACACCTATTCAAAAAAATTGCTAAGAAATCTGTTTTATTTTAGTTCAGTTTGTTTTCTGTTCAAAGTCTCATACACATACTGATAGACAGCATAATAAATGTATGCAGCAAAATGTCCCAATTTAAACATTTAATTAAACTGAATACACATTGAATCTTCCAAATATTAATTCCTTATTTACGCTACTTCTTAAAGTAATAATCCTTACTTTAAACGTAGCGTAATTTAAGTAATAATTAGGAATAGATCAATCCAGTTCCCGTTTTCAACCTCTGATGATCTAAATCTCCTTTCTTGTCTGATGGTGGTTTCCCTGAAGGGAAGACAAACCTTCCAGCGTTTTGATAAATTCAACGCCAAGTACAACCCAGTGGGAGCCAGTGAGCTGCGTGACCTGTACATGAAGACAGAGAACCACATCGGGGGAGAGTACTTCGCCACCATCATCAAGGTCACTGTGAAATGAATCGATGAGAAACATACCAGATTAACAGCAGGATTTAGTAATGAAATAATCTCCATTATCTCCGTATGAACCAGGAAGTAGCCAGTGACCTGGAGGACGCCAAGTACCAGTATGCTGAGCCTCGTCTGTCCATCTACGGCTGCAACCCGACCGAGTGGCACAAGCTCTCCAGCTGGTTCGTCAAGCACAGAGTCTTCTCCCCCAACCTCAAATGGATGATCCAAATACCCAGGATCTAGTGAGTTCTCACAACTTGATTCCTTTTTTAATGCAGCTCTGGCCCATCTGTGAGGCATGTGGAGAATAATAAATCCGTGTGCATAAATTATCGATGATATTAAAGACAATGTGGTAGTTAAAAAATGCCTCTAAAGGACTAAAATAATTCATACGTTTTGTTTTTTCCCCGCTTTCATCTTAGCGACATTTTCAGAGGCCGGAACTTTGTGCCCCACTTTGGCAAGATGCTGGAGAACATCTTCCTTCCAGTGTTCAACGCCACCATCGACCCACAGTCCCACCCGGAGCTCAGCATCTTCCTCCAGCATGTGAGTGACAAACACTAGAGCCTAGAGAGGAGCGCTCGGTAGAGTAAACGCGAGGCACGAGACGTAAAATCCCACTGAATCTGCCTGCAAAGAAGCCGTCGAGTCGGGGTGAGGCGGAGAAGCGTGCGGACTCGGGCTTCCACAACGAGTGCATTGTTACCTCTGGATAACCAGAACAGCTCACACGCAACCAGCTGACCAAATGCATCCGCTGCCTGTTCGATCCGCCTTTGTGCCGCCTGGTGCAGGTGACAGGTTTCGACAGCGTGGACGATGAGTCCAAGCACAGCGGTCACATGTTCTGCACCAAGAGCCCCAAACCACAGGAGTGGGACGTTGGCAAAAACCCCTCCTACACCTACTACATCTACTACATGTATGCCAACATCGCTGTGCTCAACCAGCTCCGCAGGTCAGTGACTTTTCCCTAAAATATATCGCGTGTACTTTACAATAACACGTGTCCGTAGATTAATACTTGTTTATTTCCCGCCTTGTAGAGAGCGGGGCATGAACACGTTCACGTTCAGGCCTCACTGCGGCGAGGCCGGTGCCATCACCCATCTGCTGGCTGCCTTCATGACTGCTGACAACATCTCCCACGGCCTCAACCTCAAGAAGGTCCGTCCTCTCTTCATACATATGCTTACTCACACATGCCAGGCCACTAGTCCTAGACTCCAGCTCTGTAAAGGAGGCACGAGGTTTCATGGTAATTTTTTTTCCAAAATCAGACTCCTTAGTTATTGTCCTGAGGAAATCTCAGCCATGAGTACAAACGGTTAATTAAATGCCCAACCAGAGACTGTTACACCACACCTGCCCACACCAGCCCAATACCCGCTTTAGAAAAATGATGGAGAAGGGTATTCATTTGGACCCCCCCCAATGTCTAAACCATGGTTACGTCCTCGGGCCGAGGTGTTTCCACCGTGCAGATCCGACTGAAAGCCAAAACAATCGCCACCGCCGTTTTTCTGCCATGTTGCTGCAGGTTTAGTTCCGTGCTACAGGCCCTTTTTGGAGTTCATCCTTCTGTGTAAATATCTTATGTTACAATGTGGACACCTGCCGCTTATATATGTACAGATTTTTGTTTTTTCTTTCTAAATTTAGGTGGTGCTCCTTATATTCAGGTGCGCCTTATACTCCAGAAATGATGGTACTCACTTGTTGTCAATGCTGCATTAAACAAAAGTTATAGCGTTACATTCTTGGCTGCATATATACTTCAAAAACAAACAAAAAACATTTAAGATGACCTTCACAATCATAAATTATAGAATTTTGTCAAAAGCCCTTTGAAAGCAGTAAGTTGATTCTGCTCCATTCTTCCACGCAGGGATTGTGAAAACCTGACAGGAGACGCTCGGACGTTATACATCTTTCCTGATGTACATTGGTGTTGTGCATGCTAGGAAGGATGACACGTGATTGATTTCACATTTTCACCCGTGTAGTTTGTTGTCATTGACGCGACAGATAAGGTCCCAAGTTGACTGAACCTGATCACATCTGTCAACCGTCCACCCCCCCCCAGAGCCCCGTGCTGCAGTACCTCTACTTCCTGACCCAGATCCCCATCGCCATGTCCCCCCTCAGCAACAACAGCCTGTTCCTGGAATACGCCAAGAACCCGCTGCTGGAGTTCCACAAGAAAGGCCTGGTGGTGTCCCTCTCCACCGACGACCCCATGCAGTTCCACTACACCAAGGTCTGAGCGCGCGGAGGGCGCGGACAATGGCGCATTCTGTGCTCCGTATAATGAGCATTGTGTTCCGTCTACAGATGAATGCATTTCAGTTTTTGCGTTCTGATTGTACAGAAAATGCAACACACTGCACAATCAAACGGAAGAGAAGTAGAACAATCAAATGCCCATGCATTGTAAGCACTGTGCCGCACAGAATATGCAGATAGTGGTTCAACAATGTGAGCTGCATGTTCACAGTTACCGTTGGCAACCGCTGCCTTCGACAGTTCATGGGAATTGTGTGTGCTTTAGCTGTGTCTGTGCGATCCAAGCGTCAACGTGTGAGGCCTTTATGTCCACAGGAGCCCCTGATGGAGGAGTACGCCATTGCAGCCCAGGTCTTCAAGCTCAGTACCTGCGACATGTGTGAGATCTCCAGGAACAGCGTTCTGCAGAGCGCAATGTCTCACGAGGTAACACACTCACACACCTGCATGGCGACGCACTAAACCTGGTGCTTTTTTAAAAACCCATTTAATAAAACGCCTGAAAGACAAGTCTTGCTTTTCATAACGGCAAACATTGAAACTGGAAGACGTGTTTCTGCACTTTAAATCACCGCACAGGCCGCTCAGAGGCGCCACGTTCGACGTGCAGCCGATCTTATGCTCGCTCCAAATACATGCTTGTCCATTTCTTCTGCGCCGCAGGAGAAGAGCCACTTCCTGGGTCAGAACTACCTCAAGGAAGGCCCAGAGGGCAACGACATCCGTAAGACCAACGTGGCCCAGATCCGCATGGCTTACCGCTACGAGACCCTGTGCTACGAGCTCAACCTCATCAAGGAGGGCGTGAAGTCAGACTAAACGCAACGCGTTTCTACATTTGTTTTAAACAATCAAATCAAATCAAGTAGCCTTCTAAGACGTCACTGCATAAATCTGCACACTTACTGACGTGGTACATCCCAGTGTGTGCTTTCCATGTGGAGAAACCTCACGAGTGAGGATGAAAGTGAATAAATGTGAAATATCAAGTGTATTTGTGTGGTGTTTACCCCTTTGATGAATTTCATAATTCAATCAGTGTTACATTGCAACATTATTTTATTCATGAAGGTCTCAAAAGTAAAAGGGACCGAAAGCAGACTTTGTCACTTGCGATGTGTTTTTAAGTACAACTTCATGGCTATCGCTTCCCTGCACCTACCACCTATCAGATGTTTCATAAATGAAAGACATGTATCCCAGTCAATTATTAGCTCGTCGAGTCGTGCAGGTGCGGCTCCGAACCGTATTTCCCAGGACACCGGAAGACAACAGCATGTATTGGCCGCTGACAGCTGCAGCAGTTGATGTGATGACGTCGTCTCTCTTGGATCGGGAAGATTCAACCAAACTTTTTCGCACCACGTCAAGCTCGACAGAAACACCCTGATCAGAACCGGAAATTAAGAGAATACTTGGAGTTGTGCGCACAGATACATTAAATTAGCATACAATGAATTGTATATTAAATTATTAATATAAATATTAAATAATTAAATAGACGTTTACTTGCATGAGAAAAGGGGGGGGGGGGGGGGGGAGTGTTACCTGATATGTTACGTCACAAAAAAAGAAAAAAACGTAATTTGTCTTTGACAACTGATGTCGACCAACATAGTCTGTAGCATATAATATGAAAGGCTTGTTGATCATGAAGTGTTGTTGATCATATATTAATAAGAATTTATTAAGACACTAAATTCGAAAAAACAGCAACCCATCAACACTGACATCCTATACAAATAGAAGGACGATAAATTGTTGCTGTGTAACGTGAAGAAAAAACAATCATTGTGTAATTTCACTTAGAAACGGAACCTTTTACTATCTTGGCTGATGACAAAGAATTTATTGTGAAGGTTTCAACCGGAAGTTAAACATCTTCTGTCTGGCTTGACTCCAACTGTCCTCAGCAGGACGTGGAGCGCTCTGCTGTACTTTTCCCCACTCAATGGACACTCTCTTTGTTGCTGTGTGCATTTATTAGTACGGCACACAGGTTTTATGGCTCCCAAAGTTTATTTTCTCAGAAGTTAGCATCCGGTGGATGTGAACCGGCTGATAACCTCCCCGGTTTTTGAACGCTGCGGGCGAATGGAGACGGATTTAATTAGTTGTTCTTTTTTTTTTTTCCTAAAGGAAAATAAGAACAGAAGATGAGCTTCGCTGCGAACTTTAAACCATGAAGGGTAAGTTACGTCACCGGTAACGCCGGCTTCCGTCCGCGCGTCGTCGCGTGCGGCGTTACGGTGCGTGTTGTTCATCTCCTCGCGCTGCTCGCGACACACTAACGGCTAAAGCGGCGTTACCGTCCGAAACCCGCCGACATGTTGACGTTTCTTTAGTGCTCACAACCGCGCCGGGAGCTCGGCTAACGTTACGCCTTTAAGTCAACGCCGCGTGCTTCCTTCCTTCCTTCGATTTACCGCTACATATATTCAGTATCAAAGTTAATGCGTAACTAACGTTACCGTTTCACAGCGAACCGAACACGTCGTTCCTCCGACGTCCCTCGTCTCCTTGATGGAAGGAGACTCTGAGCTCCACACGTTGTTGTTGTGGCCGAATGAGTGGTTCCATTCCCTTGATTCACGAGTGATGATTATTTATTACCTTGCAATAAGGAAGAATCTGGAAGCATTTCATTTGAGTTTTGAGGGAAATTGGTCTTGATATGACTTTTTAGTCACTTTCCTCCTGCTTCCATCCCCTTTAATGAATAAGTGAACTGAGGTCATTGACCCCCAACGCACGCAGCGAAGCTTCCTATGGATCCATGGAGGGACAAAAGCAACTCAATTAAGGATAACTGACTTCAACTGGAGGCTTCTCAACTAAACGACAGATCGTTCTGTGCTCACCTCTTCAGTTTGATGGCTATTGATATCGCAGCTGTCCTGAGTTTGAGTTTATGAGATAATTTGTGATGCATTTTTCAGCACATCGTGTGCACAACAAATGATGGGACTTGACATGTTGTCAAGTGGGCGCATCAGTCTTTTGACAGAGATCTGACAAAACGTCCAGTTGCACACAAGCTTCTCGCGGTGGCTGACGACGGATCGGTCGTTTCCAGAAACTTAATCTACGCGTTTCCTCATCTTCGTCCCCCCTTTTCATCATCGCTCTAACCGCCACGGTTGAGGGCGAGCCACAGGCGCACAATACCTCACCTACAACGTGTTGTGTCACGCCACCCGTCCTGGGGCGTTTTTGTGGCAGTTTAAAAGGTGCAATGAGGTTTTCATTTAGCTGGCAGGCGATGACGGGATTGGATTCCTCGTCGCCTCGGATCCCCCACCTGGTTTCAGATGAGTCAAGGGTACCTTTCTGCTTTGACAGGCGGATGGATGCCGGCGATGTCCAGCTTTGTTTGACATGTCTACGAAATGTTACTCCAAGAGTAGATCCAAATACCCAGGAAACAAACAAGTGGTTTGTTTCTGAATCATTAACATCAAAAGGGTTAAATATTCCGATGATCTCGTATCAAACCGGTTGCAAATCTCTCTGCGGCGTAATTATGGACAGCCGGCTCATCCGTTATTCCTGCAGCTCAGGAAGTTCCACTCATGCTTTCCTGTGCAACATACCGCACACAGACAAATAACGCAAGTGGGTCAGTCGTGGAGACGCATTGTCACCGCGGGGTCCGCAAACCATGCAGCAGCATTCCAGCCCCCCCCCCCGCACGCACTCATTTGATTTGGGTCAAACCAAACAAAGGCGTCACTCGCAGAAATGACTGCCGGTCTGTCTCCAGTTAAATTTATTCCTCAACCCCCCCCCCCATCCCCCCTAAAACCCCCAACCACCCCCCCAACTCTTTCCTCTCGTACGGCTCGGCAGGAATGCAACTCATGGTGTTGTTATGATCCGAGGGATTTCACCACGTCTCCACGTTCCCTCAGCCGCGAGCGGTCCCAACGTGCAACGTGTCCATATGGTTTTGTTCCAGCGAGTCAGGAGCTGCAGCAGCAGAGCGAACAGTGACCGCATTGATGTGGACGCAGGCACCATCGGTCAGGGGGGGTGACGATGCAGATTTTTTCACCAAGTCTCAAGGCCGTAGATTTACAGCCCCTCAAAGGAGGCTCTAGTCGATGCACAGGCGTCCCCGTATGTTTTATCTGGCATCTGATAAACAGCGGGACCCTTTAGGGACCTTCACACCTAAAATGTGCATTGTTTCAGGCATCTGAAAAACAGCTTTGCCTGAACACCACATTTGGTGTAGGAGGATAAGGAATCCCCCTGAGGCTGGAGGAGGGTGTTTGGGCGTCTCAGGACGCGGACACACGGCAGCAGAACTCTGGGTTCCGCTCGCCGTCTCTCCTCATTCTTACCGGATTTATTTTGGGAAAGCGACCCTGACAGAAGCCCGTCCTTCCTCTCCGTCCCTTCCTACAAGTGGTAGACCGCTTCAGATGTGTGCAGTTTCAAAAGCACATGTCCTCCTGAGGGGAGGGGGGGGGGGGCCTCAAGTCCCTTTTGACCCCACGTGTGCCGTCTGAGCTTGTTTTTAATTGCAGTGATTGATGGGTAATGTTTGTGTCTTGTCTTCTTTTTAGGTTCTTTACAAGACGAGACAAGGGGGGGAAGAGATGCTCGGCTAGAACAATACGAAGCATAAAGACCTCAAGGATCAGTTACAGCCATAAACCTTGTGGCGCTCCTGCTTTCACTTATTGTATCTGTATTTAATCGGAAACAGATTGCTTGGCTTCGCCCGGCTGTCTCCTGGAGGACGTCCCCGATGCATTCTCTTGCCCCCTCTCAACATGCTGGCTCTGAGGCTGCAGCAGGGCAGGCGAGGGGTTGGTGAAGCCGATCCACTGCAGAAAGGGGACGCTGTGGCTCGGCAGGGCGGCCTGTCAGGGAGGCCCCCCCCTCCTCACGAGCAGTGCGCCGGCATCAGGGAGAAGATCTCCCAGTGGGAAGGTCGCAGTCAGCAGGGCGGCTGCCAGGATGCCGGGGCGAAGGCACATCCTCCAACCGTGTCCCGAACTCTGTCCGGAGACGAACTGGGCAACGGATGTTCCGCTGACAAATCAAAAGGGGGACCTCTCCTCTCAAAATCTCTAACCCTGGGCTTAGATTTCCGAGCATCCCCGGCACGCGCCGGACATGGTGCGGCCGGTAGGAAGTCGGAACCCCTGCAGAAGTGCTCGACCGAGTTCTCCGCCGCGACGCCGGGAATCAGGCCACTCGCGGCACAATTGTTAGCGTCTCCCAGTGTGCCGGCCGACCCCGCTCGACGGATCTTCACCGCCAACAGCGACCAAAAAAAGGATCGCCTCCCGGAGGTTGAAGTAGTTTCTAAACATCTACCTCCATTGACCGGTGACCAAGAGGACGACATGCCTGCTGGAAACTTCTACACGTCACGGGGCTTCTGGCGTAAGCTGGAGGGCGACCGGCTGCTGTGGGAGAAAGGCCGCTGGTCTTCGGGCGCAGCTCAGCCTCCCCCCAAGCCCGTGCGGACGTTCCAGTATCGGGGAGGCGACGCGGCGTGGCGGGACAGCGGATCGCCTCATAACAACCAGTCCAACGCCAGGAGCAGGAGGGTAGCCCACCCACCCAGCTTCCCTCCGCCGGCGTGTCCCGTGGCAAAGACTAACGGGCTGTCCAGGCATGCAAAGAACAGGTGAGTCGATGCTCTAAATGGAGCGCTGCGATCGATCTGGTGGAAAAAGGAAATTCACAAACGCACATAAAACATCCTGCTCAAGACTTTGTCTAGCAGCAGTTTTTTTCGGGGTGGGGGGGGGGGGTCTGTTCTGCGGAGGAAACTGAGCCTAAATAGTTGGCCGGCGTCCTGGTGTGATGTCACATGATATCTGGCTGTATTGTTCTCTATTATAAGGATGTGGCTTCAGCCCGCGGGTCGGGGGGGTCGTCATGCACAGGCGCGCACACACACACACACACACACACACACACACACACACACACACACACACACACACACACACACACACACACACACGCGTTGTTGTACAGTTACACTGAGCTGAATGAACACCTCCATAGACTGGCCAATGATTGAATACTAATTTAAATATAGGAAGCTAAGTTGTAATTTAAGTGAAATTACACTTGTTTTTGTTGTTGTTGATCCTAAATAATGTTTTAATTTGTCACGAGACTCATTGCCGTGTCACACTCAATCACAATACCCTATAACCTGTTTATTGGAATGTCACCCAACTGCCCAGATGTTAGAATAATCTGGCAACAGGTCACCTGATGTAGGAAAAGATACGCATTTGTATTCTTGAGTTTATGCCAATCAGTAACTCTGCCCCCACCTTCAGTCTTCCTGAACACACATAGTTCTCCGGTTCTCCTTGTTCACCAACTTCAGGGGCAGCAACTAGCTGTCATTCATTCCTTATTGTGA
The DNA here is from genome assembly GCF_964276395.1 of Gasterosteus aculeatus. Taxonomy (NCBI): domain Eukaryota; kingdom Metazoa; phylum Chordata; class Actinopteri; order Perciformes; family Gasterosteidae; genus Gasterosteus; species Gasterosteus aculeatus. Next base: position 18,057,808 of record NC_135689.1, read on the forward strand.
AACTGGTCCACGGAGCTGGGCGGTTTGTCCTTGTCTCAGCACTCATGCGTGTTACCAAAGCAACGCCAAGCGCATAGAACTGACACTGAGCTCGTAACCAGGCCGAGACGACAGCAAATCCGCTCCGACAAAACCTGTCTCTTCCCTTTCGTTGGAGGAATGTGCTGTGATCTAACGGTTATTATGACAGCTGTCTCACTCCATTCTGCCACGTCTGTCTAAGACCTCACAGTCTCGTTCCTCGTCGTCAGATGATCATTTTGGTCATTCATGGTCATTTCCTTTCTTTCTCGGCAGTTTATCGCACTCTCTCTGTCTTGCTGTGTTTGATATCAAAATAAGGAGTTTTGTGGGGGAAGGGGCGGCGCCGACCCAACACACTACCAGGGAACAAGCAATCGTATGGCAGCTACCTTCACGCCCGTCTCTCTCTCTCTCTGCCCTCCCTTCCCCACAGGAAGTCCTTTGAGTACGAGGATGCGGAGCGCCTGACGGCGAAGCCGGGCACGCTGAGAGGAGAGGACCGACACTCGGCCCTTTACAACGCCTTCTCCAACGACAATATTTACGAGGACATTGTTTGTAAGTTCGACTCCCAGTGTCATGTGAACTTCTGCCTGTCTGTAGTCTATTATGAACCGCTCTCCTCAGCCCTGGTTTTGTGCGAAAAGCAGAAAAAGACAGGAAGTCATAAAGACTGCAGGGGGCCTGTCATTGGTTGACTGCCCTGTTTATGACGCTTCATGTTATCAGAATGGAGCCTGTTCAAGAAGGATGCGGCACAGGCACCAGTGAACCAACACGTTTTACCAGGGTTGTGTCTGAAGGTTTCTTTGTCCCGGAGGTCGATGCAAAGATTAGTTTTCAGTTGAGTGATCGTGAATTCATTGTTTTGTCAGGTTTCAAGCAAAAATGTCCCAAAATATCTGGTTGCATCTTCTAGCATGTTTTCCTTTGATATGTTAGAGATACAAAAATTGTCTTTTGCTTGGCACTGTTTGTGGTGATTGGGGCCTGTCTTAGGGTCACGGCCTCTGTCCTCTGTTTTAGGGTCAAGGTTCGGTGAAACCTTTCACTGATGCAACATGCGTTCAGCCCGTCTTATCTCTCTCCCCTCAATCCGTCTCCCCCCAGGTGAAGGGACCAGCGATGAGCCCTATGAGAATGTCAAGCTACGTCCCATGTGTCTCCCCATCGGAAGTCCCCACGGCCCAAAGGTAACGGAAGACATGCCTTTCGCGCCTCCCTTTCACACTACAGAAAGCTGTCTGGTTGCATGAAATGAGCCCTCCCTGACATGAGATTCTGAAAGAGGACAGTTACACTTTCATACAGCGTAATTACCAATGAACCGAGTGATACTCTGGAGCTTTTGTCTTCCAGCTGCCTCCTAAACCCCAAACGCTGCAAGGCCACGTGAAAAAGGTGGAGAGGAAGAGGTTTCAAACATCCACACCATCCAAATCTTCCACACTGGCAGACGTTCCCAAACCAGCGGCACCGCGGCGCGCCAGCGGCCCACTAACGCTGCGGACGCCTCAGGTAAATGGTGCATGGATCATGGCAGGCGTGGCGGTTTTGGGATACAATGATTGCTCAGGTTTGGGTTTATGCCTTTGCAGCCAGGCATTAACAGGCCCAAACACGTGGACCTGAGGTCAAGGGTCACGGTGTCACTCACAGAACCCATTTTTGGACATAACCCAAGACGTCACGTGCTAATAATGAATGTCTGGTAGAAAACCATTAGGAGGACATGGACGTGAACGGCGGTTGGTTTGAGGAGAACGACTTGTGGTTGAGTGGAGCAGGAAGGGGAAGCGCGCTGCAATATTACAGATAGTGGTAGAGAGACACTTACTTCATGAGAAGACATTCATTGGATCATTGGACTCATGGCAGTGCAAAGAGCGGGGACAGTGGGGACCTTTGACAATAAGGGACAATAACAAAACATTTTATAAAGATGTAGAAGTAGATTTTTAGACGGTATGCAAACAATGTGTTTTTCTTGACCTGTTTTTTTAGCAATTTAAAAACAACATTAGTTATAGTTATGTTATCCTTCAACTCTTTTAGATCTTTGACTAAAGTATCAAATGAAAGTAACGGGTATCGACATAATGTACTTTTCTCTATTGTACTTAACTGCATCTTTTGTTGTGAAGTAGTACTTTCTTTCCTTGAACTGACGCACACGCTGGCTTCTGTGTGTTAAAGATACGTCTCGGCTTCCTGCATGTGTTTGTTTGTGCGTTGAGGCCAGCGCTCTATATTTGTGTTCCTCAGTTGGCTTGTGTCCACGAGAATGTACGGTTAAAAAAACGTAGTGAATATCAATAATAATGATGTACTTAGTGACTCGTTATGTCACGACTCCCTGTAATCATGATTGTATAATGGCTGTGAAATTACGGGGCTGACGAGTACCTGTGTGTGTGCTTCACAGTACGTCAACAAGATCGAGACCATCTTTGATGACAAGAGAGGGAGGAAGAGAGTGAAGAACCAGGGAGTCTCTGTGCGAGGTAAAACACACACACACACACGCATATTTTGATGGTACACACAAGGCCAGCTGCAGCAGGCACAGCCGCTGATTATGAAACAAAGGCTGACTGTCTGCATCTGATTATGGCTTCGCAAATCTTTTCCATTCCTCTGCTTCTCCCTAACCCGTCCCTCCCTGATTCATATCCACAACAGAGGAGACGAGTGGGACAGAGAGTGACCCCGAGGACAACGCCAAAGGTATCACCGTGGAGTTAATATGCCCCGTGGAGTTAATATGCCCCTAATGTCTCTTTAGCTGCCTTGCAGGTTAAATGGCATATTTCTGTAATAGAAATCCTGGTTGGTCACTATTTGATTATTGACACTGCCAAGTGTAAACAAAGGGTTTACAAAAATATATCTGTTGCATGCATTGAAAATCACTCCGTATGGCTCTACAGTGCCACCGGCCATGTTACATATCTCTGTATACATCTCTGTGCGCTATTTAGCATCTTCTCTACCTTATTTTAGCATAGTAGTCAATATATTTCATTAGTGTTTAGCTATCTGGCCATGAATGAAGTATTGGGGAGAACCTGTTGGTGGCTCTAGATTCTCCAAAGTGTTTACATTTCATCCTCAGGGGAACACCAGCCTCTGCCTGAGTGTGACTCCATCGATCAACCACATGATCATCCATGGATCAATACTTGTCCAGATTAATCAAGTCCTCTGTTGCGTCTGTTAAGCCTTTTTAGAAAGGTCAAATAAATCTAAAGTCCACCCTGTTTCAAAGAGACGCTTGTGGCAAATGTTGTTTTGAGCTTGAAGAAACTCAAACAATACCTCCCCCGCGAGATGCAGACTACCAGTTATCAATGAGCTTTGTTGTGCAAACTGAGGCATCAGCGTTCGATGTCACAATTCTGTTTATCCATGTTGTATAAAAGCCTCATGTTGCCCAGCGTTGAGCTCGTGCTCCCATTGTGTGGCGTCCAGCAGGCTCCAGGAGATCGGTTTACATCCAGTCGACGCTGAAACGTCGGCCAGGTTACCGCACCCTGGAGAGGGACCTGATCCAGCTGCAGCAGCAGAAACAGCAGCTCTTCCAGATCTTCGTGGTGGTGTCGCTAAGAAAAGGCTCCTCGGGAAACACCTACTCCCCCGAGATCACGCAGCAGTTCCCCAAACTGGTTAGAATGAGATGTTAACATAACTCTGCCCTTCTTCCGGGCAAAGGACACAACTGTGGATTAATCGCAGGGCTTCGATTGAATGGTATTCTGTGGAATTGGGACAACGTCGTCATGTGCAAGATATAACCTTGTTTGTCACAATTAAAGGAACATGACTCTCATCTAAAGCTCGAGGGATCATTTCAACAGCTATCTTCAGTTTTACAGAACAGCACTTTGATTTTTCTTGTTTTTCCTTGTTCATTTTTATTACACTTTTAAACATTGTCACATTATTTTGTTTTTTATATGGGAACATACAAACGGTTGTTTGATGATGGTTTAGAATAACTGCTCAAAAAAAAAGACTCATTTGGAGGAGCATGGCCTTCACCGACCTCCCTCTGTTTCAGTTTGAGAAGTCGTCCCGAGTCTCCAAAGAGGCAGAAGATCAGCTGAAGGTCATTCCCAAGTTCTGCTTCCCCGACGCCCAGGACTGGAAGCCCTCTGCACACATGCCAAGGTCAGCTGTCCGTTATGTCTGTATTTGCTTTGCCATTTTTCACACAGCTTCCATGTGCTCTAATGCATCTTCTCTAGCTTTCCCTTCCTGTACAGTGTTTAGCTCAAGTTCTTGCACTATTGATTGATCGGCCATCTCCTCCTGTCTAATTTATGTCCTCTGCTGTAACTCTTCCATGCGCTCTAATAAATAACTCCCACAGAGATCTGATTATTACTCCTAGTAGCTCTGGGTATTCTGCGTTTATTTTAACAAGTAGGTGTGGTTCACTCTTGTAATGTGGATTATGATCTTGCTGTCTTTAAACATGCAAGGAAATATAACTCACCTGCCCATTTACGTATTCTGTTTTTACAATAATGCTTTTTAGGTACTAAAGAGCAAAATGAAACCCTTTGGCTTTGTGTGCTTGTGTTTACAGCGAGACCTTCTCCTTCGTCCTGACCAGCGAGGACGGCAGTCGCTGGTTCTGTTACTGCTGTAAGATCTTGGTGAGTGTAGATGTGAAAACATTTGCATCTGAATCATTGATTTGTGTGTGTGTGTGTGTGTGTGTGTGTGTGTTTGCGTGTGTGTGTGTTAGGCGACATGGAAGCCTGCCACATGCTTACTCAACATCTCTTGGGAGGTTTAAATCAGTATATGTGAATAACAGGCCGTAAACGCATTCTAAATCGATGACAGAGAGCAGGAAGAATTTTATCCCTTTCCCCTTTCCTTTGCTTCATCGGGCGCTGCTTTTAGCTCTTTTAAAGACCGAGATTTTATGTTGAAATGATGTGGTACATGTGTCTTTTCTATTGTGTTAGAATATTCTGTGGTTGTCTCTGAGCTCTCTGTAACTTCGGCGTAGTGTTTGTTCTATTTTCAGTGTAGACCGTACAGGAAGAGTTCTATGTCTGGTTTAGTTGGTAGATAAACCCCTAAAGGTTTCCACTTTGGACTCTAAACGCATTTTCAATGACATCCTGGTAAACACAATAAAATGGAAAGAAGGCTCTTGATGAGAACGTGATGGTTCTCAGTTTAGTTAAATGTTCATTCTTAATGAGCGTCTTTGGCACCATCATCTCTGTTACCCGCTTTATGTCTTTTATGTTTGTCTGTTTCTTCAAGCCTGTTGGAAAAGGGAAGAGGCTCCCGGAGGTGCACTGTATTGTCAGCAAACTGGGCTGTTTCAACCTCTTTGCAAAGGTGAGGCAACTAAACAATGCATCAAAGCCTTTTGTAAGGAAAAGAGCTGGTTTTTAAATGGAATGACGCTACTCCAGAATATAATCCAGAGCAATCCCTGGGTGCGTTTTTCAATAAAGAAATTTGTAAAACCTGTAGCCGCGTCACGCCCTCCTTCGAGTTAGCCGAGTTAGCCGGGTGTGACCGTGTGAGTATGGTTAGAGGGCGAGGAAGGTTCATTTACATACCCAGATCTTTGCTCTTTGCTCTAACCCTCATTGCGCACAGTGATTCTCTGATTCTTCTGTCCAGATTCTGGAGGAGGTGGAGAAGCGCAGGGAGATTTCCCCAGCGCTGGTTTACCCTTTTATGCGTAGCGTGATGGAGGCCCCTTTCCCCGCCCCCGGACGCACAGTCACCATTAAGAGCTTCCTCCCTGGCTCTGGGAATGAGGTAATCCTGCAACAAAAAGGGGAAAGGTTGATTAGTAGTTGTGGTCCTCTTAACCACTCCTTCCTGCTGACTCGGAATGACTCAGACTGGGAGGCTATCTGTGTAAACAATAGTGACGGCTATTTCAGCTTTGAACAGTTCATATTGGCACCGCTGCCTGAATGGATAATAACCGGCAACAGTAATGCATTTAGTTATTATTATTTGCTGACTTCCAATAAGTAGGTAATGACCCTTTCCAAAACTGGAAAGGCCCTGTTGTAGGAGTTTGAACTTCTGTGGTTCAAAGCTGCATCTTAAGTATATTTTTCAAAATACACAATAAACTGTGATGCTTGAACTCAAAAACCTGGAGATCGATTTGTTTTTTTTGTTCAGTAAGGAAATGAACCATACAGGCATTTTAATTACTAGGAAAAATATCAAAAATTGATTGCAGAAATGAACATCTCTTGACAATAAACACGTTATTCTAAATGTTTCTCAAGCTGTTGCTTACATCCCGGCAGCAGTACAGGTAGTCCGTGTGTACCAGTGTAGTTACACTGCTGCGTGTGCTCTTGTTGCCCTGCAGGTCCTGACTTTGTGTCGACCAGTGGACTCCCGGCTGGAGCACGTGGACTTTGACAGCCTGCTGCAGTGTCTCAGCGTGGGGAATCTCCTGCAGGTGTTTGCCTCCCTTTTGCTTGAGAGGCGGGTCATCTTCATCGCTGACAAACTGAGGTGTGTGTGTGTGTGTGTGTGTGTGTACGCACGTATGTAAAGATGACATACAGAAGCGATTCAAAAGGAACGTGATTATTGCGTGTGGAGGCTTAATCTAATCATACATGTTAATCACGTTCCGACATCAAGTCAAGTCAGTTTTATTCGGATGGCCCAAAATCACTTGCAGTGACTCAGTAGGCTCTAGAGGGCCACGACAACAATAACATAACACGTGTCCTGACTTATTATCCAGCAGGACATTTCTCACTTCAATAGGATATTTACAGATCGTCTTTATTTGAATATGTAAACCGAAAAAGTTAAAAGACAAGGATATTACCAGATACCGTTGCTGAGAGTATTTGCTTGTATAAAATAAATATATAAATGACTGCTTGCCGAAGCTCCTACAGTCACTTGAAATTATTTTCACAATAATATTTTCAGGGAGCGTTTCTCTATTTGAGGCACGTGATCCGTGTGAGAACTGAGCAGCGCTCGACTGTCTTCCCTCCGCAGTGTGTTGTCTCGGTGCAGCCATGCAGTGCTGGCGCTGCTGTACCCCTTCACCTGGCAGCACACCTTTGTGCCCGTGCTCCCGGCCAGCATGCTGGACATCAGCTGCTCCCCCACCCCCTTCCTCATCGGGGTGCTGGCGCCGTGCCTGCCAGAGCTGCTGGAGCTGCCCATCGAGGAGGTCGGTCCGGTCGGAATTCTGTGCCCCACGCGTGTTTTTAAATTGGCCGTTTTAAAAAGACTGTTCTGTCTGTAGATCGGTTTAAGTGCCATCAATTGGCCGTATATTTCTTGCATATTGTGAACGAATACCCAAACGGAACCGGTAGGTATCGTAGCTCAGAAACGCCCTCAGCAGACCGTTGGTCAGACTCACCCGTCCTCGTCATAACTCTCGTTGTGTAATAGTGATCTCTTGCAGTCAGTAACTGCCACCGTTGCTCTGCTTGTCTTCCCAGGTGCTCATAGTGGATCTGTGTGCAGACAAGTTTGTCGTTCAGGTGTGTACACATAGCGGTGAATAAAAGGAATGATAGGTGTGGTTCCAGTGGGAGGGGGCGGGGTGGCTTTGCCTACACTTGTCCCTTGTTTGCATGCAGAATGTTTTGAGGATGACAGAGATTATGTCACGCCCACAATTTGACTGAGTTGTTATTTGACATTTCATTTAGCTTCGCTTTAGTCTTTTTTTCTCTATTTGCTAGAAGCTAACAAGACATTGAGCCGCTCAGACATTATCTGTTTCAAATACAGAACATTGCTCGTAGCCACTGTCCTCGGCATGTGACTGGAATTTTGTCTTTTTAAAATAAACACGACCATTTAGAAGGGCGACACATGGTCTGTTCTTTTGCTTCTCTAGCGTATTGGCTTTGAAATGGTTTAATGTAAAAATACGAATTGGATTAAGTGCATCACAACATACTTGCGTACGTACTTTCTTTTATTTGCCACATTTATATTCAAAACCACAAAAAAAGCACACAAAAAGGTACAGTTGTTAATTCATCAGAGCAGGTTGGCTGTACTTCAACAACACATGGGAGATCCACATGCTAGTAAGAACGATTCCCACAAAGGCCAAACACGTCCCGATGCATGATGTGACATATTGTGAGGCTTGTTGGAAACATCATGGGGCTGCTGTTGACCGTTCCTGTGATGTGTGACAGCTGGGCGATGAAGACTGCATCCTGCCCAGTAAGCTGCAGGCAGCGCTGCAGCAGATCCTGGAGGAGCGGGAGGATATCCTGGCACAGGAGGACAGAGGTGGAGGTTGGTAGAAGCAGATGTGCCGCAGTCTTTAGTACGGTGAATCTTAGACTGTGAGCTGGGGTTCAACAATGACCTCTTTAGGTTGTTTCCTCCATTAGCATTTGTAATACATACATTTTTGCTCCACAATGAAGACGTTTCAGTCTTTGGGAACAATTTAAGCAAAAGCCTCAAACATGTTTAGGATCTTGTAGCACCTTTTTTTTGTATACATCAGATTGTAAAACTACAGTACATCTACTTGAGAGTCTGTTAATAATCGTTTTGTCTTCATCCACAATGTGGCCCGTCCAGATCAGCAGGTGGACCTGAGCGCTCTGGTGTCGGAGGGGTTTGTGCGCTTCTTCGTGGAGCTGGTGGGCCACTATCCCCTCCACATGGTCGAGTCCTCCAACGGGAGCAGGGAGGTCCAGCGAGACGGCTTCCGCAAATCTCACCCCTCCCGCGGAGTCCGCCAGTTCCTGCAGCTCTTCATGGACACTCAGATGTTTGCGGGCTTCATTCAGGACAAAGAGCTGCGCAAGGGAGGAGCCAGAGGTAACTGTGTTGATGAGGCAGCGCCACTTGTCCCGAGGGTTCATCAGTTAAAAGAAAAAAAAGATTTATCAAACATAGATTTACATGACTATTTTCTTTGTTTCCATAAGGGGCACTGTTATGAGTTCCTAAAACACCACATTGATATAATCAATTTTTACATCAATTTGTGAAATCTGACTTTAGATGTCATTGCTGCCTAAGATTTCTTTGACCTCTTAATATTCCCATAACGCTGCGTAAACTAAGTTTATGCCCATAGAACAACACACAAAAATCCATCCCGACTAAACTATAATAATCCGTTACATCCCAAAATGGTACTATGAAACGTCAGGGGGGGCAGATATAAAAATAATGTTACTATTCTAACTTATTTCACCCTGAAAATAAGTTCACCCTGAAAATTCAAAGAATTGTATACAGTTGATATCTGGAGATAACTGCACCCCAACAGAAGGGACTCTAGAATTGACTTTTTCTTTGTGAATAAAAAGGACATATACAGAGTTTATTTGAATGGCCAAAGGCCTCCCATCAAATATGAAACCTTACAGATTGGAAAATATGAAGGGGGCATATCACTACCAAACCTCGGGGCAAAAGTCCTGCTCTGGCTTCCTAGACCAATAATATACTGGTGTACCAATTATTATCAAGCAACGTGGAACAATCTAGAACAATATGTAGAAGCAAGGGAGATTCAAAGCCTTATTGGAGACCGAATTCTGGAAAAAAACATCTACTTGAGCAGATGGACGTTGTCTCCCGATCGACATGAGAGCTGTGGTGAGGAAATAGCGATTAGAGGAGGAGCTCAGCCCCTACGATGGATAGACTATGATACACACTCTATTGCAGGTACTCTTCATCAGAGGTTTAAACAATGGATCCCATAGGGAAGAACAGCTGAAAGATAAATACACCTTTAAATAACCAGGACCTCTTCATATATCTACAATTAAGGGATTAAGGGACAGACAAATAAAGCACGAAATTAACTGGGGTAAAAATGGAATAATTACAACCATAATAGGAGTTTACAACTCAAAGAAATACAGAATCATATCAACCTTGTATCAACACCTGATGGAATCTATGAAATACAACATGTTATGTAAAACTAAAATGGGAACAAGAACTTGGAGTGAATGTTAGAGGATGGTTAATGGTTAAATATTTGGAGGACACAACAGTCCTCAACGTCCTCGTGAACTTGGAGGGAACATTGTTGGAACAATGTAATGAGATTCTTTTATTACGCCCCAAATTACAAACAAGTGTGTCTATTGCTCAACCACGTGGAGGAATTGTGGGGCAGTTAATGTAAACCACTCCCATGTATGTGAGTTCTGGGGCAATGTCCATACAACCATTGTAAACATCTCGGGCTATGACATATATAAGTCATGTATGTTCCCGTACCGTGGTAATAAGACCGGTATCTGCTGTACAGTTAGCAGCTAGTGAAAAGGTTATTGCAAAGAGATGGATGAAGATTGTGACTCGTTATTGAGGACAGAGACATCCAGACAATCCTTCTTTTTTTGTTAAATTGCGTGTGTAAATATATACACACATTTATATGTGTGCGTATCCTGTCTGCTTTGAAAAGGCAAAAAAAGTTACAAATAGTGCCCCCCAAGTATTTACAAAATATCCAGCCCAACTATATACTTACGATGTACTTTTACTTCAGAGGAAAGCATTGCAGTACTACATTTACCTGACAGAGAAATGTCACTGGTTTGCAAAATCCAACCAAGATCTGATGCATAAATATGGATGAAAGTATTCAGCATTGTGTAAATCTCCACCTGCTATTATCACGTGGTTATCGAGCTCAGAAGGTCGAAGGTCAAACGGCGACGTGCTGCTGTCTCACCGCTTTGAACTGTCCCGCAGGTCTCTTTGAGGCCCGGGTGGCCGAGCATCTGGATTCTTACCCTGAGCCGGAGCCAAGTGGCGTGAACAAGTTTCTGAAAGGACTGGGTGAGCATCGCCGTGTCACCATCTGTTCACTCCAAAGGTTCACTTCCAACGGCTAATTATTGTTCTATTTTAGGAAACAAGATAAAGTCCCTCCAATTGAAATGACGACGGACTCGGTGAGGAATTGAATGTGGACGAGAGTCTCAGCGGGTCTCAACGGGCCAGTAGGGACCAGGTTTATCTTCCAGCCACGTGCGCGCGTCCACGAGCACTTTTCATCGGATAGCAACTGGAAAGGCTCTTTCTCTTCTGGAAATGTTTAATGAAACCGCGAGGACACAAACTACAGAAAACATTCCGGCTACTTAACCTCAGCCCGAACATGCGTGGTGGGAACTTCTTTTTTTCTTCCTTCCTCACTGGAACTAATTATTTACATAGATTCCTCTCTTTTCCAAATAGTGCATTTTACTGTGAATGCAACAAGTAAATGTTGTTCAATCTTGAAAGTACTTTACAACTGAAATGAATCAGTTCGTTTCCACTCTGATGATTTTATACATTTTAATGTGTTTCCATCATCTACTCTGCATTCCCTTCAGCACAAACTGCACAGCAGGCTTTTGTTTACTAGAGGGGTTTTTATTTGTCAACTCTTATTTCAAAGTGTCCGGGTTAAATCTCATCAATCCGAATGAGAATTAACATTTACATACAGAAATCAGTACGTTTTTCTTCTTTCATTGACATTCTCCCTCTTTAACTGGAGTTGTAAATATGTGTTTGTTTGTTTTTGTTTTTAAATTTTCACAATGTTGAGAAACAGTGTACAGTATTTTGAATATTTTTGTATAAAAGCGTGATGTGTCCTAAATGCAATAAATGGGTTTCCAAGGACAGCATTTAATGGACTATGCTTCTTAAAATTAAAATGGTTTGAAAACTGGGTTGTTTGGTAACCCCGCATAAGTCTAAAAACCGTCTAATTAACCATTTGTTAATTAGATGGCACAGAGATCGATAACATGCAAGTAGATGAAAAGGAACCCAGGGACTCTGCACCCCTGCAACGCCCAGTCACATGACCTGTAGCTTTGTACTGGCCCACTCGTTATTCAAAAATCCCGTTAAAAAAATACCAGAGCGTCTCTCAGTACTGACTTCCCAGAGGCAGCTTGAGGCCCGTTTCTTCTCACGGATGACGGAAATCTTAAAAAAACTGGTCGGAGCCCCGGCTGTGTCCCTGAGCAAGACACCTGACCCCTATTGGCTCCCCGGGCTAAAATGTAAAAAGCCATGGCTTAAAAATGCGATGCAAGTCGCTTTGGATAAAAGCGTCGGCTAAATGACCTGTAATGTAAAATATAGAATCCCGATAATTCCACTCCGGTGTTTATGACTCTTCACCCAGAATGCACTCTGCTCAATTGAGCCAGAAACCTCCACTGTGAGTGACTGTTTTCTAACCCGCAGTCGAAGAGACTTTTTTAAGATTATGGGTGCAGCTTCAGAAACAATGCCAATGTTTTAATGATAATAACAATAGTAATGATAATAGTAATAATAATCAACTAAACCGGATGCTGTATATATTACAACACGATAGAAATAGAAATTAACTTTCTAAATTAGACATTTTATGATCAGCTAAGAGGATATTTCCCTGTTATTTGAACTGTTATTTGGATTGATTCATGTGTAAAGCCCTCTGAGGCAAATTTGTAATTTGCGATTTTGGTCTTTACAAAATAAAATGAATTGACTTCAAAATCAACAATGCGCCCCAAAGAATGCAGTTCCTTCTTGTCTCCAGCTGGCAGAGATACAGATATGATCCTTTGTCGAAGCACGTTGCAGAGATAATATCACAGCCTGGTGGTGACGCATTCAAGGTGCATCTACAGTTACAAGTTAAACTCATCTTCAAGTGGCAGTGAGCTTGATCAATGATTGGATCGCTGCACAATGCATTAGGGACGTCTCCTGATCAACAAGCACCATGGTAGAAAAATCCTCATGTTCTGTATGACTGTCATATTTAACATCACATGTTGCTTGATAATCTAAATGACCTCAATAGAGGTTTTCGTTGAACGGACGGTTTTCTGTTAAAGCAACAGAATTTCCTGGGTAGTTGGTGTCATCATTTTGGGAATGCACCGTATACTTTGCACTGTATGTTCTTCAATGAAGTGTCAGAGTGCGACTATTGCACAGCAACAAAAAATGGGACACGGTAAAAATAAATGATAGTTATTTGCAACAAAAAACACTGCAAAGAAATAGTTAGAAACAGGAAGGAATCTGTGAAATCTTTCTGTCGGTTTGTCCGCGGGATTGTGAAAAAATGACTTCCCTATTTTCATGACACCTGTTATAGAAGAAAAGCAAACTCTGACCGACATGTCACAGCCAGGCTGCTCCAGGTCTCTCTTGCCTCTGACAAAAATGCGTCATTTATTAATTCATGTTCGGTGCCCCTGCAAAAGAGGTTTTGCTAAGTGAGGTTTCAGGGAACCAGAATATTCACAGGCCCTACACTTCAACAAACTACTGAAATGAGAATAAAGACAAATATGAAAACCTACATTCAATTCTAAATTCTAAATTCTAAACAAATATCCCACAATAAATTGTTTAATTACATCATATAATTTCCCCAATGAGAGCAAATACTGCAGGCGACAAAGTCTAGACATATTTGACTTGAATATTATTAACTTTGGTACAGTGATAGCAGGCAGGAAGTCATCATCATCAAGTCATTAGTCGAAATTAAACTGCTGGTTCAGTTTATTGGTACAGAGGTGATGGCGCCACAGAGGCCTGACTCACTTATCTGTATTAGATTTGGTCAAACATGTTAGGATAGATTAGCCTTATGCTTTGGGGCAAAATATCCCAGCGGATTTGACTGGGGGTCAGTGGGCTCCGCACAGTCGTGGTGTGATGACCACAACGGTCCACACATTAAAGCTATTCACAGCGTTTATTTAACGATAGTTCCTTAGTGACGAACTAGAATATGGAACATACGTCGGTCATGGTTCTAGTAGCCTATAAGTATAGCGGGTAGAAAGGCTGCGCTTGGAATCCCAAGGTTGGCGGTTTGAGCCCCGGCTAATATGAAAATCTACATTCAATTCCAAATGACAATTTCTAAACAAATATCCCACAATAAATTGTTTAATTTCCCCAATGAAAGCAAATACTTCAGGCGACAAAGTCTAGACATATTTGACTTGAATATTATTAACTTTGGTACAGTGATAGCAGGCAGGAAGTCATCATCATCAAGTCATCAGTCAAAATTAAACTGCTGGTTCAGTTTATTGGTACAGTGAATCCTCGTATAGAGGGTGATCAATGCCCTCAACACGAATCTAGAAATTAGGTTATCTGCGAAGACGTTATATGTTATATACTAAATCACTTCTCCTTGGATAGAAAACTGAAAATGTACTATTTTCAGGATTTAATCACTTCCACCTCTACGTTTCAAGGTGTGTGACCCCGGGGCAGATCTACAGTTTAATCCAGTGGTTCTCAAACTCTTTCTGTCAGGCCGCACTTTGGAGGAAGAAAAATGTTTGGGCCCCACCGTCCCAACAAATATGAAACAAAATGGTCCATGCTAAATTTTTATTGTAATAACGACATTTTCTGACTCCATGTGTGCTTTTATTACTAATGGAATAAGTTAACACAATGCATTACTGGAAGTTTAACTACGTTTTAACTTGAACAGTTAAATTCAAATCTAAAACTTGTCAGAGCTCTTTGAGTTAAAGAGAAGAAGTAAGTGGACGTAACTAAACAGGGCCGTGATGTTTTACAGTGCGGTTCGATCCGTGTTCTCTCCATAGGTTGCATGTCTCAGTGTCCTCGAGGAAGACACTGAAGCCCACACTGCTGCTTAGTTACTACCGATGAGTAAAATGCAGAGAATAATTTCCCCATGTGGGATTAATAAAGGATTATAAATAAAATAATATATATATTTGTAATTAATTAATTAATTTTTTACTGACCCCCCCAGCCCCTCGCGCCCCACCTGTAATACCTCCGCGCCCCACCAGAGGGTCGCGCCCCACAGTTTGAGAACCAGTTAATCCATCAGAATATGTTCTGCATCTGCCTCACACCATCAGAATCAGAATTAATACAAAAGCACGAGGCGCCCTCATTAAAACCAAGAATGTCAATTTAAATGTCACCCTTTCGTTTCAGATTTCCTTCTCAAAACAGGATATTATTTACAGGTCAAGAATGCTGCAGCTTCCTTCTAATATTGCGTGGCAGACATTGAAGGCCACATCTTTAACCCTAACCCCGGTACTTAATAAGAAGGCTCCAACCGTTGGTACATTTAATGATGAAGTTGTCATGACTCTCTGCCATAAGAAGGGACATACAGTCTGCCTATAAATTTGCGTTGCATTTCCATGATCTGTCTTTTTATTTTGTGGAGTAATACTTTATTGATCTATTATTTATTTGTCTAACCGTGAACATGTTTGCCGCTCTGAGGCTGTGCGCGTTCTCGCTTTGCGGCATCAATCACCTGCCATACTCAGCGGTTACACCTTGCGCGCTAAACGAGCGCTCCCCACCAGCCGCGTTGCAATCGATTCCGCCCCATCGGCAGCCTTTCCGTCACAAGAACGTGACGTGTGAAGAATGGAGCGACCCCCCGCGCGTTTTAAGGTGAGCACTTTTTTTTTTTTTTTTTAACGCGTGACGCTGCCGGTGATCGGGATCGCGCTGCGTACGTGCTCGTGCTCAGCATCAGCAGCGTGGACATCCGTGTGAACATCCAGAGCCGAAGTGTTTATGACAGCGATCAGCATGTCTGGTGCCAGTTATGCTGCTTCTTCTCACCACGTCCAGGTGCGTAACGCCCGCGATGACGGCTCGTCCACCGGCAGCGTTTAGGTGCATTAATCCGTCACATGGAGCTTTCTGTAATCCGTCGGCATGTTCTGCTCTACCAGACAAATACTGCCATTTACGCGGGAAGCCTTCGACAACAATCTGTATAATTGCATCGCAACGTGTAGCTTATTATTGTAATTAATCGACGAAAAAGATAAATATAATTTCGGATTATCCGGTGCGCCACGTGCCCCTGATTTGTTGATCGCTCAAATCGATCCCCGTCATTTCCCCCGGAGGCTACAGCACTTCTGCCCGTGCACCGCCGAAGGGTTCCCGCAGGGAGGGGACCCCCCCCACCCCCCGCTGGCTTCCCATGCGCGATGGCATCGCGTGCGTTTTCATTATATTTGTCAGCACACAGTTCCATTCGAGGCCAGCATGTCTGCGGCTGTCGGGAGGATAGCGGCCGTTAATCTCGCTTCCGCTGCGCGCCGCGCAGACCTGTGCGGGATCCTGGGCGATGTCTGCAGCGTTGCGCGCTTTGTCTCCTGCAGCCAGTGCGCGCCGCTGAGGTCGGAAACCCGCACACGGAGCGCGCTTCATGGGCCTCCATGTGATGCAGGAGACTTAACTCACGACTGTCAGGGATTTCCCCAAAGTGCGCAGCTACGACGACTCTGCGTTTAAAATGAGCTGGAGCCGAGAAACAAAACAACGCATGCAACTGGAAACGAGTCGTGTTGGTGCGCGCATTAAGCTCCCAAATATTAAATCTGTAATATAAATGCAGCCCTATCAAACCGCTCATTCTGCTTTGTGACGTGGGGCTGAGTATTGGCAGGAATCATACAGCTATTTTTATTTTTTTTTGCAAACCGTCATAGTACAGATAAGAAATATTTGCATGCAGCCTTTCAATCGGAACAGCAAGAACTGCATTTGTCACGGTCACTCTCTCATCCAACATCATCGATTGATTCGGTTGTGTCAATATCGTGATGTAGGCAGGACCCAGACGCAGAGTTGAAAAGCAAAAAGACTTTAATAGTCAAAATTCAAAATCAAGAAAGCCAACGGGGCAAAACGCAGAGACTCCAAATCAAAATGCCATGGGGGGCAAATCGAGACAGGAACCGGGAACACTCAGGGTAGAACATTTCAACAATGGGACACACATGGCTTAAATACACTGGGACGGTGCACGTGATTGGACACAGGTGGAAACAATCATGACATGACAGACAATCACAGGGGAAGACAGGACAAGGCAGGAAGTGACGTTAACCCAGGAGCACCAGAGGCATAAAACTACAAAATAAAACCAAACCGTGACAGGTTGATTTTTGCATTCAAACTCTTAATTTACACTGATGGTGTCAATTCATTATGACATCATTGAACTTTACATTTTCAATATTTCCTTACACTTACTGCAAAGGCTCAGCATCTGCCTGAATACACACACACACGTGTGTGTGTGTGTGTATGGAGTCTTCCAAGTGGCTGAGTCCTCCTTTCCCTCGCTGGTGTCAACCTCATCTTTTTGTCCTTATTTCTTCTAACGTCGTTTCATTTACTGCAATGCTAATGGAAACCTTCCTCCTGCTTGTGCTTTCCAGCTAATTGAGATCATTGATGGAAATGTCAGTCACTGACAGCTGTCTCCATGGTCTCTGTGCACGACCGGCCAATGTGTTGTCCGATGCATAAACCGGCGTGGCTGGTGATTCCAGGCATTTCCTTATCGTGGATATTGCGGCGTATTATCAGCAGAAAGGTGAATGGGAAAATATACCTGCAAACATGAAAGTGAGAAGTAAATAAAAGATTCCATCCGAAGATAAACACAAGATGTGTATTGAAATGAATTAAATCAAGTAAGTAAATTCATAAACACATGAGAGAGAAACCAGGACCCTGAAACGAATGAACCATGTTTGTTACTAATAACAGATTTAGGTCTGTTTTTTAGCTTTAGGCTCGCTGAGATTGTTTGTGGAAACCATTTTTGAAAAATTCATGTTCAGGTTTTTTGGTGGTTTCATTGCCTTTTGAATTGGAGCAAACATTATATTGAACATTTGTATTGAGTTTTTTTAAGCCAAAACACGTCCTCTTTTACCTCCTCCGTGCCCTGTTGTCATCGTCAACCTTAACTTTTGTTCATAAGTTACTCATTTTGGAATGTGTCTGAAGTGCAGATGTTTGCTGTTAAGGCAAATACTCATCACTTCCTGTCAAACCACAGGAAATCCGCCCTGTGTCACATCGCCTCCTCCTTTCACTGTTTCCTACATCTTACCACAGCTGGATCACTCAGGCCTTCAGCAGAGATCCAATCTGAGATGTATTGGGAGACCGTGATCCTTTTGTGATGCTCCACTTAAAAACCTCACGGTGCAGCTAATGATGAACATCGGGTTCTCTCTGGGAGCTCTGTTGCTGTGGTGATAAGCGGTGTGCAGAACTAATGCCGTTTAATTTGAAGAGCTCGTCCTAGTTCACAATGGAAGATGGGGCCACACAGCGGGATTAGCAGCACGCACACACACACAGACACGCAAGGTACTTACTGGCAATTGAGTTATGCAACTTTCAAGCCTTAAGATCTCTATGGCAGCTGTTATGTTTTGCTATTTCCGATTAGCTTTACTGTCTGTCCATTGATCCTTGCCGTGGTTTTTAATG
This sequence comes from Gasterosteus aculeatus, assembly GCF_964276395.1. Taxonomy (NCBI): domain Eukaryota; kingdom Metazoa; phylum Chordata; class Actinopteri; order Perciformes; family Gasterosteidae; genus Gasterosteus; species Gasterosteus aculeatus. Next base: position 18,076,162 of record NC_135689.1, read on the forward strand.
GTAAGTCAGCTGGCTATACGCCTTTCGCTGTGCAACCAGCTGCGTTCACAATAAACCTCAGTCAGACGTGCGAATATTCATTGAAACAACAAGTTGACAGTGTGAAAATTATTGGGGTGGACACGGCGAGCTTAATTTTATAAATGATAATTTATAAATATATATATTTTTTAAAAATCACTAAACATTTTGTTGTTTTAATGGTTACCGTTAGGCCACAGACCTCTATGGGGGCGCCGTGCTGTTACACTGGCCTTTCTATTTTCAGTTGGTGAACAGCGTTGTCGAGTGATTTTTAAATGTTTAGCCGTTCGAGATTATCCTGAGATTGGGAAATGGGAATACTGTGTCCCATCCCATTAACTCGCCACAGTGCTGGTGGGACCTTTGGCGGGTTGGACTACCCTGACCGACTGTGAGACGGCGGAAATGGGGTCTTTGAAACAGTACGAAAATATGAAACTGGCGAGTGGAGACGTTGTTGGTCCATGCGATGGGAGCGTTGGCAGTTCGATCCCCGGCTCCGCTTGTCAATGGGTCCTTGGGCAAGTTGCTTAATGCCAAAAAGTGCTCCCATAGTGTGGATGTTCGTCTCCAATGGCAGGTGCTGTGAGTGGTGGCTGTGTGTGAATGGAATCATGTCCAATTACCGTTTAAATACTTCTCCTCCTACAGGAGGTGGATTTGTAGAAACTTGCTCCACTTAAAATAGCATTTTGTTACCTCGGGAAGTTCTGGTTTCCCTGTGTAACCCGATATGTACAGGATTGAAACTCTAATCATGAGCCTAATCCCATAATAATAATTGGAACACCACAACGACTAAAGATGTGGAGGAAGAGCGAACGTATCCACCTACGTGGCGTGTGGACCAAGATGAAGAGGCAGTCGCTTTCACGGGACACCGGCGTCGTTTTGCCGTGTGACGAGCTGGGGTGAGAATGGAGGAGTGGTTCTGCGACTCCCCCATCATTCTCTCTTCAGATGGTTGAGCCATGCATTTGGGATCAGGGCTGGTGACTACACCCTACTTGTGTTCTAGTCCATATTCAATTACTCTCCAGTGTTTCCCCCCTCTGTGTCCACGGTGACGCCCTATATGGCCCGTCTCCCCCTCCGTCGTTCCTTTGAAAGCGGAGGCGCTGCCGGGGGTTGAGTGCAGCTTCGGGTCCAGTCCTCGCCTCTCGCGCACATCGACGTCCCCTCTTGAACAACAACAGCCTTTTCGACTGCCAACAGGTCTGAAATATGACCCTTAAAGGGCTCCTGGTCTTTTCTTTCAGTTGCTTTCCCCACCAACAGGAGGCAGCAGGGTCACATGTTCCCACACGTGTGTGAGATGTAGGTCACGCATGCTGTTTGCAGCCAGATACTTTTTAACACATGTCTGTGTATTGTTTTACTTGAACAAACAAAGCGTTTGGCCTTTTATTGAAACGGACAATAAAGTTTCCCAAAAGGCAACGTTGTATATAGGATTTCACGGGATTTTTTAAAAACTCCTGCCTCATTCAAATAGCTTTGCCCACTTAGTCTAATGTATTTGTTGAATATATATTTGAAAATATATTTGGACAAAATCAGAAAAAATAGAAAATGGAAGTATTAGTATTAAGTATATTACATGAAAGGACTTGAAGGAAAAACACAATATGCTTTTATGGTGTGATTTATATTCAGTACATCATGGTGTGATAGATTACTTTAAAATGAATTAAGAAATGACACGAGGAGACAGGAATGTCAGTGTTTGCTGATCCAGCAACTAATCCAGGTACTTGATCATGTAAGAGAAGCTAGTGTTTATCAGGACTTTCTGGTCCATTCCCCCGGTGTGTGTGTGTGTGTGTGTGTGTGTGTGTGTGTGTGTACGTGTGTCTGATCATCCCTCTGGGTCTCTTTTGAGACGCAACTGACTGATATATGTGACGGTAGTACGTACGTACGTACTTAAGTACTTGCGTACTTACTTCATGTAGCGTCTAGCGGTGAGGTTGAAAATTGCAAATCCCATGTTCCTGTTTTCTTTGGACAGGTTCTGACAGACACATTCTGCAATATCAGCACTTAATTTGATGTTATTCGGATGCAGTTCAAGTTGATACATTTGTTGTGCCTCGTCTTGTCTCCTCGTTGTGTTGTGTAATCAGCAGAGAAGACACGCAGACAAGAATGAAGAAGGGAGCTGACATTTTAGATACGAGAGGTAAATGAGCAGCGCTGTCTGTCGCATCTGGGGCCAGATGTTTGCCCTCTAATCTGCAGCCAAGCCGGAGACAGTTATTGGGTGGCCGCCTACTGTGTCCCATCCCATTAACTCGCCACAGTGCTGGTGGGACCTTTGGCGGGTTGGACTACCCTGACCGACTGTGAGACGGCGGCTACTTGACGGGGAGACCTCGCTCGAGAGGATCTGGCCTGGGCACGACTGGCTAGATCCACGAAGCCGACCGGCCGGACAGCGCTTCTGAGATTGGAGTGAGACCAGGAGAAGAGGCGATTGTCGTGATCTTCGCAATAAAACGTCTTCAATGTGTCCAGTGTTGGCCGATGAGCGTTGAGATGTCTTCAGCGTCTTCATTTCCCCCCCAACTGTTCAACCTCTCACGCAAAGTTATTATTACCATATGTGTTTTTACGCAATCCATCCATAATCTATTAATCCCATCCATTTAGACTTTGGGTCAGAACAATCAAAAGGCTGTACTTGGATGGATTGGTGGATTAATCTGAGGTTAATCTGATATTGGCCTCCCAACATGCACGTGCCAACACGGTCAAAATGCACGATGCTGCTGGAGGCAAATTCTGAGCTGAATGCTTTTCTAATTCTAGGTTTGGCCGGAGTGACGTTGCAGAATATCATCTTTTCTGTGTTTTTTTCCAACAAATGATCTGCTCCAGTAAATACTGCTTTCTTAGCTTGTAGTATAGTGTATGTGATTGGAAGTGTGCGACTTTGTTTGGTGGCTGTGTAATAACCACATGGGAGGCGTCCCTGTGTGACTTCAAAAAAGCCTTTGTATTCGTATGGAGGAAAGAGTCTCCAGTCCAAAGCAAATACATTTCTTCTGTGAAGATGAAGGAGCCGGCAGGTAGGGGAGAGCCAGCCGCTTCTTAATATCGCAACTGCTCCCTCTGATCTCACTTTGAAAAAACAGGCATTAAAGGACGAGATAGAAACTGAGATAGGAATGAAATGAGAAGAAGAAAAAAAATAACCCTGTGGGAACTTTTCATTTTCTGGCTTTGTTTGAAGGACGGAAACAACAAGCGGTGGGACAGGACTGCCTCACCATAGGGCATTGTTCTAAGACCCGCCCACTTCTCATCATGTCATCATCACCTGATAGATTCCACCAATGGTCCCGTCCGCTGCTTCCTCTGATACTTTATGAAACCTACCCGCAATCTCTCGCCTCCCAAATTCCTTTATACCTCCAGTGCCACCTCAGACCTCCGTATTCTGATTGTAACGGGGCGGATCAGTTGTGGCTCCCGTTCCTTGTTAATCATGCTCATCGTGTGGTTCAGTCAGCGGTCCTCATCCTCTATTGTTCAGCCAACAGCTGCATTAGTATTCTGTACTCACTGCAATGAGAGTCAAGCTCAAAGTCGGGTCAAACCAGAAGTCCACCACCAGTTATTTGACTTTTTGCGACGTTTTTTGACCCATTAGTCACAAACGCCCGTGAACGTCGGTAATAACCGGTGTTACGAGGCAGCAACAAGCCGTCTGTTTCTTAAAGCTTAACTAATAGATTTGAGAGATCAGACCAGTCCCAGTTATTCAGGGGATTAAGACGGATACCCAGACGGATACCAGGGCTATCGCTTCCAGAGAATAACGAGTTAGAATTAATTCCAGGACTAACATCTGGACCTCTTCGCCTTTTTGACAAAATCTTATCCTATTTACTATCCGGTCATCTGTGGAGCCTCGATCAGCTCACCCAGCAAGCTGACGTTGCTGAAAGGAATTCTCATTCCGTTCGGTTTGTGTCTGTTAAATCCCAGATGTTTACACAAGATACCTCTCAAATCAGCACGATGCAAACAATTATTCAGCCACGTTTCCACGTTTTGGGGGCGAAAAAAGAAAAAAATGTATGTATTTCTTTACCGGCTTTGGAACCTTTGCTGTGTTTTGGAAAGACGTAAGCACAGTGTCGTTATCAGTTATATCTCAGGTAGGTGTGTGTGTGTGTGTGTGTGTGTGTGTGTGTGTGTGTGTGTGTGTGTGTGTGTGTGTGTGTGTGAGGGGGGGGGGGCTGCACTATAAGAGCCTTTGAGCGGGTTTAGAGTCTAGCATTGACACAACTCTGACTGTTCTTCTCTCTGCCTTTTTAATTCCACTCGGCCCTGTTCTTATTTTTCATTCTTTGTCATGTCGATTATCACCAGCTGGAATGGAGGTAGGAAGCTAAATGGAGCACATTTATAACCTGGTACATTGCTATTTATCTAAGCTTTGTAAGTGGGGTGAATTTACATTTTTGTGGGCATTATTTTAAAAGGGGTTTGCCAATCATTTAATGTCTTTGCCAAAGCATGTATGCTGCTGTTAATGTGTGCATAATATGCAATTAGCTAAATCTATTGTTAATTACAGAATTATAAAAAGTGAAATATGTTTCTTTGTGTGTCTTAAAAGTTTGGACACTGTCAAAGAGTTTAAAGTATTTATGTGTGTGTGTGTGTGTGTGTGTGTGAGAATAATCCACACACTCAACTGCATTGTACAGAAGGAACCGGGGAGGATTTTATTCCTGTGTGTGTGTGTGTGTGTGTGCGTGTGCGTGTGCGTGTGTGCGTTTGCTGGCTTTAGCATCCGTAATGTGGCAACAAAAAGGGAAGAAAACCTGGAACCACTAATAACAGAACAACATAAAACACCCGTGCAGTCGATGTGAGAATCATTGTTTTGAAAGAAAGCGCATTGGGGGAAATAAATCACCAGATTTTACTTGGTGATGTATTTCCTCAGCTGTGAATGATTTGTACGTCTCCTATTAAATGTTGGTTACTTATCAACTCTCTCTCTCTTTGCTCCGCATAGGACGCCACTGCTCAACGTCAGCATGAAGTCCCTACAACCTGCCCGACCCGGTACACATGAGTAGCACCTGGAGAGCATTGTGGGCGCATGGAGCACACGACACAAGCAGTCCATCATCTCAGGCCGGACGGATCCGGCGCACAAAGTGTTCACCTTGAGCCTCCGTTGATTCACGTTGCTTTGTTCCTTCATTTGAAACGAAGCACTCTGGTCTCTGCAGTCCATAACCCGCCCCCTCCCCAATCGACCCCCCCGCAGCCCCCCCCCATTCTGTGCCATAAGGACCCAGATCAGTGCCCCTCAGAGGGGAGATGCCCGTCTTGCTTAATGCCGACGCCTCCTTCAGCTCCAAGCAGGAGCTCCTGGACCTTCAGGACTGCCCTCTCAGCGGGGTTCCCTCTCTGGACACCCCCAGCCCCCCGGACTCCCGGGCGGGCAGCCCGCTACGCTCCTGCCCCAGTAGCCCCGGCAGTCCTGGGGCCGATGGCGTTGTACAGCCCCACGTTTTCACCGGGGCGTCCACGCTCCCGGGGCAGCTGTACGGGGCAGAGACGCGGCTCCACGCAGGGTCCCCAACAGGGTTAAAGCTGATCTCCACTGACCCGGGGCAGCTGTGTGGCTGGGGGGCCCTGACTCCCAAAGCACTGCAGGCTTTCAACACCCCTCGCTGGGTGCTGTTCTTTCTTTGCGTGGCGTCTTTCCTCCAAGGGATGATCATCAACGGCTTTACCAACACCGTGGTCACCTCCATCGAGCGGCGCTTCGACCTGCGCAGCTACCAGGCCGGCCTCATTGCCAGCTCCTACGACATCGCCGCCTGCGTCTGCCTGGCCTTCGTCAGCTACTTCGGCGGCACGGGTCACAAGCCCCGCTGGCTGGGCTGGGGGGTGCTGATCATGGCGTCCGGTTCGCTGGTGTTCGCCCTGCCCCACTTCACGACGCCGCCGTACCACGCCGGCCTGTCCGAGCGAACGTTGATGTGCTCGGCCAACAACCACACCAGCCGATGCCAGGACAAGGAGGGGGGGGGGTTGTCCAGCTATCGGTTCGTGTTCATGCTGGGCCAGTTTCTGCACGGCATCGGGGCGACGCCGCTCTACACGTTGGGGGTCACGTACCTGGATGAGAACGTCAAGTCCAACTATGCGCCGGTTTATATCGGTGAGTAACTCACGCGATACAACATGTTTCCTTCATGGTTGCATGTCGGGTGCAGACTGTGTGTGTCGTTTGCATGAATGTGAATGAGCATAAAAATATCAACACATCTGTGGCAAAGTGTTAAAAAGTTAGTCTAACTCCTAATAACTGGTCACATCCCACTCCTTCATCTTGTTTGATTGTTCATTTATTCATTATTGTTTCATGTTGTGAATAAGTTAAATGGGCAAAAGCTGCTGTTACACTTTATCTCCGGGATCAAATTTAAAAAAAACATGTCGTTCAAATGACAGTATAAAATCACCTATGAGACTGAGACTGGGTTGTTTATACAAAAAGTTCCTCTTTCATCAGTATCGAACTGTCACCTCCAGCTTTTCTGTCCATGGCATCACACATCGTGTCGGCCATAATAAAGAGGAAGCGCCAGCTCTGTCATTTTCTATCTTCAACATTCAGTGTCCACTGAGGACAAAACATCACATCTATTTCAAAGTGTGGCCGACTAGACGCCGTGCTCAAGACCAAAGTACAAACACACCAACAGCCTCAGACAACAATCTCTTTTTTTTCTTTTACCTCATTAAACATTAAACTTTATGGAAACACCGAGCACAATACAGAACAAAGGGGCCCTTTTAACCTGTAGGAAACAGGAAGTAGACAGACTGTTCTGACACACCCGTGGTCTGGTTTCCCCCCCCCCACAGGGATCTTCTACACAGCGGCCATTGTGGGTCCTGCAGCAGGCTACCTGCTGGGGGGATACTTCCTCAACATTTACACCGAGGTCCACCTGACGTGAGTTTGCTGTGGATGACAGAAGGAATGACAGTAGACTGGAACACCCATGAATGGAGTATAAATGGAAACCATATATAAGAAAGCCGACTCGGAGCTGGAAATACTCATTTATTTATGGGGTTTTACACATAATTTCACTGTGCATTTGTCAATTCTGTTTAATTTACACCTTTAGCCTATTGATTAAAACCAGCAGAAATGTATTGTTTTACGCTTCTCAATAAGATTTGGGCTATTTTACCCGTCCACACGTGGACTAGCAGCTAAAGGCTGATATCGGTATCCAGTAATTCACACTGTGTGTGTGTGTGTGTGTGTGTGTGTGTGTTGTCACAGTACCGAGATGACGCCGGAGAACCCTCTGTGGGTCGGCGCTTGGTGGATCGGCTTCCTGGTAGGCGGGGCGGCGGCTCTGCTTGTAGCGTTTCCCATCCTCGGCTACCCGCGGCAGCTACCGGGTACCACTGCTGTCCTTTGCACACTTCCGCTCTCCGTGGCCTTTCAGTGGGAAGGCAGTAAAGAAGCAAGAGAACTTTAATTCACTAATCTACGGCGCTCACGGTCTCGCATGCTCTGCCTCCTCCCACAGGCGCTCAGGAGTACGTGGCCACGCGGGTGTCGGAGGCCCACCAGCTCAAGGACGGGAGCCAGACCACAGCCGCAGACCCTCAGTTTGGCAAATCGGTCAAAGACATGCCGAGGTAGTGCGCTTAGCGGGGAGGACGGCGCCGCGATTAGGACGCAGTGTAGACTAGATCGTTTTTGGCAACGGTTGAGCCAATGCAGAAGAGAGGAAATGGGGATGAGGGTTGGAGCGGAGTAATGATGCAGACCGCTTTGTATTAAATTCTGCAGTAGCCAGTTTACAAGCACATTTATGTGGTGGGTGCTGCATTGTACGTTGGGTGAAATAAATACATGGAGAATGTCAAATATCCCCAGAATAAAACCTGCCTCTTGGCTTGGATCCCCAATTTCAGTTTCAGCTTCAAAGTGGTCAAAATGCCTCCTTGCTTTTAAAGGTGGAGGTTACGCCAAAACATACAGTATCCCAGTATTTGGTCATACAGCATCAACCGCCTTTGAACCATCAAAGTCTTACCTGAGAACAATGGCTAAGCACCAAGGAGAAGTAAACACTCAAAGTATCAAAAAGAAGCCTATCAGGTATGAAAATAAAAAATGATACGAACAGGGAATTGTGTACCAAAGTCCCTGAAATAACCGGAAAATGCATATTGTACGCTTTACACAAACTTCCTGCAGTTGTTGCGTTCACCATTTGGATTAGGGGTGGGAATCTCTTGGCACCTCATGATTCGATTTGATTCCGATTTGATTCTAAACAGATTATCAATTCTAAATTGATTAAACGATTATCGATGGATCTCGATTTTCTAAATTTTCTCGAATCCGAGTGAGTTTTTTATAAGAGGAAAAAAACATTTGTCACAAATATGATTTTCTATCAACAATGCAAGAACCAATGCGGCTTGCATTTCAACACAATGTGTAAAAAAAATATTAAACAGATTCATTTTTCTTTTAAATTATTAAAGAAAAAGCTGCTCTTAGTCAATGATAAGAAGAAGACTTCAAACAAAATGCCCCTTTTTATTATGGGTAATAAGCAGCATATCCCTGAGACAGAAAATAAGTTATGCTACGCAATAATACGCTGCTTTATGGCGTTTGCATTTCAACACATTGTACAGCGTCTGTATAGCTGTGTCGGTGAAGTATCGCCGAGAAGGTATTTTGTACTTCGGCTCCAGTGTATTCACCACCACGAAAACTCACGTTCCCAACAACTGAATATGGCCTTAAATCCACTGCAATAAATCTGGCAATGGATTTAGTAATCCGTTTTGCCCTCGGAGTTGTGTGGCAGTTGTGCCTGTTCAATCGTCACCTGGCTGCCATCAGGAACGGGTGCCTTTTTTCCTCCAAACTCCTGAGTGGTGTCGGGAAATGTGGCTCTGCAGATTTGTTGTATTTCCGAAGTATTTTATTTTACTTCTACAGACCTTACAAATGGTGTAAGTTTTGTCCATCTTGCCGTCAATCTCATAAAATCCAAAACGCTGCCATACGGCAGCTTTTAAAGAAGCCGGTGCAGGTCGGATACGTCTCTCCGTTGCAGCCATTTTGGTGCCGCTTCAACTTTGTTTATAAACATGCGTGCATGTGCGTTCGGTGCGTCTAGTGCGCATGCACGCTGGGCACACTGGACGCGCATGCGTGCATAGCGGGCGAACAAAATGTTGCAGCAGGCGAACTAATTTCATTTTTTTAAATTCCGATTATTGACTTTTCTGAATCGATTGCGAATCGTTCTGGAGAGAATCGAGAGAAATCGAAAAATCGACCCACAACTTATTTGGATTAATTGTACAGTTTAGATGTATCGTTACTGAGGGTCCCTTAAGTAAAAGGTTGTAGCCTCGATCATTCAGCAGCATAATTCCAAGTAGTTTAGTTTAGTTTGATGACGAGAATAAGTACCGAATAAAAATTCACTAAACGATTTACTAACTGGTTTAAGCAAGTTGCTCTATTTAGAAATTCATTTTAGTTATCATGACATGGTAGTTTTTTCACCGCAACAATCCTTCCAACCAGAGATTAGAATACACAGGAAATAAATATCACATTCCAGACAAGGTCTATATTTAAACCGATGAGACACTTTGCGGTTCACAACTGTGTTTACTACGAACGCTGCACACAGGATGTCACACTGGGGATTATCATGTTATGTAACACCACGGTCCACCCTTGGATCTGGAGCCGTGTTTATCCCTATTAGAAAAGTCTCCAGGCTTGTTTAAGTGGAGCGGAAGCTCCGCGTTACCCAGTTCGTCGCACACACTTACTCTTTGGTCCCTCCAGGTCCGCGCTGCTCCTCTTGAAGAATCCCACCTTCCTCTTCCTGTGCCTGGCCGGGGCCACCGAGGCCACGCTCATCGCTGGCATGTCCACCTTTGGTCCAAAGTTCTTGGAGTCACAGTTCAGCCTCAGTGCTTCAGAGGCCGCCACGTGGTTTGGTGAGTGGGGTTACCCATGATGCAATGGGCAAGGCAAACCCAAATATGACAACGAACTTGGAAGATTGGGGTACTTCATGTCTACAAGAATTATTTTGCATGCCCGTGTGTTGCGCCCCCCCCCCCCCCCCCCCCCCTCCTTAGGGTACATGGTGGTACCAGCTGGCGGCGGTGGCACCTTTCTGGGCGGCTACATCGTGAAGAGGTTGAACCTGCGCTGTCGAGGCATCATCCGTTTCTGCATGATGTGCGCTCTGGTCAGCCTGCTCGCCATCTTCATCTTCCTCATCCACTGCCCCAACGTGCCTATGGCCGGTGTCACGGCGCCATACCAGTACAATCTGACGGGGAAACCAAAAGTGGGCCAGTACAGAGACCTGTATGACGAGCCAAGCCAGCGTCGCCATAGAAACAGGTGGGCGATGGTAGCGATGGCTGAAACAATTTTTGCTAACTGTCTGTGGTTAACGTTGATGTTACACCAACAATTCTTTACAATTTACACATTTTCTCACAATGTCAATTCAATGAATGTGTATTTCAGCAATTTGTCACCGCTTGTCTAATTTTAAGGGGGACTGTAGATGAATTTGATTCATAAATGTTCTCAATCAATCCCTCTGCAAATGCATTTCCTTACACGAGACGCCCCTTATTGTTGCTGTGAGGTTTCCAACGAATGTCCAGGAACAGGTTTTAATTTAGCATCCACTGACTCTTTGGAATTTCTCGCGTGTGTAAAGCGACATTTTTTCGGTTTCTCCAAGATACGCATGTAAATATCTGGCCAGTCGACTGTAAAAGGATTCTGCTTCCTGGTTCCAAATAACAGGGATTACATGCAAGTTTTGGGACATAAAATATTTACGATGCTTTACTCATTAGGTCTTATTATTATTGTACTTATTCCCATCATGAGGACATGAAGTGACTGAGGAAAGGGATTTTTCTTTTCTACAATAACATTTTTTTCCAACCTTTTTCCACACAACATTCCCTCCGTCACTCTGTGCCGCTCGTCTCCCCCTGTCTGCAGCTCCTCGCTGGAGGAGGACCTGACGGTGGGCTGCAATGCCGGCTGCAATTGTGTCCGAGAGCTGTACAACCCGGTGTGCGGGGCAGACGGCGTGATGTACTACTCGCCCTGCCATGCTGGCTGCAGCTCAGTCAACCATACAGATGTGTCCTCGGGCACACAGGTACTGCGACCAACGTGGCCTCCTCCTAAAACCGTTGACCCACCCTTGTTCTTTAGTCGCCCTTTTCAGCTTTTTTCATAATGTGTGTGTGTGTGTTCTTTTTTGCACTCTATACACTATATGGAGAGACCTGGAGGGTACAAAGCTTTGAGTCTGTAAATACGTGTGAGCAGCTGCGCCTCGCAGTAATCCTCCCTCATGCTGACGCCTTCCTCCTGCAGAGAAACACGAGTCCCCGATGCTCCTCACGACTTGCTTTAAACGTTCCAGCAAAAGGCGCTAACAACAGACAGTGCATTTAAATGAATCAACTGCTGTGAGTCATTTGTTATCAGCGTTTGCAAAAAAAAACTGTTAAATGCAGTTAATGCTGCAGAGCCTTCCTGCATTTCAAAGAAAACTAAAATGTACATTAAAAAAAGCATTTTGTTTTACAAATGCCTTTACAGATTCCTTTGGATATTTGTTCTAACCATTAAACCGTGCAAAGAACCTGCTCAAATAAACGTCAATATCACGGTCGTGGCATTACCTTAAATTGTGATTTTAAGTTAGATTCTAAAATGATTACACACTAACAGAAGGAAACCTGGTGGAACAAAGAGCTCTGGACTGAAAGCCGTATACGAAATCCTACTTCATTTAATGCAAAATGAATTAAAGATCCAGTTAAAACATTATTTCCAATAGTTTACATTTTTAATGGAGTCTGCTGAACACATTATTATAGATTTAAAAACCCCATTTACAAAACGCATGCATTGTGCACAAACAGCCAGAACGCCCCCAGTTATCCATCGTTGTTCATGTTTTCAGTTCAATATTCAACAGTCGGTCTGTTTTCAGGTGTACTCTGGCTGCAGCTGTGTGCTGGGAAACGTGTCCTGGGGCGAGGAGGGCTTCGCGCTGACAGGGAAGTGTGGCAGCTCCTGCCACCACATGCCAGCCTTCCTCGCGTTCCTCTTCGTCATCATCTCCTTCACCTTCCTCTGTAGCATCCCAGCGCTCACTGCCACACTCAGGTGACTGATGCCCCGTTAAACCGCCTGTTGTTGTCGTCTGTTTTGATTAAAAGTAGACTGCTGGTAGAAGCTACCTCGCCCAAAGATATAGTTTTTTAAATCCGACCGTTTGACGGCAGCTCCGACCCCTACGGATGAAGCTCTGAATAGATCACACTGGCACTGTCGGGCCAAACTTCGGATTAAAATAATCCAACCAAAGGAGCTGAAAGCATCAATTTATATCGTGATGAGGTTTTAAGACCCATTATACCGTCTGACCAACTGTGTGGTGTGTAGGTGTGTGCCAGACAGCCAAAGATCCTTTGGACTCGGCATCCAGTGGATTGTGGTGCGCTCACTTGGTAGGCCTTCCATTTTCATCCACGGTTCATTCTGCCCCATGACCAATTTGATTCATGTCGATTTTTTTTAAGATCTCGTCCGCCCTTTTTTCTTTCGGTTTTCCGCACAGGCGGCATTCCGGGGCCCATAGCATTCGGCTCCGTGATCGACATCTCCTGCTTGCTGTGGCAGGATAAGTGTGGTGAGCAGGGCTCCTGCTACCTCTATCACAACTCCGCCATGAGCCGGTACACACTAGTAGCTGGCATCATCTACAAGGTAATACTGGCCGCTCACTGTCATGTGATCTCTGTTACAAAACGTGTACTTGTGAGGTAAGACGTCGCCACTTAAAACGTGAATAACACCGTCTTATTGACTGAGGATTTACCGTATAATCCGGAGCGCCTTATATATATATATATATATATATATATATATATGGATCAATTGGTTGATCGGTTGATCCATACTGGTTGTACACGGCGCTCAAGGCGCTCTGCCAAACATGCCAAAGCTCGGTCTACGACGGCGAGATGCTGAGCGGCGCTCAAGCTGTGGAGCTTGTTTCAGGGCGCGTCGGAGAAACGAAGCTGTCGTTCTCGCCGAGCACTTCATGAGATTAAAGAGCGAGAGACGGCGTCCTTTTCTCTACAGTAGCTGAACCATCTTAACGGGGAAAATAAGTTATTCAAAAAGCAGCCGAAGATTTAAGGCGTGGGTGGCGAGGGGGGCGGCGGGAGCGGACGCACCACGCGGCATCGATCGGACCCTGAAAGCACCGTCTCCACCTCCCCACATCCCTCCCCATCCACCCGCCCCGACGTTTGACTGCAGTATCTTATGCGCCTTATAATCCGATGCGCCCTATATATGAGAAATGTTCTAAAATAGGTTATTCATTGAAGGTGCGCCTTATAGTGCGGGAAATACGGTAATTGTTGTTCATATTTCCATGAATGTTAGGTTGATTGCCCATCATTTTTAGCACGAACACATCATACTCAATAGAAGTATGAATTCCTTGCTACAGTCGTAAAGCGTTATGCTCAGCTAGCGACTTGAGGCCTCTAGCTCCAACACACGAGTGATCTTCCTCATCCCGCAGACAGATCTGCTGTCGGCCTTATGGTGAATTACTTTCTGTACGCCATCTATCAGGATTTCTTTTAACTCTCTGCTTCTTTTTAGGTAATGGGGACGATCTTTTTCCTGCTGGCGAGCATCATGTACAAGCCTCCCCCCGAGTCGCCTCAGAGTAGCTGTGAGAGCACCGACCACGGAGGAGGGGACGCGAGTGACCTGCCCGTCAAAGACCTGCCCGGAGACGGCGTCATCGTCAACCTGCACGCCAGGTTATGACGTCGAAGACCCCAGACCGCTAACTGTGTGCGTGTGTGTGTGTGTGGGCGTGTGTGTGTTTGGGTGGTGCTTACTTTATACAAACTGCCTTCTCTCAGCCATAATGACGCCACGGGCGTGCCAGACAACACATGCTCATGGGGAAATGAACACACATACACCACAAACAGGATGCCTTCATCCACACGCACACACACACACACGCACACATTCTATATTACACAACGACTTCTAACATGCTGCTCCCTGGGAAGGAAACCCCTCTGTGAACCCTCGTGTGTGTGATTGATGCGGATATCTCCAAACTGTGTTGAATCCAATGACTTTTTGAAATGTAAGTGATTTTATTTGTTTCATTTTTTATGTAATTCACCGTCAAAATCCAATGAAACGGCTAAGAACATTGTGGTAGTTCGGTATTTAGATCGGCTTTTTCTGTTCTTCAATTACTGGAACATAGTTCCACTGCTTTGCCTCCCAGCCTCGATGAAGCCGCGCTACACGCTATCTGCAGGCTGCAGACCATGTCGCCAAACCATAGTTCATGCCAAGAGTATCTGAAGGCACTTCTACCATGATGTCAACAGAGCGCATTGGTCACAGCAGCACAAATCTATTTTCAATTAGAAAAGCACACATGGATTTTTGATGTTTCATGTGCAAGATAAGTTGTACGAGACTAATTGGCTCGCATTTAACCGTAGAAATGAAGAAAGGAAATACTGAAAACTGTATGTAGATACGTGCTCTTTTTGCCGGGGTTTATAGAAAGCGCTTTGATGCTTCTCCTCCATAGTAATCGCATAGTTGCACTTTAAAAAAACTCAAACGTCCTAAAGGTTGGAGTACGTGTTGACCCAACGGATGCCTGGTAACATCAGCTCTTAAAAGTGGAAACATTCTGCTACAAAATGATTCATTTTCTCTGCAATCATGGAATCACTTTGTTGGGCTGAAGTTGATCTTTAAGCCGTGAATTATCGCATTATGTCACTTCCTTGCTAATATATGATGGAATAGAGAAAATCTAGAGGAAGCCATCAGCTTGTTGGCTGTAGTTTCCATCAAAGTATTTGCATGTCCATTTGGAAGTATCGCATCAGAAAAGCTCTTTGGAAACATGACAAAAGTAGCTCACATGACTGATCAGCTATTTACGCTGTTGTCATGCGTTCAAATGCCTCAATATTTAACATTGATGTTTGACTGTTTTCCTGGTGGACTACAGCCATACAAAGTCCAATGAAACTACGCTTTGCATTGCAGAGTTCATTCTCTGGTCCAGTTGAGGGAAATCTGCCTAATTATCATTTTTATCTATTATCATTGAGAAAGATTTTTTTTTTTACAAAATCCCACTAACTTATAAATAAGAGGAAATCCACCTGCGTGACTCCACTGATCACAGGGATTTATAGAACATTTTAAATGCTGATGTGACCATTCTTTACATAAGGATATTATGGGAACTGGCTTGTAAGATAATTTTTTTTTGCCATCGATCAATCTTGTTTATATAAGTAATTTATTCATAATATTTCTGCATTTATCTTCTGCTTGTTATTTTGCATTTGTCATGGGATGATAAAAGGAATGCTGCCCTTGGCTCTGATGCCTTTGTCCATAAACCCCCCCCCTCTTGTCTTGTCTATTGTTTATGTGAAATGCAACCTTCTGTATGCCGCCTGTGTTGTTGTGTCCTGTCCCTCTAAGAATTGACCTCAACACCCTCCAGCTGATGTTGACGAGTTTGAATGTGCAAACCCAGTACTCCTAGTTGTGCTTTTTAATCCAGCCCGAGCTCTTTGATATTATTTTTTAATTATTTTGTTTTTGGTACTGTATATATATTTTTTCAAAGCAGTGGACTTGAAATCAATGATCTTTTTATGGAATGATTCAAAGATGTCAAGTGTCTTATAAATACAATGTCTGAACAGCCGATTGCATTTGTGTTTTAAATTGCTTGTGCGTGTGCGTGTGTGAGAGGGAAAACCACAATCAATATAAGGGGAAAAATGGTATTGTTCAAACCCACGACTTAATATAACCACTTTTGGGTCCTATCATTTTTGGGTCCTATCATGCGGATAGGATGAAGGAACATTCTTCTGTAAAAAAACATAAAACATCCTAAAGAGCAGATCCAGACGAATCTTAAGGCAGAGAATAGTTGAGTCTCACACAATGGTCCCGCCTGGCTCCGTCAAGATGGTGGTGAAGATTAAAAAAAATATATAGGGACTCTAAATTGCCCGCAGATTTATAATGAATGGAATGAAACGGACTGCGTGTATAGACAGTTTCTATTTTGTAGACTACTACTGTAGACTTAATGTCCTCATTGGCTGGTGACCGGGGCTACTGTGCCACCTGCCAATCAGGACTAACACTCAAACATTCACAAACTGTTGGCACGGCCTACAGGAGCCATTTGCGGTTTTGTTTCTTGCCCAAGGACACGTTGAAATGAACAAGCGGAGCTGGGGATCGAATCGTAATCTGATGGAAGGATCACCCGCTCGATCACTGCGCCGCGGTCTCAAATTAATCTGTAGATGCGCAATAATTCGTACCCAATTGGACTTGGTTAAAAAGACAGAAGAGTGAGCTGTCAATAAAAACCACAGGATACGTTTTTTCAAAACTTTCTTCTGTAAGATTAGCAGTGAGCCGACAAGAGATACACACATACGCAAACACGTTACCTTCCCATAGATTCAGTAAAAAGCAACAACTTTGGAAAAACTGGATGCAATGGTTGTTTCATGGTCAGTCATTTCCCTCCTTTGCTCCGCTGCCTTATTGCACATCACTTTCTGACACTGCTGCTTGGTGACCAGCAGCCCGATGTACTCCCAAGCTGGAGACAAATGTCCTGCTGCTATTGGATCACGACACGATAAGTTCCACCGCTGCTCACTGGGCTCCTCGCTGACGTGTTTCATGAAGCCTGTTTGCAACACACACACACACACGCAATGTGGCCAAACAGAAATGGACAGCAAGTAAATATTTGGCTCTGACACGATGCAAATACATCACATGATTAATAAAAAGGTTTGTGTTCAGTTGTACTTTTTACACAGTAGTACTCTCATAGTCACAAACCTATTTCAATTCAGTGGTTTATTGCCTTAAAGCTTTCCTATATATT
This sequence comes from Gasterosteus aculeatus, assembly GCF_964276395.1. Lineage (NCBI taxonomy): Eukaryota > Metazoa > Chordata > Actinopteri > Perciformes > Gasterosteidae > Gasterosteus > Gasterosteus aculeatus. Next base: position 18,093,297 of record NC_135689.1, read on the forward strand.
CTTTGTATATTTAAAAAAAATGTGTTATTGGTAAGTTAAAAAACAATGATTACAAATAACTGTTGAAAGTAGGAGATCAAATTAAAATAAATAAATTGGAGAGTCTGATTTTGAAAGCGCAAAGCACAGTTTCATGTGTTTTGCTGCATTGCCCTCCGGCTGTATAAATACAGAATTCTGGTCTTTGAGTGAGTCGCATGTCAGATTACTCTCCCTCTCTTTCCTTTTCTTTCCATCATTTCTCTCTCAGTGACAAGCCTCATACTTTAGATGGAGCCAAACCACCACTGAATGTGGCGTTGGAGAAAGATTCAAAGAGATTTAGTATCTCTGAACACAAAATGTTGGTGACAGGTGTAGTGATGGAAGATATAAAAGTATTCATATTCTCAAGTAAAAATACAGTTAAACACACTTGAAGCATCAAAGTAGAACCTTATTTTTTTCAATTTGCTGTTACTTAAGTTAATGCAGTCCAGTTTAATGTCCTCAGCCACTAGGGGGCAGTTACTCACAATGTGTTACAGTATCAGCCACTGTCTGATGTCTGCAGACACTTTTCTAACATGTTTGATCCAACTTCAATTTTTTGTTAAATGTGCTTTCGCTCGTCACCTCGCCCTCCCAACTCCTCCATGTGGGCAAAGGACCTGGTGGTCTTTTTAAAGTTGGAGAAAATGACGTTTCACTGCAAATCCACTTGTGGCTCGATCATACAATACTTATACTGATAATATGAAGACTCTCTCATTGGACCCATAATGGTCATGTATAATCCACTCTTTGTTTCTGGTTGTCTGTACTACCTATGAATTATGTAATTTGTGAATACTTAAGCCACATATATACTAATGCGCTTTTTGGCGATTGAGGCGGTGTGATTTTTTCTGTGTTGGGGGGGATTTGGGGGTAGGAAGTAAAGTGTGTGTGTGGGGGGGTAAAAACATGTCAAGTGCAATGCAATGTATAACCAAACTCGGATTTTGATAATAATTTTATCAAAATATAATTTACAAAAAAAATTTGCTTTTGCTTAATTGTTATAATATATATTTGCAGTAAATTTTTAATTGCAGGAAAATATACATCAGCTATGCATATTATTGGCTATGCTAACAATATACATCAAAGGAAACGTTGGAAGAACAATGATGTGGTTTTCTAGCATGTTCCTGGTTACCATGGTAATATTCTGAATATCCTCCTATAGTTCCAGTATGTGAACAGAGATCGTTAAAAAGACATCAAACAGCACGTGGCTTCCTTAGATGAGGGCATTTGTGAGTTGCATAATAAAGCAAGTGATTACTTTGACATCAAATGTTTTCCTTTGGACATTCTGCACAGTTCAGTGTTGGATCACATGCGAGCAAACACACACAGCTGTGATTCCATGGAAGCCTGCCCTTCAGCTCCTCTCCAACCCTGGCTTGTGACCATGACGCTGTTCGAGGGTCTCCATTATCAAGAGTGTTCCCAAGGATGATGGTTCCCCAAAACGTTCACTAATATCCTGAAGAAGCATCATCGTGAAATGTGTGTCTGCTGAAGCTGCATCACGCTTGCTTTCGACAGAAGTCCCTATTATTTTAAATTCAAATGAAAAAAAAAAGATTCATTGATTGAAGAAAGCATCTGTATTAGAGGAAAAGGAGGGCCCAGAGGAGCTCAGGCGGCATCCAACATGCCTGATCTGTTTATTGATCAGCTCATCTGATGGAGCAGTAACAGGAATACAATTATTATATAGAAATGTAATTCAACGCCTGTGATGTTTGATGAACTAGATAAACTCATCTGGTTTCACTTTCCGTTTTATTTTCCTACCACATGCTCATTCCTCACCAGTTACTTCCTGTCTTTGTTTAGTTTCCTGCCTGTTTTTCCCCCCGACATCCGTATTCATTCATTCGCTCCCACTACTCCTTAAGCCCCAAGCGTTCACCCAACCGCTGTCAGACGATCTGGTTATTGTGGTAGATTACAGGGAGAGGTGAGGGCGTTAATGTTGGAGGGGAGGTATATTGCGGCCAGATGGCTCCACCCCTCCAAGGGCGACTGTGGGTGAGTGGGGAGCACGGTCGTTCTCCGTGGGTTGTCGGTTCGATCCCCGGCTCTGCTAACCCGCATGTTGATGTGTCCTTGGGCAAGACACTTAACCCAACATTGCTCCTGTAGCTGCAACTACAGTGTGTGAATGTTAGTTACTGATGGGCAGGTGTCACTGTCTATGGTTCTCCTGTCATCAGTGTATGGGTGGGTGTGAATGGGTGAATGCGCTATACAAGTACAGACCATTTACCATATACCCCCGAGCCTTGTTGGGACCTCCGGCCTAACGAGGAGAGAGTGGAAGCAGTTGAGTCATCCAGGGAAGAAGGGGAACAAACCACTGAACGGGGTGGAAAAACGAGAGAGGGGATAGAGAAGATGTGGAAAGGAGAGAAAAAGAAGACTGAACGAGGGGTAAGAGTATCGGGATTGAGTTACGAGGGGAGCGTATCCTCCTACACACTCGATTGATTACAAATAAACTGTGTTCCACTGCTCTCTGTCACTGACTTGAGTCCTTGAACCGTCACGTGGAGGCCCCCACCCATGGGCTTGCCACATTATGTTAACTAGTAGTTTAATGAGCGTCTATAGTCCACACTACTTTGTGTTCCATTATGGCCTCTCCCTTTTTATAGTGTCGGGCTTTTTGCTGCATTCTCCTGCGTTTTTTTTTTAAACTACCAATAAAGCTCTGAACTTTAAAGAAAAGCCTTTGTTTTATGTTTCCCTGCACGCGTCTGTTCTCCAATCACTCACAACCTGCAATTACCAAAACTGCTTTCAACAGTCCAGGCTCATTTAACAATGACCTCATTTTCACATAACATTGAGGGGAGCGATGCAATGGACGCCTTTTCCCACATGTGGGTTTTTGTTCCAATGGCATTGCAGCCAACTCGCTGCTATTCACAGGTTCCCCTCAACACCCACACGGAGTTCAGCAGTTAATACGCAGCAGTGTGTTACACACCGCTGTGCAACCTCTCATGTTGCCAAGCTACTCAGAGCACACGCAGTTCATTATCTACAAAATAAGTCTGCATCTTAAGTGATGGTGTTCCTCTTTCTCTGTGTCCTCCTCCGCGTTCCCACTTGAGCAGTCTCGCAATTAGACTACAATTTGCCTTTAAGTGACGAAAATGTATGGTCATGTGGTACATGACTGATATCCACACTCTATTGGTTAGACAAACTAGATAGAGTGAGTTGTGATGCTTAGAAGAAATTACACAATTGTTGGTGCCGGGAAGCCTTTGGGAAATGTTTTTTCTGGGTGGCTCACTCAAACCCAATGGCTAGTTTCAAACGAAACAACGTTACGCCCGAATAATGGTCTGATTCCATATGGTTTGGGATTCGGATTTCATTTAGATTACAAATTAAAAGCAGATTTAAATTGGTGAGTTTTTCTTAGACCCGCCTTCTGCGGGCAATCTAGATTGACCATTGGGCAGCTAAAACATGCATGAAGACAGGACGTTACGGAATGCTATTCATAAACTGCCATTACGTATTGCTTAATAAACACGTTTCCTCGTCCATGAAATAAATATAACAAGATGTATACAACAATGGTTGCAAATGAACCATAAAAATCACATAAAATAAACTGCATAAAATATGTCTGTAATAACCTAGATAAATAAAATGAACAGTTTAATATAATTAAATCTATGCTTTGAATACACGTATTCTGCCACCAACTGGTGGAGATGTGAACACGTTTACACTGCGTCTCATTGGACTGTCTGCGTTCACTCAAGCAACACAATACGTGGAAAATCAATATCAGAGAGTGTGTGACGATAAAACACTTTGATTGAACTATATTTTTAGCTTTATTATTACCTACATTATCAACTGTATTGCATCAAACCGTGAACCGATTTTAATGCGTATTTCTGTGTACATGGATGAATGAAAATACATCCGAGGACAGCTTGCTGGCCCTTTTTGAGGGAGCCCCTGCGGCCTCTGTGGCCCGGCGTTTGGAATAAACCCAATCCTACAGAGGAAGACGAGTGAGGACACTCTTCACTGGGGAATCTCTGCAGATGTCGGCGTCCCACCAGTCAGCCTGAGCGGGAGAAATCTGCCACTGTGGGGAACAAGCCGAACGAAAGCTAAACCCGCCTACTAGGAAATCTCTGCAGATATTAATGTCCAACGGGAATACTCTGCTTCTGTGGAGCCCGGCCGCAGTGTTTACCAAACAACTGAATGTAATCTGTATTATAGGACTAACGGCATCTGTGACAAACAGCGTGCTACTGTTGACCTAGTCAACTAGTAACGCATCAGTCGGTATTTAGGCGTGACAAGCTTGCAAACCATATACAGCAGAAAGTATGTGAATATATATGTTTCCGTCCATTTAGGAACCGTTTGTTAAGCGAAACGCACCGGGACGCCCTTGGTTGTGACAGTAACGGTACGATCTAACCAACGTTAAGTTAGTATCCCCAGTAATCTGCCAACCGTGGAACCGCGGAGTTGAAAATAATCGGAATGGACCTCACCGATCGCAGTCTTCGCTCTTCGGGTGGACCGTGAAGCAGACCGGCGAAGCGCGTCCTTCCCTCTCAAGAGGGGCAGCTTGCCGCAGCCTTTGGAGGCCGGGAGGTCCGCAGGTCCGACCGATGGTCGCAAGGCGACACGCGAAAGCCGAAACACGCCTCAATGTTAGAGAATTAGCTCGTTCAAGTTTGGATGCCAGAGTAGCGAGAATACGAAATAGGACTGATCTCAGGGCGACACCGGAACGTATACATGCCGGGCGGGTCATCCGGGGTCACAGGTGACTTTGTTGGTGTAAAGGTGTGAAGCATTGCCTCTGGCGGAGGTGTTCACAGATGACGTCAAATCGCGTTGTTCCTCTGACGCAGATCAGAGCGTTGCTTCGCGACCGTTGCTAGGCATCTGATATCTGACGTTCAGATGTCTGAGTTCTGATCTCTCATGATTTCCAGAGAGAAGCAAGTGCAGGTTGGAGTTTTGACTCAAGGAGATTCACTGAACGTTGGAACAAAGGAATTATAAACTGTGTTGGACAAAGTGTTGGAAATTATCAACCATTATAATGCTGCTCCTGCCTTTGCAAACGCAGCGCTGATACTTGACCTGTCATCTGACAAATAAATTTCCCAGAACGAGAGAAGTTGTTCGGCTGAATTTTTGATAACCCCGACCAGGCTCCAAATCTTGAACACAAATTCTTACAAAACTCAAGAGAGCCATGACATTATGTTCTTAAGTGTTCGTAAACTTTTGACCACAACTGTAAATGAGCTTAGGCGGTCCGAACCTCATGCTTGAGCAGGATTGGTCAACTAGAGGAGCGAGACAGAAGCAATTGATCCCCAGCACATCACTCCTGTAGCAGTGCACATGGCTTCGGCCGGGCGGCATGTGGCTGAGCAGCTTGAGAACTGTAAGTTCCTGTTTAATGTGTAACATCAGCAGTTGTTTATCAAACGTTTCATAAAAGCTGTTGTTCAAGGTGCCAACATACTAACGTTGTATTAAACTGTTAGCCATGTTAGCCATGTGGCATTCACTGCTTTATTTTTTTGCAGCACTGAGAACTGCCAGAGACCCGCTCTCTGGGGAACCATCACCTTATCGTGGTAGAGAGGTTTGTGTGTCCCTATGACCCTGAGGGCTGTGTTGTCAGGAGCCTTGTGCTCCTGGTAGGGTTACCCTTAGCAAAGTGATCTCAGGTGAGGGGCCAGACTAAGAATGGTTCAAAAGACCCTATGAAAAAAACGAAGAGGGAAGGAGTTACCCGGCCCGGAGGAAGACGGGGCCCCCAATTGGAGCCATGCCCAGATGGAGGGCCCGACAGCGAGCGTCTGGCGGCCGGGCACAGCCCACTCTACTCTACTCCCCATAGGCTCACCACTTGTGGAGGAAACCGATGGGGTCGGGTGCGCTGCTACAAGGGTGGCAGTGACAGCGGGGGGGTCTAGACGGAACAGACCTGGGCGGCAGATGCTGGCTTTGGGGACGTAGAACGGAACCTCTCTGGGGGGGAAGGGGCCGAAGCTTGTGCGGGAGGTGGAGCGGTATCAGTTGGATCTGGTGGGGCTTACCTCTATGCACAGCCTCAGCTCTGGAACCATACTCCTGGATAGGGGATGGACTCCATTCTACACCGGAGTGGCCCATGGTGTGAGGCGCCAGGCGGGTGTGGGGATACTCATAAGTCCCCGGCTGAATGCTGCTACATTGGAGTTTACCTCGGTGGAAAAAAGGATTGCCTCCCTACTTATGCCTTCCTTTTGGAAACCCTGAATGGAGTCCTGCATGGGGCTCCAGTAGGGGACTCCATAGTCCTACTGGGTGACTTCAATGCGCACGTGGGCGGCAATGGAGAAAACTAGAGAGGCGTGATTGGGAGGAATGGCCTCCCTGATCTAAACCCGAGCGGTTGTTTGTTATTGGACTTTTGTGTCACGGATTGTCCATAACAAACACCATGTTTGAACATAAGGATGTTCATAAGTGTACGTGATACCAGTCAATGATCAATTTTGTAATCGTATCGTCTGATCTGAGGCTGCATGTTCTGGCCCCGGTCCAAAGGATTTTCAACTCACACCTCCGGCGGAGCCTCTCTCACATTCCTGTGGAGGTAGGGGACATTGAACCAGAGTGGTGTATGTTCAAAACCATTGCTGAAGCCACGGCAGTGAGTTGTGGCCTCAAGGTCTTAGGTGCATCAAGGGACGGTAACCCTCAAACTCCGTGGTGGACACCGGTGGTCAGGGAAGCCGTCCGACTGAAGAAGGAGGCCTTCCGGGTTATGACATCCGGTGGGACTCCGGGGGGCAGTTGCAGTGTACCGACAGGCTCGAAGGGCAGCAGCCTCTGCCGTGATGAAGTATGGGAGGAGTTCGGGGTAACTATAGAGAAGGACTTTCGGTCGGCACCAAAGTGCTTCTGGAAGACCATCCGGCACCTCAGGAGGGTGAAACGGTGAACCACCCAAGCTGTGTACAGTAAGGATGGGACCCTGTTGACCGCGACTGAGGAGGTTATTGGGCAGTGGAAAGAACACTTTGAGGAACTCCTGAATCCAACTACTATGCCCTCTTTGGTAGAGACGGAGGAAGGATCATCGTCCATTTACCTGGTGAAGGTCACTGAGGTAGTCAAACAACTCCGCAGTGGCAAAGCCCCGGTGATTGATGAGATCCATCCAGAGATGCTAAAATCAATGGGTGTTGGGGGGCTGTCTTGGATGACATGCCTCTTCAACATTGCGTGGAAGTCTGGGACAGTGCCAAAAAAGTGGCAGACCGGGGGGGGTGGTACCCCTGCGACTAGTCACCAATCTTGTTTGTGGTTTTCATGGACAGGATATCGAGGCGTAGTCGGGGGGAGGAGGGTCTACAGTTCGGGGGGCTGCGGATCTCATTGCTGCTTTTTGCAGATGATGTGGTCCTGATGGCATCTTCTGTCCTCCAACTCTCACTGGAGCGTTTGTCAGTCGAGTTTGAAGTGGTCGGGATGAGGATTTTAGCACCTCTAAATCTGAGGCCATGGTTCTCAGCAGGAAACCGATGGATTGCCTACTCCAGGTAGGGAATGTGTCCTTACCCCAAGTGAAGGAGTTCATGTACCTCGGGGTCTTGTTCACGAGTGAGGGAGAGATGTGTGAGTGAGTTTGGAGAATCGGAGCAGCGTGGGCGGTATTGCACTCGCTTTACCGCACCATTGTGACAAATAGAGAGCTGAGCTGGAAGGCAAAACTCTCGATCTACCGGTCAATCTTCGTTACTACCCTCACCTATGGTCATGAAGGATGGGTCATGACCGAAAGAACTAGGTCACGGGTACAAGCGGTCCAAATGTGTTTGCTCAGGAGAGTGGCTGGCGTCTCCCTTAGAGATAGGGTGAGAGGCTCAGCCATTCGTGAGGAGCTCGGAGTAGAGCCTCTGCTCCTTTGCGTCGAAAGGAGCCAGTTGAGGTGGTTTGGGCATCTGGTGAGGATGCCCCCTGGGCGCCTCCCTAGGGAGGTGTTCCAGGCACGGCCAGCTGGGAAGAGGCCCTGGGGAAGACCCAGGACTAGGTGGAGAGATTATATCTCTGCACCGGCCTGGGAAGGTCTTGGGATCCCCCAGTCAGAACGACCAGATCCACTCTGTATCGTAACCTCTCCTCTCTCACCTATCCCACCCGCTCCACTTATGTCCAGTATCTCGTCACAGGAGGCCTCTGGAACTGCCAGTCAGCTACTCGCAAGGCAGACTTCATCTCCGGCTTCGCTATCCAGCAGTCGCTTGACTTTCTCGCTCTCACCGAGACCTGGATCACATCTGAGAACACATCCATCCCAGCCGCTCTCTCCTCCGCCTTCTCCTTCAGCCACACACCCAGACCCACTGGCAGGGGTGGTGGCACAGGTCTACTCATTTCACCCAAATGAAGCATTTCTCTTTACCCTCTTCCACCATCCACCCCAATGTCTTTCAAATTCCATGCTGTAACCGTTACTCACCTGGTGCAATTAACCATTGTTGTCCTTTACCGTCCGCCAGGCTCCTTGGGTCATTTATTGGAAGAACTGGACATTCTCCTGTCCAACTTCCCTGAGAATGGCCCTCCGGGTGACTTCAACATCCAGACAGAGAAGTCATCTGACCGCTTACACCTACTTTCTTCTTTTGCTCTGTCACTCAGTCCCTCTCCTCCTACTCACAAAGCCGACAATCACCTTGACTACATCTTTACTAGAAACTGCTCTACCACTAACCTCTCTGTAACTCAACTTCATGTGTCTGACCACTTCTTCATCTCTTATCTCTCCCACTCTCTATAACTGACGACCCTGCCCCATTGACTGACAACATTCGCTTCCTCTCTCCCTCCTCCCTGGCCCCCTCTGTTCTATCAGCTCTCCCTTCCCCTGACTCCTTCTCACTCTTGCATCCGAATGCTGCTGCTGAGACTCTCCTCTCAACTGTTTCCTCCTCTCTAGACTGTCTCTGCCCTCTGACGACCCGACGGACTGGCAAATCCTCTCCGGCTCCGCGGCTGTCTCAACCGGTGCGTGCCATGAGAGCCAGCATGCGAGCATCGGAAAGGAGATGGCGTAAATATAAACGACCTGGCGACCTGCTTGAATTTCAATCTCTTCTCTCCTCTTTTTCTGCTTCTATCTCTGCTGTCAAAAGCTCTTTCTACCAATCCAGAATCAAATCTTCATTTTCTAACCCCAAAAAACGTTTCGATCTTCAGCAACCTCCTCGACCCCCTAGTCCTCCTCCCCCTCCCCCCTTCTTCCAGGGGTGACTTTGTCAACTACTTTACCAAGAAAATGGCTGACATACGCTCCTCTTTCTCAAACCCACCTCCTACTTCTTGCATCCCACTGGCTTCACCTCATCGCCCTCACTTTCCTCTTTCACCCCCCTGTCTCCTAACCAAATTCTTACCCTAGTAACCTCTGCCTGTCCAACCACCTGCCCTCTTGACCCCATTCCATCACATCTTCTACAATCTATCGCACCTGACCTTCTTCCTTTCCCCACCTGTCTCATCAACAATGCTCTGTTATCTGGCTGTTTTCCCAATTCTCTGAAAGAGGCAGGAAGAGTTAACCCTCTCCTGAAGAAACCTACCCTCAACCCTTCTGAAGAAAACAACTACAGATCGGTCTCTCTTCTTCCCTTTTTGTCCAAAACTCTTGAACGTGCGATCTTTAACCAACTCTCCTCCTATCTCCACCATAACAACCTCCTTGACCCCCACCAGTCAGGCTTCAAGGCAGGCCATTCCACAGAGACTGCTCTCCTTGCTGTCTCAGAGCAACTCCACACTGCTAGAGCCGCCTCTCTCTCCTCTGTCCTCATTCTTCTGGACCTCTCTTCTGCATTTGACACAGTCAACCACCAGATCCTTACTTCCTCCCTTCAGGAACTTGGTGACTCAGACTCTGCTCTCTCCCTTCTCTCGTCCTACCTCGACGGCCGCACCTACCGGGTAATCTGGCGAGGATCTGTGTCGGAACCTTGTCCTCTTACTACGGGAGTTCCTCAGGGTTCCATCCTGGGTCCCCTTCTCTTCTCGCTCTACACCAACTCTCTCGACGCTGTCATTCGCTCGCATGGCTTCTCCTACCACAGCTATGCCGATGACTCCCAACTAATTCTCTCCTTCCCTCCCTCGGACACCCAGGTGGCGGCACGGATCTCTGCCTGTCTGACTGACATCTCTCAGTGGATGTCCGCCCACCATCTGAAAATCAACCCCGACAAGACTGAATTACTTCTCTTTCCAGGAAAAGACTCTGCGACCCAGGATTTGACTGTCAACTTTGGCAACTCCGTGTTAACGCCCACTTTAACCGCTAGGAACCTCGGCGTCACGACTCTCACGACAGCCAACTATCCCTGACTCCCAACATTACTGCGACAACAATCCTGTATGTACACTCTCTACAACATCAGGAGAATACGTCCTCTTCTCACTCAGAAGGCTGCCCAGGTACTGATTCAGGCTCTTGTCATCTCACGCCTGGACTAATGCAACTCCCTCCTGGCAGGTCTCCCTGCTACCGCCATTCGACCTCTGCAGCTCATCCAGAATGCAGCAGCTCGACTGGTCTTTAACCTTCCAAAATTCTCCCACACTACTCCACTCTTCCGCTCGCTTCACTGGCTGCCGGTGGCTGCCCGCATCCAGTTCAAAACATTGGTGCTCACCTACCATGCTGTGAATGGATCGGGTCCAGCTTACATCCAGGACATGGTGAAACCCTACATCCCGACCCGCACTCTCCGCTCTGCATTTCCAAAACTGCTCGTCCCTCCCTCACTGAGAGCAAAACACTCAACTAGATCACGACTCTTTGATGTCTTTGCTCCGAGACGGTGGAACGAGCTCTCTGAAGACACCAGGACCGCAGAGAGCCTTCAAATCTTCCGCCGCAAACTAAAGACACACCTCTTCAGACTCTACCTCGACTAAAAGACTAACAAATTGTAGCACTTAAATTGTACTTGTAACGCCACTCATCTATAGCGAATTGTAAATTGGCTTATTTGAGGGAATTGCACTTTCTTGTTTCTTGTTCTTCTGAGTTTGTACCCTATGGTTGAATGCACTTATTGTAAGTCGCTTTGGATAAAAGCGTCAGCTAAAAGACATGTAATGTAATGTAAAGTAATAGGGTGGCAAATTAGCTGATGTACTGAAAAGTTTCCAATTCCATTACAACCGTGTAAAACGTTCATCAAAGTTACGATCAGTAAATGTTGAGTAAATTTGCAAAACGATATACAGCCACTTTTAGATAATAAATGAAAACCAGTGTTACATGCCTGCAGAGCTTTTCTGTTGTGTTATTCTGCCCCTCCCCCTTGTCTTGCAGGTGCTCCCCAGATCCAGAGGTAATGGAGGTGATTGGTAAGGAGGTAGAGGGCATAGGTAAGTCGGGGATACCCTGTACACTTTTGCACGTAGAGTTTTCATGTCTAGAAACACTAGGTTTAGTGGTTGTTGCCACCCCCATCCCCATGTTTTGTACACTGCTGTTTGTAGAGAACTCAGTCAGCCTTTTGTTTTGTTGTTTTATGAAGTCAGATTTAGTTAGGCCTAGTTTTGGTTTGTTAATTTTGATTATTTGACACAACTATATTGTCCCTACCTCCACCACATTTGTGAATCGTCAGTTCTCTGTTAATAAACAGTTAATTTATGAAAACCACTTTGACTCTGTTTAATTTTGGTTGTTGTTGTTAAAGTTATTTTCTCACTTGGTGGACGTAACAAATGTTCGGGATCTGAATTCTTATGAACAACTCAACAACACACTTGACATTATTACCTTATTCCGTACTGCACCATCCAAACAGCTGTGCCATGTCCCAAGCAGGGGGCCCCCAAAGGAGAATGAAATATCCAATGGACGTCCATGTGTCGCTCCTCTGGTTCCAGGACGATCGAACACTGTTTGGTCAACTTCCACATCCATGTCGGCATTGAGCTGATACAAATCCATAAACACTTTATCCAGCCGACACTGAAGAGTGTCCTTCTTAATCGTGCTTCTAAATCGTTTGCTAACAATTGATTTGAAATGGTTTGTAAAAACAAAACCATGTAGCCAAATCCTAACAACAACTTCTGCTAAGGAGCTAACTTCAAGACAGAAATAGTAGACCAGGAGCGATCACACTCCTGTGACCAATCCTGCTTCAGACCGAGGTTAGGACCTCCCACCTTATTAGCATAGATGATCACATAAATAAATGTAGAAATGTAGGCAAACAAGAAATGCAGAAATATATGATACAGACCCATAAATGAAGAAATGTAGGCGAACAGAAATTTAGAAATAAATATATAATATGCATTTATTTATTTATACATTTATTTATTTATACTTGGGTAATTTTTTGTCCTCTATACATTTGTCATTTGTTTTGCATTGGGGTGGATTGACTGTTCTCTGGGTGTTTTAGTTTTTGATATCTGTTTTCATTATTATTACATCCGTTTTGTTTGCTAACAACCGTGTTCTTCTTTTCCCTTTTCGTCCCAGGGGGAAGGGAGCCGTTGTGGCTAGACTAGAGGCCCATGGGCATACATCACCCGCAGTGAGTCTCTGTCTAGGAACACTAGCTTAGACCTGGGCAGACCACCACCTGTATTTTTGGTTAGCGTGCCAAAGCTACGGCACTATATATAGGAACTAGCCTGTGTATTTTTGTTTGTTGCTTTGGTTCTGCCCAGCCCTTCTCCCTGCAATCCGTGTGATTAGAGAATAATATAGTAATCTATACATGGTAAAACTCTTGTGTCCTACTTGCACCACGACCCCCACATGCCCCCTGTAGTGATCTACAGTCTGAGTTTGGTCTATATTTAGTTTAGTTACAATCATATTGTCATTTTCTTTTGCAAATAGAATGATCTGTGGTCTTCTTGGACATATTGCATGACACAAGTAGTTAAAAAGTTTGATCCATTTTCACAAAACAGTGCAACTCTGCATATTTCAAAAATCAAATCTGTAACTGGACTGTACTTGTGTAGCACTTATATTCTTCCAAGTACTTAAACTACATGTTTAACCCATTCACACACATATGACAAGAGCTACCGTACACAGCTAATGCACATTCATTGGTGAAAATTACAAAATGATCTACTTTCATCCGACAAAGGTTTCGTCTTTGTTACCCTTGCGTTTGATACATTGATCATTGCATCCTGTTGCAGAGACTGGAAAGTCTGATTGATATCTAAGGAAGCGCAGTCAGCTGGTTGAAGTCTTATTCATCCAATTGATTCCAGTTGGGCCCGCAGCGCATTCAAAGTCAGTCGTCTGTGATATAGTTTCTCTGGATGGAATTGCTCTGGTATCCAGCAGCACTGTAACAAATATTGGAATTTCTTTTTTACCAGGATGTGTCCTTTAACTCTCAGATAAAACAAACTTCAAGGACTGCCTTTTTCCACCAATACATCAAAAAGCTCATGTTTCAAAGGAATGCAGAAGAATTGGTTCATGCATCTGTTACTTCTAGACTAGATTCAAGGGTGTAACCATGGTTTAGACATTGGGGGGGTCCGCTGGACGCTACGGCCCCGCTGAGCGGAGCGAGCAGACACTCAGAGTCCTGATGCGTTTCGCTTAACAAACGGTTCATAAAAAGGAAACATATATTTTACATATTTTCTGCTGTATATTGAAGGGGGACAGATTGGTATTTTCTCTATTGGGGGGGAACCGACCCCCCCCCAAAGGATGCGTGGTTACGCCCTTGACTAGATCACTGAATCTCGCTTGCAAATGAATTGCTGTATCAAGGGAAAATGGTAAACGTCTGCAGCTGTAGCTTATGAACGTGTATTGCATACACAGCAAAAGCTTTAGAGTTAATTTTCCGGTGTCAGGCAAAAGTGTTCAAGTGAGGGGTTGAAATTACACTACGAAAAGTTGATTCAACTGTTATCCAGTGTCAGAGGTTTTTAACTCTACATAGAGTGTATTTAACACTGATCTGTGACACGTAGTATAGTTAGATTAACTCTTTGATAAGTTTGAAATGTAACTGTCACACTTCTTGGTGTTGTGTTTAACCCTACGTACAGTGTATTCAATACTTACTCCCACATGGCTTAAATACACTAGGGAGGCGCAGGTGATTGACACAGGTGGAAACAATCATGACACAACAGACAATCACAGGGGATGACAGGCTAAGGCAGGAAGTTACCAGGGAGACAAGAAGCAGAAAACTACAAAATAAAACAAGACGTGAACCCCAAACCTTGACAGAGTGTTGATTTAACACTGACAAGATTGGGACAATATAAACACAAGCTTTTAGCTTCAATTTAAGTCTCTAAAATTAGCTGTGTAGGTGAGTAGATCACAATGTTGGGACAGTTTGATGTCTTTGTTTCAATCGCTGTTTGTAGCAACATAGAAGCATTTTGACATTAATTAAATTCCTGTAAATACCATTTATCAGCATCTATGCATGAGGATGAGAGCTCTAACATTTAGTCTTGAAAACACTTGTTAGTCAAGTTTAAATGTAATTCAATTTTAAAATTGTTTTTGTATTTTAGAATATCGTCCACATGCGCGTCCTGCTAACATGAAAGTGATGGTACAGCCGACGCACAGGTGTTAACAGTAAGTGAAGTGGTGGTTTTTGGAATTAGATATTTTATAATGCGCCCTCGTTTTAAACTCCCTTAGGACATCCACATATTGGGAACTATTGTGAATAGTACGTAGGGTTTAACAAGTGTCATTTGGGGTTTCAAGACAAACGGGATGGAAGGAAAATTGTGGGAAATTACATGAGAGAGAATGAGGATCAGGCCAGACGTAAGTCATGAGAGGAGAGCGTGTCAACAACGTGAACATGAATGTTTTTAAGTCATTAATTGCGTCCCAAATGTAATGTGGCCCTTTGAGCTGCTTGTTTGGGTTCTACATTTGTGAATGGTGCAATTTCCTCTTTTCTGTGGGTTTGAAAGTGTAATTTTGTAGCTCACAGAAAATTAATTGCAAAAAAGAGGGACGGTGGGATTAGGACAAATTAATGTCAGTACAAAAAAGACACGGCAACAATCAAATTATAAAGTAGACATGAATGGACTGGCGCGCTGCTTTGCAGAGTAAGCTGTATGAGTGCTTACGCTTGTGCGTCTCCCATTAAAGCCTACAGTGGTCTCCCAGAGTTCTATTCTAAATGCACACTAAGACCCGGCTTAGTCTTTTGGTCAGTGTAAGTATAGCGTAGAAATAAAAGTAATCAAATTGTGTCGCTGAATTTTTGTGTGTCCTCTGTCGCTGACAGTGCAGTCTTAAAGTTTTACGCCAGTCTCTCTGATTACTGTGTCGCTCCTTACCTCACACTGACAATATAATTAACCCCAAAAATGCCTCAAAAATCTCTCTTAATTAAAAGTTGTATATAAGAGTGCCTTTCTCTACAACTCCTGCCTCAAACTGACACGATGCAGAAACTACAGGCGTTTCCATATGATTGGGTGTTGCAAAACCTCTTGAGAAGACCTCCTCCATACAACTCCTAGAACTGTTGATTAAAGAATTGAGATTGTGCTCATTCAATTTTTGAAGGATTCTTTAATAACTGCTGAAAACTCAAATGTAAAATGTGGTTGACTAGTTTACAGTAGCTTAGGTTAAACAGCTATTTAGATGTAGTGGCAGACACTGCTATTCAGTCCTACCACTTACCCCCCAAGTATACTGCTGGATACATCTGATCCGAGTTTTAATGATACTCCAACAAAACATGCTTTGTACTGTGGGGTCAAACCCCTCGATCAGAACATTGCGGCCTAGTGCTTTTCACTAAAACAAGAAAGATGTATTAACTAACAGAAGCAGGTACAGTTATGAAGTGAATTAGGCTAAGAATAGTGTCATATTTTGCAAAATAGAGAATATCCTGTCCCTCGCCCACGTCTATCTGACTATCTTGTTCCCCAGGATCTGGGCTGGATTCAAACTGTTGATTTTGCTCAGGAAGGTTCGTAACTGAGGGAAATGGCCACCATGATAAGAGCAGTTTGAATTCTCTAAATCAGTGATTCTCAGCTGGTGGGTCGCGGACCTGTTTTTAATGGGTGGGTGTTTTGTTTTTTCATTAAACTTGTTTTTGTGTTGGCATACGTATTGTGTCTCCATACTATCTCAGGTTCAAACTGCACCATATTTTCATTCAATAAATTTGAGAAGTTGAGAATGTTCCTCGATTTGGGTCGCGGCTTGTCATTAAGGGGTGATGATGGGTCCCGGAGCCAGACCAGTTGAGAACCACTGCTCTAAATGCTAAGGAAAGGAGCTTCAGTGCTCCCTTACTTGGCTCCTTCAGCATGGGAACCACTTGACCATCCTTTACAAAAGGAAAAGAGATAATTCCGTCCCAATTCTTTCCTGCGGCAACATATAAATAGTGACGTATCATTTGGCCGTTTATGAGAAATATTGTTCATGACGGAGAAACGCAGATCATGTAAGTAACCGTTTGCACCTGGTTGTTTATGCCGTCTGCATGACTCAGCTCTGTAACAACACATGAAGACATCGAAGATGCTTCTTTGTAGTCCATCTTTGGATAAATTGTAGTTTGACCACTGCGGACTGACGTCACTAACGTGCGTCTCCCGTCGCATCAGAACAAAGTAGCTTAGTGAAAGTTGATGTCAGATCCCAGAAACACCATGGTTGTCTTTTCCTAACTCCTCATGAATTCTCCTAACCGTCTTTCCTTGAGCCTGTGACGATTCCCACAGAGGACGAGTAATAGTGGTTAGGACGAGTGCACAGCAGACAAGAACACGTCACAAAGAATAAATGAATAACATCAGAGAAAGCCATGTGAGGCATGATTGAACGGCATTGTTTAAAAAAACTGAAACATCTACAGGTAAAATAAGAGCAACGTGGGAGTTTACAGCCCAGAACAGACGTTGGCTGCATTTGAAACCATTTTATGCTGGTGGTCAACCATTAATGAAAGTGTTAAGTTACGTTTTGTAAACTCTAGCTGTGATGCAATGGAAGGCCTGCATGAGCACTTTGATAAAACCTCTATTACCCTCCGCTCTCTTTGGACCTTGCTGGATTTAAGCAGATTTCTTGCCTTTGACCTAACCACAGCCACTACCATTTTACACGTACAATTCCCCTGTTAGAAAGCAATGCGTGCTACAACCCAAATTAAATCCCTTATGGCTTAAACATGCCTGTCTATCCCAGTCTGTCTTTCCCTGCTGTTTGCTTTCAGTAACTGCAACACACACACACAGAAAAGATACACACAGAAAGATCACACGCAGAGGGTACATGAGCGCTGTGCTCGGCATCACATCAAATATCTTCTGAATCGGACACTATACATCAGGTGCTATCTTTTGAGTGTGGCTCTTATTCACAAGTTTATTGCCAGTCATGAATAAAAATAACAACCAAATGATGAAGTCATTACAGTTTGGGATGCACTCATCCTGACGTTTATTGATGAGTAAGAAGACATGCTTGTCACGATTGCGGGGTGGAAGGCAGGACTCAAACGCAGACTTTTCCAAAACAAAAGACTTTAATAGTCAAAAAACACAGGAACCGGGGGCAAAAGCACACAGGCGAGAAACTACGGCGATCCAAGACGAAAGACAATGACGCGACAAGTGACACACGGCTTAAATACACAAGGGAGGTGCAGGTGATTGGACACAGGTGGAAACTATTAGACGAACACAGGGGATGACGAGACAAGGCAGGAAGTGAAGTTACCCGGGGACACGAGTGGCAGAAAACTACAAAATAAGACAGGAAGTGAACCACACCGTGACAGTACCCCCCCCTCAAGGGCCGACTTCCAGGCGGCTCACACTAGAGCGAAACAAGGGGTGGGGGGGAGGGAAACCCGAGACGTTGGTCGGACCACCCGGGAAACTCTGGCGGGCGGCCCGGCGGGCGGCCAGACGAGCGGGGAGCCTCTGGGGGTCGGCCCGGCGGGCGGTCACCAATCTGGCTCCGGAGCGGCGACTGCAGGGCACGGAATGTCTCTAGAATGGCAGACTCTGAGACACGGGAAACGTCCGGGGTAGTAGTCGTCGTCGGCAGCTCGGGGACACGGAACACCTCCGCAGTCGGTGGCGGCTCAGGGACACGGAACACCTCCGCAGTCGGTGGCGGCTCAGGGACACGGAACACCTCCGCAGTCGGTGGCGGCTCAGGGACACGGAACACCTCCGCAGTCGGTGGCGGCTCAGGGACACGGAACACCTCCGGAGTCGGTGGCGGCTCAGGGACACGGAACACCTCCGGAGTCGGTGGCGGCTCAGGGACACGGAACACCTCCGGAGTCGGTGGCGGCTCAGGGACACGGAACACCTCCGGAGTCGGTGGCGGCTCAGGGACACGGAACACCTCCGGAGTCGGTGGCGGCTCAGGGACACGGAACACCTCCGGAGTCGGTGGCGGCTCAGGGACACGGAACACCTCCGGAGTCGGTGGCGGCTCAGGGACACGGAACACCTCCGGAGTCGGCTCCAGCTCGGGGACACGGAACACCTCTGCAGTCGGCGGCGGCTCAGCCCCCCCCATAACCCACCCCGTAGCCCCCCCCTCAAGGGCCGGATCCCAGACGGCCCTCAAATCACCAACGGGAGGGTGGGAGAGGACCATGGGATGGGAGGGGGGGAGCCCGAGTCTCGGAGCGGGGACTGGCCGAGTCGGGGGCATGGAGCGTGGGGCCGGTACTGGTCGGGTCGGGGGCATGGAGCGTGGGGCCGGTACTGGTCGGGTCGGGGGCATGGAGCGTGGGGCCGGTACTGGTCGGGTCGGGGGCATGGCTGAGAGTCTCGGAGCGGGAGATCGCTGCGGCGGCCCAGCGGGAACGGGAGAACGCTGCGGCGGCCCAGCGGGAACGGGAGAACGCTGCGGCGGCCCAGCGGGAACGGGAGAACGCTGCGGCGGCCCAGCGGGAACGGGAGAACGCTGCGGCGGCCCAGCGGGAACGGGAGAACGCTGCGGCGGCCCAGCGGGAACGGGAGAACGCTGCGGCGGCCCAGCGGGAACGGGAGAACGCTGCGGCGGCCCAGCGGGAACGGGAGATCGCTTCTTCCGCTTGCTCCTCCTAGGGTTAAGGAGGTCCCGGAGCTCGAGGCAGGCGAGCTGATAGCTCCTGGGACCAAAAACACAGTTTGTTTTCCGCTGCCGGAAGGGACTCCTTACGTCCAGGTAGTCCGGACCGTAGTCTGGCAGCGGGTCTGCTGAGCCCTTCTTTGGTCGCTTCATTCTGTCACGATTGCGGGGTGGAAGGCAGGACTCAAACGCAGACTTTTCCAAAACAAAAGACTTTAATAGTCAAAAGGTCAAAAACACAGGAACCGGGGGCAAAAGCACACAGGCGAGAAACTACGGCGATCCAAGACGAAAGACAATGACGCAACAAGTGACACAAGAGACACACGGCTTAAATACACAAGGGAGGTGCAGGTGATTGGACACAGGTGGAAACTATTAGACGAACACAGGGGATGACGAGACAAGGCAGGAAGTGAAGTTACCCGGGGACACGAGTGGCAGAAAACTACAAAATAAGACAGGAAGTGAACCACACCGTGACAGTGCTCTTGGCTGCCCTGCTTTAAATGGACTGACTGGGGCTGTCACACTCGCAGAAACGACTGTACCAACAGCCCTGAACCCAAATGCATGATTGCTGAGACCAAGTTCAAAATCAAAGTTTATTTACAAAAGGAAACAAGGTCAATCAGTACAACAATCCAAATTCATTATGTTTCACAATAATTTGTCATTGTAGTTATGTTGAGGTATGTCAAAGTACTTTTAGAAATAGTGCTTTCAAGCAGAGTTAAGAGGCTGTCTCTTTATATTTAATCTCATCTGTAAAACAAACAGAATTTTGGACTGTGGATAACATTGTGATGTTTTTTTGTACGCCACACTTCTGCCCTAACTCATTGTGTGTAAATGATGTACCACTGTGAAAAGCCACGACTCTTTTACGGTTTGGGTTTTACAGTCCTTCAAAGAGGTAATCAAGATTGCAGAATCGTGGATTACTATATTCTGAGGATCCACTGGACAGAGCAGCTTGTGACCTTTAAATTATCTCTCCACTCCACTTCACTGAGCTCCCTCGAGACCAACTATTCCCGCGTCCACAAAAAAAAGTGTTTCTAAGAGTAAAATGAAAGCATTTGCTTTTTGGGCTATAGTTTTGGAACCTGTAGTTTGGCATTTTGGCCATTAGCATCCTGTTTTATGCAACAAGAAGTGGCTCAGGAGGTTTTGTTCAACTTAATCAACTCAACAACATAATATAATCTTTTATAGTGATTTTTTTTATAAACTTGTATGAACAGGCAAAAAGCTGCGTCATTCTATGTTGTTAGGGACTACGGAAAGGTGTGAGATGCCTTGAAAAAAGAGAAAACCCTTTTCAATGGGAAAGAACAACAACTGCAGCAAGGCCGGCGAGGCGAGTTATGAGAGGGAAGCTTGTAGAATTCCTCCCAGACAAACATTTTATTGGTGTAGCACCTTCTAGTTCCTTCTGGGGAACGCAATAGTAGTGAGAGGGGATTTCTTCAAAAGTGGCACAAACGACAAAAGATGAACTGATTCTTTTTGGTGATCCAAGGTCAAGATCACAGGGACTCGATCTCTCTGGAACGAGTTAGGAATGAGAATAAGAAGGGGACCAGCAGTCATCCCCACCGTAGAACCTGTAGAGATGTTTGGAGAACACGTCTAGGTACAATTTTTCCCTGAGAAACCTGCAGAAATTTGGTTTCGACACAAATGAAAAGTCCCTTTAAGGCCAGCAAGGACATTTGTGACAACACGTACTAAACCTTCATCGAGATCATGATGACATTCTTATTCAGGTGCTGGTTCCACTTCACCAGCCTCCAGAAAGAAAACCACGTCCAGAGCGCAGTGTGAGTCCACCACAGCGTGCTTCCTAAGTGGCTTCATGCGCTGAGCACTTCTCTCCCAGCACGTGATGCTGCTGCTGTGATCTATGGGCACCAAATCACTACGCACCTACATGTTATAGATGTACTCGCACAATATACGTATGCTGCGTCCTCTCCACTAGACTTCTGCCAAGCAAACATTTGGATGTTTAGGATTGTTTTTTAAATGAGTTTGATGTTTCAATTATGATTGCTCTAATATCAATCTCATATCATTCTCACTATTACTGAAATATGGACACCTTATTTTCTTTATTCTGACATAATTATTATCGTGATGTGTAAGATTTCGCACTACTATCTTTGTTTTATACTATTTGATCTGTTTATTAGTATAATTATTAAAATCTGCACAGCTTAGTTTTGGACTATTATTGTCTTCTCATATCATAATGAGTAAAGATTATTTTGAACTATTATTATTATTCTATCAATATAATACAACAACCAACCTTGACCAATAGGTCATATTTGTACTTTTCTTTTAAACATATTTCAGTATTTTTTAATCAGCAGATTTTAATTTTTTTTTCACAGCAGCAGAGAACATTATGAGGCTTGGCAAGACTTTCAGAGAGCTTTACAGGCCAGTATAAAGTGCAATGTGAACACAGGAGTTCAGAAATAGGAAAATAATTCTAATTCTGACACTGAAAAGAGCATTGCTTTTCTCTTAAATAACATGATCAGAGAGTGTTGCGTCATGGTTGAATCCAGCAGTGGGAAAGAGGAAAGTGGCTGTAGAATTCGCAGACCCAAACACCGCACCACCTCTTTTTTATTAAGCCCTTTTAAACGGGTTATTTTGAGAGTACAAACGGATTAATAGCACAGCATGGAGGAGTTTCACGGGCTCAAAGGAAATGAGGATGCTGCACAAAAGCAAAATTTTTCATTCACTAATCAATCTCAAGATCTTGCTTCAGCTTCAATGACATTTCTACTTTCAGATACATTTAATTAAAACACAGCTAACTAAAATTAAAAAAGGGCATAAAATAATATCTATACATGCTTTCCAAATTCCTTCATAGTGTGGAAGTTTAATTGAAATTCTATTTTTTTTTTTTACTTCAAATCGCTGTTGTGGGAATTGAATGTTGAAAAAAAGCCACCAAGTCAGAACAGTAGTTGGGAGTCAAGCACAGCAGCCTTGATGATCTATTTATTCAATTATTGTCTTTACCAACCCTGTCCACGGCCCCACAACAAGCTCAAAATCTTTGTGTTGCTTCCAATAATAAACTTTGTCCCTGCAAGGTCACAGTCAATCCAATCTACTCTGTTTTACTTGTGTAAATTAAAGATGGTAACATGAATCCACAAGGAAACAAATGGAAAACATCTGCGTGTTCAAGAACAAGCAAAATTATTTCAAACGAACGTAAATATAAATCCCCACAGCTGGCATACTTCTAGCTTTCCCCAGAGCTTTGACCCACTCGTGGTAAATTGAGTGGATGGTTCACCTCTGCATTACATTTCCTTTCATTAATTTCTGTCAGTTTATAAGCAAAAACAAGGGGACTTTACTGCCTCTTGGTAAACTGCGTGTTGATGCCATACATCAATACATACACATTTCAAACCATGAAATTGGTTGATCACAGATAGGGCAGCTTTCCCCCTCTAGCATGCCGTTTGTCAGTCCGCCTGCTGTTAAATGTATTCTACGCTGCAGCAGTTATATAAACGACAGAGACGCTTACCAACCACACATTCCCCGTTGTTCCCAAGCATATGGGTGTGCAGCATCTAATCCGAGGGCAAAACACGCGTATCTCTCGGGTTCGAGAGCGAAGAAGGCAGAGACAGCTGTGACTAAGCTATGCTGACAGCTCTGTGGTGGTACGCGGTCGAGGAATAATTGTTTGCCCTTTTTTTGATGTTCACACAGCAAGAAAACACAGGTGGTTACAAACAACACACCGTCTTCTATACGCCGCCAAGCTGCATTACATTAACCATCTATGAAATAAGAAATCCAAATAGTGTTTTTTATTCCTTATTTCCGTGGTAGTGCTTCTGAACCAGAAGTGGACCAGGGAGAGGGATCCCTCCTCTGACGTTCTCCGTAAAGTCGTCTTTCAGTCTTCCTCAAGAAATGAGCCACACTTTTACACCTGTTTTTTGTCAATTGCTGAATTGTCCTTCACAACCTCTTCTATAGACAATGGAGGCCTTATGGAAACTCATAATACATTAAAGAAGGAGATGACAGCAATGCTGAGCCATGACTTGGAAACGGGGATTTAGGAGGGCAGCCGGAAGTAGCAGTATCTGCTTCTGTTGACTGCATTCCAGCTACTCAAGAGCATGAATATATGCAGTGGTAAAATGAAATGTTATTTATTTAGTATTCTGTCACCGGAAATCAATCAGCAAAAAGGATGAAAATATGTGGGTATGTTCTGAACCAGTATTGCTTTTGGTTTTGGTCCAATACTGACAGATTGATTTAATATGAAAAAAGATATAACCCGATCCAATGTCATGCAATGTGAGTGTTTTGAGGGGGTGTCTTCAGCGTTGGGATCCATACTCTTGATTAAACACTTGCAGAAGCATCTTGAAAAAGAAAAGTGTATAAAAAATACTGTTGGGCCGCAAACCTTGAGTAGTTCAATTCATTGGGCTGGATGAGAATTCCTTATCTGTGTGTGGAAAACGCCTAATCAATCATTCTGAACGTCGGCATTTCTTATCTAAAATGACCATTCCGAATGAGTGCACTAAATTATCTGGATTCATTTGAATGGTTGGAAAACCTCGCCCTGGGTAGTGACATCTTATATCTGACTGCACAGTGTTTTGACTCAACCAGCGCTGGAGGCTTCATAGTTTTTCGCAGGCAGAGTCCATTGCTACTGTAACAGATAAGATGTTACATGCAAAATATAAATCATTCTAAGGTGATATTCCCTCTCTAATTGCTCCATGCACCCCCTGCAACTTGTTGTAAACGGGGGACTGCTGTTGCAATGTGGTGTGAACCCTCTTTCAGCAGAAACAAATGACGTCACTTGACTTCAAGTGCTCGTGAGCGCCGAGGACACACAAGTGGTGCCTCCAACAAGAAGTACAAACAAGGTGGAACTCAAAATATTATACGATGAAGAGCCGAGCACGGAAACAGTCCTTGTGGTTATATACAGCAGAGTAAAACCTGTCACACAGATTGAAGTTGCGAATATTTCATGTTTAAGCGCATAAAAAAATGCTATAAAAATACAGGGACACACACTTTTGGCCTTTTTCCTTCTAATTCTAACTGAACAAAATAATATCAGTTTGGCTGTTTTGATTATTTAGGGCATCAGAATCCGATATTTCGAAAATCCTTTTTACAAAGAAATCCCACACGTCAGTACATGTAAAGGAAAATGGGAAAGAGAAACCTCTCAATATCAAATGAGGACTGGTTAGTGTGTTTAAATTATCACGGTAATTTGATTGGATATTAGAAGAAGTGGGCATGCCTGAGGAGTGATTATCAGATGTCACACATGAGTATATTCTTCCTGGCTGAATTTGCGCTGTAGCTTTATTTTACACCCGTATATGTACATGCAGGAGTGCGCTTGGGCTGAAAAATCTGAAATATTTGGAGTTAATCTTTTTTGACACAATGATGCCACCTGACGTTGTGCTCAACACAGTGCCCAAATAACACGATCAAGCCGGTAGTGTTCAACGTGTTTGTGCGTCGATGTTTAGAATCTTGTGGTGCCAAAGACGATCGTCTACATCCGAGGTCGACTACCTGCTGAGTCGGCTTGGCGCCTGCCTTAAATGTGTGTCAACTTTGTCTCCTGTTTGCAAACATTAAATATGCTGTTTTGATGATTTTACACCGGTGACGGGTGAGATTTGTTTCTAACAGGCCCCTTTGGGTCGGGTCTTGTAAAAAGCTGCCGTCAGTCATCCCAGGAATGAGCGGCATGTTTTGTGTGGCCCCTGTGTGTTAGGTGATGAAGGACAGTCTCAGCTCAGAGGAAAGTGTTCCTACTGTTGAAAAGAGAGCATCCACAGCATTTCTAAAGCCCACATTTCTACCGCGCTAATGGTCTGGATCACAGACATTCTCGCAGTGGTGAATACGCTGAATCCAGTGATAATCAGAAATCTTCTCAGCTGCCGTAGCCCTGATATGGTAGGACGATATTCTCTGACAAATTATTTCAGATAAAGGAAGATTATCCTTAAGATTGCGGATGCACCTCATTGCTTCTGTCACATTGGCATCCGACCGAGGTCTGAAAACCAGCAATCGTCATCAGTTAAAGCTCCTTGCTTAATTAAGAAGAAGTCGCTAACCACAGAGGAATGGTTATTTTCCATGTTATAATCTTTTGGTTGATAGTGTGAGCGCCGTCTTGATGAACTGCCTCAGCCTGCCTCACGTCCCGCTCTGCACCTGTCAAGGATTTATGTATGTGAGGTTCATCACAGGCAGAAAAGGTCCATATTAATCCCTCAATGGGGAAATTAAATCTTTACACTTTGCGTATTCTGGGGCCCGTGCTTGTAAAGAATAACAATGAGCATGAGCATGCACACACAGGACACATTGACATGCATTAGAGGATGACTAACAGTGAACCTGTAATCATTGCTCACATTTGGTAATTGGAAAAACTTTTACCTAAAATGGTCCAATTTCTCATCAATGCAATCCTTTAGTGAAACAAGTAAATCTTATTCAAATTACGTTATTTGTAACTCTCAGGATTCTTCTTCTACAAAAGCAACGAGCATCATCATGTAGTCAAGTCAAGTCAAGTCAAGTCATTTTATTTTGTATAGCCCAGAATCGCAAATTACAAATTTGCCTCAGAGGGCTTTACAGTCTGTACACATACAACATCCTCTGCCCCGAAACCCACCATCGGCACAGGAAAAACTCCCCAAAAAATGAAAAAACCCTTACAAGAGGGAAAAAAGGGAAGAAACCTTAGGGAGAACGTCAGAGGAGGGATCCCACTCCCGGGATGGACAGACTACAATGGATGCCATGTGTACAGAATGAATGAACATGTAGCACCTCTCAGACCTAAAAAAGATCCAAGTTCTTCTTGCGAGGTTCTTCTTCACTAGCAACTTCTTGATTCCGACTTTTAGCCTCTCTCCTGTTCGACTAGTCGGTTATTAGTATCAAGCCTAGCAATCCCTTGAAAAGCAATCAAATAGCACTCAGGATTTGATTAAACATTGCATAGGTTTATTTATTCATACTTATTTACTTTCTGCATGTATTCTCATATGTATACTGTGGTAATCTGGGGAGAACAAGTACTTGATACACTGCCGGTTTTGCAGGTTTTCCCATTTACAAAGCATGTAGGGGTCTGTCATTTTTATCATAGGTACTCTCCAAAAGTGCCTTGCTTAAGGGCGACTCCGCCTTGCCCGGAAGGGAAAGTGGCCAGTGCAAGTCTCTCAGGTCCCAAGCTGAATCCCTACTGACAGAGCTACTGCCCCTCAATCAGTGTTCAAGACACTAAAACACAATGAGCATGTCGATGGATAAAATCTACCTCCTCCAGAACATAAAAACTAAAACAACCTTAACGTTCCATGTAATTACTTACATGCTACAACAAATATGACTTGACTCCTTGAGGTTAACATCATTACGGTGCTCTCAGAGGAATAGTGGGACACATTTGAGCAAACGACTGAGACTGTAACCTCATTAACACTTACTGTGGAGAAACAAGCTGCATTGACACGTGCATGGATGGTTATACTCATATAAAAACAATCAGCTTGAGATTTGTTCAAAGTTCATCTTGCTCAGCTGCATACTCAAAGCATGATATTTTCCCTAATCTAACCAACTGGTTTTGGTCATTTATTCTACTATATTAACTGCCACCATTCAACGTTTTATGTTGATTGCGGTGAAGAAACTCTTTTAAAAGTAGCCCAGTAGCCTCATACTGCCTGTGAGTGTTTGCCACAGGCCGGAAACCCGGTTGGGGGGGCGCTGGGGTGGTGCAGTTTACTTGAGGACAGTGTATGTTCCATGTAGTGGCGGAAAATCAGGAGGCCTTTGACCACTTTATAACTGGGACCAATCAGTTGGGTGAAACATATTAGGAGTCTATTTTATCAAGTGTTATTTCATGTGATTCGGTTTGTTAAAGAATAAACATTCTTTGATTTTAATTGAAACATTTTTTTGGCCTGTTTGTGAATGGACCTCGGGTCAGAGAGGAGCCTGTCGACAGGGAAGTCTGAAGGCCACATTGCCTAAAAAAGAAGTATAACCGCATATAGCTTGATTATATTTAATCCAGATCAAAGGTTTTTTACTCAGTGATCGGTCTGGTTACCATGACATCCTGCCACTATATAATATTATATAATTCTTATTATAATATAATAAAGTACAAACATAAAATTGAATGGAGGGAAAGGGTTTTAACTTAAAGTAGTACACAATGGGAATGTGAAATCATCGGCCGCTTAAATTAAAAAAATAATTCTGTTGAATAAAGAAACTAACTAATTTGACAATGATTGTTATATATAATCTTTAATCATGTTATTAGAAAGTTGTCATGTCATGGTGTGCATAGGATGAACTCACGTTGGTGATCATATGACATTTCAACTGGTGATTTAAGCGTTTAAATAAGTCTGCTTTACCAGAGACATTCATGTTCTCAACATAAGGCCTGATATCATCAAAGCGATTTTGACATTAGCGCCATCAAAAGTTAAAAAATGTTCAGACTCCGTCACAGA
The DNA here is from genome assembly GCF_964276395.1 of Gasterosteus aculeatus. Taxonomy (NCBI): domain Eukaryota; kingdom Metazoa; phylum Chordata; class Actinopteri; order Perciformes; family Gasterosteidae; genus Gasterosteus; species Gasterosteus aculeatus. Next base: position 18,121,119 of record NC_135689.1, read on the forward strand.
AATGCACCCTTTTTTTAGTTTAGGTTCGTCTCCTCAAAGCTTCAAACCTTGACTTCAGACACACGCTTGATGTGGCTGATAATGCCGCTGGAATAAAATATCACAAAATCATGAGGTCTGTTTTTCAAACGTATACATCCCTACAAACATAATGAATTATATGATCACACATATCAATTTACAAAGGTTACAGCACAATTAAGACATGTTAGTTCACTTTTCAGTGGGGCAAAATAATGTCAAGAGCTGCAACAACGTTATTTGTTCATTGGCTAAGATTAATTAAAAAGGCAGCCGGTGCAACATGTGGCATGAAATGATGGGTGGAAGTACGAGTTGATTCAGCTAAATGTAATTTAACTGTATAGTCATTTCTCTTATGTAAAATGTTACTAATAGCCATTTACTAGATATTTATTAACACCAGGCAGTTAATTGTTCTTTTCCCTGTATTGATGTTTAGAACGCTAGTTAAGATCCTCTACATTGCAACTAGTCTGTCTATTCCAATTCCAATATTGAATCAATAGCTAACTGCCTGTGGGTGATTCCTGTGCACCACACGGGCCATATGAAGCAAAGTATTCCAAGCACACTGAGCTGTGCTGATTGCCGAAGCAGTCCTTTCTTTAGAAGAATCGACCCAAAATGGTAAATCATTCATGTAGCAGTGAAACCTTTTAAAATACTGAAATGTCAAGTGGATATGGCTTATGCAGCTATTGATTGAAAATGAGCAGCCGTTTGGCCATTTCACATAAAAACAGGGCTGTGGCGCACTTGTCGGACTTCTTGTCCGAATTTGACAAACATTTATTACACCAGTATAACATTGAAATAGTGCACAATCTTGGCAATTGGACTCTTAAACCGGGATAATCAAGGGGCTGTGCACGTGAGTTCTGCTCAGGCAGATTCTGCCCTGGACTCCAGACACCGCTGGTGGTGGCCCTCTTTTTTCTGCAGCCAAAAGCTTGTTGGACCAAACCAGAATTTAATCCTCATTCTCTCGTCTCCATCTTTTCCATTCTTGATCCCCTCAGTCCCACTGCACCTTCTACAAAGCCACTGTTATTTATTTTGTAATAAAGATAGATGACATGACCCATTCTGTGTTCTCTGTAATCCATTTTATCTCTATCCCTTTCACTTATACGAGTCAACAACCGCACTTACTGAGTAACTTGGAGAGGACATGCGTTTCTGAACCTTGCTCAAAGGGTAATTGTGACGTGAGTAGCAATACTAGTGTTGCTGTATTTACTCAACGCATTCATACTGATGACAGCTACCATTAACAGTGCCACCTGCCCATCAGTAGCATTGCAGCATTCACACAGCTACAGGAGCAACGTTGGGTTAAGTGTCTTGCCAAAGAATACATCGGCATGCGGGTCATAAGAACCAGGGATTGAACTACCAATCCTGTGATTGGAGGACCACCGTGCTCTCCACTCTCCCACAGTCGCCCCATTCTGTAAGGGTTACAGGTATAGGGACCCAAAAGCACAACTCCTAGGCAGAATCCAATCAAAAGTTCTTTACTGGTACAGGCAGGGTCAAAACCGGGATAGCAGTCCAATGGGCAAACAAATCCAGAGGGGCAGGCAGGAAATCCGTAAACGGGGACAAGCAGGGTTCAGAAACAGGATGGCAATCCGACAGCCAAACAAATCCACAAATGGCGCAGGCCATTTCTCGTGGTCAAGAGAAGGCAGGCTAGGTCAGGATATCAGTAATCAGAAAAACGCTGGAAAACTTGGCATGCACAAGACAATCTGGCAGTGAGCAACAGAACCGTTGCCTGAGCAGAGCTAGCGTGCGAGTAACCCCAGGGTGACAAGCCAGGCGGGAGTAATGGCCCCACTGGAGGACCTGAGAACGGAGATTTGCCGGGACAAACAGACGGTTATCGGGACAGGCACTGGGGCAGGGTGCTCCACATGGGAGCATTTTACCGCTCTCTCCACTTCCCAGGTCACTGTCCCAATAACACACTTAGGGGAGAGAATGTTTTCTGGACTTTGAGGGCAGCTCATTGACTGGAACTGACCAGTGCCGGGACGGTAGGACAAGGTAAACTCAAAACTGTTAAGAAAAGAAAAAAAAAAAAAAGATTTTGGAGCTTGCTTGGCGGGAGTTCAACCGCTTGGCAGAGTGAATATATTCTAAATTGTTGTGGTCAGAAATTTGCAAAGCCCAAAAAACTCTGCAGTTCCTTGAGTGTGGAGGGTTGAGGCCAGTCCGCCACTGCTCTGGTCTTTGCAGGGTCCATCTGGACACTGCCGGCATTGACTATGAAGCCCAGAAACAATACCTCCAAGGTGTGGAACATGCACTTTTCAGCTTTTACGTAGAGGTGGTTCTCTAGAAGTCTATTGAGGACTTGCCGTACATGCATCACGTGCTCCTGTGTCGACTTGGAAAAAAATCAAAATGTCATCCAGATAGACAAAAACATTAAGCAGATCCCGAAGAACATAATTTACTAGCCCCTGAAAAACAGCAAGGGAATTGGTGAGACCCAATGGCATGACCAGATACTCATAATGTCCACTGGGAGTATTGAAGGCCGTCTTCCACTCATCCCCCTTCCTAATCCTGACCAAAGGTACGCATTCCCGAGATCCAGTTTTGAGAAGATTGTACCCCCTTCTAGCAACTCAAACGCAGAGGAGATAAGTGGGAGTGGGTACCTGTTCTTGATGGTGATGTTATAGAGTCCTCTGTAGTCAATGCATGGTCGCAGAGTTTTGTCCTTCTTACTCACAAAAAAGATGACGACGGTCTAATCAGTCCAGCAGCCAAGGAGTCGTTAATACAAAAGTCTCCATCGTCCTTGTCTCTGGAGCAGACAGGGAAAATAGTCTGCCTTGGAGAGGCGATGTGCCCGCAAGGAGGTCTATTGCACGATCATACAGGCGGTGAGGTGGCCGAGCCTTGTTGAACACCTCCCTCAGGTCATGTTAGTCCTTAGAAACGCCGGTGAGATCTGGATTCTCAGGAGACACGGAAAAACTACGAGATGCAAGAGACTTTAGACAAACTGCGTGACAATGAAGACTCCACCCTAAAACCATGAAAATCCCAGTATGACCGGTTGATGAGGTGCATGAAGTATGTGGAAGGTGAGTGTTTCACTGTGGTTACCTGCCATCTCTATGCGCAGGGGGGTGGTCTGATGAGTAACCCTGCAGAGTAGACGACCAATGCAGTTGCCCAGATGAGTCTGTCCAGGGCCACCTGCCCAATCCCCATCTTTGCAGCCAGATCCCTGTCGAGAAGGTTAGAATCTGCACCAGAATCAATGAGAACAGCAACAGGGTGGCTCCTCCCCTGACAAAACATCTGTGCATGGATTAGTGGTCGATTGTGGTCGAGAGGGCATTTCAAAGTTTTGGCCCTCTGGTTGACTGGTGAGCCTTGTCTTTTACTGGACATGCGGCCCAGTAGAAGGCATCGAGAAGAGAGGCGTGGTTCCAGTCACTCTCCGCTGCCATGGTGCAAAATTCAATAGAATAGTCGGATACAGATGGCCCTCCCTGCTGCAGTTCAAACAGACCCGGGGCCGCTTCCCTCCCGGGTGTGGCGTGATCATAGACCTGGGATAGCAGTCCAATGGGCAAACAAATCCAGAGGGGCAGGCAGGAAATCCCTAAACGGGGACAGGCAGGGTTCAGAAACAGGATGGCAATCCGACAGCCAAACAAATCCAGAAAGGGCGCAGGCGAAGAGTTCGTGGTCAAGAGAAGGCAGGCTAGGTCAGGACGGGAAAACTTGGCATGCACACAAGACGATCTGGCAGTGAGCAATAGAATGTGACGGGCTTAAATAGTGAGTGACTGATGAGGGAAGGCACCACAGGTGAGGGTGAAAAGAACCAGGTGCAGGAAATCAGGTGACGAGGTGGGAGGATCTGAAATGACAGGAGAGTTAGTGAACACGCAGGGAAGATGAAAAATAAACTATGATGTGGGCGTATGTGTGACACATTCAGCGATCTTACATTGCTGCTTCTGTCACTTGCAAACCAAGTTGAGGTTTGTTGCACAAATATGTGGACAATATGTTTACTGCGGACCTTCCGCAAGCCTTCTTCCAGCAGCTTAGCACATACTTGTTTTTCCACATTCAATACAATTAATTTTATTTTGTATAGTCCAAAATCGCAAATTTGCCACAGAGGGCTTTACAGTCTGTACACATACGCCATCCTCTGTCCCAAAACCCACACATCAGCACAAAGAACTCCCCAAAAAATGAAAAACATTTACCACCTGGTGATAAGGGTTTTTCATTTTTAGGCCATATGAATTGTGGGCTACAAGTGACGTAATAGCACTGAAATGATGGCTGTAGAGTAAAGACTCTACAAAAAATGTTGCCTTTTGAGGATAGATTTGAAAAGGTTTTGTTAAGAGTTGGAAGTGAGACATATGTGTTCCACAATCCAGAAATAAAGAAATGGATAAATAAAAAGATAGAAATATGCGTGTGATGATAAGTGGATGAATCATGATGTTCACAAACGTGTGGTCCTCTGCATACTCGTGCTTGAGTGTAAACATGTGCCATCACAGCTGTAACAAAAAGTTAAACAATTGACAAATGCATGCAACCAACGAGTGCTCTGCATATTCAGTGCATGTTGGAGTTACAGTGTGTTGCTTTGGTTAAATCTAAAAAGAAGGGCAAAAATTACAAGGCTTCTGGGTGCTGAAGATGGGAGGTTTTCTCGAGTGGATGTGCGCGTGAAGCTAAAAAAACTGTCCCTTTGCACAATTAGTCAACTAATAATAAGCTGTAACCGTTTGGATCATTGATCAGTCATTGAATATGTTTTTTTTTCTGAGCAGAAATTCCAAAGATGGGCTTCGGAAATGTGGAGGTGTTTGGCTTTTTTTTTTAGTTCTTCAGTCATTTTGTGATCCAAACATAGCTCTCGTGCTGATGAATACATTCGGAAACAAATTAAAATAAAATAAGAGGCATTCATTGAGGTGGCATATTGACAGCAGTCTTCAAATAATCTGTATTTTTCTCAATAAACATATTGGTATTGTTTCCTGGGGAGTGCATTGTGTCTGACACACCGTGTGCGTGTGTCAGAGGAGGGTCCCGCTTTGCATCAGAGTACCATTTCCTCTCCTCCGCGTCCTGTGATGATTCTTCTCCCCCTGAGGCCTCGTCATCAGCACTGAAGAAGAACGGTCTTAACGGCAGCTCGCATCACAATGACACAGAATCCCCCCCCCCCCCCCCCCCCGCCATTAAAAAAAAAAAATCAAAAACAGTATATAGGCTTCGGCGTGTTACTTTTGTTCTCCAAGCTGAGACGAATGTTAACAGCGAGAGACATTGAATGGATGTGCGTCATCGGAGCCGATCCAATAGCGAGAGCGCCCCGGTGTCCTGCCTCTTATAAAGACGCTGCTGTCCTCCGACCCTCACAGACTAAACCCAGGTCACTCTGGCTAGAAGTGAGAGTCAAACAGGTGGCCGTTCCGTTTAAACTGGCATCCTTTCTGTTTCAATGTTTTCACAAATAGAACTGTGATGGATTTAAACCTCACGCGCGCCGGGCACGAGCTCGGCGCGCTGGCGCACAGGCTCTTCGGCAACAACTCGTTGTTTCCATTTGAAAACACAACTTCCAACACCGACGAGGAGGACTTGGAGGTCAACACGAATGTTTACTCCAAGGTGATGGTCACCATCATCTACACCGTCCTGTTCGCCGTGGGCTCCGTGGGGAACTCCATCACGCTGTACACTCTGCTGACCAAGAAGACGCTGCAGAACCTCCAGAGCACAGTGCACTACCACCTGGCCAGCCTGGCCGTGTCCGACCTGCTGATCCTCGTGCTCTCCATGCCCATCGAGCTCTACAACTTCATCTGGATCCACTACCCGTGGGCGTTTGGCGACGCGGCGTGCCGCGGGTACTACTTCCTGCGGGACAGCTGCTCGTACGCCACCGCGCTCAACATCGCCAGCCTGAGCGTGGAGCGCTACATGGCCATCTGCCACCCGTTCAAAGCCAAGAGCATCATGTCCCGCAGCCGCACCAAGAAGCTCATCAGCGCCATGTGGCTCGCGTCCTTTGCGCTCGCCGTGCCGATGCTCTTCGTCATGGGCCAGGCGGTGCGTAAAGGCGAGAAGATCTGCACCACCATCGTGTCTCCCGTCACCATTAAGAGCGTCGTACAGGTGGGTGACTTGTGGCGGGTTTGGTTGGTGAGATGTGCGGTCAGATGTCTGTGAATATAAAGTATATCATGTACTTCGCAAGCAGGAGGCACGTTAAGATGTGTAAGCTTTAATCAGGCGTATAAAGGAGACTTTGTCTGCGTTCCGCTTCACTACAGATTCATTTCTCACCAACATGAACAAAAGCTGATTTAAAAGGCTCGCGCGGCGCCACAGGTGTTTGGATCCAGATGAAATTCATGCAATTAGTCGACTGACAGAAAATCCATATAACTGTTTGGATCACCGAATGTGTTGTTTTTAGTTTTTTTGCCTGAGAGTAAAGTGTATATATTTGGATTTTGGGTATTTGAAAACAGTAACCTTGTGATACAACTACAAATTTGTGACTCTCAACAAGTTATAAGATTATAATATTTTGACAACATGCCAGTTTTATTTTTATATATATATATATTAGGAACTGTTTCCTAATCCAAAGAAAGAATTTGGCCCTAAACCAATGTGCTTAATTTTAGTAAAAGCAAGTGTTATTAATATTAGTATCATGATAAAAGGGCATTTTATTTCTGGCTGCCTGGATAATATTCATTTTTTGAAAGCAACAAACTGATTATAAACTTGCATCTTGTAGCAGACTAAATGTCTTTTCTTTTTTTCTGGAAAATCCTTTGGAAGCAGCCATTTCTGTTTCTATTGAATATTTGCTGCTTTCATCTCTGTGACTCAAATAACAGAAAAAAAGCGTGTTCTTCACCACACGCCTGTACATTTGCACACCAGCGTCTCGCACAAGACAAAATCCATCCACACACTGAGCTTTATAAACACCTGGCGACTCACAAGGTGAAGGCAATATTCCGCTTGTTGCTTCCACGGTCCCCAGCTCCAGACCTCCCACCCTCCCATTCTCCTCTCCGCTCTGCTCTGGCGCACCTGAAGCAGCTGATGCTCCAGCAAAGACAGGCCGCACTGCTGAAGGCGGACAAGAGATGTCATCCGTGACCAGTCTGTAGTGGTTTAAAGTGAGGGCAGGGCCTCCGCAGATACAGATTGAAGAGAAAGAGAGTCACTGCGCCTCAACATGAAGAGTTATGTGTCTCATCAAGGCCGAGAAAGCGACCCCCACATGGCCCCCTCTGACCACTACAAAAAAGAAGTGTTTTCCCAGCGCTCTCACCAGATAAATGGCGTTGCCCTGCAGGTCGCAGCTTCTGTAAATAATTAGGCCAATCTGGCCGGCTGTGTTTACCATGCATTTACTTGGCATTGCCTCAGAAGCGCCGACTGATGGGATTCGCGCTGGGAGAGAAGTGGAAACCATTAGGTGAGGTGTTTTGTGGATGCTCTGTCATTCCGGCGCAGCTTTACCAGGCAGGAGACAAAAGAAACCGGGACATCGGCTGGTGCGTCTGTCTTCACCTTCTGTGTAATCAGTAAAACCACCATCGTCTCTACCGTCTGTTAGAGTGTCTGCTGTGTCTGACTCTCCTTTCACCGACAGGACTGTCTTCCATTGTTTCCTCGCCTTGTTTTTTTGCCTCTTCTATTCATCAGTCCTGTTAGACGGCGTTGCCAAGGCAAGCCGTCATGTTGCTTTTTTCGGCTCCAACAAATGATCCCTTTTAACGGAGAAACATGATTATATATATACACTTATGCTACACACAAGTATTTTTGTAATGTTTCCACTTTGATGCAACACAGAATACAGAAGGCAAATTCTGGACACACTTCATCTCTCATTTCTCAATTAAATGAGAAAATGTTTTGACTGGTCCTGTAAGTTTGGACATCTGTGATGCACATCTACGCCGGGGAAATGATCAAATTGACATAACATGTGTGTGCCTGTAAACATGTTGTGCCATGCATATGTATGTGGTGATGCAGCATAAGATGGTTCCGTAGTCTTCCTGCTGTCGTGGATGTTCCCCGAACACTTAGCTTGTTTGGACGACAGTGTGTGACACAGAGGGGAAAGAAGGTGTGTGTGTGTGTGTTTGTAGGTGAGTGAAAGTACTAACGTGAAATGCAAAGTTCGGGCCTGATACAGTGTGGATTAACAGGAGGAGACTGCACCGGCAGGGTCAGGGTTTGAATCCCCCCTGCAGCCAGCCTTCAGGCGTGTTCCACGCAGTGCTAGGAGTGAAACTTACACACAGCACAGCAAAACAAATAACTTAACCTCTTGAAACCTTCAAGATTGTCGCCATTTGAACCATATAAGTCCTTTTTTAATTCTCCAGCTATACCTGCACATATTGCCTACTCTTTTCCAAAGAAAGTAGCTTGCAGCAGCAGCTTCAAATGTTACTAAATGTCTTGAATTTAAATGACATCATCCAGAGAATATTTTATATGAGCGCGCACAGACTAAAGCAGAGGTCCTCAACAGGGGGTCCGTGACCCCCAGGAGTCTGCGAAGGTACTGCAGGGGGGGTCGCGGAATTTTTGGTTGATAAGACAATTTAAATGTAAAAATTTAAATGTTTTCACAATCAGAATTGTATTTATTGTCTTTAAATACACATTAACATTAATCCAACATGCTGTAGCGAACGGATTAATTGATGGAGACAACGTTATCTTTCAGTCCACACATTCAGCTTCCCACAGCAGCTCTCAAGCTGGACACCGGTTCACTCACAACTCCTTTCATGCGGATATGACAGAACAGTATGTATGTATGATCACGTCTAAAGAGCGCAAAGCTCAAAAATAAAAGACGGCGGACCAAACTCCGTGGAATAGGGGGATGCTCCATCTCGCATTCAGTTTGGGGGTCCTTGGCCTGAAAAACATTGAAGACCCCTCGACTGAAGCCAATTTTGAATTGCAAGCGATAATTTTACTGGTTTTCAGAATCTTTGTTTAATGTTTCCCAATGCTGGAGCAGGGACCTCTTATCTGAGTTATTTCTAGAAATGTTGACCTTTCTTCAGCACAAAAAAAAACTAATTAACATCTGCCTGTGTGAGAGGAGGAGTGGGAACCGGCTACTATCCATGCTGTGCCTTTAGCCTGGTGTGTACTTACTTTTGGTTTCTGCGTTTGGTTGTACACAGTCAACTTGTCGTGCAGCAGGATACATTGGAACTTTGAAACTGAACTGAACTTAATATAAACATCTAAATGGTTGTTTTTTTTGTGAAGCACTAACCCTAACCCCTAAAAATCAGTCTGGATTGACAACTTTTGATATGGCATGATGTCTGTGGCTGCCATGGATCTACCAAGCTTTCTGTAAGAGCATCATGGCCTAGTGTTGAGGGCGAACCACAGACGGTGAATAAGTATTGTTGTGATGCTACCCGTTGTTCTGTGGTCTGACCTTTTGAGGCGCAGAGTCAACAATTTTGGTGTCGCCATCTTGTTCACATTTTTTTGCATCCAGTGAATGGAAGTCAGTAAATTTGTTTATTATTTTGATTCAACACAGTTTTTTTTAAATGTGGCAAGTGTAACCTGCTTTTAGGAAATACACTGTTCAGTGTTGATTGTTGAGCTTGCACCTCTGTACACATGGCATCCATTGTAGTCTGTCCATCCCGGGTGTGGGATCCCTCCTCTGACGTTCTCCCTAAGGTTTCTTCCCTTTTTTCCCTATTGGAAGGATTTTTTCATTGTTTGGGAAGTTTTTCCTGTGCCGATGGTGGGTTTCGGGACAGAGGATGTCGTATGTGTACAGACTGTAAAGCCCTCTGAGGCAAATTTGTAATTTGCGATTTTGGGCTATACAAAATAAAATGAAATGAATTGAATTGAATTGAATTGAGTGTTAAACTGAACCTGAAGGAAATGGGTTGGACTTTTCATCGGTCAAAGCGAATGATGGATTGACTCTAATAATTGCCGATATATAAAGAAAAATAAACTGCTTGTAGAACAGTGTTATTTAATACTGGACATTGTTTTAAGGGTCCTTCCTGGCTGTGGTTCATCGGTCAACTTCTGTTTTGCTTTCCTCAAAAGAAACTGTCCAGACCTCGTTGGACCACATGTACAACAGAGCCTCTGTTATGTATACATCTTCAAAGCTGAACCGAACTCAAAATAGACAAATTAAGCCGTGGCCTTAGAGAAAAAATCTCCACCAGTGCATTCACTCAAGTAATGTGCTGTCTTGCTGCTCCTGCATGTATTACACACGCAACGCCTTTTTTTATGGTTGCTGATCCGCAATAAGTTCATGACTTTATGATAATTCCTCTTAAAGATCTCCCACCTTGCTGTAACCTCTGATTACGAACTTACAACTTCAACCTTTATACGGTGTGTTTTTGTATAATGAACGTTAATTGTAACATGTTGATAACCTAAAACGGTTTAATTTGGCTTTGTTTGAAATGATCTCTTTCCACTCATGGCGACAGTCAAAAACCAAGATGGTGACAGAAAAAATGCCAAACTCAATTTGTCAAAACTGTATTGGTTACATACAGGTGACGTTTCTCATTTCATACAATCTTTGGTCATTTTTGGTTTTGCAGAGAAGACAGGTGTAATTGGTAGATGGGGCTGGACTGGGTGCACTTGGCCCCCATTCTCCTGTTCATTACATAAGTTGTTGATATTGACGTGCTGATTTAGAACTAGAATGTTTACACCCACTTTATGAGCACAATTTCCACCTTTAGTCCACCTTTAACCCCACCCGTGGATTCTACAGAGCATTGCATTGTAGACCAAGTGTGCATCTATGGTTTGTTGCTGCAATCAAACCGTCTCCAGTTCACACAAAGCTGCTGATTGCATCTTATTTGTAAAGCTGCTGTCAGAGCCAACCTCTGACTTCCACCCATCCCCAAGTGGCCCTACGGTAATCAACACTTGTTGAGACCATTTTGCCGAGAATTGATCATTGATAAAAAAACTTTGCATCTCCCATGATTAATTGTCCTAAATGCACTAGTGAGCAGTAGCATTGGGTAGCTGCCTCCGCATTTAAAGCAACAGTTTCAAGGGTGTCACTACCTCACCTTCAATATCAATATCTAATCCCTTTAATACCCAAGCATGTATCCCTAGTTCACAATTTCTTTTATAAGTGCAAATGAAATAACTCCCCAAGAAGTGACACTAGAGAAGAGCCAGATGTGAGTGTTTTTGCGTGCGATTGTTGGACCCCACGAGGCACAAGGCATGTATCTTTGGCAGACACATTTTGTCCAAACAATGTCACCGTGATGCAAATATTTGGAATAGTCCATGCTGAAACTGGGATGGATGTTTATTTAGATATGAGGATATGAACAAGACACGCATCGCAATTAGGAGTTCACTGTGCCTGGAGGGAAAGATAATTGGGCAGTCTACACAAACACTCAGAGCGGAAGTTGCTTATTTAAGGGTAATACATACTTAATGAAAGAGCAGCAGAGCTTCTTTCCACTTCATCTGGAAAGGGATAGAAACAAGCAAAGCTTTTTTGCGCAAGCAAATAAAGAAGCCAAATTGTTACATTTTACTCATTAGAGCCATAAAAATACTCACATTCCAGCCTTGAAACCCACTTTTGTGTTTAATTTGACTGCTTCTCTATTTGTTTCAGCAAAGTCTCTTGCACTTGTTCCCTGAGACCTCATCAGCCGGCCCAGTTGCACTTCATTAACTTGTTAGTGTGTGCTTTTAATTCAACTTGCGTTGTGTTCAAATTAACCACTTGCCTGTGTTCATACAATTTTCAGCTGTTGCGTATAAAAGTAACACTTTATGTTTATGTTATTAGTTAATAAACAAAGAGAATATTGTCTGAGCTTTGTATATGTACAATGTGGGTGGAAGGCATTTGACTCTATCAGGACCTTTATAGTGTTGGAGGTAATTCTATACACCTCAACTGTCAAAACCTAATCTGTTCTCTAGTGTGTATGCTTTTCATTATGGACACAAAAAAATCTTCATACAATAATTTACTCGGAAGTGTCAATATTATAGGACAACATTTCCTTTGCTTTTTGGGGACAAACACAGCTGACCCATTTCAATATGGGGCAGACTTGTTGAATTTAACAATAATGTAAAACAGGTATGAATAGTGTAAAGTCTTTGGAGCTTGGATCATCCTGTCGTAGGATAAACCACCAGATCAGGCGAGGCATATCCCCCCTTGGGAGTCCAGACCATGGTGGGGGTGGTTTTGCTGCTGATGAAGGTGTCCTGGGTGGTGGAGGGCTGCATCTGGGGCGCCCGGAAATGACAACTGACAGCATCACACAGGACAACAGTTTTTCCCGATGCGCTTGGTTTACGAAAACAGTGGCCACCATTGATTGGCTAGTTCTAAACTAGCCCGCCCCCAATCAGCTGACAGCGTAACCACAGGGAGAGAGGCTGCAACCTGTGAAATGCACACGATTGTTCAGCTTGTCTTCCCGACTAAATGTACGCCTACGGTTCGTTTAAAGGTGTTCCAAGTGTAGAGAATTGATCAAATTTGCCATTGGCATACCTTTGTCCACATGAAGTGGCCATGTTTCCCAAATGGACATAGACAAGAAAACATCAACAAAACAATTAAATGGGACATTTAAAATGTCACTTTCACTTTCACTTTGACACTTTCACTTCGTTTTGACTTTCTGCCACTTTATCACAATGTATACCAGTCTCGTCTGCCTTAACAGCACTATCGTTTCTCAAGATGACTGTAAAGCAGTGCTTGGTAAAGCTTTGTAATGGAAGTCTTGGCCACAGAGATGTAGCCTCCTTCCTTCGAGACGTATCCATTTTCAGACCGATTGCTTATGGGTTCCAATGTTGCGCTTATGGCTTTATAATAGCAGCCCGCATAGATAGATTGGGGATGTCTGGACACGCAAATCCAATCTGACGACCCAAATTGAGAAGCCTAGCCTAAAAGATTATTTCAATACTACCAAGGTTTTCGTAAAGAGAAAGCCTGAATAAGGCTGAAAACAGAGTGAGCAGACTCAACTGAAAGAGGTTTCAGTGGCCGTGTCAGCAGTGCTGTACTGAATTTAAAGTTGTCCATCAGCTTTTTGTGGCCTTTGTGTTCTCCTTCCTTTTTTTCTTTATGATGAAATCTTGAGGAGGACAGTGGTCTCATTGCCTGCCAGTGGCCATTCCAGCAATTGAATGTGTGTTAGAAAGACATTAAGAAAGAAGGAGAGCACAAAAACAATACATACGAGATGTTGCCATGGGGATATTATATAACATTTTTCACATACGAGGATGTAAGCAAGGTAATAACACAGTTGTATAAAACAGAAATGTTCAGCATGTCCTCCGGGCAAAATGATGGGCATCACTGGAATTCTATCATTGTGTAACGGCATTGAGTCCACCAACCCGTTTGACAGAATGACAAAATATGTGCTTACAGATGGAGAGAAACACAGTCCAAGAGTTTTTTTCAAGACACATTTATTAAATATGAAACTAGAGGTGGGAAACTGAATTACACTTTTGAATTTGTTTGTTTGAATGTTTCCCAATATAATCTCAGCTCTATCAGATCACTGTTCAACGGCAAAAATAAAACTATATATTTTTTATGTTGGTGGTAACTATAATGTTACAGTTGATGTAACATAATAAATGTTAGGACATTTGATAATGTTTTATTTTAGAATTATTATTTAGATTTCCTAGATTTTAGAGAAATAACCGCAAATGTTTTAAATGCTTATTCAATTCTGAGACTTTTTTGACATTTTTCTTTTTAGCTTTGATCTTCAAAATTCAAGAAGGTTGTGAGTAAATCAAAAATATATGACTCCGGTTATATGTGGTCTCTCTCTCTCAATCGCATTATAAGCAAAATTCAATTTTGAATTAAAAACTAAGTAATGTAAGTAATGTTATCAGAACAATATAAGAGGCACTCTCGGAGCGTATGTTCAGTAGTAAGGTGCCTGTTTAAGGGAGCTAAAATGGTGAAGCACAAAAAAAGTACACAGCTGGAATTAACTGAGCAGGGGGACGTTTTAGACTGTAAAGCCTGTGGATTTCCTTTGGAGAATCTGAGTCAAAGAAAGAAAAAAATAAACACTTTCAGTGATGCGTTGGTTTGTCGACAGTTCTCCCGCACGCCGCAAAGTGGTCTGCTGAGGTTTTGCTCCACTGGTTGTTCATAAGGACACAGCAGAGGTAGTGCTGAGTCCTGCACCTGCTCTGTTGTATTTTGTGCGCTGTAAATATTCAGCCCGAAGACAGACAATGTGAGCTGCTCATCATATAATCTGCTAAATTTGGAACATTGGAATTTAAAAGCTCATTTAGCAGGCCTTCTAACTGGGAGTCAGTTGGCCCAGTTAGTAAGCAGCCGTGGTGATATCATGACAGACGTGAACCTTCCTTGCAGTTTTACTCGTCAACGGGGAAAATACAAAATAAGTAACGAACTGTGAGTGGCCGTTGAAATGAGAATTGAAAGTTGTGCTGATACATCCGGTCGTTTTGATTCAGCTCTATTTTAGAAATATGAGTAAATATACTCATATTGAAATTGTGAAGAACTCAAGTGTCATCTTGAAGTTTTGTAGTATTTGGCGAGATCCACAAGGACCAATAATATGTATGATAAAAAAGTGTAGGATGTTTTTGTTTTATTGGTTGTAAAAGAATAAATGCACCTCAATAGCACAAACGCTTACCTGCACAGACTTGGTTCCCCGGCAAGTGATACTAAACTCCTGACTCATGCATATGTTTTGTTTGCTTTGCTGTTCTTATCACGGTGAGAAACTGCCTCTCTCAGTCACGGAGGAAAGTCGTAAATCTCTTGTGACGGGGAGGTGAGTTAAAAGAATGGGTTCCCAAAGCTCGACAAGAGTAATATATAGTATAGTTATACAGTTATATAAAGTACACAGTTGTTGATCTGAATTCCACTTTTTAATCCTCCAACATTCATTTCAAGATTGTATAACATTACACCCCTTTTATTTTTCCTCTTTTCCTCTGGAAATATCAAACCTTATTGTACACGTTTAACTGTCACAGTTTCTCCCTCAATCATTCTTGCATAATATCTCAATTTCCGTGCACTTCAGCTCCAATTATCCACAATAGCTCCAGCAGTTGTTTGGGCTGCTTTCCGAGATTTATATATTATTTTTCCTTCCACCCAAGCAGAGGTTTTGCCTCACTCTGAACCCGCGGCTGCCTCGCGGTGCCTCTTCTGCTCTCCCTTTCAGCTTTAATCAGTCAACAATGTCTAGGAGGCAGGGGACCCTCAGGAGTCAGCCAGCCTGTTCGTTAAATCCATTAACATCTTTCAGCCGTGATTATCCCTTGAAAAAACGACGGCGCCGTGTGTGTGTGTGTGTGTGTGTGTGTGTGTGTGTGTGTGTGTGTTAGTGATGAACCCTGCAGGGAAGAACTGTTAGTTACATTGATAAATAAAATACCCCACATATCCATCCAGGTTTTCTCTCTTCAACGTCCTCTCACGTTGCTCGATGCAATCAGATGGGAGCTCCAGCGAGGAGTCGGCTGTCATAACGGATGTCCAGCAGCACCACGTCTCTCCTCTCTCTTCCCCCCCCCCCTCCAGGCTCTCACTCCATTATTCCCTCTCATTAATTTCCGCTGTTCACTTTATTGCCCCTCTTTTATGTTACAGCAGCCCAGTTGAGTGTGACGGAAATTGTTTGAGCAAAACTTTTCATACTGAATTTTATCAAAGGATTCATGAAATAGGATATCTCTGTGTTTCTCCTTAACAAAGAAAAGAAAATGAAAAGTCAAAATGTTTTCCTGTACGATTGATGTGTCCATACTTCTGATGAATTGGTTCCAACCCAGTTAGCTCTGCTGCACCTTTGATTTCAGGCACCTCTTGTGCCCTTTGTTATACTGTTTTCCTCCACCACTCATTTAAAGAGAAAATAAGCTCAGGTTCTTTGTTGGTGTGGCCTCTTAAAGTATAGCCAAATAATTAACACAATTAGCCAAATAATTAAAAAGGAGGTCGACCATTTAACATTTTTATATATTTACCGCTGAGTATATAGAAGATGTTTTGTTAGAAGATAAAAACAAATTTGAGGATGTGATACGTTTTAACTTTTATCTTTCCTCCCTGGACAGGTAAACGTGTTACTATCCTTTGTGCTACCCATGGTGGTCATATCTGCACTGAACGGGGTCATAGCCAATCACCTGCTGCGGATGTTCCGTGAGGCAGAGCAGGAAAACCGCGTCTGTGTCGTCGGGGGAAATCTGACCATGCTGAATGTCACCGTGGAGCCCAACCGCGCTCAGTCGCTCCGCCACGGGGTTCTTGTTCTCCGTAAGTGACTCCCTTCCGATACGGACAAAAACATGCATACTTGTACTTTCACATTACCGTATACAGAAGGAGAGATGGCTAAATCGTATTGATTTATATAATATAACACACCTTAAGAATCAACACAGTTATCCGGGTAAGTAAAGGTATCCACTTAATGTAGATAAAGTTATATTCAGCGTGGTTACATGGATTCGAATAACTGGCTTAGTCGGGCATGTAACGGTGAATCGGATGAGGAACTGGACTTTGCGTCTTTGCGGATGCTTGAGATCCCGACGGCGTCTTCTCTCCGTTATCAAATCAGCCAATAGCGGCATTCGCATCCTATTAACATCATGCACAGATAGTAGAGGGATGTAGCTTCCCCTTGCTCTCCGCTCGCCATCTTTCTCGTAATGTTGATGTTGTTGTTGTTGGTTGTTGTTGGTAGTGGTGAAACGGTCAAGCGGAAATGGCTGTATCACAACTAGTTGTAATTAAAACAGCGCCACCTATTGTATCGAATATGAGATGCTTTCGGCCAATGATTCGATTTATTCACTGCCGTGTATATTGGGATAATAGCACTTGCCCTGAAAGAGAGCATAGTCCGACTAAGCAAAGATTCCAATTATACCATCATGTAAACACACTGATTGTCTTACTGTCTTAACGAGTCTTATTGTTTAGAAGGCAATTTTGTCGAACACTGCGAATATGTTTCCCCCAACCTCGACCTTGTGCTCCATTCCAGAGAACTTAGAGGCTGAAATCTTTCCTGCCGCCAAGGCCTCAAGAGACTTAACACCAAAACATAACCAAAAGCCAGAGCATGAATGTGCACACATTGCCATACAACTTCTGCATAGAGAAGAACGTAATGATGTTTACCATATGAAAGGGTCTAATGAAAGGGGACACATTTGGGCATCACTTCTAAAAAGGTTTTACTGTATGATGGTATTTAGCTAGAATGAAATACAGGTAAATAGACTTTTGAGGTGCTTTTCATTTGATCATTGCATTTGTGTCGATGTGGCATAATCAACCTAATTGATGCACCTAATAAATCCACGTAAACGTCTGGTATCATGGTATAATCCTGCAGGACTGTTTTGCTCAAACAGACTGGGATGTGTTCAAAGCTGCAGCCACAAGGGAGGACTCTTCTGTTAACGTACAGGACTACGCAGAGTATGTCACCGGGTACATCTACACTTGTGTAGACAACATTGTGCCCACCATACAGGTCACGAAGTTCCCCAACCAGAAGCCCTGGATTACCAGTCAGGTACGTCAGATGCTGCGTGCTCGCTCTGCTGCATTCAGATTGAGACTGAGTACAAAGCTGCTAAGTACCGACTGAGAAAAGCCATCACAGCGGCAAAGAGGCAGTACAGAGAGAAGCTGGATGGCTTCTACTCCACTGCTGACTCCAGGCAGATGTGACAAGGCCTACAGCACATCACCGACTACAGGATCACTACCAGCTCCACCAGTTCCACAGACAGCCTACCGGATGACCTCAACGCCTTCTCCACCTGCTTCGAGACCACCAGCTCCAGTACAGAGAGGCACACACATGCCGGGATCACCCAACCCCCCTCCCCTCCCCTCCATCAGGCCAGGTACGCAGAGCTCTCAGGAAGATCAACCCCCGAAAGGCAGCAGGGCCAGATAAACATCCCTGGGCGTGCCCTGAGAGCATGTGCAAATGAGCTGACTGATGTTCTCACCTCCATCTTCAACCTCTCCCTCAGCATGAGCACCGTCCCCACCTGCTTCAAGACCACAACCATCATTCCCCTCCCCAAAGAGAGCCCACCCACCTGCCTGAATGACTACAGGCCAGTAGCACTCACTCCAATCATAATGAAGTGCTTTGAGAGAGTGATACTGTCCCACATTCAGAGCAGCATACAGACACCCTGGATCCCCAGCAGTACGCCTACAGGCGCAACAGGTCGCAGCTGCTGCCCTCCACTACTCCCTCTCTCACCTAGAAAACAAGGACTCCTACATTAGGATGCTCTTTGTCTACAGCTACAGCTCTGCTTTGAACACGGTCGACCCCCACAAACTCATCCATAAACTCTCCACACTCGGTCTGCACCCCACCCTCTGTGACTGGCTGTTTGACTTTCTGACTGGCAGGCCTCAGTCTGTCAGGATTGGAAACAGGACTTCAGCCAGCATCTTCACCAACATCGGCACCCCATAGGGTTGTGTCCTCAGCCCCGTCCTCTACAGCCTGTTCACCCACGACTGTGTCGCCTCCCACAAGGATAACATGCTGATGATGCCGCAGTGATAGGACGCATCACTGGGGGGAACGAAGCGGCATACAGGAGGGAGGTGGCCAGTTTGGTGTCATGGTGCGAGGATAACAACCTCACCCTCAACACTCACAAGTCCAAAGAGCTGATAGTGGACATGAGGAATGAGAGGAGACCTCGTCAACCACTTTTCATACAGGTGCTTGAAGTTAAGAGGGTGAGCAGCTTCAAATACCTCGGGGTCCACTTCAGTGAGGACCTCACCTGGACACTCAACACAACGCAGCTGGTCAAGAAGGCTCAACTGCGGCTGTACTTCCTGAGGCTGAGGAAGTTTGGGATGTCTCCCAAGATCCTCAGCAACTTCTACAGCTGTATCATCGAGAGCATATTGACCAGCTGCATCACCGTGCGGTACGGCAGCACATCCACAATGGACCGCAAACGCCCGCAGAGAGTGGTGAGGACAGCAGAAAAGATCATCAAGACCCCACTGCCCTCTCTGCAGAGCATCTACCACCGCAGGGTTCACAGGAGAGCTGCCTCCATTCTCAAAGACCCCACCCACCCCCAACATGGTCTGTTCACGCTTCTACCCTCAGGCAGGAGGTACAGAAGTGCCAAATGCAGGACCACCAGACTGAAAAACTCTTTTTTCCCCACTGCCATTAGAGTCATCAACAGCTGAGAGGACTCTATAACCTAACTCACAACTCACAACTGGTCTGCACTTTAGCTAGTTAGGATTCACTTACTGTTACTGTACTGTTAATTTATATTGCACACATTTCATTTAATTTAATTTAAGTTTTTTCTTTTACAACCTGCTCAGTTTTGCACTTTTCCTCGTCACCTCATTTCTGCCTTATCCTCACCTCATTTTTTATTTTTTTATTTCATGTACATTTATGTAAATATTGTATTCTTATTTTTATTTTAATTTTAATTTTAAAATTGGTCGGCTTTCCGGAAAGGCAAGCACAAGAATTTCAATACACAGTGTGTAAACGGTGTTTAAATGACAATAGAATCTTTGAATCTTGAATCTTGAATCAACTAGCTTTGGTCCTTATAACCTTTTAAAGTAAACGAGATGCTTGAAGTGCACTTCGTTTTGAAGAATAGCTCTAATTTTAGTGAGTGATAATATGAGGTGAATACAGTATGGTGTTTCTTTTCAACTGTGAGAGTCAATGCAAATACATATCTATGTGATTTTGCTCTTGTTTAATCAAGGACATGTGTGATTAACTGGTACGGAGTTGAGCGAGACATTTCTGCCCTTTCATCAAGTAATTGTAACTAAATGCGTTTTGAATTTCTATAATGATTAAGCTGTCATTGCTCAGAACAATGTCATCATATCACATTGATTGAAATTAATGCTTAAATGGATCAAAATAAATGTGGCGGCCGAATGGGTATAGTTCCAATATACTGCCAGTCACAGCGGGCGATGCTGAAATCTGTCCTGTTGCATGTTGGCGTAAGTCTGATTAGATTGATAACGCCATGCAATTTCAATTACGGGCAGAGGATTCTTGAAATTATTCCTCATACTCTCACTCTGATTGTCATCTTTATCAGTTAAATGTGATGTAAAGACTATTTCTCTCTTTCATGTGCTTAATGGTCTGTATCAATTGAAAGCAAAATGCAAAATGGTCCACAACGAGGCTTAAATTCCCCCTCTGGTCATCCCTCTATTTCTCTGTTCTTTTTTAACGCTATTAGACTGACTGTTGTGTGCGTGTGTTCCTAACGGACGTCAAGGTTGGGGACATGTTTCAGCCTTTATTGGATACGAATGATCCAATTCAGGATAATAGCTGTTCACCTATATGGACATTTGGTAAAGGTTAGGCAAGTGTTTTTAGGAAATTAACTCAATGTTGTTTCGCCAAAAGTGACCTAAGTAAATGTGTATGTGTGTGTCTGTGTGCATTTGTCCACTTATCCAAACGTAGACCAGAAGACATTTGGAGGTCCACTGCTAACTGCAGTAAAAGTCTGTAAAACGCCAGTAAAACCTTACGATGGAATTAAATAAAGAGCAACCCAGAAGACATGGGAATGTAAAACATTTTTAAAGTGGACATGTATTAGAACTTCATAATGTAAACACCCACCCTATTTTACAAGCCCAGGATTTCAAGCATATTGTGTGTGTGTGTGCGTGTGTGTTAGTGATAAGCAACAGACAATGACATATCGTGATGAGCACAGCCCTGAGGAGGGAGGACGCTCTGGTCGAGTGAGATGTCTTTTTAATGGACTGAATGCGTGCAGCTCAAAGACACACGCGTTAGTGGCTCACTCCCATGGCTTTCACAGCCTGAGTCTGTCTGGTTATTCAAGCTCTCCTTCACTGTGTCTGTACGCGGATGTTCTTAAAAGTGTCCAGCGCTGAAAGATCAGTACGAATCAATGGAGGCATCGTTTGCAAACAAAGCTTCACCTGAAGAATCTATATTATGATATTATCACAGAAAACACGAAAAAGGGTATTTTAGACCCTGATGTTATCTATTCTCACAGGCATTGACTCACTAATGTTGTTTTTTTGCAGGGTGTGTTGGGTGTAGCTCCAGCTAGAGCTTTTCACTACTCCTCCAGCCGCTCAACCAATCAGATGGCTCCAGGTTAACAATCCAAAAAGGATTTAATAACTAGCAGAAGCAGACACAGTTGCAAGTGAATATCCCTATGAATAGTGTTGTATTCGGTGGAGTATCTTCCTTCCGCAGTTGAATATGACCAACAACAATGGATCTCTAGAAGCTTCTGCCTGCATATTCTCTGGCAGAGCTTTTCACATTTGGGGGTGTGTTCATTATTCTAACATGTGATTGGCTGCACATTCAAAAGTAACTCCGCCCAGTGTAGACATCCCTCCTTCCGTCATTCTATTACCGTTCTAAGTGGCTCGATCTGGTGACAGAGCCTGAAATTCCTTTGCTCACCACTAACCAGACCCTGATCGATATCATTCAACGAATAAACCTTTGGCATAGAGCTTCTTCAAGTGAACATAATACGACATGCATCATATCATCATTATCATCTAATAGCTAATACACCTTAATCATAACGTGTCCTAAATGATCATAATAAACATAATATTTAACTCATTATACATAGTCAAAACCAATCAGAGCCCTTCAATCTGCACCACATGCAGCACCCCGTGTCCATTGTTTCCAGGCCGTGTAGGCTGAGGCCCTAAAGGAGGCGAAGCAGCGAGTGTTGGCCGAGGTTGGAGTAGCCAAGAAGAAGGACTTTCAGTCGGCACCGAAGTGCTTCTGTAAAACCATCCAGCACCTCAGGGGGGGGGGAACGGGGGATCATCCAAGCTGCATGGAACCCTGCTGACCGCAACTGAAGAGGTTATCGGGAAGGAGCACTTTGAGGAACTCTTGAATCCAACTTTTAGCCCGTTTTGGTAGAGGCAGAACTAGAGGCTGAGGTCAATTTGCCTGGTGGAAGTCACTGAGGTGGTCCAACCACTTGGGATCCCCCAGTCCGAGGTGTAGGGAACGGGAAGTTTGGGATCCCTGCTGGAATTATTTGCCCCCCGCAATCCGACCCCAGATAAGCGTTTGAACATGAGATGAGGAATAAGCGCATGATATTAATATGAATTTAATTTATCTTAGTATTTTTTTTCAAGTGAACTAATTTGATTGTACCAAATACTTCACAGCAGTTTAAAAAAGGCATTGAGGACAATCCAATTCATCAAGCTCATGTGGTGAAATCTATATCATTATATAACTCTCCAAAGGTCATTCTCTGTCCATACCAGTCCTGTGTGGCTGGTTCCGTTCAAACTAGACTAAACATATCCCTTGGTTTTAACAACATTACATTACAGCCTTGGGATGTTTCCGGAGTAGGTGTGTTTAAGACTGTGGCCAAAAAGCAATTTATTTATTCATTAAATTTCAGCCTTCGGCAGGGAGATGGATACTTATTTTATTTACTGACTGCAACCTGGGGCGGCACGGTGGCGTGGTGGTTAGCACTGTTGCCTCACAGCAAGAAGGTCCTGGGTTCGATTCCGCCCAGTGGCCTTTCTGTGTGGAGTCTGCATGTTCTCCCCGTGTCTGCGTGGGTTCTCTCCGGCTTCTCCGGCTTCCTCCCACAGTCCAAAGACATGCTCTGGGGATCAGGTTAATTGGGGACTTTAAATTGCCCGTAGATGTGTGAATGTGAATGGTTGTGTGTCTCTGTGTAGCCCTGCGATTGGCTGGCGACCAATCCAGGGTGTACCCTGTCTATCGCCCGAAGTTGGCTGGGATGGACTCCAGCCCCCCCGCGACCCTGTGTGCAGGATAAGCGGTTTGACAATGGATGGATGGATGGATGGACTGCAACCTGAAAAAAGTGTTTTTTCTAATTCTCAGTGGACGGTTGCAGAAAATCTTGAATCACGATTCAACTTAAAGTTTGAGTTAAGGTTTCATTAAGTTAAATCAACTGCACAGAACACATTTAAGGTTTCCTTAAGTCTTAAGGGGTTTCAAACTCATTTCAGGTAGGTGCCACACACGGTCCACTTTGATGTCACAGGGACCGGACCAGTCAAGACATTCTCACTTTATTTTGTTTTCACATTTAAGGAATCTTTTGATTTGTTTAAGAGGGATTTAACCCGAGAGCACATTTTTGTAATTTTTCTTCTTTTCTACATTTTTCGCGGGTGCTCAGGGTGAATTCTGGTGTTTTATAGCAAATCCCAATAGAGCTCCAGTGTAGACATCCCTCCTCTGACTCCATGTTAGCCACAGCGTGGCCACTTTCATGGACGTGACGTCACACACATGATTAATACGCTTGACTATATTCAGTGCCAACAGGATCTCCATAAATCCTCTAAGAAACCATTTACAAAGAATATAAACCGGAGCTTCCTGTAGCTTCAGTCCGGGTCTCATCTTTATTATCAATTGTAAGTGTGCAGAACCAGACCTTTCCACCACCTTTGGATCCATTGCAACAAGTTGACGGTTCTGTCTATTATCAGGTGACAGCATAAAAGTAAATTGATTGATTGAATCGATTGTTGTCTGTAGAAAAATTCCCATGATGCAGATTGATGAGGACGACGTTTCAAATGTACACAGCATTTATTTAGACCGGGGTTAAAGTGAGTCAAACAACACACAGATTAAGGACCATATTAAGGTGCAGTAGCAACAATTGCAGCGATTTGTGTAAAAAACCAATCGTCTTTTTATTGGAGTTATGAGGCAGACAAATCTAAACGCACTGACATTACGGATGTACTGTAGTAGATTCAGTGTGTTGTTTTCTTTGGTAAATGGCATTGTTCAAAGATAAAGGAATCTAGGCAACTTCTAAATCGGTGAAATACAATTTAAAATGACTTCCTTGTTGATACGCTGCGGCTGTGCATCCACGTTGTCACTGGCTTGTTGAGCTCAATGGCACAACGTCCCGTTACTGTGCGTTTTCCATCAAGCATTTAAAGATGTCCTTATTCAGTCTGTGCTTGTTGGTACCCAACATACAGGTCTCACATAAGAACACCAGAATCTGAGAGCACAGATGTCCCCTTCCTGTATGTTTTTGTGTTTCATACCTTTCACACCATCACGTGTATATAGTTCACCACCAGAACTATAACCTGCCACTCGGCCCCTGACGCTGGCTCTCTCCCTTGTGTGTTCAGGAGCAGTGGTCATAGCCTTTGTGGTCTGCTGGCTGCCCTATCACGCTCGTCGCCTCATGTACTGCTACGTCTCCGACTGGTCTGTGTGAGTAAACATCCCTCTCGGGCCCCTGACGCAAGGCGACTCTCCAGCAGTTGTGTTGCCTCTGTGCAGAAACACAGGCACACGCAGTCCACGTACCCACGTACACACCCACACATGCAAGCAGATTACATACACAGAGACTGTAGCACGCACACACGCTTATATTGTCTGTAGCTGTTGTTTACTGGCTCATTAGTTCAAAGAGTATGACAAAGAGGAGCAGGGCAGATACATCATTGTGATTAAATTGCGTTCATTAACATTCTCATTCTCTCTCTTGAGCTCTCACACACACACACACACACACACACTTGTTGTTTCCCACTCATTTATTTTTTCCTTGTACGTTTAGGCCTTCCATACTACGAGTTGTTGTCCCTAATTAAATCAAACACACGACGCTTCAGTAAATGAGCTTCAGTGTTTATTTCCCCTCAACATGAAGGATGAACAAACAGGGTCTCCAGTTTGGAGACAGGTCTTTCTCCAGAAAGACCTGTCTAGTGATTGGTTAAAAGACAAAAGATGTGTGAGTTTTAGAAATCATGACTTTACCACCAGTCAGTCCCCTAACTATTGGGTCAATTTAGTATTTTGAGTTTGTGTGTGTGACAAAGAGCAAACGGGTGTAGTGAACCCAACCACGTATGCTCATCCTTTCTGAAAAATCCACACAGCTGGAAAATACATTTTGTACGGTGGTTTCTCTCACCATGGAAACATATGGAAATACAGTGTTTTAGCATACTCATCTGTTTACATTGTTAATTCTTCCTTGTATATTTTTTATCTTATTTAACTTTATCCTATTTCATTCTTAAATAGGCATAAGCGGTATGCGCTCCACCACGCATTGTTTTGAATTTAATTCAATTCGATCCATTCTGTGGAGCTCAAAGTCCCAAAGTTATTCAAAGGGCTGCTGTCCCAGGACCATAGTACCGGACTATCAGCTGTAGAACAAAATGCTATTCTGAGTAAACAACAACTTCCCAAGCATCCAATATCCTAATCTGGCACGTTTCTCAAATTCAGGGATGTGCTCTGTTTTCCAGAGCGGACAGCGTGGTCTAAGCAGGCTTTTATCTGTGCAGAGAGACCATGAGCACATTACTGAGCTTGAAGAGAAAGTTGACCAGCTGACTCTTTATATATCAGGGGACAGTAATAGCAGACTGGCCTCCGGACCCGGACAGACGCCGTTGCCTTTCGACACAGATATATATGAATTATTAAAGCTGCATACAGAGGTAATCTGAAGGATATGTCAAATACTAATATGTTTAATGCACCACTTAAATATGCAACACGTAACAATGGCTCTGTGTCTCCTGTTTTCGCACAGCGACATGTACGACTTCTACCACTATTTCTACATGCTGACCAACGTCCTGTTTTACGTCAGCTCCGCCATTAACCCAATCCTCTACAACCTGGTGTCGGCCACCTACCGCCAGATCTTCTTCTCCACGCTGCGCTACTTCTGCTTACCCTGCCGCCGCGCACCCAGGAGGCACCCCCACCCCTTTATCCGCCACTCCATCAGCATCTCCAGCAACCACACCCTCTCCAGCAACATCATGAAAGAGACGGCATACTGATTAGGCGGCTGTGGACCCGTCTGTGCCACGTTGTGAATGCCGATCCAACGTCACAGACGGCATTCCGGTTTGGCAACTGTCGTCACAGGCTAGTCGAGTGCTGAGAACGCCATCGTTTGCCGCGTGGCGCCAAGTGAACACGATGAGATTTCATTCAGGATGCACATTTGTTATGTGGGATTCTGTGTCGTCTTTTTTCATTCAACATGAGTTCGGGAAATGAAAAAAAAAATCACATTATATGGTGGAAGTGTGAAAATATAAAATGTTATAAAATGGAAAATGATCTATAAAGGTTTTATATAGTATAAGTGTTTTACCATACCGGTTATTCACACTGGCTTGTTGTTGTACACAGCTCTTGAAAGCTCATAACGATGGCCTTTGGCAATACTTACACCCCGACTGGTGCTGAAGGGTTCGGGTTTGTG
Source organism: Gasterosteus aculeatus (assembly GCF_964276395.1). Taxonomy (NCBI): domain Eukaryota; kingdom Metazoa; phylum Chordata; class Actinopteri; order Perciformes; family Gasterosteidae; genus Gasterosteus; species Gasterosteus aculeatus. The sequence continues at coordinate 18,147,663 of NC_135689.1, forward strand.
TCCTTTGTGTTACATTGAATATCTGTGGGTGAACTTTGATGTTGGGGGATAAAGTTGCAAAGTCGCTATTTTCTCTTTCAAGTTGCAGTGAGAGCTGTGTGGGAAGAATCCCTTGCGTCACCACCACTCACCCTAAATGCCTCTCTGGCCTTTGTTCAGAGCAGCTTTTAACCTTATACAGGGTGTCTTTATATGAAAGATGAATGTACATGGGACTTGTAAATAGTGGATACAAATTTCATAATGATTTCTTGTTAATTTCAACAATGGTCAAAAAAACACTTTGAACAAAGATTTTTTTTTTTAAGTATTTAGTCATTAAAAAGATCATTATTATTGCCAACATTTGTCCATGATTTAGCAACAGCGTTTTGAAAGGCCAATGGAATGGAGCTGTTGCAAAGGGCCAGTCATCGTCAGAATGATGTATGGTATAGCATTGTATGCCTTAATTGCAACTTTAATCTAGTCTTATTGTGGAACAAAATGTTTAACCAAAAGAATGATTATTTGCCCAGAGCACCAACTCAGTACCCATAGAAATAGTGTGCATATTGGGAAATCCTGCACTTCATGATTTATGTCCTGAGGTACATTTCAGTGCAAATGCAAGAAATATTGTTTGTGTGTAACTATAAACCTTAAGCCCTTCACCAAAATATTTGATCTTTCCCGAACTTACAACCCCCGAAACCCAAGCTTAGCTGCTTTGGCCACTTGTACTTTGTGTCGTGGAACACATCTGAACACGCAAGTTTTTATAGCCGCTCCAAACAGAGCGGCTCAAGGTTCGGGGGAGACTCCGGCTGTCGTAGAGATGGAATAGCCTTCACCGTCGACTAGAATAATCAATCCTCAACAATCTTTTCCTCCACATGTTTGCAAGTACATTTATTTCTGTCCCAGATAATTAACTCAGAATGTGGAAAAAAGCAATGGACCTCAAAAGTTTTGTTGCTAAATGTATCAGTATTAGTGGTTTGCAGATATGTCCACTACCCAAAAATTTCTATCCAGGTCATTTTAATATTATTTGAGGACCAAGAGTGAGGGTTCCTCGTACTCGTGTAAGATGAAAGTTTCGATCTGGACTTGTTGTTTGTGCTGTCAGTATTATGAGACATGGGTGTGTACGGTATGCAGAGTGTGAGAGTATGCATGCAATTGTATGTTCCCTGAAGAGTACATGTAACTTACAATGGTACTATTTTATTTTACGGACTCTTGGTACTTTTTTGCTTTAAAAACGTGATTGAATGTTTTTATTCACCAGAAGTTGGGAAACTATTTACCTCTACAAGGTTTTTTTTTTTCCCAAAGTGAACCCGGCCTGGAACGTAGTCTTAAGTAAAGCCTCTAAACCCAATTTAGCTCAATACAAATGGAAATAAATGTATTTCATAAGTGCCTTGAGCTAGAAAAAAAATCCCTCTGCAGGGTAAAAACGCAAAAATAAACAACAACGCTTTGTGACTTCATCAACCAAAGCTTTCATCATCTCAAAAGAAAACAAACATTTGTGCTTTACTTGAGAGTTTGAGCAGCAGACTGCAGAAGAAATGACTCTGATTAGTCGCTTACACTTCCTTTCGCCGACTACACCCACATGTTGCTACTACATACTCAATGCATATGAATTGACAAAAGAAATGCTCAATCGACGGGTGGTGGTTTAAAACAAGTTATGTAGGTAACACTTACAGTATTAGCTGTGCTTTGTATTGGTTAATGCAAACTTGTGTTCCTGTGAAGTATCTGTGTTCTTGTTGAATCTATGGAGGCTTTAGCCAACAAAAATATACATATATATATCATCAAATCTTAATTTAGCCAAACATTAGATTCCTTGACCATACAATCCACCAGACATACTGAATGAATTATACTAATGATGCTTTACAAAAAGATTCTGTAAATCATTTTGCAAACCACACAGATGCAGCTGGAAACCTATTTATTGTACCACTCTGCACAGACGTGTATATGGATATTACATAGTGAATGTGTTGTGGCAGAGTGGTTGCTGTATTTAAATCATATGAATAATTTGCTTATTTTAACTGATGATTCCAATCAGCCATGTTAACTGTATTAGCATTTTCGTCTGAAAGAATACTGTTTAATTGTATTACAAACAAATAATAAAGGAATGGATATATATGATATACCTATGTAGTAAATGTGTTGTTACATATATTCTTTCTGCAAGACAGGCTTTCTCACGAGCATGCAAAGGTATGCAAACAATGAGAGGTGCACACACATGTTCACATTCACTCACCATTTAGATGTTTCTGAATCGTTTCTAAAAATGCAATCATGAGAATTAATAGCTCTCGGTTTGAAACTACATCATTCAAAAAGTGAATGTAAGTAGATTAAGAAGCCCTATCCAGCCCTTTAGCCCTATTAATGAGCAGAATTAAGCCAAAGGTCTAAAGATCTTAATTGACGAACAACATGGGACATTTTTGTCCAATTGTCCAATTGTTCTGCTTCCACCCCGAGATCATGGAAAAATAACCAAACTGTTATTTGAGTAACACTCAATTATGAGACTCAATTAATTAATGAACTCATGTACTATTCCACTTTAGGAGTAAACGATGAAGGTTTGAATTAAATTACAACACATATCCACAAAGTATCCAGAGTTTGTCCCTGATGTTGCACAGCTACACTGAATTTTGCTTCCCCAAAACATAAAGAGCTGCCACTTTTCTTTTTCCGTTTTCTTGTAGGCAGCTCTCATGATAAAATCATTTTCAGTAATAACCACACCACAAAAACCAAAGAGAGAAGAAACCTACAAGTCTCTTACACATTAAAAACATGCTAAACAGTTTCTCAAAGGTTACATAAGGGGTACCAGCTAACAACAGAGGGATTAAGAACAGAAATGAAAACATTGGAGGCAACAGCACCATGTAAGATTCCCTGTTTGTTGGCCATCTGTTTTTAAAGGGAAAGTTTATTTAAAATCCTCCACTGTGGGCCACGTCCCATTTCTCCCGATGTTCTGACCACACAGTGGGGAGCCTGTTGCTCAGTCCAGTCCTGTTTGTACCCCAAACATACAAGGTGTTCTTATGTGATGTTGCGTTTTCTGGGTATGTGACCTTGTGTTGTCAGTCCAGTTCATTGTGCAAGTGAACAAGAGCTACTAGATTTTCCAATCTCAATTTCTCTCTACTCACTCTCTAAATGGGGTTGGACATTTACCGAGCGAGCACTTTAAGGACCATGTGAAACGTTGTGGCAATGTGCTGCCCGCAACTAGCTATCTCAAAAATTGTGCAGAAGAATGCATACACTCTAAAAAATGTCACCGTAAATTAACGGTATTTTACTGGCAGCAAGGACGCCAAGAATTTACGGTATAATACAGTAACTGGTTTTTACACTGTTACCGTAAAATGGATTACTGTATGTTACCGTAAACTTGAACAAATTTTACTATGCATTAACTTCAATTTACTGGCAGTCGACGCTAGTAACTTACTGTTTTATCTACAGTGCCCTACCGTTTACGGCATGTTGGACGGTATGTTGGACGTATATTGGATTAGTTTCTTACCATACGATTACTGTTTTTGTGTTATAAATACCAGAATGTTACCGTTTACTTATAACCGTATACGTTTGCATTTAATTCCCACCAAATTAAAGAAAGACAACCAAACTCATTTTGGTCATAGTGGTTGGAGTTTATTAGATTCCTTTAAGACAAAAATGTTCGGCATTTGTAAACAAGATGAAAACATAAAATATGCCGCATGTATTCAATAATAAAAAAATGAATCCTAAAATCATTAGGAACAAGGTAAACTAACTGCAACATTACGCTATGGAACAGTTTCAATTGACCGCAGCAAACGGCTGGCGTCCTTAATCCAGTGCCTCTGTAAAACAAACCAAAATACAATATTTTGAAACACTGTCATTGGTAAAATATTAAGATTACAAAGTTGAGGAAGACAACAAGATGTAAGGAAGGAGAATGTTAATCATGCTAGGCAAATAACACTTACCAACGAGGCAATGAGAAACTCCTCCGATGTTGAACTGCACTGACAGGTGTTCTGGATGAACTGAGATTACGCGTCTGACGTCACGTTCAGGAGCAGTCGGTCACGATTAACACTCAAATGACTTTTAGGCAATGAACACTTTGAATAATACAAATATTTATAATCTTTACATTCCAGCCACTGAAATGATGGTGAAGGTGGCGCATGGGATAGGGAGGGTGTGCTGTGCAGCACAAGGTTGGCGGTTCGAATCCTGGCTGCTCCCTGTGCCAAGTTGACGTGTCCCTGAGCAAGAGACCTAACCCCCAATTACTCCACATAAGTTTATGTCAAACCATGGGCATTTTGGATAAAAGTGACAGCTGGATGTATAGTAATGTCCTGTAAGTCAAAGTCATCATCGTATCTCATGAGATACTATTTCATTATGATGACTTACAGGACCTGTTTTTCAGTGGCTGACATAGGCTTCCATACATTAACCTACAACAGATGTAGATGGATTGTGATTCACTGCACTTGTATGTGTATTTCCACCACTTCATAAAATATATGTAACATGCAGTTGAATTACGGTAGTCTGCTATTATTGTAAATTGACAGCTTTAACTGTTTATTCATGACATTGGCCGTTAAATTTCCATCCCTTGCTTGTAAATTAACTGTATGTTACAGTTATTATGACATACTGTAAGATACCGTTAGAAATGCACCATAAATTTACAGCAATTTGTTACAGTGTACGTTAGGAAATCCCGACAACTGATTTACTCATGAGTGCCACATCTGTGCTTTCTGTGGCATCTCCCACAAAGCAGTTTAAATCTTGAATCAAGCGAGGCCACTGTCTGAAAAACACTGACTGTGAGCTCTTTCAAAAGCCCACCTGTGGACACCACCAACGCGACAGCACTCCAAGGAAGAGAGCTGCCGTTATGCCAACTGAGCACGCTTATTGTGGTTTATAGCGAGGTCAGCAATGATGGTGGTGATCACCGGTGATACTTTTACTGGATGGAGACAGCTACATAGATGTATAATTGAGGAGGCAGCCCCGGGGGAAAACATCTGTGAGGGGTAAATGATTATGTGGCTGGATCAGGTTGTTACCTACCTGAGCAACCGGGAGTACCTGGTGAGATTCCCTGCAGGAAAACAAGAAACTCGACGTCTGCTTCTCCCGCAAACGAGAATGGAAAAATAATGTAATGTCGACGTCTGCCAATCACATTGAAACGGGATGAAATCACGTGGATACGTGGGACGATAGAGAGCATGTGAAACAGCAACCGGATCGTACTGCAGGAGGAGAGATAACCATGTTTAAAACAGCCAGCAGTAAGATGATCGGCTACCCATGCAACTATTTTTGTTACAGTGCCAGAAAATAACCACAAGTACATAAAGAGTGAGCATGCATGAGAACTGCTTGTTTAAAACAGCCAGCAGTAAGATGATCATGCAATTATTTTTGTTACAGTGCCAGACAATAACCACAAGTACATGCTCACAAAGAGTGAGCATGCATGAGAACTGCTTGGCAGATGCAAGAGGAGTAAACTACGTGCATGCACGAGTATGGTCTTCCTATCTGAGCTCATGCTTAATCTCTTCAGAGGAAAGTGCTGCAGCAGAAAACTACCTAAACCTAAACTACCAAACACCCACTCGAAAAAATTGACCAATGCAGGAAAAACTGAGAGAAATTTTTAAGTAAAATGAGAGCTTAAGTGGGTATAGAGAGAGAAACAGAGCAAGGAACCAGGCAAGTTTTGGAAAAGGAGAGAGGAGAGATACTTGGTCGAGCGTATGAACAGCTCAGTCACTGCGGGTAGATAAACCGACACAGGGGGGGGGATCTAAATCCAACCTCTGGGAATTTGCACAACAAAAAGTTTTTAGAGCCAACACAGGAGCTTAGAGATTTTTTTCCCACAGGTTGTCACGAGGGAGCCGTCGCTCTCATTAGCCTCGGTCGGACAGAGGAGGGAAAGCAGTCAGATAGAATGGCCGGGTCACAGGCCAAAAACCCCATTCAACATTCCTTACTTTGGTTATATCACATTAAACTGGTGTTGTTATGGGGCTTCTACAAACATTTTACATGAAGTTCAAAAGTAAGAAACAATTTTGTGCAGAATCACAGAATAATTATATCAAATCACAAAAATAATACCAAATTAGCATGAACAGAGTGATCAACCAAAACATAAAACACCACCTTTTCATGGTTACTTGGAGCATTCTGTCACAGTTGAAATGTTCTTTTTATTTTCCAACCATCTTATTTCCTCTGGCTTGTTTGTAACCACTAAAGTTATTGATCATCAAACGGAAGCAGTCTTATTAATAAATACAAGGAATGCAATCAAAACATATCAGACATCAGACATAACAGATCAGTCTATCAAAATTTTATGCAATATTATGCAAATACTTCAAATCATTTGGAAATAATTATAATAAGGACGTTTCAATAGAATATAGTTGTGGCCTTGATTGTTAGTTCCCCATCTAAAAAAAAAAAAATGTCATCACCACACAGTGTGACAAAGCTGCAGAGAACCATCACAATTAGCTTGTGGGGAAAAAGAAGTCATCCATGAACGCCAAGTTGGTCCCAGACTTCCACAATCTTCTGAAAAAATTACATTCAATGTATAACTTGAGGCTACTACTTAAGGCAATATTATCAGAAAACACTAAATAAACAATCCTTTTCATGCAAATTATACTGAATTATGTATATTAATCAGGCAAGGCAAAGCAAACCCGTAACTAAAACCAAAGATAACATAAAAACAATGACATTCCTGCAATTTCCTAAAATCAAACTCAGACCAAATTCTTGAATATTTGTAAGATGATTTTTCATAATCAGAATGTTATCATTTTTGCTATAAGCTTTTCTCCTCCTTCCATTATATTTACCACTGCTTATTATCATTGTCATTTCTCGTATATGTTTAATGCCTGTTGTCGGCCGCGGGTTAGAGGAAAAAATTGGGCCGGGAGTTACTGCCAGACCGACCCACTCAATACACGGCGCGTTGCTCACTCCGTCTGTCAGTGGGCTTAACATTGTTTGGATGATAATAAAGAAATTACATCATATATGTTTTATTTTATTATCAGGATCCACCAATTTGCTTGGATGGACACATGGAATATAATGATATGAATCTGAATGAATGATATGATATGAATATGCTAGTAGTCCTGACTCCTCACCGTCATGTTGTATGGAATCAGGACTGAGACTCAGGCGCTAAGAGACGACATAATACTTCTTTCCAGGTTGAGGATCTTTACTGCCAAAAGATCAACTTTACAAAATTAACCAAAAAAAAGCAGGACAGGCACAAACACGCTGGCGAGGGAGAAAGAAAAAGGCCTGCTAATAAAAATCAGGAAAACCAAAAACAAACACTAGGAATACTGGTGGCTTAAAACATAGAATGTCAGGGTAAGACGATGGATAACCTGACATGGATGAGTGGGTGATTGGGGCTAAAATACAGGTGGGGTGATGGTAATCTGAACTCAGCTGTGTGGGAAAAAGGGCGGGAAACTAAACAAAGACAGGAGGTGAAGTGGTTAAAAGAATAAAACGTTAATTATAGTATTATTAATAAGTTATTAATACTCATATCCCTTGAGGAGGTGGTTTAGCAGCAATTTTCTCACTCTAGCATTTTAATTAACCTAAAACCTAAACTAGATTGTAACTAATTTGAAACACTGGTTCTCTGCCTTTTGCACCCGACCTGGAAAACAATACAGCCGGTTCTGTTTGTTTCCGTGGGCTCGGCTCAGCCTGGACCTGCCCTTAGATAACCTGCAATAGGCCTAGACTGCCCGGTGACTACCTAGAACACACTGAGCTCCGTCTCCTCTTCTCTCCCTCCTTCTATTCACATCTAATTAATGTGCATCCCTAATTCAGCTTCTTCCCTGGAGCTTTTGTGCTTTCTCGCCTCACAGGTTTCCATGGATCATGGTTCTATCCGGACCCTGGACCTGCCTCCTGCCATGGCTTTGCTGACTTGCTGATTATTATTTTTATCTATGGCATAACTGTTACTGTCATCATAAACCAACATTACCCACTTTGCTTCTTTCCTGAAGTCTCTGTGCTTTCCCTCCCCCACATGGTGGTTCTATCTGATGGTGTTCGTACCTGCAGTGGTCCTGCCGTACACCTGGCTTACTACTTGCAATATTTGAATAATTTCTGTCTGATTGAATTTATTGTACATCGTTTACATTGTTCATTCTGTACACATGACAAACATCGCAGTCTGTCCATCCCGGCAGAGGGATCCCTCCTCTGACGTTCTCCCTTAGATTTCTTCCCCTTTTTTTCTCCATCAAAGGGTTTTTCAGTTTTTCCCGTCTTGATGTGAGGGTTTGGGCACAGGGGATGTCGCATGTGTACAGACTGTAAAGCCATCTCAGGCAAATTTGTAATTTGCGTTTTTGGGCTATACAAAATAAAAGGAATTGAATTAAAGAGATGGGAACAATTCAAAGGATGGTTAGACGGGGTAACAGATGAATGAAGCCCGATGAAGCAATGGCCCGTCAATCAATGAAAGGACCGTTGATGCCAAGTCTTGTCTATCCCTCGCATATGAAATGCCTGGTTGACCTTCACTATGGCAGTCTAGCTCACATTAAAATGACACTAATGAGACACCAACTGGGTGTGATGAATTGCGTCACAGTCACAAACCATCTTATAGCAGAGACAAATGAAAAAAATGAATCATCCACTGAGCAGAATCCCGCAGTAAGAAACAACAAGAGCAGATTCACAAATTACAGAATTGAGGAAGATAAACAGCCCACATGAGTCATGGTGATAAATACAAAAGTGTATGTTTTGTATGATTTCTGTGTAAACAAGCAGCCACAGAGGCAATGATTGGAGATGTGGGGAATTCCTGAGGGTGCCGTGTTCTTTCAGGCATATTTGCCCCCACTGGATGAATCTGTTGAGTACTTTATGCCGTCGATTGAGGATCCTCCAGTTACACAAGGGAAAAGTCATTAAGGTTATCTGCCCTAAATGGTCACAGGCCCTGAAAATAAAATATTTTTGGTTTGGTTTAATAGAACTATTTTTACTTTTCTTATTGAAGCTTAGCTCGTCCTTGATTGAAGTAGCTCATCCACCAGCACAGCTGTGTGCTTTGAATATTTCACTGACATTGATGTGGACGTGGAATAGTAAGTGGATCCCACACTTACAAGGACACAGCAACTTCTAGTTTGGCTTGTCTGAAAAGCCCCGTTGAGTTCTGAAATAAATGTCTCCTCCATATCTTAAACTCATTGTTTGTGGTGTTCATTATACAGATTGTTTACCACACAATAGCTAACCTAGTCATTCTGCACAATAGTATAAGATAAAGCCTAAAACTTTCCTCTTTGATATCGCTTGTAGTTAGGGCTGGCTCAGGTTAGCCCGGACCAGCCCTTAGTTAAGCTGCTGTAGGCTTAGACTGCCGGTGGACTTCTCCTCTCTCACTCTCTCTTTCTACAATAATTCACGTTTTATTAATGCACATGACTAATTCAGCTTCTTTCCGGGAGTTTTTTGTGCTTTTTCCCCTAGCAGGTCTCCGTAGATCGTAGTTCCTTCTGGACCCTGGTCCTGACACCTGCCGTGGCCCTGCTGACGCCTGCTGCTGCCATCATCATCATTATTATTTTAGATATTAATCATATTACTGTATTCATAAATCAACATTAGCCTCTCCTAAAGTCTCTGTGCTCTCCCTCCCCACAGGCTTCTGTGGATGGTGGTTCTATCTGATAGTGGTTGTCCCTGGAGTGGTCCTGCTGTGCGGCTGGCTTACTACTCACAATTACTTGAATCATTTCTGTCATAGGAATTAAATGTATTATACATTGTTCATTCTGTACACATGGCATCCATGTCATGTCTGTCCATCCCGGAAGTGGGATCCATCCTCTGAATTTCTAAGGTTTCTTCCCTTTTTTCCCCATGGAAGGGTTTTTCATTTTTTGGGTAGTTTTTCCTGTGCCGATGGTGGGTTTCGGGACAGAGGATGTCGTATGTGTACAGACTGTAAAGACCTCTGAGGCAAATTTGTAATTTGCGATTTTGGGCTATACAAAATAAAATGAATTGAATTGAATTATAAAAAAAATGCATAAAAACTACTGTTCGTCTATCTATATTTCCAAATCACATTCTCTTGTCACCCTTCATTTCCTCATTTTTTGCAAGTAACCTAATCGGTGGATATGAGCAAAGAGGAGAAAAAAAACACAGCCCACCAGGAAGAAATCCCTACAATTAAGCCCCTGTCTTCCACCAATAAGGACCTTTGCTTTAATTGAACTCAAATGAAATCCCCTGCTTGGTTCCCAGGCCCGAAACTCAGAAACTCCCACACCTCAAAGGGGCACTGTGGATTTTCCACCAAGAATACATGTCATACATTTTGTCACCGTGTTCTGGCTCTCCAGTCGCCTGCTTTTTTTTTTTTTTTTTTACAGATAATGTGAGCTCAGACAGGAACATCAAGGACTTAAAATCGCACAGCTATAAAAGCAATACGAGATGTATGCGAAAATGCACACGCACTAACACAAGCAAGCTGTTGTCTTCAATCAATCAATCATGCAGATGATTCATAATCTTAATCAGAAAGCCCTGATTGGTTAATTAGGAGTTTGATGACCTTAAAATAAAAATCATTGTGTTTCCATTAGCTCAGAAATAGCCCTTAATATAATAATATATCTACGGTTTCTATAATTTCTCACAATGGATGAACCAAGCTCTTGAGAGCCTTTAACATTTGAGGAGTGGGTACATTTAGGAATCTGCGACCTCGCCGCTTGATGCCACCAAATCCAATACACAGATCCTATTTGAATATTGAACTTGGTCGTGTAATGTGACAGGACTGCTCAATATAGTAAATTGTGTCTTGGTGTTCATTTTTCCCTTCCCTTAGATCCAAAGACAGCAGGGCAGGTCTCACACACACCTGTTCACAGAGTGGATTTGCTATCTATAGTGACCAGACTCAGCCAATGTGATGAAGAGGAAGCATTATCCAGCTCTCATGCTGTGAAAGGACGTCACTACTTGCTTTTAAGGGTGTTTTTTAGCCTGTACACACTTGAATTTAATTATTTGTAAATTAACATTCATCACTAATTATAATTATTGCATTTGAATATCTCTTTAGTAAAACGATTGATAATGAAATAAAAGCGGGTGGAAAACCAGGGAGACCAAAAGATGAGAAAATGCATCCCGACATTTAAATAATAATACATGTTCTTAATTTCTTTGCTCTTATTTGCTAAGATATACACTGCGGTATACACAAAATTAAAAGGGATACACATCAGATCTCAATGTGAAAAAATATTAGTTTGTATATCTATACTGATATGGACAGCTGAATGTTTTGGAAACAAAAGGACGCCACATCTTTGGATGGAAATAAAAGTTATAGCCTACAACTCAACCTACAGAGGGCTTCATTTTATCGACATCCCGACAAGTGAAAAAGTGATGTTGCAGGATGGTCCATTTAAATTAATTAATTAAATTGAATTAAATTTCTTCTCAATATCTTGTGTGGCCCCCACGTGCTTTTGTGCATGTTTGACAGCGTGGCAGCATGCTCCTAATGAAACAACGGATGGCGTCTGATGTCCTGCCAGATCTGTCTAAGGGCATCATCGAGCTCCTGTAAAGTCTGAGGAGCAACATGGAGAAACATAACGTCCCACTGGTGTTCTTTTAGGTTTTGTTCAGGTGATTGTGGGGGCCAGTCAATAGTATCAATTCCTCCCCCCTTCGGGTCTGCCTGCATACTCCTGCCACATGAGGCCGGGCGTTGTCGTGCCTCAAAAGGAACCCAGGACCTACTGCCGTTCTCTGTGCGTCCCCCCATGGATCCGCCCCCCCAGACCATTACAGACCCACCACCAAACCACTAATGCTGAACCATGTTGCAGGCGGCATAATGTTCTCCTTGGCTTCTCCGGAACCTTTCACGTCCAACACAGGTGCTCTGGGTGAACCTGCTCTCATTTGCGCCGGTGCTGGACATGACAATTCTGGTGTTTTATAGCAAATGCCTATAGAGCTCCATGGTGCTGGGCAGTGAACACAGGACACATTACAGGACGTTGCGCCCTGAGGCCCCCTCATGAAGTTGGTTTCTGATTGTTTGGGCAGAGACGTTCACACAGCAGCCTGCTAGAGGTCACCCCGTAGGGCTCCTTGCACAAAGCAGCAGATATCGGTCCTGCTTCTGGCCTGAGGACCTTCTACGACCGTGCCTATCTCTCTTAACTGCCTGTCTCAGGGAATCTCCTCCATGTTATGGAGATTGTGCTGTAACCAAATCTCCTTAAACGGCAAACGTGGATGCGCTATCCCGGAGGAGTTCTGGGAAACTTTTGTAGAGTTTAAAAATGGCCTCACGCTCCCAGTAGTGATAATGACTCAAGCAAACAAAGCAAACAGTGGAAAACCAGTCAAAGAGATCTAGAGGAAAAAACTTGTTAATTTCATCAACACCACGGAGCTTAAACTGATTAACAACCCACTCTGCTACTTAGCTGACCAGATCATTATCAGTGAAGTGTAATTGTATTCATGCCATACCCGTCAGGGTTGGGTAGGAAGGCAGGACTCAAGCGCCTTCTTGAACAAGAGACTTTATATCGTCCAAAAGGCAAACGCAAAAGCCCAACAGGCAAAAACGCACACGAACCAGGGGAAAAGCGGCAGGCAGGAACTACGACATCTACAACAATAGACAATGACACGACAAGTGACAGGAGACACACACAGCTTAAATACAATAGGGAGGTGCAGGTGATTGGACACAGGTGGAAACAATCAGACAATCACAGACGATGACAGGACAAGGCAGGAAGTGAAGTTACCCGGGGAGACAAGAAGCAGAAAACTACAAAATAAGACAGGAAATAAAACCACACCGTGACAGTGCCCCCCCCCTCAAGAGCCGAATTCCAGACGGCTCACACTAGCAGAGAGCGGACAAGGGGTGAGAGGGAGGGAAACCAGAGACGTCTGACCGCCCAGCGGGCGGAGCTTGGACTGGAGGCGTCGGGGTCATGAGTCTCGGAGCCGGTACTGGCCGAGTCGATGTCGGGGCTGAGAGTCTCGGGGCCGGTACTGGCCCAGTCGGGGTCGGGGCTGGTACTGGCGGGGTCGGGGCTGAGAGTCTCGGGGCCGGTACTGGGGTCGGAGGAGCTAGGAGCGGGAACGGGAGAGCGCTGCGGCGGCCCAGCGGGAACGGGAGAGCGCTGCGGCGGCCCAGCGGGAACGGGAGAGCGCTGCGGCGGCCCAGCGGGAACGGGAGGTCGGTGCTTCCTCTTGCCAGGGCTCCTCCTGGGATTTAGGAGGTCCCGGAGCTCGAGGCAGGTGAGCTGATAGCTCCTGGGACCGAATAAAAAGTTTGTCTTCCGCTGCCAGAGCGGGCTCCTAACATCCATGTAGTCAGGTCCGTAGTCTGGCAGCGGGTCTGCTGAGTCCTTTCGTGGTCACGTCATTCTGTCAGGGATGCGTGGGAAGGCAGGACTCAAACGCAGACTTTAACGCAAAGGACTTTAATAGTCAAAAACTCCAACAAAGTAAAAAGGCAAACGGGCAAAAACACACACGACCCGGGGGGGAAAAGGGCAGGCAGGAACGAGGAACATCCAGACGGTATCCAGACAGAAGTGACAAAAGACAATAGCGCAAGTGACACAAGAGACACACAGCTTAAATACACTAGGGCGGTGCAGGTGATTGGACACAGGTGGAAACAATCAGACATTCACAGACGATGACAGGACAAGGCAGGAAGTGAAGTCACCCAGGGAGACAAGAAGCAGAAAACTACAAAATAAGACAGGAAATAAAACCACACCGTGACAATACCCTGATAAAGATTGTTTCATTCATTTTTGACAGTGTATTTTCTATGGTTAACAACCGAAATATATCTTTCAAAGTATTGCAATTATGTTTTATTTCTCTATTCTCACTATATCATCTAAGATTTGCATTGATTCGTGTATGTATTTACCATTAACATGTCAACTAATGCTACATCATAAAGACTTCAGAAAAGCATCCCTCTAGGCTATCAAGTCAATCAGAGACTCAGTCCGAATTGACAAACATTTGATCTGTATTACACCTGTATAACATTGAAATATTGCACAGTCTTGGGGATTGGACTCCATCTTAAACCAGGATACTCAAGGGGCCGTGATGCCGAGTGTCTGTAGTCCAGACGCTGGTGGAAATGTAAGGGGCAGCGAAACGCAATAAACCAATACATAAAAAGTAACACAAACACATTCACATCACAACGCCTTACCAAATGTGTTGCCACTTTCCCATTTGAACCCCAGCAGTCTAATAGAAAGACAGACACAATATTGATAACTTCCTGATTTATGTATTCACAAACATCATTAATTGATTTATTAAATTCAAAGCTTTAAACAGCCATGGTGTCATTATAATCAACCAGTCTGTTTTTCATGTATTGTCCACTAGAATCTAGTGGACAATACATGAAAAACAGACTGGTTGATCTAGTGACTAGATGACACAGCAGAGCGAATGAAGAACCATGAAGCTTCGGCCAATGAGAGAACAAACTGGATGGAAAGCCTCAATAGTTCATGAAGCTTCATCTCATCATCACTAAAGCATACATTGCTCCCTCACAGAGAGCACTGTCGATGGCACGCCTAATAGCACTTGATTGGCTTTCTTGAACAACTTGTACCTTCTTGGATCTCGTTGTTTTGGGTGTGGTTAAACAACCACACCGTTGAATTAATTCTCATGAAGGAGCCGATCCCTGTGGCCTCTGTGCATCGCTCCTGCCTCGGCACCCGCAGGTCGTGCTCCTGTGCCCTTCAGTGGTCTCCAAGGTGCAGCAGGCCGCAGCGTGAAAGCATCCACGGTTGCAGGAGGTGCGAAAACATTTTCTTTCTTTGTTTTCAAACCAAATATTTTCTATATACAAACTGTATGTATGTATGTACAAAATGTTTATTCTTTATTTGCACACATCCCATGATGCCTGATCTGTTTGAAGTCGATACTCAAAAACTTTCAACTTTTCAGCTTTAGGGCAAATTATCTATTTACACACTGCCTTAGGACAATTTCTGGCCCCATTATACCGATAGCTGAGATTTGTCTGTACATTTTCATACGTAGTACGTGGGTATGTCTGTGGGTATAAGTGCTTCTAAAAGTGAATTTAGGAAGAGATTTTAAAATTGAGAAAATGTCGTCAAAAAGTAAAAAACTCGTTTTTGTTACTAAACTTACTAAAAAACTAAACATTTTAGAGTTAAGCTGTTTTGGCAGCTTCTTTTTCATCAGCCCAACCATTTTGTTTTAGTTAAATCCACTCAGACTGAAGTGAAAACTCAACATTTTAAGGCAGCCAGTTTCCTCTTTATTTAAAGTTTTACAGTGTACAGAGAACATGGGACAAGGTCAAATTTAACTGACCCCCTTTTTACCACACCGACTGTTAATCAAACAGGGTTCCACAAGAGCGCACCTTTATTATCAGAGATGAAGCGAGTTACAAAAATAAACTGTACTTTATTGCTCGCTCGTCTCGTCTGCTTGAAGGCGATAAAATGTTCTCCCTACAGAATGTCCTCCACCAGTCAATAGCAGCCTGGACAAGAATAGGCAAGCTCGGGGCAAAAAACAATATTGCTCCAAGCTAAGTCTATTTAAGGACGCTGATTGGCTAAATTGTCTGTCACATATTTTTTTATTTAATCAGCAATTGGTCAAAGCGCTTCTTAGACCCGCCTTCTGCGGGAGATCTTGAGATTAGCCCTAGCGCGGCCAAAACATGCGTATGCATGCGTATGAGAGGCATAGACGTGCAGGAAAATTGAATATCAAATATTACTGGGTACCACGAAAATACATACGGTATATATGTATTTATATATATATACAGTATATAGGTTTTGAGAGCCACATGGAGAGTAAAAGCTAAAATCTCTGCTAGGAGTCACACTACATCATCTGATAACTCTTGCATTGAAAGGCATTGAGATTTCCTCCCGTTGTCAAATATAGGAGACTAACATTCACCATCTGCTTAACTCCCTGCAGATAAAGTTAATTGTTTAGCTATCAGCTCCTATAAAATGGACTGAGCTCCACTTCTCTCAGTGCGTTTTTGCACCAGGCTAATGAGCCATACATATTACAATACAGTCATACAGAAACAAGCCACATTTGTAGTGTCTTTATATTACCATTTCTGTGCCTCTCTGGACTTGCATGTCATTTTACATTTCACACGTTACATTATAAAATCCACTGCTGAGGAGGAGTTGTTCAATGGAGCAAATTTAATTAAAGGATTTCTTATTCATTATATGGCCAAACAGTCTGATCAGATGATCTGCGATTCGACACCCAGCTACGGCAGTCACTTAACCACATGCGAATGGTAGGAATGCTGAAGTCCAGATTCGCAGGTGGCACCATCTCCAGCAGTGGTTCCCAAAGTTTCCCTAAAGGCCATTGAAGGCCCCCCACCCCACCCAAAATAGGTTGTATCTTCTTTGTTTGCAATTGATTGCAATATAATGTATAAACTCTATGAAATTATGAAGGACCATGGTAGGCATACAGCTGACGGAGCAGCTCCAGTGGGAAAAATAGCTATTTTATTTGCCTAAAATATTTACAAATAATTAGGACAAATTCAAGCAGTGACAAATAACTAAATAAACAGAACATAATTGCTCTAAAGTCTGCTTGAACCTAATTAAGGGACACTAGGTCTCGGATGAGTAACGCGGCGGTGATCTTCCTCAACAGCTTGGAGAACGTTGAAGGAGAGTTAATCTCATGCACACTGCGAGTATCTCATTAACTCAGTGACCTCTCCTAGTGAGGTGAGGGGGGTTGTGGTGAACGACAATCGTGCCCGTTCTGCGTCCTTCCACGCCAGCGGTGAGAGTCACTGTGTCCAACAACCTCCCTTATTTATCCGAAATACGATCTGACCAGAGATCGGAATGGAAGGTGGTGTCTCCTGTTAGGAAGGTCTCCTTAGGGTGCAAGTCCTCGCGACAGGAGACAGCTCCTCGCAGTTGAGGGCGGGGACAGGTTGAGTCCGGCTGGTGGTAGTTCCTCATTGTTCCCATAGCACTTAATAAACATTTTTATTGTGCCGCTACTATTGAGAGCCACAATGAAATAATGCAGTGGGGCAAGGACAGCAGGCAGAGAAATGCGAGTAACCAAGCTGATTGACAAATGGACCTATGGGAGGGGACACAGAAGAAAGTGAGAAAATAAACTGAGGTTCAAAGCGTTGAACAAAGTCGTTTTAGATAAATTCATAGAAAGTAATCCATATCGGGAGATGAACACACCCATACATTTTTGATGGAATATAGAGACAAAGGTATAAAATCAAAAGGTGAACTTTGTACCCTGCTGGTGTTTTATGACGTCTCGTCTGTCTGGATGAGTAGTGAGTGCAAGTCAAAAGACGAGCACCTAAATAATTAAAGTTCAGGGATTTAAAACAACCTCCAAGCAAAGAGTCGGACACTGGAAGTGAGTAGAGCGGACAGGGCATACATCATTACCAAAGCCCAGACTGTACTGACAGACCCTTAATGCTCCTTTGTCTGATCCGCTGATCTTCAGCTGACTTTTATAGAGAACGGAGAAAAAAAAGGCGGTCACATCCATATTTTTACATTTGTGTGTGTTTTAATGAATTTCATTTGGAACCTGACTTCATTGGCAATTGGCATCTGTCAAATGTTATCTATTATGATTGGACCTAATAAACAAAAGGCAAAATTTATAACTTTGTCAACCAAAAAACAGCTGGTGGGCTTTCTCAGGAGGGGGGGGCTTACAAAGTATCCCAAAGAGCGAGTATGAGAAATATGAAGTCTTTATAGAATCATACTCTAGATTAAATGTTTTGAGTCTAACTAAACTGTAGCGGCGCATTCGAATGTTATTTCAACTTTGTAAGCCAAATTCAGCTTCCACGTTCTGCTGTTCTGATTGTGAGTATTATGGATACAAATCTCTCTAACTGACTTAATGCAGGCGCAGCATTTCAATCACCTGCAAGCCACCCACATGACACAGAAAAGGGTTTGCTGATTACCTCATACTGTATTATTTGTACATAATTGATTATACAGGAGACGTCAGTTGGTTTATTTTGTAATACTTAATCACTTTACTTTGATTATGCTTTTTAATTGAGCATTTTGCCTGTGTAAATCCACAGGTGTAAATGCAATGTTCCAGGTGTCCCTTTGGTAATGTATCTTTAAACATTTCCAATTGCCTAATGGAGTCAATGTATTTTTTTTTTTTTACCTGCAGCCGTGTCAGGCACAGGTCGAATCACCATTTTCTCCATCCTTCTCCCTGACAGTGATGGCAGAATCGTAGCTCAGCAACCGTAACTACGGGCGCTCAGGTCTGTCAAGCTTCTGCTTTCTCCCGTGAGAGATCTCACATTTCTCCCCATGTTGAAGCGGGCAACGTGGAGCGATGGGTAGAGCAATACTTGTGTAACTTAACACCATGGCTGAACATGTATCCGTATAACAGGACAGTATTTATCTCCTTTACTTGGTAATATCTATACAGATGTTAAGGTGCATTATTGGTAACTCAATAACCACCTTATGTAAGCGTATAAGTTGAATATTTCCTCTTCATGAATTGCTGCTATTTAACAGCTACACCTGACATGTTTGCTATCATGGTATAGACATTAAACATTACTTTTGTAAGGACTTCACCGGGTGGTTGAAGCAACGACATGGGGCTTAAATGTAATTAAAAAGCCTGAAGTGGCTTTGACCAAGTTACAGAGGTGGCAAATGGAAGTGTGAGAAAAGTTCTCAGTGTGTCCATGTGACTTTATCACCGAGCACAACACAGAGGCCCTGACGTCAAGTGCACACGCACACCACGTCACTTTTACAACATGGTTAATGTCAAAAAGACTGTACCGAAGAATGCACAGGACAACTATATATAACAGCGATCACATCTGTCTCGGTGGGCGAATAAAGAAGAGGCAGCCAGACACGAGCGCACACCAGAAAACCTGAGACGGATGAACTTCTGTGCAAGCAATTGAGAGGTGGAGAAAAGAGTTGAGGGTCGAGAGAAAATACAGAGGGTGATTATCACTTTGCTGGGACTACAAGCATAACCTGTTCTGCTGAATGAGGCCTTTATGCGTACATGCACAGGCAGATTATCCCGTGCAGCTGTTCACCATTAGCAATTCATCCCGATGCCATGATGCGTGTTCAGGGACACAGGCAGATAAAACTGTTGTATTTTGGAGGTTTCCATGGAAACTACATTAAAATGAACTATTTTTCTGCGACAGGACACTACAGATGGAGAGCCCGACAGAAGGCCACACATTCATCACAATCACCCTGAAGGTTAGCATGGTTACAGTATTGCATAATGTCTTATTTTCCTTATTCAATTTCTATTGCATTTCCGGTCTCTACTTTCCTGTCATTTTAAATGCTGCCCCCTTTTTGTCTTTGGAACTTTGAACTTTTCACTCATTATAGATCAAATAAAAAACCTGTCAAGTCAAAGTTGGACAGCATCTTATTTTGTATCTGCATTCTTAGCTTCAAAAGGAATGTAGAAACAATTGTGTTGCCTCGTGGCCCTCGGCTATATCAGTCCTTTGAAAATCTGTTGAACTGTTTCTTGCGAACTTCAGGCAGATTAACTAGTGCTGTTGCAAAGTTTGCGCTTTATGTGCAACAATGTGCTCCATGGACTGAAGGCTGTTACAAGCAAAACCGTTCAAAACAGTTTACTGAAGTGCTTTTTCAGCAATGTGGATTTTTGGTAGAATGTGGCTGTGCAGCTTCCCGACTAAAGACATAAAGCTGTGTGTTTTTGCACTTAAATTTGAGTGGTCCTTCTTAATTGAGAGTCCAACAACGTTTAATGAAACAATGCAGTGTTTCTAGAAATGTTTCATTGATAACATTCCTCACAAAATGTAGACACTGAAATAAAACAAATGTTCTCTGAAAATGTATTTGGCTTACCTACCTGATGGTGTCTCCATTACAACCAAAAGTCACAGTTACATAGCCTATATTACATTTCACATTGAAGTTGGGGGGTCTTACAATGCCTTTTTTTCTTACATTTTTTTCATACAGCTTGTTTGTAGCCTCTGCCGGTAATAACCTGCCACATGGAAAGTTGACATTTACAACTCAATTAGAACTGGCTTTTATTTGCAGCTTGACCTCAGATAACCCAACGGATTCCATTCATCTCACCTAAAGCCAACGGAAATCTTAATAAACAGAGCTGGATTTTAGAAGTATTTCTAAATACCACAAACCAGACATGGTTTGTTCATCGCGTTTGTGACGGGTGGAAATTTAAAGCTGAAATACGGTATTTTCCTAAATCCTCTTTCTAAACAAACAAGCAGTCTTTCAGATGACATAACAACGTTTGGATGTTCATTTTGCAATGTCAGCAGCTTGTGTGCCTTCTCTTAAACCGATGAAAGCTCCCTCGGTGTTGTGAACTTGCAGCCTTCCGATAACTTTTAATTGGCGTCAATAATGCAGCCATAATGAAACTGCTGCCGTAATAAGGTTCCTAATTAGTCAAAATAAATAAACCCCCTAAACATGCCATTTGTACAGTACTGGATGAATTACAAGATATACAATACGTTTGATTCATAATACAGAAATGATTCAACTGTCTACTATCACACAAACCATAATTCTACCACTAGTCATGACCACACAGATTAGGCGTGCTTCTCTGCCATATATAATATAATAAACAACAAATTGCGATTGTGTGTATTTCCCATGTGCGGTCATGGGTTTTTGGCTTGTTAAACTTGTTTTCTCTGTGCAATAAAGCTTTATTCAAACTCTTAGGAGTACGTGGGTATCAACTGACGCAGCCGGCCAGTTGTTTTGTCGCATTCAGTATCTTTAACACTCTAGAAGTTCAGTGTGAGTCACCTGCGATGCTCTCAATGAACCCTTCCACGACGGAATGAAAAGGTTGCGGTAATCTATTTGTCTGTTGCAGCTGAATGCTAGCGCTGCACGGTAACCATAGTAACCGCTCCCTACTCTCCATTCAACGGCCGGCTCACACATCCTCTGGCCTTGCCTTTTATTACTTGATCAAAATGGGTTAGTCTGTCTAACAAACATCTAGTCACAGCACAAACTATTGTATAACAATGCAGATTTAAGAGAACGCAAGTAGTTATTCATTTGAAAGATCTTTGAGATCACGAGAACATTGACACATTGGTTGAATGAAATGAAACGGGGGCGTCCTTGTTGCTCTCATGCTGCCTCAGATCAGTTCCCGTAGCCAGTTAAGATCTTGGAGCAGAAGTTAATAACCTCCCTGTCCAGGAGAACATGTCTGTCTGTAATGTTTTTCTCTTTCCATCACACATTTGATAGCCCCCTTTAACCCACCTACCCTAAAGATATTATCAAAGAATTGTTCCTCAGACTATTATCCAACAGCCATCAGCCTTGAAATTGAATCCCGCCATTGCATGGTGGGAAATATCTTACGCTTGTGTGGGGATGAAAAGAAACCCGGGGTGTTGTTCCAGCCGGAATGGACACAACTAAAGACCGATGCGCTGACATCTTATCTCATGACGCCCTAAAGTGATTAAAGTAGAGGCCATCGGGTGCTGCAATGAAGGTGCAACAAAAACACTCAACCCCGTGGGGGAATGTAGGATATACAACTATTTCCTCTTACTCATCTTCTCAACTAATTTGTTCTTGGACTACTATTAGAAATGTGTTGCTGTGGATTCCTCGATCCATTTGACTGAATATGGATTTAGAAGGTGGAGAGTTTCTTCCCATTTAGATGACAGGCTGGATGCATCGACGTGTTAGAGGTGCAATGTGCAGCATCTCGCCATATTTAGGATTTAGGATCATGTTCTATTACTTTTCTATTTAAGCTTTTAAACTGAACAATACAAGCATTACTTGTTTGGATAACCTTTTGTCCCCACCACAGTTTGTCAGGCTTGATAAAAACGCTGATTCTATCATAAATAAAATTTGGTTTTTCAGACACCGCTGCCCGGGTCTTCTTACCCGAGGCAATGGCCGTCCAATAAACAAGAGGTTGAATCCTTTGTCAGCTGGTGTGAGGAAAACTTTTAAAACTAAATGTTTGCTCAGATCCTTTGGAAGCTTCTTTGTGTTCTCTACCACAGGATCTCTGCTGGTGTCCTCTTCTATGCTGTGCTGCCCTTGGGGGGGGGGGGGCGTCACTGTGGATTCTACAAACCGGATCAATAAGATGATCCAAAAGGCTGGCTCACTCATTGCCCTTTAACCAAACTCACTAGACTGAGTCACTGCAACTAAAAGAACAAGGGGTATTTATTCTTTTCAAGACCATCCACTGCACTTTGTTTTAATGGGCTCAGTGGTTCGTTCTACTGAGCGACTCAGAAGGTCGTTTCCTGCAGCAGTTCTTGGGTCGCAGTTTTGAATCTGTGCCTTTAGATGTTGTTTAATACCATTTAAAATGTCCATTTCTGGTGTTGTGTATTCTTTGTGATGTGTTTCTGTCTGTGCACTGTGGACTGTCTATGACTGTCTGATTGTTTTTTTCATGGCAAATGAGTTTCCGCACTGGGAATAATAACATTTTTCATTTCAATTTAATAGCTGACAGAAGGACTTCCTGTGTCGTGACAAGTGCCAACCCTCAGGTCGCTGCCTGCGACCTCTCTGCTGCAGAGAATACTCCCTCAGTGATTGTGTGACCTGATAGACAGGTGGCAAAGTGTGAAGATGGAGAACATCTTTTATGTTTGAACAACAAAACTCTAACACAGCTGGACAGTTTCAGGGGAAATAAAAATGAAGATATCTTTTGTATAGAATAATCACTGTTCTAATTATGTTAAGCGGTGGTGTTTCATTTTCAAAGCCATTCGCTGCAGGGAAAGTTGTTGATATTATGTGTCCAGAAAAGAAGGGCTTTAGCGGCTGTATCCTTCAAAGGACCCACGTCCATGTGGGCCCTTGGAGGACCTCGAAGGCTGGACCGAGTGGCCTCCGAATAGAGACAGTCGGGCCTACGAGAGAATTTCCTGTTTGGGACAGCAGCTTTTCCTCTGCTGCTCCCGTTGCCTAGCAACCTACTGCGCTTGACAGTAAAAGCCTGAAATGCAGTATGAAATGCAGCCAAAGATAATCTCATAATCCTTTCTTTTAATGTCAAAAGATATGCTCTACCTCGGGAACATGGTGTATTTTAGGCTGAAAGAAGCACATTTTTACAGTATATTTAAATGAAATTAAAATATATAATATATAGTATTTTAGGGCAGAGGAAATCAATCAGTAGTCAACAAAATCTTATCAGCCGCTTATCAGCCGGGCGCCGCCAGCCAATGAGCCCAAATCCCCTCGTATAGGTCAAGCCCCAAATGAGTTCTGTGTAACTTATGAATGGATCATCCAGCATAATAGATGTTTATTACTAATCATTCACTTGTCGCTCCTGATTGAAATGCAGACAGCCGGAGAGGACGTGGAGGAATAGTGTAGCACTGGTAGAAATGAAGAAGAGGAGAAAAAAATGCTGATTTAGCAGTTGTTCTGCCGTTGTGGAGCAAATGCTGGAAAAACGATAGCGTTTGTTGTCCTGACATCCAGGAGTTTAGACTACCACCAGTTCTGGGCCCTTTTTGGATGAAGCAAGTCATTAAACGGTGATGCGCTTTACTGAAATGCTTCAGTCTCAGTTTAGATGGCAGAATGGATGTTTATGAAATTGCTTTTTCTAAAGGGGTCATGACACAACAAAGGAGCCGAACAACCTCGACCTGAAGCACCAGGGCTTTGGTCTGTTCATCGCAGCAGCTTATGAGAGTCTGAAAGCCTCAAAAGTGCCATAAGGTGAGCAGGTCTCCTGTGGGGGAGGCCAATACGTTCATTGGTGACGAATATGCCTCCTGATGAAAACCTTGTGCAAGAGGGATGAGGATTTTGATGACTTTAAGTCGTGACGCTGACGCCCAGCTCGCGTGGAAGGAGTTCCAGGCGTGTAGCAAATGGAACTCAAGGGCTTGCTGTGTTACATTCAGTAAGCCTCAGCGAAAAGCAGACACAACTGGACGTTGAGAGAATTACCTTCACCCAATTGGGCCATTTTGGGAGCACATACGTTTGTGAGAAATCTTTCTCGACTATGAACTTTGATGAATATAGAGGTCCAGGCCAAGTGGAGCACATTTTTAAGCTGTGCAAAGGGTTTCAATCATCAGGGAAAATGGCTCCGCTGCCCGAGTGGAAGTGTTGCCGAGTGTCCAGCAAGAGAATAAAGTGGCAACGTGGTCAGTGATTGCCTTTGTTAGTTACATTTTTTTCCCGGTTTATTTATTTATTTATTAGCAGGCAGTATAGTGTGTAAAGGTAACAGGTTATTGTCCGTAGATTATTAGTAAGTTACAGGAGATACAATGTATGATGTTATTGCACATTTACTTCTTATCGACCTGTCAGACAGAGAATGAATAGAACCAGTAAAATTTATTTTGAAATGAATGACACGTGTGACAGTAGAATCATAAAAGCATAATTTGAATAAAATGAAAAAACATTTATATATATATATATTATATATATATATATATATATAATAATGCTTTTTCAGAAAGTCATTTTCCAGTGTTCATACATCCAGAATCTCATTTATGCATTTTCATGGGAATCATATTCTTGTTTTGCTTCTGTTAACAAACATCGGCAGCAGTTCACTAAAATCTATTCTCTAAACATAATTCCTTTAATTTGCATACTTTAGATCTTGCAAATTGAGCAGGTCCATAATTCAAGAATTCAAAAAAAATTAAACAAAGTATTCCCTACTCTTGTAGTGCCACCTCAAATTGATTATGTATGGAGACTGCAATAAAAATGTTAATTAGCTGGTTAGTCACACCTTTGTCTACAGAATATCAGGAGGTGGAAAGAGTACTGAAGATTTTTACTCAAGTACTGTTACATTGCTTAAATTGTACTCAATTAGAAGTAAAAGTACTAGTGTTACACTTAATACAAAGTACTCTTCTCAAAAACTACTCAGAGTACAATTTACTTTTTAACCGATGGATGTTTTATTGCATCGTCAATAGCAGACATTTGATTCACCTGTATAGCAAAACAAATCCAGCAGTAAAACGCTGCAAGAGAAAACGCGACGCAAACTTCAAAACACATGCAAGAGAGAAACGCTGCAAGTTCACTCAAAACACAACGGAAGTTGGCCAGGCCTCTAGGGGGTCTCGACCTGTGGGATAGTGGATGGACTATGGGGGAGAGCGACCACAGTAACAACGAGTGACCTGTGCTTATATAACGTCTTAGAATAATTGGCGCGGCCGTATATATAGTATATAATAAAGTATAATAATAAAAAAAATCTGACCGTTTGACCGGTTTGTGGGCCTACTAGGGGCGGCACGGTGGCGTGGTGGTTAGCACTGTCGCCCCACAGCAAGAAGGTCCCGCCCAGTGGCCTTTCTGTGTGGAGTCTGCATGTTCTCCCCGTGTCTGCGTGGGTTCTCCCCGGGTTCTCCGGCTTCCTCCCACAGTCCAAAGACATGCTCTGGGGATCAGGTTGATTGGGGACTCTAAATTGCCCGTAGGTGTGTGGAGGTGAGTGTGAGTGGTTATATGTCTCTGTGTGCGATCGGCTAGCGACCAGTCCAAGGTGCCCGTCTCTTGTCTCTTGGGTTGGCTGGGATAGACTCTGTGTGCAGGATAAGCGGTTTGACGACGATGGATGGATTGTGGGCATACTCAATAGCCACTTTTGATTTTAAAAGTAGCTAAGTAGATTACATGGTGTAAATTGTACTCAAGTGTGAGTGAAATTACACACTTGAAGAAAATACTCATAAAAGTACCCCAAAAATCTACTTAAGTCTGTCTACTTATTTGTGATTCGTTACTTCCACCCCTGCAGCATATATATATTACAGAAGTCAAAGAGTAAAAAGTCAAAGACTCCACCGATTTAACTTTCTACAAAGACAATGAAGTAATAAAGTAATGATATGGTGACCTCTGCTGGTTAACAGGTGGTATGACAGTCAGTGACTTTAAGGATGAAGTAGGGAATGTCTTCGTTCTTCAGTGCATTACATTTATCCAAAAAGCATTTAACCATGATGATACAGAACCAACAAGAATCAAGAACGCATCATTTCCTCAAGAAAGCCAAATTAAAGTGCTATAAGTAGATTCGTCACCTTAAGTGTCGGTAGAGGTGTTTTTTTAGATGTATGTCTTCGGGGAGCTCATTCCACCAATGTTGTGCATTGAGATGTTTAGTTTTTAGCTCTCTGTGAGGGAGCAACAAGACCTTTGGTACGAAGGCATGTCTTCATATTTGGCAGATGCAGAGTGGAGTGAGAGAAACAACCCATTTGGATGCCGAGTCGCACAGTCATAGAGACAATATTTCTCGGTTTGTAAATCCTAATCCTCACTCACGGTAATTTATACTTGTTCGCACATATTTCACCACATGAACTGGCAGAGTACTTCCGTAATATTTCCACTAGAGAGCAGAATCGATAAGAAAAGACCTTCCATAACTACGACATTACCCAGTGGCCTCATAGTAACCCTCATAGTAAATGCACCAATCCCAGAACCCTTTTCAACACATGAATGCTGTTTATGTTAACTGTGTCATGCTCATAATTACTCCCACGTACGTTTGAAAGACACCATGAAGTCAAATGAGGCAGGATCAGAATGCGGAAGCCGCTCCTGCTGCATGTGTGGTCTGCGTACCCTTTCCTAACCATTCAGAGGACACTTTACCAACACATACAGGCAACGACGAAGGCCGCCACGCAACTGAGAATCTTCATGTCAAAGTCACACAGCAGTTGCAGAACCAAACAGCAAAATATTGTATTTAAAGACGTTCCCTTGGAAAGATAAGCACATGAGCCACCTGGTTAGGGCCGAGCCAGCGATCAGATCTGCGAATACACACTCACACCCCACTGTTCTTTTGTACGGAAGAAGTACACTTTCAGTTCATTGAAATACAAGTTTGAAATTACACATCATGTGGAGTATAAGTTAAAAAAGCTCAACGGCTGTTTGGACAACAGATCGTCTCTTTGTGGCATTGCTCAAACACAAGAAAACTTACCTTGACGTGGAAACACACTTTATGCAGAAGTTATTCCACCCACCCAACAGTATGTCTACTTCCATCTCGGATTTGGCTGATGAGTTGTGGGTCAGCCACAACAGAGGGGGCAGTGGAGAGAACAGCATCACTCAGAGCCCATTCGGCCCCAGAGGCCCTTTCTGTCGTTCTGCATGCTTGCTTTTCATTTCCAGGGTTAAGTTCTTGTAGAACTTCCTTTCCATTTATTTTGCTCAACGGACGTTTACTGCCTCCAAGTAAAGGCTGATGAATGAAACGCCTGCGTATTGGTCCAACGTAATTTAGGTGAGACGAGAGTAACAATAGTGAGGACATTGTTGAACGTCGAAAACAACAACATATCTTACTTACGTCTATAGCATCATACAAAATACATTTAAACCAGTGTGCTCATTAAGCCGGACTCCATTTCAAACACAAGGTCCTCCTGGACGTCTGTCTGCAAATCCCCAATTGATATTAAATTGTTATGTTTTATTCTTTAAAAACAATGCATACATAAAATAACAGTATTTTCGCATAGGACCCTTTTATCTGTGTGTGTGTGTGTGTGTGTGTGTGTGTGTGTGTGTGTGTGTGTGTGTGTGTGTGTGTGTGTGTGTGTGTGTGTGTGTGTGTGTGTGTGTGTGTTGGGTGTGTTTGGGTGTGTATTAAACTTGGTGTGTTTCCCTTTAACGCCATCCGACGTAACATGACGCAGGTGCCCTCATCCACACACCCTGGTGCCCATCTGCACCCCCCCCCCCCCCTCCCCCCTTTGCTGGCCCAGCCCACCTCCCCTCTCCTCCCCTCTCCTCCCCTTCTCCCCCGGCGGTGA
The DNA here is from genome assembly GCF_964276395.1 of Gasterosteus aculeatus. Taxonomy (NCBI): domain Eukaryota; kingdom Metazoa; phylum Chordata; class Actinopteri; order Perciformes; family Gasterosteidae; genus Gasterosteus; species Gasterosteus aculeatus. Next base: position 18,175,864 of record NC_135689.1, read on the forward strand.
GAGCCAGGATCACCGCTCCACCCAGCGGAGCTCTCGGCCGAGAACTGCGGGGGAAAACGATGACAAGCGGCGGATCCGCGACAGGAATAACGGCGTCGCGGGAGAGGGTTCGCGGGTAAGCGAGGCCGCAGCAGGCCGGTGCACGCATCGGGGGCACCGTGCCTGCAGAGTGGAGACATTTCCATCAAGGAGATGGGAAGTAAACGTGACACAAATGGAGGAGACATGGCGGGTGTCTTTTCTGTGCAGAAAATAGTGCGCGAGGGCTCGAGCTGTTCTCTGCTGTGTGTGTGTGTGTGTGTGTGTGTGTGTGTGTGTGTGTGTGTGTGTGTGTGTGTGTGTGTGTGTGTGTGTGTGTGTGCGTGTGTTTTTGTTTTGGCGCAGCTGACGGAGGGATGCTGCGCAGTGCGCCCCGGCAGATGTTTACGCGTCTTGTCACCCTTGGGTGACAACTCCCCCCACGGCCCTTAAACCAGCGGCGACAGATCCACGCAGTCCACCGGTGTGACTGTTTCAACCCGACAGGCACAGATCAACGTTTGTCCGGGTGGATCGAAAGGTGCGCCTCCTTCCACGGCTCTGCGTGTCCTAAAGCCCAAAGAAAAGTGCCGCGGTCCGTGTTGAAGTCGTGACGAGTTTGACCTTGCAGCATTTCTGGTTTCCAGGAACGCAGATCCCGCGTTACAGACAGCAGAGGAACCGCTTGCAATGGCTTCCAAATGTTGCCCCCGAATTACTGAAATATTAACGCACGTATGGAGCTGGCTCGGCTCGGCTCGGCTCGGCTCGGCGTTTATTGCATTGACGAACGGATGTTGTGTCGGTTTGAGAACAAAAACACATGTTTTATTCTGACAGCAAACGCACTGATTTGTGTGTTTCTCCCCCTTTTTGCAATCATTGTGTGCATTTGGTGGAGTCAGCATGTATAGTCATCACTCCGGCCCCTTGGTCCTCCCATGCATGCAAACCTCTATTTCTTCAGAAGCTCTGGAGTGTTTAGAAACACAACACTCCCCGACCCAGGGGGGGTTTACTGTCCTCTGCTCGATGTCACTTTTGTCCTTCGCACCATGGCCGTCTTGCCAGCAGCAGTCTCCTCCATCCTGCTCCTCCCGCCAATGGCAGTTCTCCTCCTGCTCACGTTCCACACTAGAGGCGGCTGACCGTTGCCATGGGGACATGCCAATGGCTTCCACGGCTTGTTGTTTGTTCAGATGCGCCCCTGCTGGGAAAAATGTCAGATCCTGCCTTCTTTCGCTCACCCCGGTCGCCCCGCTGCGGCTTCTCTCGACTACTGGCTGTGCCGATCACGCCATTTAACTCCACGGCCGTTCATGGTGCAATGGAAGAAGAACCACTTTTGCCTCGTGGAGTTTGCAGGCTCTCCCCCCTGCCCGTGTGCATTTCCTCCAAGTACTCGAATTCCCAAAAACGTGTGAATGTGAATAGTTGTCTGTCTCTAAAGCCCCTTTCTCACTGCACCAAAAATACAACTTATTATTTTGTCTTCGTTACTAACCCTGTTTTGCTGGTGAAAACATTAGTACTGTGTGGTGTGAAAAGGGTGTGTGTGTGTGTGTGTCAGCCCTGTGACTGACTGGACGTTCTCAGCGTGTGCCCTGCCTCTCGCCTCTGGTGACATCTGGACAACCCTGAAGGACAAGCAGTGTAGCTACCGGATGGAGGGCTTCAGGCTGCCTATTAAAAGCATGAGCTGACAGTTAAAAGGCTCTGTGGTCTTGGGAGGATTCTGTAAGAGTTTGTCGCTATGAGCAAATCCTTTCGCAAAGAACGAGTCGTGTGATCCATTGTTAACCAGCAACAAACAACAGCTGGGAGACAGATGTTTTCTCAGTAGTCGGTTGAGATCAAAGCAAAGCTAAACTACATTGAACATTCATTATCTATGTTTCTGTCTGATGGACAAGCACCCGTTGGCTAAGATGTTCCCCATATCACAAACAGGATGTTATACTATTTTTAACAAAATAAAATAGATTCTCTAATATCATAGTCCGTCATTGCAGCATCCTCCTGAATGGAGCCTGATGGATCTCGTTCCTCATAGTAACGGGATTGTAAATATTGATTTTCAGGGCTTCCCGATGTTCTTTGCTTATCGGGCCTCTTAGAAAACTACTTCTCACAGACGATTAGCATGATCACTTAGGTCACATGATCACACCACAGCACCCTGGCATGTTTTTAATTGATGCTGCTTGGCCCACTAATGACAGATATTTTGAGCACTTGACCTGATTTAAGAAAAGCCTTGTGCATTTTTCTCACATGCGCAGCCAAATGACGGCTAAATGGTGTTCAAATCCATTGAGAGCATGGTGTGAGAAATCTGAGAAATGATCCCTTTGCTGGCCTAATTGTCAAACAAATTAACAACAAAATCCGGACCAATAATTAAAGTTCAAGCTTGAGTCATGTTTTTGATGTTGATTGACGTAAGCTGTGCGGTAATTTTACTGCTGTGCTCTGCTGGATCTTAGCTAAGCTAGTCTGCATCGACGGCAGTAGGAGGGTAACTGCAGGATTCCTTCTCCCTGTTTTGAAACAGGACCGCCTGTGTAGGCTATAGCTACATTCAATGTGTATATTTAAGTTCTTTACTTCAGTGATTACAGAAACATAAAGTTTAAGATTCTACAATCAAGTTTGTGCCGATTGATGATCATTGATAATCAATATTGGCGGATACAGTTCCATTTGTTTGATTATAGTTGCAGGTCTACAAGGCTCCATCCATCCCAAAAATCATTTAAATGGTTCTGAAGTCACTGTACGCCATCACAAATTCTAAATGTTATTCTTTTACTTTGTTACAGTCTATTGGTGCAAAACGCAACGGCAAATAGGAAAACACAACAAAATGAACTTCTTACGGAAAGGGTGGGGCCTTATAGTAGAGGACGAACCCTTCTGATTGGACAGACAGACTGTGTGTCTTTTAACAGGAAATGATTACAGGGCAAGTGTCACGCATTGAGCGTAACAGTCACGCATTTCGGTCTCTTGTCACGCACTCCCGCCACACATCCAACTCCTCACGCCAAGGAATCAGACCTCCTGCTGCACTCACTTCCCCCCTCATCACAGGCTCTCAGTCCCGCCACTGATTTATTGATTTTCATAATATCTAGAAAGCGCCATTTCTCAGCTTTCAGAATTCTTTGTGTTTTGCACTTCAGGGCCACCGTAATTGGGACTAGAAAAGTAACTGCAGATGTCCTGTTTTCATATTTTACTAAATATTGCCGTAAAACAATTGTCAGTAAAACTTAATTTCATACTGTTAAGAGAATCGTTAAATTGTATAATTAGCAGTGGTTCTCATGCATTGGATTTGTAAATATTTTACATTGTTCAATCTTTTCAAATGGCATCTATTGCACTTCTGTCCTGACAGAGGGTTCCTGCCTCTTTCGCTCTCCCTGACGTTTCTTCTTGTCTTCTCCCCGTTTTCTTTGTGCCGATGTGACCAGCCGAACCATCAGAGTGCATCAGCACGAAGTGACAGTGGTCTGTTGAATATACGTAAAAATGAATGATGGCTGAATTCCATTTAGCTGCTTCAGGGTCCTGGTATTGCTGTCATAGGACGTGTGCTTGAATATGCATCAGATTTATCTTCAAATCACCAGCATTAATATAGGGGTAAAATATCTTGAAGGAAACATTTTTACTTACTGACCTCGATGTGAGAAATGAAAGCTTTCCCATTTGTTTTAATGATCTAATTTCACTTGAACTGCTCACAAAACATATATTTTACCAAAGTAAACAACATCGTTTCTAACTGTAAAAGTCTTTTTCACAATTCTACTATTTCCCTCATCTTGTGTTTGCAGATTTGTGGGTATTTATAGCAGTATGGCGCAAAGTAATGTAACATAAGCTGCTGATTTGTGCAGGACGTCCAGATGAGAGAATGAGTCATCATCACCTCGTCACATAGACCCTCTGCCTTGGAGATCTGTAGTGCTTGGTTCAGCCCACTGTGTATTTATTTAGCTCAAATGAACATTCTTAATTTATGCAGTTTGCAACATGGGAATAGAATTTATATGAGCTTGCAGTTCCAGTTGAACTAGCTACCGTCTGCACAATAATGGAACACAGGTTGGATGCCACTACCTACAATGTATAGATAATTTAAACATCCTCCAGTATACATACAATGATTCTGAAAAGATAATTAACCCTGTTTTCCCCATGTATCTCTTTTCGCGTACATCTATCTGTTCATTTCATCTCTCACACATCTCATCTCTCACATCTCATCTATCACATCTCTCACACATCACATCTCTCACATCTCATCTATCACATCTCTCTCCATCTCATCTATGATATCTCTCTCACATCTAATCTATCACATCTCTCACACATCTCATCTCTCACATGTCATCTATCACATCTCTCACATCTCATCTGTCACTTCTGTCACATCTCATCCCTCACATATCTCATCTCTCACATCTCATCTCACATCTCTCACATCTTATCTATCACACCTCTCTCCATCTCATCTATCACATCTCTCACATCTCATCTGTCACATCTCATCCCTCACACAGCTCATCTCACACATCTCATCTCACATCTCTCTCCATCTCATCTATCACATCTCTCTCACATCTCATCTGTCACATCTCTCACATCTCATCTATCACATCTCTCACACATCTCACATCTCTCTCCATCTCATCTATCACATCTCTCTCACATCTCATCTGTCACATCTCTCACAGCTCATCCCTCACACATCTCATCTCTCACATCTCATCTCACATCTCATCTATCACATCTCTCTCCATCTGATCTATCACATCTCTCTCACATCTCATCTATCACATCTCATCTCACATCTCTCACATCTCATCTATCACATCTCTCTCCATCTCATCTATCACATCTCTCTCCCATCTCATCTATCACATCTCTCTCACATCTCATCTATCACATCTCTCACACATCGCATCTCTCACATATCATCTATCGCATCTCGCTCACATCTCATCTATCACATCTCTCATACATCTTATCTCTCACATCTCATCTATCACATCTCTCACATCTCCTCTATCACACATCTCATCTCTCACATAACAGGCCTGACTACATAAATCCTGTATGATGTGCTCTGGATGTGGTTTCATCGGTTATGGCAGCAGCTAGAGAGAACATGTGGGCACAAGTCCCACTGTGTACAGTACAATTCTTTGATGGGGATGGAATTCAATAGTACAGCTGTTATAAACTGTGCAGGTCAATTCCAACTGATGCTTTTGCCATTTGCAGGGAAATGGACATGACCGTGGTTGGAATTCTGTCTTCGCCTGTGTGCGGACTCATATTTGTGTTTTTGAAAAGTTTTCATTTGTTTTTTTATTGTCATCAAACTCTTGAATAATAACTCCCTGAATAATGGCTGGAGGATTGACCCGATAAAATGTTCCCTGCTCCCTCGATTTATCTCGTCTTTGATTCAGTATTGACCTAATTGACCTACATAACCCCATTACAGACCGTTTACGCAGATTGATAACTGATAGAACGTAAAGGATATTAATTGGACAGGATTTGGTGGCATTAGACCTGTTTGCTCTGGATTTAGAATATCCAGGATGTGTAGCACTCATACCTGTCTGATCTTTCGTTGATGTGCTTGTTTCCCAATGCATATTAGAGGCAAAAAGCCCGCTTGCTGGTTAAGTACAAACTATGGCCTAACATGAGGCCATTCATAAATTTAAACTCCACCGTACATCAGGATCCAACACATCCATAATGGTATACAAAAAGTAGCCTTATACTATGAACAGAATTCTAATCAATGGCATCCTATAAAGCCATTCAGCAGAAACATGGGACTATCAGACTTTAGTTCCATTAAATTCACCTTTGCTCGTTCATTGGCTGGGGGGGACAGGGGAGTTTTTTTTGTCAGTCATGGTTGGCACTGAAACAACCCAGCATGTGGAGTCACAGCAGGAAGGTGACTTACAGCAGGTGCCTAGCATTCACACACACACACACACACACACACACACACACACACACACACACACACACACACACACACACACACACACACATCATTGAGTTCCGTGTGATTTATTATTGATGCAGATGATCCTTCTCTCTTCCATCTGTCTCTCTCTCTCAATGTGCCTCTTTATCTTGCACACACGGCCAATACCGCAACACATTTCCATTTGGCCTTTTCAGCAACACGATGACAGGGTGAGCTTTGTTGACAATGATTCAATGTTTATGTCTTCTAGCATTCAGCCAGTGTGTGTGTGTTGGGTTTGTGTGTGTGTGTGTGTGTGTGTGTGTGTGTGTGTGTGTGTGTGTGTGTGTGTGTGTGTGTGTGTGTGTGTGTGTACTCTCACATATGGTCACACACATGAAGAAATTTAGCATGACCCCTTTCAAAAGTACTCATGTGTTCTGCCACTGTCACTGCTATTCGGCCTGAGATGAGACAGATGAGCATTGACGATGGTTTGGGGTCCCACATGGCTGACAAGTGATTGGCTGCTGAATCCTGATGTCCCGCCTCTGCCAAATAAGTGTCAGCTTAAGTCAGCAGAACCGAGCTGCATGCTACTGAGGCATCCAGAGCCACTAAGAGGCAGTCAGCAAAACGCATCCCCTATTGCCTGTGTGTATGTGTGTGTGTGTGTGTGTGTGTGTGTGTGTGTGTGTGTGTGTGTGTGTGTGTGTGTGTGTGTGTGTGTGTGTGTGTGTGTGTGTGTGCACTCACTGCTTGTATCTGTGTTTTCCTCCAGGCTCTCAGTGTGGTACTGAAGGACAGAGAGACACAGTGTGGACAGAGGACGCTAAAGATTGTCTGGCCCCATGTCTGCACCTGCTCCAGCCAATCGGAGGTCTGCGTTGGGCTCTCGCCGGTAGGTGGCCAATGAAGACCTGCTGCTTGTTTTGTCATGCCAGTGTAGGTTCAATCATTGCATATTGCAGCGTGAGAGGAGCCGGTCCTGTGTTGTTCAAGCTTCTCATACTGTGTTTGGATGTGTGTGTGGGGGATATTTTTTTCTGAACTAATCACTTCCTGAGTTCAGCTTTTCCCCATTTGGACCTGCTGTTTTAAGACCTTTAAAACAACTCATTACTACTTATCCAGTTATAAGGGGTTTATCAGTTGTATCCAATTGTTTGATCAATGATTAATTAATCATTTTCTAAACATTGGCAGGAAAATATTTACAAGAAGTAACTTTGGGTTGCGTGATATTGGACGTTTTATTAATCATAGAATAGTGATTCATATAAAAAAGTTATTGTATGTTCCCAAAATATTCTTAGTATAATACACCAATAAAATATGAGAAAAAAGTAATACGTGTGATGTTGATAAATTAATAACAGTGGTACAATATAGGGGGTCAAAAATAGCCGATCAAAGACTGTCAGAAAAAGTCATTATAAGTTTAAACAAATCAGAAACATTTATAGTATATAGAAAAAATTCACGGTATACTATGACTATAATTATGGTGTCGCAGGTTGAAAAAAATGTTTAAAGTCAGTCAAAATTGTTCAGTGTGTCATAAAAAAGTCATAGTATACTATGCTGCACCAATGAGTCATGAAGTCAAAAATAGTATCAAGTGAAAAATCATCAAAATATCCATTATATAATCATGGTATGGTATTTTGTAAAAATTCATAAGACAATTATATCATAGTATGTTGAAAAAGGCAATGAAAAAAGTTTGGAGGTTGGACAAAGTCAACCTATGAAAAGACTCGGTTTCATATGTAAAATAAACTTAGATTAGTCGTATTACATTAAAAAAACCTTTCTAAAAAATCTGTATAGTATGCAGAAAAAGAACAAGTCAGAGTACGATATGCCAATGATATAATTTGTATGTCCAAATAAAGTCATAGTTTAGTATGGTGGATTAATTAATAATAAAATCATGTTATAGTGTATAAAAATTGTTAATGAAAATGTGTTGTATGACAGAAAAAGTAAAAGAAATACCATGGTGGGATATGTTGAAAATAGTCATAATATTGTCTTGTTAAAAACTTTCCTATAGTATATCAGTATAATATATCAAAAGAAAAGTCATAAGTCACAGTATAGCATGTCCAAAGATTCATTTTCTCTTTTTTCCTCTCTCTGTTGCGGTCATGGATCAGTCTGCATTTTATTCCAATGTGTCCTTTTTCTTTGCTGTGGCATCATTGAACACATTTGGTGTCACCAGCCACCTCTTTCACACTGAAGTGAAAAGCCAGTTCACTACAACCTGGTGTTTCTCAGCATGTTGATGTTTTCTCCTGCAGCTGCTGGACCTCCCGTTTTATTGTGCACAGTTTAAAACCACAAGGCATGGAGCGAAGGGTTTCGTTGTCTGTGGGGACCCCTGATAGCTTTCTCCATATCGATTAAGCCTCAGTCCAATTATTTTTCACTTTGCAATGGAAATTCTGCATTAAAGTTGTGTAAAGAATGTATGTTTTCTTCCTAATGTATACAACATTAATGCACATTCATATGCTATTTAGCTACAGACAGTTCAATCTGTCGCTGTGGTGTCCTCCTCTCTCTCGTCTTTTCCTCAGATTCAACCCTCTGAAGGCCTTGCAGCCCAAACGCCGCTTGCAACAAATACTGCCGTCCTCGCCCGTCCCGGTGCCAAAGCCGGCGTCTGGGTCGGGGACGACTGCCCCGGCGGCGGCGGGGGCCGTACCTGTGCCCGCGCCCCCTGCGTGAGACACACTTCAGTTACAGTCTCAAGAGAGCATGCTCAGTAGCTGCAGCTGCTGCTCCGGCATGCACCGTAGCCACTAAAGCCCAGACCCGTCAAACAGGCAACATTTATGCTACCTGTTTCTCTTTGTCACAGCTTGGAAATTGCACAGAGATCCCAACTAGCGCTCTCAGTGTTCATATTTAGCCTAGAAGTTAGCATCAAGAAAAAGCAAAAAGCACAAACTTGTGTGTGTAGTTGTTGTCACACAAGTGACACCCTGATGCACCGGTGTGCCCATGAACGCACCGGCAACATGTACACGTGTATGGTCACTAGGTCCATTTGTACACTGGGATTGAAGAAGCCTTGTTTAAAGACTACATGCACAGAAGAAACGGCTCATGTGCTGTGGAAGCATAATGTGATCACCGGTTCACCGCAGCCGCACAATCAACAGCACCCTGTTGGTTACAAACACAAACCCGTTCCACTGCGGAGAGTTGCCTGAAACGAGGATGTGCATTGTGGTTTTAAAACGAGAGCTGGTGTGATCTAAAATGATTTCAGAGTCTTGAGCCAAGTCTCTGTCTGTAACCAGAGACAAACCACAGCATTAAGGATTATGGCTGCACTTCACCCCCTCACACTTACCAACACCTGACTCCACTCGGCTCCTACGGCTCTCCTCAACCGCCACCCACACGCCACGGTCCAGACACAAGGTCCGTCCCGGCAGAAGGACGCCATTAACTGTCAGACCTGCTGTGCTGTGCGTTCCAGCCGCTTCTGCTGCTTTCCTGTGCCGGCTCTGTCCTTGCTTGTGTCACATATTGATATTTAAAGAACTACCAAATAGTCAATATCTGGCATCCTCCCTTATGGTATCACACAGGACACGTTCACTCAGCACAACACTGGCTGGAAGCTTGAGAGGGTCTGGTTAGGCCAAAGAATTGAAATGTAAATGCAAATGTTTTCACAAAGAAGTGAGAATTCCACACCTTAGTGTGAATGTGTCAACTATGGCCACTGCATGGTGAAGTTTAAATATGAAGACACCAAGTCCCTGTTTTGGATTTTAGTGCAGTGGCGTCGAGTTATCGGGTCCTGTGTAAAAATTCCCCCCAGGCTGTTTTTTTTCGCCTCCTCCTCCGTGGAGGCCAGTGAATGGGCAACATTCAGTTTAAAGAAACAGTTAATCATAACATTACATTACATTACATGTCATTTAGCTGACGCTTTTATCCAAAGCGACTTACAATAAGTGCATTCAACCATAAGGATACAAACTCAGAAGAACAAGAAACAAGAAAGGAAGTGCAATTTCATCAAGTAACATTCACAATGTGCCACAGAAAATCACTGAAAATTAAACATTTTGTGATATATATTTTGAGCTCAGAATGCTTTGACAGAAGTTGCCCATCACAGATCAACCCTCCTGTTCCTGACTAGAAACCGTGATACTCCACAACTTTATTTTCTGTAGCTGGTGTGAACATTACATCATACAGACTCTTTTCCTCTATCTCCTGTAGCTCATTATATAATGCATTTTTTGGCATTTCTGACCACTGCAGCACTTTAGATGTGAAAACCCTTGCAATTTAGCAGTTATCATTAAAAATACATGGCAACACTTCGGCTGGATTCTCTCTACAAACCTCTGTGGTGCTTGGCCTCTCTGTTTCAAGCTAACAGGCTAGTCTTTTCCATTTGCATCCAGTGTATACGCTAAGCTAAGCTAACCAAATCAAACATGAAGTGTATAGGTGCTCTCTAATTCTGGACAAGAAATTGAATAAGACCATTTTGCTAATTTTAATCTGTGTAATCTGGCATCATAGTGCAGGATCAAGTTGTCCGCTGAGGGGAGAAAGCAAAGAGCAGGTTATTTTCAGTTATCTTGTGGTTACTTTGAGAAGAAGAACAATGACGACACATTTGTGTGAAAGCTTGTTTGGCGTGAAACGCTCTTATGAATGAATGCCAATGCTGTTGCTGCTGTGCCCCTGCTTCCCTTTCTCAGAACGTTTCATGTATCACAGTTATTTTTTATTTTAGGATGCAGAGGGCTAACTTTTGTCCTTTGCCAGCAAAAAGGCCTTTCGGCTTCACGTAGTTTGATTCAAACATCAAAAAGCCAAAGAGAGTGTGGTGGAAACTAGAGAGCAGCCTAAACGATTAAAGTAGAGCAATCTGTCTCTATGCTCTAAAGCTTTTAGAGAGCTTCGCCCTGTGAGTGTTTGAGTGCTTGTTGATATTTAGAAAATGCCTGCACCCCAGGCTCTGAATGACCTGGGTGAATCCTTACGCCTAGTTTATGGTTGTGCGGTTTCAGAGAGACGCAAGGACACGCACACGCAAGAGCCCCCTGCGTGCCCCTTGCGTGCTATTTTACCCCTTCTTGCGTTCTTGCATCCTTGCGTGCGTCGACCCATTTTTTTTAGACCAGCGTCAAAAGCTACGCGAGCCTCACGCAGCCTGCAAGGCTGTGATTGGTCTGCTGACTACATGCTTTACGGGGTCTCACATTTCCGGTTTCATAGCATAATACCGCTATTTTTAAAAGGAAGATTTTTGAAGAGAGAATGAATCAACATGGTGGCGTGGTGGTTAGCACTGTCGCCTCACAGCAAGAAGGTCCTGGGTTCGACTCCGTCCAGAGGCCTTTCTGTGTGGAGTCTGCATGTTCTCCCCGTGTCTGCGTGGGTTCTCTCCGGGTTCTCTGGCTTCCTCCCACAGTCCAAAGACATGCTCTGGGGATCAGGTTAATTGGGGATTCTAAATTGGTTGTAGGTGTGTGAATGGAGTGTGAATGGTTGGCTGTCTCTGTGTTAGTCCTGCGATTGGCTGGCGACCAGTACCCTGTCTATCGCCCGAAGTTGGCTGGGATGGACTCCAGCCCCCCCGCAACCCTGCGTGCAGGATAAGCGGTTTGACAATGGATGGATGAATCGGATTGAGGAGCTTTTGTTGGAATAAATACGGAAATATGACCACTTATACAACCCGTCATTGGCGGACTATAAGGACGCGCAAATGGCCAATTTATGGAGGGAGATCTCTGCAAATGTTGGAGTAAACAAACAAAACAACAACTTCTACACACAAAGACGGCATCTCTAGGTCGTCTTTGAAAAAACGTTTCTGCACCTATTGTTCTGGTGGTAAATTGCTCTGCAACACGCGCAAGCCTTTTAGAACCGTGAATCAAAACGAGTCCATCGACAGGTGAAAAGACGCAGCCGCAGTTGCAGAAGCATGCCAGCGCCCTTCGTCACGGCATATGCCAGAGAGCTTCTCCTCACTGCAGCAGAGAGCATACATTGGTAGCATGCACATTGTATCTCTAATGTACTACTCTGCTTTCCTCTGTAATGTAACATCATGTTGTTTCTGCCTGGTCAGGTTTGACTACTGCAGGTTCATAGAGCTAGACTACGTCCCTATGGAGACAGGCTATATGGTCTCAATGCGCCCGACCAAAGGCTATGCATCGACCAAGTCGCCGACGAAAGGATACGCTTCTACCAAGTCTCCGGATCGCCACAGCCGTTCGACAAACTCTCCCTCTACCCCTCGTGCTCGGTTTGTCCTGAGCCCCTCTCATTTCCTCATTATCATTGTTGGCTTTCTGAAGCATGGGAATGACGACACCTTTGGCACTGCTGTGAATGTCTCATGTTATAATAATTGTGTTCCAACAGCATCATATCCAAGCTGACCTGTTACTTCCTCCTTCAGATGGGGCTACCTTTTTCAAGGAGTGATTCTTGTTATATCTCTGAGTTCCTAATTTTCTTGAAGTTGTAGATTGGATTTTCATTTTTGCAGAGCACATTTCCTTCGTTACAAACCGCCACATCATCATGTGACTGTGTGTCCCTGTTTCTAAGCAACCACTTTTGTCTGTTAACTTTGGAAATTGTCTTTGTCTGTATTGGTAGTGTGTTTCTGCGTATTAGTGCATTTTGGTGTTGTATTGGCATGTTAGTGGGCCAGGATTGCTCCATTGGTGTCTTTTTTGACCCAACATTTTGAAAGATGTTTGGATGGTTTTGCCCCACAGCTAACATGATTTAGTGTCTTACCTTGATGTTAGAAGTTTGGTTTCAGGATGTTAACGCCAAGCATGTCTTCTTGCTTTGGAACAGACGGACACCAGCCGCACCCAGTAACAGAGATCCCCATGGCAACACATCACTCAGCAGCAGCAGCAACTCAGGCTCTTGTAAAGGCAGCGACTGCAGCCCCACCAAAGGGTAAGGCATCAAAAAATAACTAAATTTCCTAATCTTCACGGTTCTTTCGAGCGCAGTCAAAACGCAGACAACAATAGGCTGAAGGAACCTCTTAGTACCTAGAAAATTATTTTTGTGAATCTTTGTGGAAACCCAGCTTTGCTCAGCTTTGCTCAGTTTGATTTATTTACACATTCAGTTCTATAGAACTCAAGACACATCTTTTTATCATGTCTCCTAGGCGTCATCAAAAGTACTCATGTACAGACAACCATGGTATCCGGCCACCTCCACCAGAGCAGTACCTCACACCCCTGCAGCAGAAAGAGGTCTGTATCCGACACCTGCGGGCCAGGCTAAAAGAAACCATCAACACTCTTCAAGACAGGTGAGATACAGAGCTAGCAATCAACACTGGCCAAAGTCAGTTCTTAAGTTGCCTGACATGTTCTTAAGTGTTTTCATTCCAGGTTCTACCCCTACCCCCAAACCTATCTCGATTGTCATTTGTGTTTCTTTCTACCCTTTCTCCTCACCTTTTGTACCCTCTTAGGGACACCGAAATAGATGAGCTGAGAGGCCAGCTATACAGGATGCAGGAAGACTGGGTTGAGGAGGAATGTCACCGCGTAGAGGCTCAACTGGCCCTGAAGGAGGCGCGCCAGGAGATCCAGCAGCTCAAACAGGCTGTGGACACTGTTCGGGCCTCACTCAGTGATGCAGGGGGGCTCAGTGGTGATGAAGGGGTCCAGAGGTACTTTCAGGACATCAACGCTCAGAACCACAAGCTTGAGAATCTTCTACTTAGCATGGAGCTAGCCCAGGCTGGATTAGCCAAGGAGGGGGAAGCCATACCTGGCTGTTGGACCCGTGTTGGTGGTTCAGCACCAGCATCGGTATCAGGGGAAAGTCCAGGAGGAATACCCAAACCGGCAGTAGGAGGGAGGGGGTCTTGCTCCTGCGACGGTAGCCCAGCACGTTCTCTGACCCGGAGCTCCACCTACACCAAGCTGAGCGATCAGGCGCTTGCGGACAGGAACGGCAACGCCCCAGACTTTCCTTGTCTTTCAGGTGAAGGCACCCAGGATAGCGGTTTTGTGTGCTGTGGCGATAGCAGCGTCCCTAGCCAGGCCGACCTGCTGTTAGAGGCTGCCTTCCTCTCCGAGGAAACAGCTTCGTTACTCAACTCCTACGCAAAAACCTTTTCCCAATCTTTGCCACACTCTCTTCCACAACATTTGCCCCAAACTCTTCCCCACTCACTGCCCAACTCTCTGCCCCATTCTCTGCCGCATACCTTCTCCCATACATTACCTCGCTCTTTCCCTCGCAATGTGTCCCACTCTGTGGCCCATACTATGCCGCACTCCTCCACGTGTGAGAAACTGTACACAGGTGAGCGGCTGCCACCTTGCGGTCTCGGTGGAGTGGGTTGTATGAGCCATCCTTGCCTGTCCCACCACCACCTCTACCTGCACTCCCTGCGAGAGACAGGAATTCAAACTGAAAGCTGCCCCGTTCCTGCAGCGGCAGGTTACCCCTCTGATCTGGATACCATCGCGGAACAACGCACTTTCCGTTCACAGGCCTGTAGCCCCACCTCCACTTGGATGTCTGATGAGGGGGAGGAGGAGCTGGACTCCCTCACCACCACAGCTTCAATAACCACAGCAACGATGATGAGCACAGCCACAGAGCCAATCCCGGCCTCCAAAACCCCACTGGTCCCTCAATTACCACGCTCTGCTACGATGGCGTGTTCCATGGAAAGCCCTCTGTGCCGGGCCGATGAGGGAGTAGAAAAAGGGGACAAGCTGGAGAGTGAGATGAAGGGGAAGGAATCGGCAGCAACTGAGCGACAGGAGGACACAACAGTGATCAGTCTGGCAGAAGAAGGGTCTACGACACAAATGGGCTCAGAGTTGGGAAAAGAGGTTGAAGTTCAGGATGCAGTAGAGGAGGTAACACCAGGTAAGCTGTGCGATTTAACAGAGACATCCGCCGGGACATTTGGTGAGGTTACTTTTGGAAGTTGCTGTGGAGAAGGAACACAAGGTAAGACAGAACTGGAGCACCTTGGCGTTGAAGACAGGTTGCAAGAAGTTGGTCCAGCAGCTGGATCAACCAAGGTAGAGACAGAAGAAATTAGTCCTCAAGGGTTATCAACGGATGTAGAACCGCCCCACACCTCGCAACCAAGGAAATCTACTTCCCACGAGGAGATAGCTGGCGTCACTATAGTGGAATTAGATGATGATGACGAGGATGAAGATGGAACTAAAGAACAAGGTGCCACAGGGGGTGCCACAGCAGAGGCAGGAGATCCATCTGGGACCATTGAGAAAAGTTACTGGAGCCGTCACTTCCTGGTTGATCTGCTGGCAGTGGCCATTCCTGTAGTGCCAACAGTGGCCTGGCTCTGCCGTGGTCCAGTTCGTAGTGGACAGCCCATGTATCATATAGGGTCGCTGCTGCGCGGCTGCTGCACTGTGGCACTGCATTCTCTTCGCAGGGGTGGTGGGTTGAGGCATTACCCTGCAGGCGGGGGAGACCTGGGCGGATCGCAGATATAACAGGAATTATTAAGAGGAGTCTGGGTCATAGCTGTTTGGAAGATACCTGTCGTGGGAAAGGGAACCAAGAAGAAACGTCCTGCCCTGTATTCCTCAGCAAGGTTAATACCTGAGAGGAGCATCAGGAATAACACATGTGCATTCATGACCAAGATCTCTGGCTGATGAACTCTGTCCTGTTTGGTCCTTTATTGTCTCTCATACGCTGGTCCTTGCTCTTGCTACATAGACGTCTGCAACACTACGGACTTGTGTAAAACTGAATGAGCTGGTTGAAATGAATGGTCTATGCTAGGATGTTTAACGCTGAATGTTTTCTTTTTAAAATGCTGGGGAAATGTTACAGGTTAATTGATTGGTCAACCAAGAGGCTGTCTCTATTCTGGCATGTCCTAATGATCTTGATGAGTGAGTACTTGATATATGGTATGCGTATGTATTAGAATGTGTCTCTTTATAACCAAATGGCCTCGTTGTATGCAGTGCATGAGCTGTACTCTGCACACTAACCTGCAGCAGCGGGATGATCCACCCTAGTTCGGATTTGTGAAGAAAAAACAACGATGTAGACACAGAACTCAGGTTGATTCTAAAGGTAGAACGCACCGAAGCAAGGCTGCCAAGAAGCCTACGCTAAAACCATAAACTTATGCCAGGCAGGCACTGTGCAAAAAACCTGTTCCCTCTAAAGCGGAGATTTGGAACTAGAGCCCTGCAATTTAAGAAAGGACGGAGCTGTGTTGTTTCATAGACTTGTGAAACATGAAATACAATCCAGAAAGTCTGGTTTGAGCAACAGATCCATGACTTTTGAGAAGCATGGCTACGGTCAAAACATCTGTTCTAAAATGTGACTTGTTTGCAGCTGGAACCGGCACAAGATTAGTTTAGCTTAGTATGAAGACTGTAAGCCTCATACATACAGTTTATACCCCCTATCAGCACCTCAATGAACATCTTGCCTGTATAATTCAAACAAAACATGTAAACACCATTTAGGTGCTTGAACAATTTTTTTTGAGTAATTTTGAGAGGTGCTCAATATTGAGAGTTTTTTTTGTGGCAAGACGGTAAAAAGTCCATTTCCCAAAACAATTATTTTATCTGAGCTTGTGCTGGTATAGAAATAAAACCAAACTTTGTTGCAGATCAGGCAGGACAGGACACGGGACAAGAAAAGTGTCATGGTGTTTGTCATCCTTTGAAAGAAAAACAAAAATTGTGTAAATCTGATCTCTTGATTTTGCTCTCTATTATTCCTTTCTTCAAAGATTGATTTGGCAACGCAGGTTGCTCTTTTGCATCGAGCACAGGATCACAGCTCGTCTTCCCAAATCCAAGCAAAATGAGGGATTTGTTGACCTCCGGTGGAAAATAAATGGGAGCGCGCTGTCTTTGCTGTTTTTCTACCACTCATGAGTACGAGTATGATTTAATGTCCTGAAATCAATGAAAGCTAAATTACATTCTGTCCCATTCAGAGCCTACATGCTTTCCCTTCCTTTACGTGGACAGTATTAAAGAAGTGGACGTAGCCATCCCGGCGTCACCTGTTGGTTTGTGGTGTAACATTTTGTTGTATCACGAGTTAGAAAATCCCTAAATTACGTGAACATAATTCATAAAAATGGCATCCCACTGCACTGAAGAAGACTTGAAACTAGCGATTGAGACCATAAACTTATTGTTAAGGTAATTAATAAAAGTAGAAGTACGGTCACTTTTCAGACCAGGAGGTACGTCTACTTCTTTCATAACGTCTATGCTATATGGCTTCTCTCAACAGTTGGATATTTTGGGAAAAAACACGTTTTGCTCTCTTGCTACAAGTTAGATGAACTTTACATTTCAAACAAACTCAACTATGTTTTATTCCGCCCAACTCAAGTAGGAAATCTCTTCAATTCAACAAGCTGTTAGAAGTCAGCGGCTCAGTTTGACACGCTGCCGATGGGAGCGGCGTGCGTTGTGTGCTTAGTCTGTGCGTTGTGCTGTATATTTCTGCTAACTAAACGCTCTTGTTGGTGTAGTTAAACTGTCACTCTTGTAGTATGTATTTGAAGTCCGCTGTACAAGAGTTAGTGAGTCACTGCAAATAAATTAACTTTATTTGTTTAATAGGTCATTCCGCAAAGCGTTTCTATTCATGGCGTACTACATGTTTGTGGACACTCAAAGTGTAAATCAATAAGGGTCATAGGTTGTAATCGCGTTGAGGATCAGGGTCTTTGACCAAAGGGGAACCTGGTGGAAAATATCTTCTGTTTGCGGATTGTTTAAATGTTTATTTTTATGTGTAATAAGAGAAAATAAGCAGCCTGTAAAATCAAATACGTTCTGATAGCCACTCATGAGCCAAATGGAAAAATGGATTGAGAAATGACTGATGTAACCAGCTAAATCTTGTCTGAAACCAAATGAATTGTTTAGTTATTTTGCGATGAAATAAGCAGCATGGCTCTTTTTTTATTTATTTTTTATATTTGGTTGACATATTTTGCACTATTGTTCACTTTATACATTTTAAGCAATTACTTGAAATCCAGATTGTATGTGCATCCAGAGTGTTGTGTGTCTACTGAGTCCTGATTGTCCTGCAGTGTCAATTCAGTTTGACAATGTGCGGATCATGTGTAAGGCAAAGTTAAGGCTGCTTTTTCAGATAGACCCTTAAAAATACCATTAAAATACACGTCATTATTTTTGTGAATACTGTAAAGCCGTGGACTTTCATTAACAATACGAGCTATTGATCTCAGCTCTTCCCATTTCACCAGATTATGTATCTAGCGGCCGTACAGAATAGTGGACATTCAGGCCTCAACGCTTTTGTTTATGCTACATGGTCAGATGATGTAATGGACAGACGTCAATGACAATCATGAACATCCTTGTCTGTGTTTGATTCCACTCCATCGACCTAAGGGATCCACACAAATGGTGTCGAGATCTATGAAAAGAAAGAATGCCTTAGAGACCCACTCTCCGTCTCCTCCGTGACCTCAACATCACTCTCATTAGCACGAGTTGTGCCCTTGTCGCGTTGTCTGACTCAATGAGCCGCTCGGCTTGAGTCGATAGGGAGACTAAAACTATTTACTAAAAGCCATATAATCCTGTAAAGGAATGAGGATGTGGGAAGCCTCCTCTCCACATCAATGTTTTGTAATATCTAATGTTGCAAAGCATGTGAACGATCATTTCAGAGTATGATAATTGTACTTGGATGTTAGTCTGCTGCCCATCACATGCTGTCGACTGTGACTAACACACGGGGATGGAGGAAAGGAAAGGATGGAGGAAAGGAAAGGTAAATATAGTGACCTCAGGATGCTGCGTTAGGTGGTTCAGGTTAAGGAATACAGGCTTGTGGGAAGCAGCATCATCCTTTGAGTCGCCCTCATGCACAGCAGGCTACAGCTAAGCTGCTTAGGTTCATTTTGTTAAGTTATCACACAAGACTTTAGCCTGAGGGTTGCACACGCATACATTTTTGTTGTGTTAATGCGTACAAAATAAAAAGTGTGTTAGCACGAGTCGTCCAAACACTAAATCTGTAAGATGTTATTTATGCGCAAATGGCATTTCATAATTTTTTGCATTAACACAAGCAAACGTAGACCTGGCAGTGGCACGTTTTAGACATTATATATCCTCAGTATTCAATTAAACATCTGCGTTAGTACGTTTAATGTATGCCGGGGTTCGTAAAAGGCCTCATTTCTTTAGTGCTCGGCGCGTCCTGCCCCTCACATTCACCCCTCGTTTCCGATTGGACGGCTTGTTACTACCAAGAGGCCGGCGTCCCGGGGGCTCCCTGCAGAACGCCGCCGTACCTCATCCGGTTTTCTATTTCTGTCCCATAATTCACAGTAAGCAATGCGTCAGTGTGCGCTGCGTTTGACTGAGTGATTGTATTCTTTGTAAATCCTGAGACACACAAGAAGCTGAATATGTCGGTATGTTTATGTCCATTTATGCTTTATTTTCTGTCTATGTGTTTCATAGCATATGTAATGATTATTAATGTATACAGCGGTCATACCACACCATTTAACATACCATTGAGGGCATTCAAAGCCTTGTGTAGGGATTTAGCTGACATCATTGATATCTACAAGATAACCTAATGTTAATTAACTACTTTAATGGCAATAGTGTGTACAGTTAACCACGTCAATGGGCTACTCCTCCATTGACCCTCCCACCACTGTATAAAGACACCAAAAGCCCCTATATTAAAGAGCATGGAGGAAACGTTTCTGTTGTCGTCATGTGTGTCTGAATCCCGTCTCTCTGGCTGTTGTTTGCTTGATACTGTACATTATTTGTTGCATTTTTTGCAAGAGGAAAAACACCACCGAGCTAATGTGAACAGAAAGACTGTTTATTTGTTTTACATTATTATCTTGGTTACATTCGTATATAAACTTTTAGATTTTCTTACAGAATGACAGTGACGTTTTTTTTCAGATTGCATACCTAGAAAATTAAAGGAATACATGCATCCAAACATGAACAGCATTAAAAGGAGAAACTTTATATAACAAGTAGAAATTCACAACTGCGAGCTCTGCTCAGTCTCATTGTGCTCATCAACCAAGGGAGGAATATTACAGGAACGTCCTTCAGCAACACGTAGCAGGAACGACGACTAAACCCCATTTAGTGGAATTCAAACGCATTCCCTTGAGCGCAGGATTTTCAGCATCAAATTTCAGCAGTTTCCTATGGTTAACAAATGAGTTTATTGAATGAGTTCTCATTAATATGAGGCACCACAAACACAAGAAAAAGAGAAAGCCGTTGAACTTCACCGTTGAAATGGATACAGGAAAGACAACCTTTTAAAAAGGTAGTGGAAAGTGCACTTAGTGGGTCCGCCCAGCACAGACCCTGTTCAGACAAACACCACAAAATCCCTCTAAATTACAGTCAGAGGCGCAACACCACATCCAACCAACAGACGCCTCTGAACTGACCTCCAGCTAGCCAATCACATCCACGCACTGCGTCCTGGATGACTGCTGCATTTCAGTCTAAGAGCTGTTAGTGTTTGTAGGACAGGGCAACGTCCCAGCAACCAGCTCCCGCTGTCTCTTTTCTCCCTCCACTGTCCCCCGGGATGTGCACAGTGCTCCTACACAGCACGCATCAGGGCATCGCCGTCACATTTGCCTGCAGAGAGAGGAAATGCGCCGCAGGACCTCGCCGTGTTGTGGACGTTAGAAGGATCTCTATTCACAAGTACAAAAATAACCTAATCTCAATGGCAGGATCAACACTAATTTATATACCAACATGTGGTACAAACTAAAAGCAAGACTTAAAACGTGTTAGTTTTTACTGGCCAAGTTAAAATGATACTGGAGTCTAGAATCAAGTCTCACACACACTAGGGGCCGAGTGGAGGGACTGGGAGCACAGCTGTGATCTACATGCTAGGGCTCTGATGACGGACCGTTGGCTTTACAGCATTCTGACCAGATGAAATGTCAGGGGCCACGGATTGGTCTCCACAAAATGAAGAGGAAGCTCTGGACTCATGATAGCGTGCGTGGCACAAAAAAAAAAGAGAAGAAAAACACTGTCCTTGATCTCAAATACAAAACAAAATACAGAATGACTATACGGTTAAGGTAGATAAGGTAATAGATGTGTCAACAGAGATGAAGGTCATGTAGAAAAGAAAAGGACTAAAAAAAGACCTTTAAAAGGTTAAGTGTGAGGGTGAGAAATAGCGACGGCAATGATTGTGATGCAGGAGGCAGTCTGGTGTGAAGACGGAAAAAGAGGAAGAAAGATATGAGAGGAGAAGAGAGAGAGATCTGCATTGTAGACGCTCCACAGTCCCGGTATCTAGACCTCTGGGACGGAGTGATCCATGGCTGACCGCAGGAGACCGGTCGACATCCTGAAGAAGAAGAAAACATCACATCCATCAGCGGTCAGTGAACCTGAATGTGGTCGTAGCGGGCGCTGTCTTAAAGCAACAAGTCATAATGACAAAGTATAAAGAAACCCAATAAAGGTATTTTCCATGATGACACTTATAGTAATAATCAGATCCTATCATCGCCATAAATAAGCACTTTTGGAGGATTTAAATTGATGGAGCACAATCGCAGCACACTACTCTACTCAATAATGGACAAATTTCAAGACATTTTTGTCCTTCCCCTAATAACCTTTTGTTCTGTTCCAAGGAATAAAATGATCCACTGTTGCTTTACAGTTCTTGTTCACTTCATGGTGCAACTCACTCGTTGCTTACGGCACCAACAGGGGTAAACACAAAAGGACATTTGAGCCAACAAGTAGCCGATTGATTGGTAAAGACATGGAAGTCCTACCTCTTAATCATGTGTTCATAGACGAACTTGGGCATGATGGTGATGGTCATGGCGGCCGGAGAGGTGGTCAGAATGTCCTTGATCTGAGAATCCTGGGATTGTCACACACAAACAGTGACATGTGAGGGCCTCCTCAATCACTGACCAGCACATTCTCGCTCTGTTAACCCGTATGCATCAATAGGGACATTTTAAGTTTTAGAATCTTAGAGGATTTTAGCGGTGTTGATGCATAATACGACCTGGGCAAGTGTGAGGTGTTGAAGTTCAAGTTTGATTTTGGCGTAGATAAAAAAAGAAAACGTAAAAGCATGAACTTAGACATTCTTTTATATCAGGTTTAAATCTATAGTCTTTTAAAGTGGGGAAATTCTAAATAATGTAAAGAAACGTGGTATTTTTGATCAGGACGTCAGAGCAGCTTCACTGTTTTTAAGAGGATGCACAAGGGTTAAACGTTGAGATGAATTCACACAGCGTGATGGAACAACACGCCTAGTTACAACACACAAGGACAAAGCAAACAGAGCAACATAACGGTTTAAATGAATCACCTTTTAACGTCACATGTGTATTTGGGAGCTGGTGAATGCTGCATTTACTTAAAAACTTCAAAATGTTCCTGCATTACACTAAAAGGTGTAACTACAAGGCGACAAACTTTCTAGAGAAGACACACGTGTTCTGCATTAGTTCCTGTTTCTACAAAGCTCATTCTGTCCTAGAGAACACACATTTATATCCAGAGACCAGACTATGATAAAAAGGACTTGAGATACATGGATTGTCTGACCTTCAGTCCAATAACGTTTTGTCCGTTGATTTCACAGATGAAATGATCGGTCAGGAGGCCGTTGCGGGCGGCAGAGGCATCCTTGACCAGTGAGGTGATTTTGCCAGACTTGTAGATGAAGCCAACATGGCCAGAGCTGTCTTTGTGCATGGTGACGGTGCGTTGATATGGCCTAGAGACACACACACAGTACAGCTATCAACTGGTGTAAAGCTTAGTATATTAAAAAATAATATATCTGTAAATTCGTCAGAAAAAAAAACATAAAACTCAACATTAAAAGAGCAAACCGTGAGCTGAACAGCAGAGTGCGAGTGATGGAGCAGCCAGCAGAGGGAGCCAATCCTTTGATCTGCTATTTGAAATACTTTGTTAGCGCAGAGCTAAAGGCTAAAGCTCACCTGTCCCTGACTACGAGCTCGATGCGGGTCTCGGCAGCAGCCTTCAGGGCCTTGTGGGCCTTGTCCACGCTCAAGCCAGCACAGTTCTGCCCGTTGATCTGAAGGACCTGGTCCCCGAAGCGCAGCCCGGCCAGGGCCGCAGGGGAGTTGGCCTGCACCAGCTGGACAAACACTCCCTGAGAGGGGAAACAGATAAAATGAATCCAGGGAATAGATAAAGAGACACAGGCTGAAAGTGGAGACAAAACAGAGGAAGGAAGGCAAGGACACAGCGGGGAGGGAGGACATGGAATGTTCCTAATGAGAGAACAGGGTTCGTTTGGGTTTTTTACTGTCATGGGAAATGTTCATTCTCGAAATATAATACAACATATATGCAATAGAAATAAATACCAAACTACAGCATCAAACGTTTTAACTTTAAACTATGAACAATATATTAACAAGAGCTTACAGTATAATTACAGGGGTTTTCCTCTGTAAGAACTTGAAGTGTATCTATTAGTCCAATGGAACTTTGTGAATATTATTATTTCATTTTAGATGTACGTTCATTGTGCAGGAACTAGATGTGATGTGTAACATACATTGAAAAGCATTCATGTTGGATTGGTGCTTCGTGTTATTGTCACGATTGCAGCAGGTGCAACACAGAAGAGCCGCATGAGGCACGAGAGCATTTCGTGTTCTACCGTGTGACAGAATTTATTATTTGTATATTTTGTTGCATAAAATGAAGACAAATCGAAAAGAATCAGTCATTCGCGTGAGCAAATAAAGTCACTGTCTCCAGCTGAATGCGGCTTGATGACGAACACCAATTTAATTTCCACCATCGCAGTAACAGCAAGAAGGAACGCTTTTTTATGTTCGTACGGAATGCAATATCAAATTTAATAAACAATTTCACGTAAATTCTTTAGTGCAGACATTTTCACATCACTTTGAAACTGGAGCAACTATCTCTGTTTAATGTTAAATCTACTCTTTTATGAATAACAACAACACGCAGAGAAGTCAACTAATTGTCAGAAAGGAATTGGGAAGACGCTCTAAATGCAGCTGAGTGGGTTTAGCACACTGAGTGTGTGCTGAAGAGGAGCAGAGGTCCTCGCTATGTGGTCGGGGGAGGGGGGGGGGGGGGGGGGGGTGTCGAAGACTCTGACTTACGTTGTCGATGGACCTGAGGCGGAGTCCCACCTTCCCGTCCTGGTCCTTGCAGAGGATAATCTCCCGCAGCCCGGGGCGGATCTCTGCCCTTCTGATGCCCACATCCGCCCCCGTCACGGGCCGCACCATCCCGCCCACACCTGAAAGGGAGGGCAACGCCACTTGCTGGGGGGAGGGGCGTATAGAAAGTATAAGAAGTGGGTTGGGAGAGAACAGGAGGAGGAAAATGAGTGCGGGTGAGACAGAGGCGAGAGAAAGAAAAGGATTAACGAGGCGCGTTGCATTAAAATTCACCGTGACATTATTGTAAAAACCAATGCCGCATCGAATGTGGGAGGATTCGATTGAATGAACGGGATCAGGAATGCTTTAATCATTGCTTTGGGAAACATCCTCATTAATATGTTCTGAACCAACAACGAAGACATTTAAAACCAGAGAAATATAACGACCGTGAGAGCTTTGACATTCGCGAGCACAGACACGCAAATGGAGGGGAGTGAAGAGCTCACACCCACCCACACTCTGCTGCAGGCCGCGCTGAGTCACTCTGTAGTGTGGATCTCCAGGAATAGAATAGTGATCTACAGCCCCTTCCACCCACTAAAAACAGGTTCTCAAAAGGTTTGGAGAGAGGCTTCATGAACCGTGCGTTCACCCCTCAGATGTCCAAAGGATGCACACAACCACTTACATTGTCAGCCACCGGCAACAAGGCCAGGTTCCTCTGGACCTCCTCGCTGTTGAGGGCCAGGCCCATGTAGTCGCCAAGCTCCCCGAGGTCCGGGTACAGGCCTTTGAGAAGAAGAGAGAGATGTGCAGGAGAAAGGGTGGGTCAGTATTTATTAAGTGCCACCACATCAAGCAAGTGGGTCCTGTAGAGTCCACCACGGCGTCGCAGACGTAGACGGGATTAGGATTCAACTTTAGGAGAGAAGGAGCGCTCTTCAGTCATTGCAGCAGCGTTAGGTGTCGCATTGGTGCCAGACGTCTGGCTGAGCGTGGAGAGTCACACTGCAACACGTCATGTCGCTGTTTGCATCACATCACATACTGCCTGCTGAGTGCGCTCCACTGTCGGCCTCTGGTGATGACGGAGCCCTATGGCGTTATATTTGTGCCACAATCCTGAGCGCGTAATTTTAAGTTTTGAGCACAGAGAACTATATTTTAGCAAAGAAAAACATTCCGTGCGCGCAGTTTACTGAGGTGCCCTCGCCACAAACTGGTTTTCTGCGCGCAGGCAGCGGTTGCTGCGCTCTCTCTCTCCACCTCTTCACGCTGCGCTCGCTCGACGTTTCACTCACGCGCTCGCTCGACTTGAAGCAGCGTTACATTTGTGCCACAAAACCACCCAATCAGAGAATTAAAGAAGGTCCATTGTGATTGGCTGTTGGTCTCCAATCACAACGCTAGTAGAACTACCTACAGCATCGCGGAAGCTCAGCGAGTTGTTGAAGTTTGCAGCATTTGTGCTAAATGCTAATGGCCTGGATTAAAACACTTGGTGTTCTCATCATTTGCTTCGGTCATGTCTGATGGTGGCTAGCCGGACTCACTCGTTTTCGTCTTCTTTAGGAAGCGTTGTGATTGGAGACCAACAGCCAATCACAATTGACCTTCTTTAATTCTTTGATTGGTTGGTTTTGTGGCACAAATGTAACGCTGCTTCAAGTCGAGCGAGCGCGTGAGTGAACCGTCGAGCGAGCGCGTGAGTGAAGAGGTGGAGAGAGAGAGCGCAGCAACGGCTGCCTGCGCGCAGAAAACCAGTTTGTGGCGAGGGCACCTCAGTAAACTGCGCGCACGGGATGTTTTTCTTTGCTAAAATATAGTTCTCTGTGCTCAAAACTTAAAATTACGCGCTCAGGATTGTGGCACAAATATAACGCCATAGAGCCCAGTGCATCTCAGACACCCCATCTGCTCCCACAGCGTGGGGGAGGGCAGCTACCGCTCAGGCCGCAGCGCTCGCTAAGTGTGCGTGTGTGTGTGTGTGTGTGTGTGCGTGTGCGCACATATGTAACAGGGGTCTGACTGTGGTGAGTGTCAGTAGAGCATACAAACACACAGACAAAGAAATTAACGTATGAATGTTTATTCAAACTGAGACAGCGAACCACTTGTACAACTAGTTGGTCACCCGGTTTGCACACGTCACAGGAGGGATGCTCCCGGACATCCTTGGACAGGTCTTTTGACCACAGTGGAGGTTGGAACCTGATACAGGTACAAGTTGTGTCTCACTCACACACACACACACACGAAACTAGTTTAGATTCTTTAAGTGAGAGGACTAATCTGAATTCTGAACGCGCAATTACGTAATGCGCAATGAGCTGCGACATGGGAGTACCAGCAAGGAGCTCAGGCATGCTAAGTCAACACTCGTATCACTATTAAGTATTTATTTTTGCTTTCAACAATGAATAAGCAATGAACCAGGTGGAGTCGACTCAAAAGTCAACATTTGGTTTGAGTCAGTCCCTTCGACCACATTCACACTCTCCCCAAGCACTCCGAAATCCCTCACAGCTCTAGACAAGAGGGGGTGGAGAGCGAGATTGCTGTTGGCGAAACATAAAGAGCACAAATCATAAGAGATCAACCCTGATCCATCCTGTATTCCTCTACTAGACACTGAACGGTGCGTTCATTTTGGATTACTCCAAAACGACTAAAATGTCACAATTTTCAATTTGCGTGGAAAGTGGTTTTCGGTGATTGCGTCCACTTCGATCTGCTGAGCTTCTGGTGCTTTGACGCACACGCCTATGAAATGTTTCTCATAATGATGAGATACAGTGTCATTATTATGGATGCGACATCAGAACTATGGGATATAGTATTTCACCCCCCCCCCCCCCCCCCCCCCCAAAATGGCAACAATGTTCTCTCACAGCAAAGTGTATTGGTGGCCCATTGAGGCCCAGCGCTCAGTTCCAAGTCTTTTGCAGGGAGGTCCTGTGGGTGACGACGAGGTGATTTAAAGATGCGATCTACAGCGATATCTGCTGTGGCTGTGGTCCAGTCTTGATGTCAACCTCCTTCTCTCTCCCTTCCTCCATCTCTCCTCCCATTGCTCCTCTAGCTCACTGCCCTGCAGCTCTTCCTCCCTCCTGTTCTTTTCTTTTCACGCCAACTCCTCCCCCTCCTCTCCCATCATGCCCCTGTCCCAGCACAACTGCCAGAGCCAGTCTCCATGGTGACTCATAGCTTGCTCTGCTGAGGTAGAAACAAAAGACCAAAAGCCCACGGGACTTTGCATCCAAATGAAAAGAGGAACCAGATGAGGGGAACAATGGAAAAAGGGGAGAAGTGAGTCTAAACGAGTACACGAGTTGGTTCAGTAATCTTTTCTTCCATCTCAAAACTCATGACTACTTTCATATAAGCTCAGAAAAGAAGATTCTTGAGGTCCCGGAGCAGACTACAAGGAGAGAGAAAGCAAGGAGGTCACAAACACAGAGGGGAAAGAGGGAAATCAGAGCCGCTGTGGGAGATCCATTCACTCCTGTAATTGTCCACAGACCATCAACTCCTCCCATTCCCGTCCTCTCACTCCACTCATCTCCACCCGTCGCTAATACTACAGAGCTGTTCCTCTCCAACAAATAGCACAGGCTCAGAACCACAGACATCCACAAATGTCCAGCAACAGAAGCGAGAGACACATTGGTAAGAGAAAGGGGTTGTTGTTGCTAACAGGCGAGTAGATGGGAGATGTTCTTGGGTTTGGTGACGCGGCGGAGGGATAAAGTCAATTGTTCATATGTGAGACTCACTTGATCCCGGCATGCCAGCGGTGGCGAGCTGAGGCTGGTAGGTTCCCTCGGCGATGGCCGGCATGGAGGCGGCAGTCTGGGCATACTGCGCCTGGGCCTAGAACGTAATCAGACACACCAGTCAACTGCAAGTGCACTCGGACATGGAAAGATCAGCGCCGGATCAATGCCAGTGAAACACAAAAAGTATTGATGAAGGGTTGTTACGGAAACATTAACGCTCATTAGAAATGCAAGTCCTTTAAAACATCCCGTCTTAAACCCTGAAGAGCGCTTTAAAGCACGTACACTTTACTGTTGGCCGAAACAATACAAATATTGGTATTTATAATTTACCAGGAATTGAAAGCAATAAAATAATTCTTCAATGTTAAATATTAATCTAGGCGATATTTGATGTGTGATTCATGTTGATCCGGCCTTCTATTGACTAAGTTGAGGGACTCACGAGGGTTGGACAAGGCCAAGCAGCAGAGGCCTTTTGTCTGGAGACACGCTGACCTTTGGTCTCTAACACGGATCAAGCATAAAAAAACTCTGGATCTAACATTTGTGAAATATTTTATTAGACCCCCACAACCGCGTCCTAAATGTTCAACTCTTTTAAACCCCACGTCACCAGCAGGCTTTCTGGTTGAGTCACAGGAGACATTATGCAACTGTTTTCAGAGAATATGTGATACTCAAACTAAATAGTCATTACACTAATTGTAGTCATCCTCTCAAATGTTTGAGTTTAGAGTAATCTGTGTATATTTTCAACCCCTCATCAATGTTTTGTACAGTGCTACATTGCTTCAGACTGGAATCACATTTCCTTACTGAACATGAGAACAGTAATTTATGGACGCATTCCTCCGTCATGCCAAAGAAATGTGGTTAGACCACAACACGCTACCGAGGTGGTTATTTCCCGGTGGCTGTCTCGCCGACACTGAGTCGTCCTTGCACTTACCCTCATGACCTTGTCGACCTTGAGGTCCTCGAGGGATGGATACAGGGACATCCTACGGGGGGAAAACACAAGTGGCTGTGAGTAGGGGACCGTGAGAAGGGCAAAGGTGTCCCAAAGTAGCAATCCAGCCTCACCACACAGGCACATAATAACCTCACCTCAATGTGATCTTCATAAGATAGATTATAGGTCAACATTGACTGAAACGTCTCACGTTAATGTGAAAACGTTGCTATGCAGCCTTGTGCACCATTCAGCCCTAAACATTAAATGATACCTTGTGACTGGGGAATGAAAAACAAGAGGTAAAATTTAGCCAGATCAAGGAGAGACGGAAGTTCTGCTCAGGATGTGGTGGCACAAACCACACACGGGAATGCAGAACATGCACTTGTGGCCGTGCCCCAGTATCTACAGCTGGGGGGGAAAAAGAAGGTAGTTGCAGCTTCTAAAGCAACAGATTACATTTGTTCTTAATGCAAAAGACACTGGTCCTCCAAGTTGGACACATTGAAATATCAGCATCCTGTTTGACTCAAGCCAGAACATTTTAGCCTGAAAAAATGACTTATTTCAGATTCCAATATCTTAAATCGGAGGTTTATTATAACACTGAGCAGAGATCCCCACCCAGTGTCATCTTTTCCCCTTTTACGTAATATGTGACATGTTTTATTTTTATAACCGGTATTACTGCCCCCTGATCTTTGTAGATCTAATTTAAATGAGTCAGGGATTCATTCCAACCTGATTGTACTCTGTACAAATGTACAAATCAAGTTATTTGAACTTGAAATTAAGACCAGTGTACCGGAGTGCATGGAACGTATTTTAACACACGAGAACATGGTCATGTGACTAAATAAATAAACAGATAATGGCACAAACAGTGGGTTATGTAATGCCCGACACATAAAGCCATTATTAGCTTATGATGCCAATCCAACTTATTTGATTCCCTAAAATAGAGGCAACATGATTTTAAGAAGCAGAATGATTGTACTTTAGGTCACGGAATCGTGGGACAGTTTGTTGCTGACTCACACTCACAAGACATGAGAACTCTTACACAAGAGAAGGGAACTAAAGCGATTCACGTAGAGCCTCCTGTCAGAATACAAAACGCCAAATATCTAATGATGGACGCAAAAGTCAGCAATTAGAAAGATCGTGTCGGGTAGAAAGACCTGACTCACTGGTCTTTGTATTGATTGCCATTCGTCACGCAGGAGTTACACAAAGAGCGCATACACCGACCGCATACACCGACCGCACCATTCAAAAATAACCAGACAGCGGGGGAAAAAAAGAGACTTGAGTCCCTAAAATAAGAAAACCATTCCGACCACAATCACATCACCAGCTACTCCTCCTCACAGACAAGAGCCCCATTGTGCAGCGGACACACAGGATCATTTAATACCTTCTAGTGTTTACTTTAGAGCTGATTGTAGCTTGTTGACGTTGCATCCCTCCTTTATTTGGACTAGCTGGAGGATTACAGCACCAGTTTGGAGACTTTTTCTTATTCAATCCATTGGGAACGTGTGTCCAAACCTTTGACTGGTACCGTGTGTGAATAAGCTCGGGCAGCTCGACACTAATCCTTAAGTCGCTTCTGCAGCGGTTCAAATGGACACGTGACTCTCTGGGACATATTAAAAAAAAGGACATTTCCCTACGTTTAAAACCTCGGGGACTGTGTCACGAGTGTGTCCCCATCAACGCTGAGCTCGTTGCTCGTGAGTCCCAAAAGGAAAAGCTTCAGGGGGCAAACTGCAACGGAGAGACAGAGAACTTCAGTGAGCCCGAACGAATTAGTTAGATACAAGAATGTGGGCTTCTGGGCAGCGAAACCCGGTCTGTTGACATGGCGGGGGTGGAGACATGGGGGGATGGAGGACGGACAGCGGTAATAACGGCACAGATGGCCGCACTGCTCTGAACTGACCCACGCCCTTTCTACACCCCCTCCTCCTCCTCCAAAGGGCCCCATTCTTCAGCTAACGTTAAGTTACTATATTAACGCTAAAATAGCACAGGGGCAAGGATATGACGCAGAGTTTCACCGACTTTAGCGCAACTTAAAATACGTGTTTGCTCAATACTGTGGTATCGAGGCGAAAGGTCTCGTGAGGGCTTTCAGGTGGGGGCCGGGCTGCGTCTCAATCAGGTGTCGATGGGACAAAAACGAAGGTTGCAAATCGACGCGAACGCCGAGAAGCCTCACGGCCACCCGGAATCAAACCGCCGGACGTTTCGAGAGGCTGGTCCCGCTAGGTTGACTTCATACATGATACAGAAGACATAACTAGCTACCTTTAGCGAAGTCGCCACGCATATCGTCTTTGTTTCGACATAGGCAGCAAGGAAGCGACATGCTAGCGTTAGCTGCATCGTTAGCTTGTTAGGTAAACGAAACCGTTACCGCGAGGGAGGTTCGGCACAAGCCGGTCGGAAGAAACAGTCTCACCTTGGATTTCTTGCTTGTAAAATTAGCAGAAACAACAACTTCGGAATCTCGAACAGCAGCAAACTCCTTTGTTTTTTTTTTTTTAATCTCGCTCTTGAGCTCCTTCGTCGTGCCGGAGGGGAATTCTGGAAAGTGATGTCACTGCTGGCTTCCTGGTCCAAACCCCGTCAATCAATGTTGACGTCGTAAGCCACGCCCCCCATCGGTCGCACGCACTTTGAGTCGCATTGATCGGAAACATACCGGGAGATTATTACTCCTCTTGTTATTCTACGTACACATTAAGATGTGACGACTGTTTAGCCCAAACCAAATGTTTCCCACGCGATTTATTGTTTATTAAAAAAACAATTAGTTGGTTATGATTTGAAAGGTTTACTCCAGTGACTCACTATTGAACTTCAATTAAGTTAAACGAAATAGAAACGAACGAAATAAAAAAAATAGTCAAAATTGGTGGCACACATTTTCTCATTCTACTCATGAAAAGGAGTGTCAAAACTTTTGACTGGAAACTCAGCACATATTTTTATTTATGTGTGTTATTTTCTGAGTCTTGGAAAAGCTCCTTCAGAGTCAGAAGACATAACTTAGCCGTTTCCCAACCGTGTTAGTCAATCCCCATTATAGTAAACTGACCTTTATTTGTGAAATTGGAGGCTTCCATTTTGTTAAAAGAAAAAACAGCAG
Organism: Gasterosteus aculeatus; assembly: GCF_964276395.1. Taxonomy (NCBI): domain Eukaryota; kingdom Metazoa; phylum Chordata; class Actinopteri; order Perciformes; family Gasterosteidae; genus Gasterosteus; species Gasterosteus aculeatus. Next base: position 18,208,048 of record NC_135689.1, read on the forward strand.
TGATTGTTGACTTTTTTTTGTAAATCACAAAAAATGGGTAGGCCTATTTAAATTTGAAAATAGTTGTTGCCAAGGACATGCTGAGTCATGCAGTGCAAACACAAGGAGGATGGCTGGGCTCCTGGAGGCACTTTGAGGCGCAGCAGCAGATCTATGTCTTTCAATTAGCAGTGAAGGAACAGGAACTTGGATTCTTTACCAAGGTGGTAGAAAAAGCTTTGCACTAAAAGAAAAAAAGAATGCTTAATTAATATCACACGCATTTATGCATTAAAATTATGTAGACATATAATAAAAATAACAGAAATAATAACCTCATATTCTTATACAAGGCAAAAGCAATACATAGTCAAATGGAATTAAATAATATTGTTCACAGACTTGGGAAGTAATGAGAAAAATATTTGCTGTTTAACATGATACCAAGCTGTGGTCTGATGCCTTTAAATCTGCTAATAAAATATATTTACAACATTAAAGACTCAAGTGAGCAAATGCAGACTATTACACACGGCTGCGGCTCCCTCCTCACTTCTTAAACCATATTAATCTCCATATCTCTGCAAACTTCTGGAACTGGTTAGAAATATGTAGGAGCTCAATATCATTATGATGTCACATGATTTCATTGTAGTGGAAAAATGTCCACGTGGAGCTTAACTCTTTGTTTTTCTTTTTTTTTTTAAGTTGAATTTGCAGACTGGGTTGGTAAGAAGAAATAGCTAATGGTCTTTTCCTTAGAACACCTCAGTGCTAGATTAAAGGGTAATGACAACCTTATATACAGTATATATATGTATATATATATATATATACATATTTTTATTGGTGAGTCGTCTACAACAATGCGTGTAATGTAATCATATCATGTTAATGCACCATTGTATGTTAAATAATTACTTTATTGTTTTGCAATTTTGCAATATCTGCGCTGTCAGGCTTTGTAGCTGTGGGAAAAGAAAATAATTAAAAATAATTAAAAAAGGAAAATGCAAGTTGAGAGCACTTGTTTTATTTTAAACAAGCAATCATTGGTTTTAACCGCATACAGCAAATAACTACACAGTACGGAGGCGGAGAGCTGCCCACCACCTGCAGCTTGGCCAATATGTAACGTTGGCAGTAAACAACCGACAGCCAGGCCAGCTTTTTCCTTTATTGATACAAAACCACTAGGATGGTCAGAATGTGTCAGAATATTTGGGTTCAGTGAGGCAGTATGGTTCATCACTGACACTGGGCACAATGTCTATCATCATACATTATACATGAACTTTGTTGATTCTCAGAGATAGAAAACACGTATCTGAAAAGGATTGAAGTCGTGACACAATATTTCGAGGGGAGGTCACCATTTGATTGCTTCCTCAACCCCTGTTGTCAAATTGCAAGTATTTCCTATTTATTTACTCTTTTTATTAAGAAAAAAAAATCCAATTAATGTGCATTAACACAAATCCTGTCCTTGCACAGTTTGACCGTTAACGGCGGGTTTAAAGACACGACGAGATAAGAAGGCAATAACAACACAGGTTGAATGCAAAGCTTTCTACGTGTACATGCTGCTAGGGTTTCCATCGAGCCTTGAACATGAAGACAGGGAAAGGTAGTACCTCCTTTTCACCACCTCCCATGACAAGCCACTCAACTCAACACTACGCCTCGTCCCTCCCTAACGGAAACGTGTTCCACTTGTTCTGGTTTTCTGCTGGATAGGATAGAAATCATTGTTTGGTAACTGTACTTTTTTCCCCATTCCTGTAATACGACAAAGCTCTCCAACAGTATAATAGTACGCATGGAGTCGTGGCAGATGAATGTCCTCGCTAGAGGTTCATTAGTGTTTTGTACTTGTCGGCGTAACCATGCGCAACCAATATTTGGGGGAAAAAGTTACGAAAATTAAAGCACAAAATGTGAAAGTATTCAAGACGTGGATGTTTGTAAGGTTGTGGCCCATGTTTCCCAGGGAGGAAGGATATGGTGGAAAAGAGATTTCACTCAGTCACAGAGACAAAATAACACAGGCTGTCCTTAGTTTGATGAAATAAGTAGTGGAACAATAAACTGGAGACTCGTATAAATCAATTGCAGACTTTCATAGTTTCTCTCCGGATCGCCCAGGTAGGAAGTCACCTGTGAAGACACCAAGAGGGAACATTTAGGATCACAGCGGGCCTCAGGTGATCCTCTGCTACCGAGCCACGAAATGTCCACCTGTAACTGTTCGTTGAAATGATTAACGTGTACTGTGAAGCACAATGTTTTTTTTCATCTCTCAAGACTTTTTGAATTACAAAAAGATGAACTGATATTACAGAATCTGATGCATTCGGCATGCATCTAGATGGAGGACGTGTAGCCGACATGAGGCAGAACTAAGAACTGTTTTGTAAAGCAAGAAGAAATACAATTCTTGAAAAGTGCAGAAAATACTTTAAGCAGATTTTTAAATATTTTTAAAACTGTGTTTTTTCTTTATTATACAGTAATCCCTCGTTTATCGCGGGGGTTACGTTCCGAAAATGACCCGCGATAAGTGAAATCCGCGAAATAGAATTTTTTTTTTTTTTTTACAATTAGCAACTATTACATGTATACAAATACAGTGACTCGCGTGTAGGCCGTTTCACTGCTCTTCAGACTGGGCCGCTGCATCCTGACTGCGCTCTGCAGTGTTCTCTTCTTCTGAAGCCCGCGGTGCAGGTGTGTTTGTTCGGGAGAAGAACATAGTGATAGGCAGCTGTTGTCGCGCTTTTTTCTTCTTTGCAAAAAGATCCTTGTACACCGACATGCCACCATCGATTACGTTGGAGAACTGTAATGAACTTTTCAGACCAGGAGGTACGTCTACTTCTTTCATAACGTCTATGCTATATGGCTTCTCTCAACAGTTGGATATTTTGGGAAAAAACACGTTTTGCTCTCTTGCTACAAGTTAGATGAACTTTACATTTCAAACAAACTCAACTATGTTTTATTCCGCCCAACTCAAGTAGGAAATCTCTTCAATTCAACAAGCTGTTAGAAGTCAGCGGCTCAGTTTGACACGCTGCCGATGGGAGCGGCGTGCGTTGTGTGCTTAGTCTGTGCGTTGTGCTGTATATTTCTGCTAACTAAACGCTCTTGTTGGTGTAGTTAAACTGTCACTCTTGTAGTATGTATTTGAAGTCCGCTGTACAAGAGTTAGTGAGTCACTGCAAATAAATTAACTTTATTTGTTTAATAGGTCATTCCGCAAAGCGTTTCTATTCATGGCGTACTACATGTTTGTGGACACTCAAAGTGTAAATCAATAAGGGTCATAGGTTGTAATCGCGTTGAGGATCAGGGTCTTTGACCAAAGGGGAACCTGGTGGAAAATATCTTCTGTTTGGATGCACACAACCACTTACATTGTCAGCCACCGGCAACAAGGCCAGGTTCCTCTGGACCTCCTCGCTGTTGAGGGCCAGGCCCATGTAGTCGCCAAGCTCCCCGAGGTCCGGGTACAGGCCTTTGAGAAGAAGAGAGAGATGTGCAGGAGAAAGGGTGGGTCAGTATTTATTAAGTGCCACCACATCAAGCAAGTGGGTCCTGTAGAGTCCACCACGGCGTCGCAGACGTAGACGGGATTAGGATTCAACTTTAGGAGAGAAGGAGCGCTCTTCAGTCATTGCAGCAGCGTTAGGTGTCGCATTGGTGCCAGACGTCTGGCTGAGCGTGGAGAGTCACACTGCAACACGTCATGTCGCTGTTTGCATCACATCACATACTGCCTGCTGAGTGCGCTCCACTGTCGGCCTCTGGTGATGACGGAGCCCTATGGCGTTATATTTGTGCCACAATCCTGAGCGCGTAATTTTAAGTTTTGAGCACAGAGAACTATATTTTAGCAAAGAAAAACATTCCGTGCGCGCAGTTTACTGAGGTGCCCTCGCCACAAACTGGTTTTCTGCGCGCAGGCAGCGGTTGCTGCGCTCTCTCTCTCCACCTCTTCACGCTGCGCTCGCTCGACGTTTCACTCACGCGCTCGCTCGACTTGAAGCAGCGTTACATTTGTGCCACAAAACCACCCAATCAGAGAATTAAAGAAGGTCCATTGTGATTGGCTGTTGGTCTCCAATCACAACGCTAGTAGAACTACCTACAGCATCGCGGAAGCTCAGCGAGTTGTTGAAGTTTGCAGCATTTGTGCTAAATGCTAATGGCCTGGATTAAAACACTTGGTGTTCTCATCATTTGCTTCGGTCATGTCTGATGGTGGCTAGCCGGACTCACTCGTTTTCGTCTTCTTTAGGAAGCGTTGTGATTGGAGACCAACAGCCAATCACAATTGACCTTCTTTAATTCTTTGATTGGTTGGTTTTGTGGCACAAATGTAACGCTGCTTCAAGTCGAGCGAGCGCGTGAGTGAACCGTCGAGCGAGCGCGTGAGTGAAGAGGTGGAGAGAGAGAGCGCAGCAACGGCTGCCTGCGCGCAGAAAACCAGTTTGTGGCGAGGGCACCTCAGTAAACTGCGCGCACGGGATGTTTTTCTTTGCTAAAATATAGTTCTCTGTGCTCAAAACTTAAAATTACGCGCTCAGGATTGTGGCACAAATATAACGCCATAGAGCCCAGTGCATCTCAGACACCCCATCTGCTCCCACAGCGTGGGGGAGGGCAGCTACCGCTCAGGCCGCAGCGCTCGCTAAGTGTGCGTGTGTGTGTGTGTGTGTGTGTGCGTGTGCGCACATATGTAACAGGGGTCTGACTGTGGTGAGTGTCAGTAGAGCATACAAACACACAGACAAAGAAATTAACGTATGAATGTTTATTCAAACTGAGACAGCGAACCACTTGTACAACTAGTTGGTCACCCGGTTTGCACACGTCACAGGAGGGATGCTCCCGGACATCCTTGGACAGGTCTTTTGACCACAGTGGAGGTTGGAACCTGATACAGGTACAAGTTGTGTCTCACTCACACACACACACACACGAAACTAGTTTAGATTCTTTAAGTGAGAGGACTAATCTGAATTCTGAACGCGCAATTACGTAATGCGCAATGAGCTGCGACATGGGAGTACCAGCAAGGAGCTCAGGCATGCTAAGTCAACACTCGTATCACTATTAAGTATTTATTTTTGCTTTCAACAATGAATAAGCAATGAACCAGGTGGAGTCGACTCAAAAGTCAACATTTGGTTTGAGTCAGTCCCTTCGACCACATTCACACTCTCCCCAAGCACTCCGAAATCCCTCACAGCTCTAGACAAGAGGGGGTGGAGAGCGAGATTGCTGTTGGCGAAACATAAAGAGCACAAATCATAAGAGATCAACCCTGATCCATCCTGTATTCCTCTACTAGACACTGAACGGTGCGTTCATTTTGGATTACTCCAAAACGACTAAAATGTCACAATTTTCAATTTGCGTGGAAAGTGGTTTTCGGTGATTGCGTCCACTTCGATCTGCTGAGCTTCTGGTGCTTTGACGCACACGCCTATGAAATGTTTCTCATAATGATGAGATACAGTGTCATTATTATGGATGCGACATCAGAACTATGGGATATAGTATTTCACCCCCCCCCCCCCCCCCCCCCCCAAAATGGCAACAATGTTCTCTCACAGCAAAGTGTATTGGTGGCCCATTGAGGCCCAGCGCTCAGTTCCAAGTCTTTTGCAGGGAGGTCCTGTGGGTGACGACGAGGTGATTTAAAGATGCGATCTACAGCGATATCTGCTGTGGCTGTGGTCCAGTCTTGATGTCAACCTCCTTCTCTCTCCCTTCCTCCATCTCTCCTCCCATTGCTCCTCTAGCTCACTGCCCTGCAGCTCTTCCTCCCTCCTGTTCTTTTCTTTTCACGCCAACTCCTCCCCCTCCTCTCCCATCATGCCCCTGTCCCAGCACAACTGCCAGAGCCAGTCTCCATGGTGACTCATAGCTTGCTCTGCTGAGGTAGAAACAAAAGACCAAAAGCCCACGGGACTTTGCATCCAAATGAAAAGAGGAACCAGATGAGGGGAACAATGGAAAAAGGGGAGAAGTGAGTCTAAACGAGTACACGAGTTGGTTCAGTAATCTTTTCTTCCATCTCAAAACTCATGACTACTTTCATATAAGCTCAGAAAAGAAGATTCTTGAGGTCCCGGAGCAGACTACAAGGAGAGAGAAAGCAAGGAGGTCACAAACACAGAGGGGAAAGAGGGAAATCAGAGCCGCTGTGGGAGATCCATTCACTCCTGTAATTGTCCACAGACCATCAACTCCTCCCATTCCCGTCCTCTCACTCCACTCATCTCCACCCGTCGCTAATACTACAGAGCTGTTCCTCTCCAACAAATAGCACAGGCTCAGAACCACAGACATCCACAAATGTCCAGCAACAGAAGCGAGAGACACATTGGTAAGAGAAAGGGGTTGTTGTTGCTAACAGGCGAGTAGATGGGAGATGTTCTTGGGTTTGGTGACGCGGCGGAGGGATAAAGTCAATTGTTCATATGTGAGACTCACTTGATCCCGGCATGCCAGCGGTGGCGAGCTGAGGCTGGTAGGTTCCCTCGGCGATGGCCGGCATGGAGGCGGCAGTCTGGGCATACTGCGCCTGGGCCTAGAACGTAATCAGACACACCAGTCAACTGCAAGTGCACTCGGACATGGAAAGATCAGCGCCGGATCAATGCCAGTGAAACACAAAAAGTATTGATGAAGGGTTGTTACGGAAACATTAACGCTCATTAGAAATGCAAGTCCTTTAAAACATCCCGTCTTAAACCCTGAAGAGCGCTTTAAAGCACGTACACTTTACTGTTGGCCGAAACAATACAAATATTGGTATTTATAATTTACCAGGAATTGAAAGCAATAAAATAATTCTTCAATGTTAAATATTAATCTAGGCGATATTTGATGTGTGATTCATGTTGATCCGGCCTTCTATTGACTAAGTTGAGGGACTCACGAGGGTTGGACAAGGCCAAGCAGCAGAGGCCTTTTGTCTGGAGACACGCTGACCTTTGGTCTCTAACACGGATCAAGCATAAAAAAACTCTGGATCTAACATTTGTGAAATATTTTATTAGACCCCCACAACCGCGTCCTAAATGTTCAACTCTTTTAAACCCCACGTCACCAGCAGGCTTTCTGGTTGAGTCACAGGAGACATTATGCAACTGTTTTCAGAGAATATGTGATACTCAAACTAAATAGTCATTACACTAATTGTAGTCATCCTCTCAAATGTTTGAGTTTAGAGTAATCTGTGTATATTTTCAACCCCTCATCAATGTTTTGTACAGTGCTACATTGCTTCAGACTGGAATCACATTTCCTTACTGAACATGAGAACAGTAATTTATGGACGCATTCCTCCGTCATGCCAAAGAAATGTGGTTAGACCACAACACGCTACCGAGGTGGTTATTTCCCGGTGGCTGTCTCGCCGACACTGAGTCGTCCTTGCACTTACCCTCATGACCTTGTCGACCTTGAGGTCCTCGAGGGATGGATACAGGGACATCCTACGGGGGGAAAACACAAGTGGCTGTGAGTAGGGGACCGTGAGAAGGGCAAAGGTGTCCCAAAGTAGCAATCCAGCCTCACCACACAGGCACATAATAACCTCACCTCAATGTGATCTTCATAAGATAGATTATAGGTCAACATTGACTGAAACGTCTCACGTTAATGTGAAAACGTTGCTATGCAGCCTTGTGCACCATTCAGCCCTAAACATTAAATGATACCTTGTGACTGGGGAATGAAAAACAAGAGGTAAAATTTAGCCAGATCAAGGAGAGACGGAAGTTCTGCTCAGGATGTGGTGGCACAAACCACACACGGGAATGCAGAACATGCACTTGTGGCCGTGCCCCAGTATCTACAGCTGGGGGGGAAAAAGAAGGTAGTTGCAGCTTCTAAAGCAACAGATTACATTTGTTCTTAATGCAAAAGACACTGGTCCTCCAAGTTGGACACATTGAAATATCAGCATCCTGTTTGACTCAAGCCAGAACATTTTAGCCTGAAAAAATGACTTATTTCAGATTCCAATATCTTAAATCGGAGGTTTATTATAACACTGAGCAGAGATCCCCACCCAGTGTCATCTTTTCCCCTTTTACGTAATATGTGACATGTTTTATTTTTATAACCGGTATTACTGCCCCCTGATCTTTGTAGATCTAATTTAAATGAGTCAGGGATTCATTCCAACCTGATTGTACTCTGTACAAATGTACAAATCAAGTTATTTGAACTTGAAATTAAGACCAGTGTACCGGAGTGCATGGAACGTATTTTAACACACGAGAACATGGTCATGTGACTAAATAAATAAACAGATAATGGCACAAACAGTGGGTTATGTAATGCCCGACACATAAAGCCATTATTAGCTTATGATGCCAATCCAACTTATTTGATTCCCTAAAATAGAGGCAACATGATTTTAAGAAGCAGAATGATTGTACTTTAGGTCACGGAATCGTGGGACAGTTTGTTGCTGACTCACACTCACAAGACATGAGAACTCTTACACAAGAGAAGGGAACTAAAGCGATTCACGTAGAGCCTCCTGTCAGAATACAAAACGCCAAATATCTAATGATGGACGCAAAAGTCAGCAATTAGAAAGATCGTGTCGGGTAGAAAGACCTGACTCACTGGTCTTTGTATTGATTGCCATTCGTCACGCAGGAGTTACACAAAGAGCGCATACACCGACCGCATACACCGACCGCACCATTCAAAAATAACCAGACAGCGGGGGAAAAAAAGAGACTTGAGTCCCTAAAATAAGAAAACCATTCCGACCACAATCACATCACCAGCTACTCCTCCTCACAGACAAGAGCCCCATTGTGCAGCGGACACACAGGATCATTTAATACCTTCTAGTGTTTACTTTAGAGCTGATTGTAGCTTGTTGACGTTGCATCCCTCCTTTATTTGGACTAGCTGGAGGATTACAGCACCAGTTTGGAGACTTTTTCTTATTCAATCCATTGGGAACGTGTGTCCAAACCTTTGACTGGTACCGTGTGTGAATAAGCTCGGGCAGCTCGACACTAATCCTTAAGTCGCTTCTGCAGCGGTTCAAATGGACACGTGACTCTCTGGGACATATTAAAAAAAAGGACATTTCCCTACGTTTAAAACCTCGGGGACTGTGTCACGAGTGTGTCCCCATCAACGCTGAGCTCGTTGCTCGTGAGTCCCAAAAGGAAAAGCTTCAGGGGGCAAACTGCAACGGAGAGACAGAGAACTTCAGTGAGCCCGAACGAATTAGTTAGATACAAGAATGTGGGCTTCTGGGCAGCGAAACCCGGTCTGTTGACATGGCGGGGGTGGAGACATGGGGGGATGGAGGACGGACAGCGGTAATAACGGCACAGATGGCCGCACTGCTCTGAACTGACCCACGCCCTTTCTACACCCCCTCCTCCTCCTCCAAAGGGCCCCATTCTTCAGCTAACGTTAAGTTACTATATTAACGCTAAAATAGCACAGGGGCAAGGATATGACGCAGAGTTTCACCGACTTTAGCGCAACTTAAAATACGTGTTTGCTCAATACTGTGGTATCGAGGCGAAAGGTCTCGTGAGGGCTTTCAGGTGGGGGCCGGGCTGCGTCTCAATCAGGTGTCGATGGGACAAAAACGAAGGTTGCAAATCGACGCGAACGCCGAGAAGCCTCACGGCCACCCGGAATCAAACCGCCGGACGTTTCGAGAGGCTGGTCCCGCTAGGTTGACTTCATACATGATACAGAAGACATAACTAGCTACCTTTAGCGAAGTCGCCACGCATATCGTCTTTGTTTCGACATAGGCAGCAAGGAAGCGACATGCTAGCGTTAGCTGCATCGTTAGCTTGTTAGGTAAACGAAACCGTTACCGCGAGGGAGGTTCGGCACAAGCCGGTCGGAAGAAACAGTCTCACCTTGGATTTCTTGCTTGTAAAATTAGCAGAAACAACAACTTCGGAATCTCGAACAGCAGCAAACTCCTTTGTTTTTTTTTTTTTAATCTCGCTCTTGAGCTCCTTCGTCGTGCCGGAGGGGAATTCTGGAAAGTGATGTCACTGCTGGCTTCCTGGTCCAAACCCCGTCAATCAATGTTGACGTCGTAAGCCACGCCCCCCATCGGTCGCACGCACTTTGAGTCGCATTGATCGGAAACATACCGGGAGATTATTACTCCTCTTGTTATTCTACGTACACATTAAGATGTGACGACTGTTTAGCCCAAACCAAATGTTTCCCACGCGATTTATTGTTTATTAAAAAAACAATTAGTTGGTTATGATTTGAAAGGTTTACTCCAGTGACTCACTATTGAACTTCAATTAAGTTAAACGAAATAGAAACGAACGAAATAAAAAAAATAGTCAAAATTGGTGGCACACATTTTCTCATTCTACTCATGAAAAGGAGTGTCAAAACTTTTGACTGGAAACTCAGCACATATTTTTATTTATGTGTGTTATTTTCTGAGTCTTGGAAAAGCTCCTTCAGAGTCAGAAGACATAACTTAGCCGTTTCCCAACCGTGTTAGTCAATCCCCATTATAGTAAACTGACCTTTATTTGTGAAATTGGAGGCTTCCATTTTGTTAAAAGAAAAAACAGCAGTGATTGTTGACTTTTTTTTGTAAATCACAAAAAATGGGTAGGCCTATTTAAATTTGAAAATAGTTGTTGCCAAGGACATGCTGAGTCATGCAGTGCAAACACAAGGAGGATGGCTGGGCTCCTGGAGGCACTTTGAGGCGCAGCAGCAGATCTATGTCTTTCAATTAGCAGTGAAGGAACAGGAACTTGGATTCTTTACCAAGGTGGTAGAAAAAGCTTTGCACTAAAAGAAAAAAAGAATGCTTAATTAATATCACACGCATTTATGCATTAAAATTATGTAGACATATAATAAAAATAACAGAAATAATAACCTCATATTCTTATACAAGGCAAAAGCAATACATAGTCAAATGGAATTAAATAATATTGTTCACAGACTTGGGAAGTAATGAGAAAAATATTTGCTGTTTAACATGATACCAAGCTGTGGTCTGATGCCTTTAAATCTGCTAATAAAATATATTTACAACATTAAAGACTCAAGTGAGCAAATGCAGACTATTACACACGGCTGCGGCTCCCTCCTCACTTCTTAAACCATATTAATCTCCATATCTCTGCAAACTTCTGGAACTGGTTAGAAATATGTAGGAGCTCAATATCATTATGATGTCACATGATTTCATTGTAGTGGAAAAATGTCCACGTGGAGCTTAACTCTTTGTTTTTCTTTTTTTTTTTAAGTTGAATTTGCAGACTGGGTTGGTAAGAAGAAATAGCTAATGGTCTTTTCCTTAGAACACCTCAGTGCTAGATTAAAGGGTAATGACAACCTTATATACAGTATATATATGTATATATATATATATATATATATATATACATATTTTTATTGGTGAGTCGTCTACAACAATGCGTGTAATGTAATCATATCATGTTAATGCACCATTGTATGTTAAATAATTACTTTATTGTTTTGCAATTTTGCAATATCTGCGCTGTCAGGCTTTGTAGCTGTGGGAAAAGAAAATAATTAAAAATAATTAAAAAAGGAAAATGCAAGTTGAGAGCACTTGTTTTATTTTAAACAAGCAATCATTGGTTTTAACCGCATACAGCAAATAACTACACAGTACGGAGGCGGAGAGCTGCCCACCACCTGCAGCTTGGCCAATATGTAACGTTGGCAGTAAACAACCGACAGCCAGGCCAGCTTTTTCCTTTATTGATACAAAACCACTAGGATGGTCAGAATGTGTCAGAATATTTGGGTTCAGTGAGGCAGTATGGTTCATCACTGACACTGGGCACAATGTCTATCATCATACATTATACATGAACTTTGTTGATTCTCAGAGATAGAAAACACGTATCTGAAAAGGATTGAAGTCGTGACACAATATTTCGAGGGGAGGTCACCATTTGATTGCTTCCTCAACCCCTGTTGTCAAATTGCAAGTATTTCCTATTTATTTACTCTTTTTATTAAGAAAAAAAAATCCAATTAATGTGCATTAACACAAATCCTGTCCTTGCACAGTTTGACCGTTAACGGCGGGTTTAAAGACACGACGAGATAAGAAGGCAATAACAACACAGGTTGAATGCAAAGCTTTCTACGTGTACATGCTGCTAGGGTTTCCATCGAGCCTTGAACATGAAGACAGGGAAAGGTAGTACCTCCTTTTCACCACCTCCCATGACAAGCCACTCAACTCAACACTACGCCTCGTCCCTCCCTAACGGAAACGTGTTCCACTTGTTCTGGTTTTCTGCTGGATAGGATAGAAATCATTGTTTGGTAACTGTACTTTTTTCCCCATTCCTGTAATACGACAAAGCTCTCCAACAGTATAATAGTACGCATGGAGTCGTGGCAGATGAATGTCCTCGCTAGAGGTTCATTAGTGTTTTGTACTTGTCGGCGTAACCATGCGCAACCAATATTTGGGGGAAAAAGTTACGAAAATTAAAGCACAAAATGTGAAAGTATTCAAGACGTGGATGTTTGTAAGGTTGTGGCCCATGTTTCCCAGGGAGGAAGGATATGGTGGAAAAGAGATTTCACTCAGTCACAGAGACAAAATAACACAGGCTGTCCTTAGTTTGATGAAATAAGTAGTGGAACAATAAACTGGAGACTCGTATAAATCAATTGCAGACTTTCATAGTTTCTCTCCGGATCGCCCAGGTAGGAAGTCACCTGTGAAGACACCAAGAGGGAACATTTAGGATCACAGCGGGCCTCAGGTGATCCTCTGCTACCGAGCCACGAAATGTCCACCTGTAACTGTTCGTTGAAATGATTAACGTGTACTGTGAAGCACAATGTTTTTTTTCATCTCTCAAGACTTTTTGAATTACAAAAAGATGAACTGATATTACAGAATCTGATGCATTCGGCATGCATCTAGATGGAGGACGTGTAGCCGACATGAGGCAGAACTAAGAACTGTTTTGTAAAGCAAGAAGAAATACAATTCTTGAAAAGTGCAGAAAATACTTTAAGCAGATTTTTAAATATTTTTAAAACTGTGTTTTTTCTTTATTATACAGTAATCCCTCGTTTATCGCGGGGGTTACGTTCCGAAAATGACCCGCGATAAGTGAAATCCGCGAAATAGAATTTTTTTTTTTTTTTTACAATTAGCAACTATTACATGTATACAAATACAGTGACTCGCGTGTAGGCCGTTTCACTGCTCTTCAGACTGGGCCGCTGCATCCTGACTGCGCTCTGCAGTGTTCTCTTCTTCTGAAGCCCGCGGTGCAGGTGTGTTTGTTCGGGAGAAGAACATAGTGATAGGCAGCTGTTGTCGCGCTTTTTTCTTCTTTGCAAAAAGATCCTTGTACACCGACATGCCACCATCGATTACGTTGGAGAACTGTAATGAACGGCTCGGGAGTGAGTTTTTAGCGAATCAGAATGCAGAGCACAATGCACCAAAAAAAAAAAAAATGCATTATGAAAATCCGCGAAATAGCGAATCCGCGATAAGTGAACCGCGAAGTGGCGAGGGATCACTGTATATGTCAGTTGTGACTTTATTTTAACAATAGCTTCTAATTATTGGGATTCTAAATTAAAGAAAATAATAATAAATTCTTCAGTATAACCCTAGATCAGTTAGAGGTGGATCCTACATTTCTCGACAACTGGCCAGAGTATAAATCTACCAAACAAGCAGTCAACCAGAAAAAGACAGCGGTTTCCATACAGATGTGGGTTGTGAGTCAAAAGTAATAGGTCACTTTAACAAAATGTGTAAACTTCTTGTCCACTCCAGCAAATGAGCTAACAGCTAGCCATAGTGACAGTTGGTATGCTAGGTAGCTCTCAGCTTTTTCCTCCTTTAACATATCTGCATATTTTTGGGATTCCTAGAACTTAACGTTAGATATCTACACAAAAGTAACGTTAGCTGATTCATCTGACCATGTCCTCTGCATGGACATGATAGCATGGTGACTTATTTAAATAGAGAAAAAACAAAATCCTAAGCTATAGCAATTAGCACTAGCATGTTAGCTGACGTTAGCCGTTGAATGTGATCTGTCACTAACGAGGAACAAGTAGGTCGTCGCAAAATACTCACAGGCAAAAAAGAAAGAAAACAGGACTTGATTTGTTTCATTCCAAACCCAGCAGTTCAACGTCAAAGATGAGCGTTGCGTTGGGAGGAATGATACCCGGGTGGCCTTTGTTTCCGTAGGCAAAGTCGGGTGTGCAGGTCAGCTGGGCCCTTTGACCAACGCTCATCTGGAGGTTCGAGGGGACGGACAACATGATCAGTGGAGAGAGAAAGAGACAACAAGGGTCATGATCTATGGCCAGTCTGCAACATACAATACAGTCAATCCAATCAAAAGTCAGTCTGGAGCTCCAAGGTGGATAATAAAGCTCGGGGCGCAGTGAAAGGGACGGAGGGGGAAACATCTCGCTTGCTTACTTATTTTTTGATCTTCTCCTTGGTTCTTTCTTACAAAACATTTGATGTTGCGACATTCAATTTTAAGCAGATGTCTTACTAAGATATGAAAGGTATTCTAACCCATGTACACAGTACACAGAGAAGATGAAGCCACACTTCCATGAAGCTGAAGGGCCAATCCCTGCATGCTTGAGTGTGTGAGATAAAGCACTGATGCCGTGCTGTATTGACCCACCGTTTGCTGTGTTCATGGAAAAATACGTGGGGGCAAAAATCAATAATGGAACTAATGTATATCAGCAGTTGAATAAACAGCTAAATGTGTCTTCTCTCTGTGTTTTTTTTGTCTTTGAATCGTGATTGTTGAAGCTAATGAGTATTTCCTACATGGAAGCTGTCTGTTCCAATGGCACTTATGCAACACAATGTAAACATTACCAATTTTTCCAGCCTACCTGCACTACACCCTCTTCCCAGCCTCGGATCACCTCCTGCTTGCCGATCTTGAACCGGAAAGGCTTGTCCCTGTCGCGGGATGAGTCAAACTTACGTCCGTCCGTCAGGGAGCCTGTGGGATAAATGGGAGGCAGAAAGGGGCACAAAGTCAGAGAGAGAGAGAGAGAGAGAGAGAGAGTCTGGCCGATGCACAACCTGTGAGGGGAAACATCGAGCCACTATCTCAGAAGGCTCAACACGAGCAGACCAGATAATGAGAAAAATGGCTGGCTCTAGAAACTGTACTTAGAACAATTTATTAAAGAGAAAATCATCTTCCCCCGATGTGTTTGTATTGAGAACGCAAACAAAGGCACGCAAGGATTTCCGAAATCCGGTTTTAAAGTGTGACAGTCGGCGAAAACGCAAGCATCAAACCACAGTATAGCACCCCCGAAGACTTTTTACACCAGCACTGTTATTAGCACGGTTTGGCAGTGTGTGTGCGTGTGTGTGTGTGTGTGTGTGTGTGTGACGGTGCTGCGTGAGGAGAGTGTGTGTGTGTAGTGTAGTGTGGGTGGAGGTGCGACATCGCTTGTGTTGTTAAGCACATCAGGGGGCGGCTGGCAGGATCCAACCTGTAATTCGGGCGGGTGGGAGTGGGCAACCTCTCGTCTTCTTGCACATGGAGCGCGTCTGCAAATTGAATGATCTGCACAAGCTGGACGGACGACTACGTCAGCCTTTAAAAATACCCCCCCGCTGCCCAACAAATCAAAGTTTTTATCTTCAGGTTGACTGCATTTAAAAAAAGGCTCGTCTGTAATGGAATATCCGGTTTCAGTTTGCGTTTCAAGGCTGAATTGGGTGACAGGAAGGGAGGCCGCCCTAAGGATATCCTGCTGTTTTTGTGTGAGCTAAAAACCAAAATGATGCCGACTAATGCTAAAAAGACATTTCATAACACATACTTCACTGTGAAAGGCCCAGATCAGCTCTTGTTACATATTCTTGGAAGCAAAGAGGCTTGTGTTACAGGGAGAGTGGTGTCTGGCCAGCAGGTGGGAGGGGAAGTCCATCTGGAATCCCATTTGGTTGCAGATGCTGTACGTGTTTCATTCGTTTCTCTTTTAACAGCTATCACCGTGATACACTGCGAATGGTACTACGGGACTGAAATATCCCAATGGACTCAAAATTGGTTTCCATACTCGCCCGAGGATAACTTTGAGGATGCTCTGAACCCCGTCATTCCAGTATGCTTATTTGTCTGATACTTTATAACCTGCGAGCCGTCCTCAGGTCTACTTTGTGTTTCGTGCTTATTAGCAATTTTACTGCTCCAACACTCGAAACTGCATGTTAGCATTTTGCTCAAAGCGGCGCTGCATGGGGCGCCGTTTGTAAAATGCCGCACAATCTAAAATCCTACGCAGTTTTGCGACATTTAGCATTATAATATGAACAAAAAACAAAAGACTGTCACGCACCAACCGCCAAGACAAATTCCTTGTATGTTTGACATATTTTGGAAATAAATGTTTCCTGATTCCAAAGATAATGTTTGGCAGTAACACAAAGTTGTTACATAATATAAATGTTAAAAGTAAATCTAAATGTTAAATCTTAATGTTAAATGTTAAATCTAACATTTACATTTAACATTTACATAATAGCGCTGTGCACTGTTGGGAAATGATGTGAGATTCATTGATTAGAAATGTTAATGAACAGAAAATAAATCTGCAGCGCGTGTAGTCTTACATGATGGGGAATTCCTCCAATAATCAGTGTCGTTAAAACATTACGCGTCTGGAGAGAAAAGAATTACAGGAATGACAGTGAGTTGGCCAGACGGTTTTTAATCCGCTCAACTGAACGCCAATAAACCCCCATAAACTCCCAACAAAGACAGAAAAGGGCTGGAAATCAGACGGGATTTAAAACCCTGCTGTCTGTCTGGTGTCTGTCTGTCCCTCTATAATGTATTTGTTGTCGATTATTCTTCAGACACACACTAGTATCCGTTGATCTTGACACCGCCGCACCACCACAAACGAGAGCGCACATTTATATTTTTACGCAGGGAAGAATCCGGTGCGCTGTCCCCGGGGACGGACACGGCGCGACACCGATCCCGCAGCTGTGGGCGCGATCACAACGGAGGAATCCTGGATGCGCGTCCAGGGAGTGAAACATGTGGGGAAGGGGTTACATTTCCTTGCAGTGCCTCTTTGCCCTACTGATAAATCACTGGCTGGAAGGTTTCGGGGTGTCTGGCGCGCTGCAGCATTGAACAAAAGTGCACCGGCATCGCAATAACACGGTTATTATGGAGATTTTATGTTTACCGTGATACTGCAGGATTAGCACGCTTCTCTATTTTTCACGCGGGTGTAGGGAGACAGTTGCCCACAGCCGTCACTCCACTTGTTCGGCCCATCGGAGTATTAATAACCGGACCGGTTGTAGCTTGTGTCCGTGCGCGCGGAGTAATACGTTTCTTATTTAAAACTCACCGACGTAATGCACCACGCACGTCTGTCCTTTTTTGGGGAAAGTCCTTCCTGTGGAAGAAGTCAGAAGAAAAAGGCTCAGAACAGCCGTGGCGGTGTGAATAAAGTGCAGCTGGGGAAATAGTAACGCACGCGGACGCGTTTCTCACCGTCTCCCGGGGTGATGGTTTCGATTTCGACTCCCATTTCAGCGGCGTGTTGTGGAGAGAAGTCCCTGCGCCGGCTGCGCTCCTCCTGCAGTCACTCGGTCTGTCCCTCGGCCCGTCGGCTCCTCCAGTCTGTCTGTCTGTCTGTCTCGCCGTCTCTTTATCGTGTCGCACAACGCCACTTCCGGCCAAACCCTCCAAAATAAAACCTAGTCCTGGGTGAGGCGTGCACATTAAGCGGGCCCCCTGGCGGCCGTAGTAGAGACCAACAACAACACCAATCGTCCCAATAAGAAGCCTTTTAGACTTTCAGCAGAAGTAGTAGAGCAGCTCAAAGTGTTCACCAGTTAAAGTTAAACTGTTACTAAAACTATCAACAATGCAGAGGCTAAAGAGATGTTTGCTTCGGTGCACCTTTTGGGGATTTTAAGTGCTTTTGGAGCCTTTTATCAAATTAAGTGTTTCAACATTTCAAAATAAATGACCTTTTACAGATCACAGTACAACTAATGGAAAAAAAGCGTCGGAGCGTCCTCGTGCACACACTCAGGTGCTCTCTGCTCCGCTCGCCTCCTCCTCCTCCTCCCTGTAGAAACCAACTAAAGCAAGTGCCTCCAAAATCCACTGGAACCACTTTAATGTAGCATCATTATGATGTTCTAACATTGCGCATGACTCATTAAATTGCAGTGCAATGTTTTTTGCAGGTGTTTTGTCCTAAGAACAGATAATGGGCTGAGTGCACACCATGCAGCGTCCACGTGGGCCGGAGTAGTTTACAATGCGGAGCACAAATGTCAGGATGAGCTTCACGGGAAAGCCAAAGATGCCCCCAATATTCCAATAAGTAATATTCAAAGATCCACTTGTAGCAACAAACAGCTTTTACATGTAGAGGTAAACATGAGGGGGATCTTTTTAATTGAATTTATAAAATGATGCCATGTCACCTCCCAATCACTGTGGTCTGAGCTTTGTGCAGCCACAAAAGCCCTGTGCTAAAGCAGCAGGGTTGCAGTTGGCATACATGCTATTAACAAAATGAAACATGTCACTAAAAGACACAAGGATAAATGCCATGCCCTTTAAAAAAAATCCACAGGAGAGCCAAATAGGTCCCATGTGAATGACAATGTTTTTAACCTTCGTGAACTCTACAAAAGGTAAATATATTTTGTGAGTTGTGTGCAAAATCACACGTTAAAGAAACTTTAAACTGCGCGATAATCAGACAGAACGACAACAGACAGGAAGCTGACATAATGCAATAAAAACACAACACAATCAGTTCTTTATACATCAAACCATAAAATGGATTTATTTCACCAGAGGTCCAAACTTATTTCTGTGTCGCCCCCCCAGGATGCATAGAAGGTGTCAGCGTCCTCGATAGAATTCAACTTCCACTTCTACAAACCAATGTCTACAATCTAATTGTTCTTTAGCTCAGCCATTGGTTGGACAATAAAGCTACGTGTAACTGTCACGTCACACAATATCAAAATGCCACCGTCTAACTGGGACCTTCCTACAGTCTGTAAAAGGGAAGGGAGGGGGGGGGGTGCAGTAAAGGAAAAGAGGGAGATAAAGGCGGTTTAAAAAAATAATTCCATCTTCATTTGCAAAAAAGGGACAGGTTTGGTGATGGAGCTAATTGAAAGAGCGTAAGGCTACTGGTATCGGTTGTGGAGACCCCCCCCCCCTCCCCTCACCACCCCCCCATATAGAACATGTGGAGCGAGAGATGGAAACTCGCAATAAAGCACATTATCAACGTGTACTTGTACCTTATTAAGACTAGTATTCCCTGTGTGTTTCTGGCTTGTGCCATTGAGACAGACAGGCGGGGCGCGGGGGGGGCGCGCGGGTGATGTGCCGCTGCGTGGATCTGGTGAGGCCCCAGCAACTGATAGTAAACAAAGCTGACGGCCAACTTAAGGTGAATAGAAGAAGAAGGGTGGGGAGCGTGATAAAGGGAAATAAAAGAGCATTTCTGCAGCCAAACTGCTCTTTGGGTTCAACCATATACTGCTGTCAAGTACCCCCCCCCCACATCACAACCACAAATCAACAGCATCCGTTAGCTTTCCAACAGGCCTTAAGGGATAGGAGACTTTTAGGTTCCCCCCGAAACAGCCGTTCACAGACCAAGAAGAGCTGGAGGTTAAACGTGGGGAGCAGAATGTTGTTTTTCATTTTAGAAAAAAAAAAAAAGAAACAAAAGGAATCAGAAGTTGAAACATAAGTCTGTGTTTTCTCCTCCCTCAGAAGGGGCAGCAGGTTTCACAGGGCTGCAGTTACTCAGCCACACCACCAGGCGGAGGAGGAGAGGGGCTTCCTCCCCACTAAGCCTCAGTTTAGCCGCTGGACGATGACTGCGTTGAGGAGGTTGGCCTGCTGCAGGGTCAGGCCCTCGTCCGACAGCTCCTTGTTGGGGAAGGTGGTCATGAGAACAAACTCTCTGGCAGCCATGGCGGGCCGCGCCCCCACCAGAAACTGACGCACGTCGGACACCCTGTGGGACAAAACAGGAAATGTAGACGGAATTTGAGTCATGCACTGAATAACATATAAAATAAACAAATAAACGAATTGAAAACAGGAGAATGGAGGTTAAACTATTATTGTAAATGTGCAACGATGTAGAGACAAAAAGTGACATGACGTGTGAATAAGATAAGTAACACGAGGCTATTGACATTGGTTAATAAATAGATATTATATTATAGCGGCATGTAAGGGGAAACACCGCCTCATATTTGATTGAGATAGGACTCAGAAGGAGCTTGAGGTTTGACACAAACTGCAAAATTGGGAACTCATTTTTTTCTCTCTAAGTACCTTCACTACAGTAACCCATAGCAGCATGTGCGTGCGGGTTTTTGTCCTCACCAGATCACCTCTTCATTTAATTTCTTTGCATTTGCAATTAAAATACACTTTTGCCTAAACATTTAGTGGTTCAAAAACTGGGGAATCAGAAAACATTTCCCCAGCCTGCAGAAACCCGGTTTGTGTGCTACTCCCAGTTGGAAAGAGCCCGCGGATCACCTGTGGGTGTAGTTGAACCTTTGGACCAGCCTGCCGCCGTCGGCCAGTCTGATCTGGATGTTGGTGACGGGCTGGGACGAGTCGAGGGTCACGGAGGAGCTCGCTTCGGCCTCGATGGCGGCCTGGTCCTGCTGAGACGTTGCCTGGGCTGAAACCAGCTCTGGGGTGGCACTGGGGGAGGAGGGAAAAGTTTAGAATACATTCCACTTTGTCAAACTGCGGTTGTAGTACACTGAGGCAGTTAGCCGAGGTTCAGGTTGGGCAATATGGAGACAATAAAGCAAACATAATGTTGACTAAATGCTTCTACAAATAGAATAATACCTCATCACAGGTACGAGCAGAAGGGATTATGGGCAGTTTATTCAATTTAAAACGTGCGTCCATTTCAGCAGCTCGAACACTCTTCAGTGATCTCACCTTCCCAACTTCTGTCCTTCGCCCCCGAAGGCCTTGAATGCCATCCTGGGTTTGGAGAAGTCCTCGTCCCTGTGGTCCTCCATGTCCAGGTTGACCTGGCCCCCTCGAGACCTCTGCCTCAGCTCCAGGGGAATCTCGCTGTAGGAGAACAAAAAGGATTTCGCACTCAGCGCCTGTACGTGTATTTACCAGGGTTACTTTCACAATATAGTCCTCCTATTTACTATCGGATGTACAGGTCGCCCTTTATTACATTACATGTCATGTATCACAATGACGTAACGCTGTCACATGCATACAGAAACATTAAGGACAGCGTGTCCTCATGCAGATATAATCTAGTACTTTGAATAAGTTAAGATGAGATTCTCACCCCCTTCGGATTGCCTCAAGGAAGTTGGCGTTTCCTGGATCGCTGTAGTTTCTGAGCTCACCGTTATCCAGACTGAAACCTGTCTTCCACAGCTTCAGCACCACGTGCACCTAAAACACACACACACCATGTGACAGAGGTCATACTTCCATATGGATGTCAGATCCCTACAACTAAAGATGATAAAAACTGAAAAAGATTTTTTTATAATGTACTTTGTTTTGATACTTTGTTCTTCCGACTAAGAGGACACAAGGCTTATTTGACTAAAGAGGTCCAGACTCAATATAACAAGGAAAAACAACATCCGATCTACAAAAGGTAGTCATCCATTAGACAAATATCTCAATGTACTGTAATAAACTAAATCTTATAACATTCCATGTGTGTGTATGTACAGAAATACACATTTGAACAAAGACGGGTTTGTATGGTGCAAGAAACAAAGCAACGAGTGAAAAACAGAGGAGCCCTCAGGATCTGTACTCACGTCCTGCTGGCCTTTGGAGCCGTGCCTCTCTCCAGCCACGTAGGCCGACTCCTCCTCCGGAGCTGCTCCGAGCCGGTAGCCTCCTCCGATGAAGGCCTTCATGGGGAGAGGAGACATTCAAAGTTACAAACACAGAAAGACGCCGGTGCAGCAACCAATCCCAACTCCGTTCCCCCTCACCCTGGCTTTGCTGGACTCCCCTGGGCCTCGTCCAGGCCGGTCCAGCGGCACAGCCCCGTGTTCCCTCGCTCCCTTGAACAAATCCTCCACCACTTCATTGGAGCTCTTCTTCTTGGGAGGCCCGACGATCTGCTGCCCACTGCGCTCTGACCCTCCCGCGAAAAACCTGCCGGGGAGGGAATAGAGAGCGTGAGGAACTCTTACACCACACGAGCCAAACAGCATCATCATCTAGATCGAGGAACAAAGTCTCGGGTGTGATGCCTTTTCATTTTAAGGTGTAATGGCTCGATGGCTGTCCCGGGTACCTGAGCGCTAAAGATGAAGAGTCATCTCACGGAAAGGTGTTATACTAGGAATGTTTGAATATAAAGCCATAACAAGAAACATTGCAAACGCACCTATAAATATACAATCAGCATCTCGGAAGAAAGTTCTCAGGAAAAAAAAACGGCCTTTTAAAAATCAAAGTTTGCCATTAAGACAATACAAAGATATTTGTAGTTATAGTAATCCTCTGGCTCAATGGCAGCACCGTTATAACGGTTTGGAGTGAACTTGGCAGAAGTGTTTGTATTCAGACACATTTAGATGGAGGAAAGACTCAAACAAACCCTTTGAGAAGCCCACCAATCAGCAGCAAAACAGCACGAATACCAGTCCCCCCACCCCCCCCATGTCTAATGTGGACAATGTTTCGACTGAATGTTTTCCCAGAAAGGCTTATTAATATTTGGTTATGTGTGGCTTTCTGGAAAACAATAAATGTTTACATTTAGGCACCATTGCGATTGTCACACTTTTTCTGTTACAAACTGACCCCGGCCCCCATCAGAGAAGGGAAAAGTTCTACCGCCCTCACAGGAGCTTCACCGAATGAAAAGAAAAACCATTGTCACTGTGGTCAAACTTTTACGTTTTAGTCTTTGGTACAAACCAGCATAAACACAACAAAAGACAAAACGATTTATCAAAACGTCAAATGTAAAAAAAAAAAAAAAAAATGTTTCAATTACATTACAGGTCATCTAGCAGACGCTTTTTAACCAAAGCGACTTACATTACATTTTTAACCCATGGCTTTTTACATTTTTGCCCGGGGAGCAATTAGGGGTTCGGTGTCTTGCTCAGGGACACTTCGACATGGGACATGGAGCAGCCGGGGTTCGAACCGCCAACCTTGGGGTTCCAGGCACAACTGCTCTACTCCTGCGCCACCGTCGACAATTAGCAAGGATCTTGAAAGAGCCTGACAGGAGGCCTTCATTCTGCCAGCTGGAGCTTGGCTTTCAAGAGGTTTTGAGGTTTGCTTCCTTCCCACAACCGACCCACATACTGACAGACCGGATGAACAAACAAGGTGAACCGAGCATCTCCCCGCTAGAAGATTGAAAACGACTGGAAAATATGAGACAAACACTCTGCCAGGGTTCTCCATTAACAACAAGAGAGACAACAGAGATCACCACAAACGTACTGAAAACTCTGCTTCCTTCTTTGTGAAGCAGAGTTACTGCAGTGACCGCAAACAAAATAAAGTGATATTATATCCATTTTATATTTGATTTCATGCCGATCACATCATTTTATCATGTGAATCCCCCACACCTTGACGTTATTTTCTTGGAAGAAAAAAATACTGTACTCTGTGCAAAAAAGGTTGGTACCGAAGCTCTGGATCACACACACAATACTAAAAACACAGCAACCCAACACATTGTCCTTAACAACCGTCAAACCGCGCTGGCCAGAGGGAAAAGCAGACACATGAGCACGCCGTATTCCTTCATCCTGTAAAAGCGAGTGGCGCATTCGCTTAAGATAGATACACTGGCAACACGTGGATTTCAACTCACCTTTGGCCTTCCTCCTCGTCACTCTCGTCCTCTGCCTCGTGCATCAGATCTCTGAAGGACGTCACTCTGGGCTGAGCGCTAATGGTATCAAAATAAAAAGGAGGTTTGTTGCACTGAATTCGTGGGTGACCAAAATCAATTGATGAAATCTCTTTTCACCCAAGAGGTTTCGAGGAGCCAGACTGGACATCGCATTCCAATGTGTGCCAATGCGTGGAGGTGATAACAAGCCGGTGGGAGGCCGTAACCGTTACCTTGGCCCAGCAGACCGGGACACCGAGGAACCGATCTCAGGTTGAGGCAGAGTCACTATGTCGTCATCAGCTCCATCCTCGAAGAAACTAGCAAGTGCAAGCTGGGAGGGAGGGAGCCGAAAACAAATAAACAATCAATGTCAACAAAAAGTCCTGACAGGAGTTTACCCAGCCTAACACGTGTCACGTGTTACTGGTGACCTTTTAAATGACATCTCAGTTGAGAGAAGGATTACTCAACTCCTTCTGTGGTGAATTAGTTTTTCAGTATACAAGCAACAAAGTATCCCAGCTGACATGTGTGACCTCTTTCACTGCTGTAACATGATGACGCTACTCGCGTGAAGAAAAACAAAAAGGAGTTTCACTGTCAGTTTCACTTTCCTAATCACAATAACATGCCTGAGCAGAACAGCGAGTGATTCAGCTTCAGACGGTAACCAATGATCTTTACACGGACACGATACTGGGTCATGTACGTTACGCGCTAACGCTAGCTAGCGCAGCTCAGTGGACTCGCGGCATTCGTGCGCGAGCCCGCTGAGCTTTGTGGCAACCTGCTTAATAAAGAGAATCGCCCAAAGGAGCGCACGGTGCGCGCGGCCGCGCCGCCACCCGACTGTACAATGCTCGTGCTGCTCGGTGACAAAGCGCTCGGGCCATTGTCAAAGGGTGACTTGCACAAATCACCGGCAACACGGGCTAATGTTAGCCGGACGAGCTACCCGTGTGACACACGCCGTATCCCCGCCGCTCCCTTCTGACTCCTCGCTGCGCAGTCCGCCGCAACGCGACGCCGAAACGCAGAAAAGACCAACCTGCAAATTCCAGCCGGCGGACTCCAGGAAAAACCGGGCCCTCTCCTCGTCCACGTCGGTAACGGCGACAAACTCCCTCACGGACTCCTCTTGGCTCGCCATTTTGATTTGCTCCTCGAGCGACTCGTCCGCCTCCAGAAAGGAAACAAGCGAAGGACGATGGTTCCTATCCGCCTGCGGACCCGAGGTGACGCGCCAACTTCTTTGTAATGAAATAAAAGGCATAACTTCCTGATTAAAATTTGCTCAAGATTATGCGAGCCTATTTTTAGGTTTGTATCAATGGTTTGCATTCATTTTTCATTTTGATAATCGCACTCTTACACGGGTTGTCCCGCGATGTGCTGCTGACCGTGTTTTGGCCACCAGGTGGCGGTGTGTCCACGGGTGAAAACAACTCCGATCCAATCCACGAATTGCCCAAAGGCCACAGAGGAATCCTTGCCAGGATGTCTGGATGCATATGACTGTTCAAGACCTCCTTTTCTATTTGTTATGTGTACGTTTTAAACAAGGGATGGTGAAGGCCTAGTAATGTATGAGTTTTTACTGCATTACATTACGTAATACATTACTTTTCTAAGGCTACTTATGGACATTTCTTTCTTTTTACCTGATCTTGTTTTGTAAATCTGAACCCACTCTCATCTCATCCAGAGGAAAGTGCAGGTACACCACACTTCTGACCAACCAGTTCAAGTAAACATGTGTCTCTGATTCCGTATGATGAGCAGACGGAGAGAATGCTCCCATGGTAGACACCTCTGTACCAGATGGCACAAAGCAATACATGCTGGACGGATTTGGAGAATCTTGCAAGTGGGCGGGTCATTGGTTTTGTTCATGCATTTTCTGTTGGTTGATTGATATTCAAGCATAATTAGCAAAGTGGGACAACCGGGCTGTCACCTCACCTCGTGAGGAGCACAGCCCCGAGAGGAGGTCACATATTGTTTTACCCTTTGGGTGTTTTCAGCTTCGGGGTCTGTACGACGAGGCAACTGCACGCACACACGTGGCATGTGGGTGAAAGGGACAAACAAGACAATGGCCAAAAGTGAAACAAACCCAAAACCTTTACAGTGACTCGACAAGAGCAAGAAGAGCTGGACAGATGGTAATATGTATAGTTGAAAACATGAGTCGGGAGAAATGACAAAACTCAACAGTCACAGTAAGTTGTAGACATAACTGCAGCGACACACCGACAGCAGTGAACGTCGCCTGAGGAAAGCCTGAGGGCACGTGTGTTTTGAGGTATGCACATATGTTCTCTGTCTTCCCTGGAGGCTGGAGTTGTTGTAGTGCCACCATTGCACAGTGACATGTCCAAAAAACTATTACGCAGACATCAAAAGACCAAAAGGGATCAATGAGCCCGATGTAAACAGAGTCCTATTGAGAATGATAAGCACACGCTTTGGCATTAACTTAAATCAAATGCACCTAGTGGGCAACTTTCATAGGAAGGACTGGGGCGCCGGTATCCAGTTATCCTTAATATAGCTGGGTCACGTCTCTGTCCGGCAGCTGATTGATATTCTAAATGATCTCATCTTTGAAGTTTGTATAACTGTCGGATTTTACGTATGCCTCAGTAATCTTTATGATAAGCTAATCGTCTCGAGCTCCATAGTTAGCGCACACGTCGCAAACAAGAAAAGTGTAGTGCAGAACTCAACTAGCTGTGTCTCCTTCACCCCTAAAATAACTAAGAGAAGAGTAGAATCTCACTCAATTGTCCCAACGTGCTCCCTTAGATTCCAGATGAATTACTGAGATCTAAACGTGGCCTGCAGACCTGCTCAGGCTTGTTTTCAGCTTAGCCCACCGCCCGAAATTCCTTTTCTGGTGAGGGGTCAGCAGACAATAACTTTGGACCACTGCCAATAAAAAAAGTATTTAAAAAAGTTCTTTGAGCGTTCAGTCCTAAATGATCGCAGGAGATATCAGGCCAATGGCTCGGGCAGTGTGCGAGAATAGGTTAATAAAAACAGAAGAGCACATTTTTGTTAGTAGCAACATGATCCTTTGGCACTTTGCCAGCAGAAGTAAAACTCCCCCCTATTCAAAGAGACCTCATGCAGCCAGCCACGGTTACTTGACATTGAGCAACCTGCCGGAGGTCAATGACCGCCAAAGTGTTGTGAAAGTGGGGTGAGACAACAGCTCATAAAAGTGTAGCTGTTGTAGAAGGTTGATGAGGACGAGCATCGGTAAACCCCTCTAGACACGAGGCCATCCCCACCACCCTCCTGACCGCCCCCCCCCCCCCCCCCACCCCCCCGAGGAGCACAGCACTCTTTCTGACTCCTGACAGTTGGGTAGTGAAGGTTTGGTACCTGACCTTTTGACCCGAAGGACACTTCCTCATTAACATATGTACAAACAAATGTATCTGCTGCTTAAAAGATGAAATGTGTGGAGTTGTTTTGCCGTGATCTCAGAATCTGAGCCTCACTGCAACTGCACATTGATACCAACTCAAAGAAAGACAAACCTGCTTCCCTCATTCTCGCTCTTCATTGGCACGTGACTGTTAAAGACTTGTTGTCCTCCTATTCTCGTTCCACCCTCCTCCAGCAGAACCATAAATCTCCCTTGTCTCTCGGGGGACAGTAGCTAATAGTGACAGTGCGGTCTGAGGGGGTCGAGGCCTTGCGTTAACTTAACTGCCCGGCTAAAGGTCAATAGTGTTGCAAACCATCGGCTCTTCAGAGAGGACCGCTGGGCTTTAACCAACGACCTCTGATCCAAATGGTTCTCTGCCGAAGCAGATCAGTTTACCGCATAATTTGTTTTACTCACGGGCCGTTATGATCTCTTTGTTATATTCGTGCTATGATACTCGTCCTGCTTGTATCAATGTCATCACCAACGATCGCTTTCAAAATGCCACATCGGTATTTCCCTTCGGGACGGGCAGACCAACACCAGGTTGAAGTCCGCTCCAACAATGGCTGCCCCGAGGGCTTCTGTCAACGGGGGGCTCGGTTCCCACCCACCGAAAGCCGAGCCGGAACTACAAACTGCCACCACTGTTTCTGAGAACGTTATGCCACTTACGTCATTGCTCCTGCAAGAGGCCTTTGTGGGGATTCAAGCTTCATAAAATGCTGTGACATCTCGAGCAGATTATAATCCAGATGGGAGAACAAAACAGCGGCTGTTCATGGTTGTGATTGGCTGAGCGGCTGCCGTTTGCATTTGCACCATACAGTGGTGGTAGAAGTACTTTGCCGTACTTTGGCGTTTCGTTGTGTCCCATTTTGTTTATAAATTCATGAACTGTAATTGAAACATTTTGGTTGCCTTATAATGTTTTATCCAGCCTTCGGTTGTACCAAGCTAAACCCCCTTTGTTTAAGTTCTGGTTCCAAAAAAAACAGATGGCGACCGCCAAAACGCAGAATCCAAGGCCTCAAAACTGTAATCGCAAATGGATGATGTCATAGTGACTGTGTCCACTGCTTATACAGAGTCGTGCGGTTCATTCCTGTTTTCTTTGTTTTTAATTAGGAATTTAAATCCACTGAATGCTGTTCCACCCTTTCCACCCTTCAACTTTACACACTAAGGGTTCACACAGCTCTAAGCATTCACTGGGTTTTTTAATAGCTGAGAGCAGCTGCTGCTCTTGGCAACACGCAGATATTTCGGTCAGAACATTCGGAGGGACCAAAACAGCTAATAAAGAATATATCGACAGTGGTTGTTGTTATTGTGGCTAAAATACAATGCAGGTGTAGATCGAGTACTCTGAGGGAACATAATTCATTCATTTCCAACAGAGTAACCAAACGCTGCTGTTGGTGAATGGTATCTACATTCTCAGTCGGCTGTGCAGAGAAACCATCTGCATGGTATCAACAGGAAGAGGGAAAGAGGAAGCCACTTGTTATCTCTGCTGCCATTAAACTCGCCAATTACTTTTGCCTGCATCTCAATGGTGCTTCTCTGCACGTGCACATACTCCAAAAAGGTATGCCCGTCTCTCTCTCTCTCTCTCTCTCCAAAAATCCCCAAACCAGAGCCAGCTCCACTTCCATCTCCATAGCAGCAGACAATCATCTGATACAGTTGGCAGAAGCGGGCCTGTGGGGACCGAGCCGGAGCCCCTGACCTACATATACACAGTGTGTCCACACTAAACCCCCTTGCATCAAGCGCTTTGCATATTGCTGCAGATCATGCAGCGTATGGATCATCGTATAGCGACAGTGAGGTTGCTCTCACATTGGCTGCAGGGAGTTCAAGGCTGTAAAGGGGGATGGGGGGGTCGAAAGGATCCAATCCATTCTCTCATTGCCCCAGCAGGCAGCCGTAAATCTGGACATGGCCCTCGGCTCTCCCCACTGCCACAGGGAGAGATTTACTGTGAGCAGCGGACTGGCCCTGGTCCTCTGTCTCCTTTCCTTTATTTACCTTTGTCCCTTCCTTTCTCCTGCTTCCTCACTACGTTTACTCCTTTTTAATCCCTGCATGTTCTTCCTCCACATCCCGGTGTCACTGGTGTCCCTCCCTCATTGTTACCGAGGGACACACATCGAGAGACCAGCCAACCCTCTTCAATTAAACACACAAGGATTTACAGCCGACAGACTGGCAGCAAATGAAGGCAGTGAATCATGGAACGACAAATCAGTTTATTTAATATAAAACTTACAGAGTTAGCCTTTCAAATCTAAACACACATAGATATGATAGAACCTAATTTAGTGTTAATCGGCTTGATTTAGAGCAGAGAGCAGAACTTTTGAATAAAAAATGTTACAATCTCTTAATCTATCAAGTGCATTGAAAGAGGTTTCATCAGATTGGAGCAACGTCTTCATGTGCAAGAAGCCAGTAAAACCTGACACATGTTAGAAAATACTCCACATTTGAGTGCGTTTTAATGTTATTATTTCCCCCACCTTTAATTAAGATGATTTGAATGCCTCCGAGCAGGAAACCACCAAGAACGACCGTCGAGAGAGGAGACATAATAAATGTAGTTAGGGCCCCATGTGTCCATTAGAGTAGCACCCAATAACACTTGATGCGTCCACTCGTGATTCAATGATCCTGTGTAATCAGCAGTGCGATAAAGCCCCTGGGCGGCAGCCGTCTGTTAATGGCTAATAAACCTAAATCAAGCTCGGATAAAAAGACACTCGCTAAACGAACATTAAACAACACAGATCCCTTTGTGTGTGTTTTATTACCACTTCAAAGCATCCAGACAACCTCTAAGGCCCTTATTCAAACCCTTTAAATGTCCAACACTACACACTACACACACACACACACACACACACATAGGACTCGGCACTCCGTTCGAGGTAATACCACATGACATTCCACTAAATGCCTCCCAGACAGCCCCCCTTCTGTAGCGTTTTCATTGGCGGCAATGAGGAGGTCACCGTGGCAACCGCATGCTCGGCTGGATGCGGGGACGCATCTGGCTGCGTAAGGGCGTCTGCGCCGTGCCTGCGAGGAAATTGCCCCAGATCTCGGTTGACATTTGGCAGCCTTCAGTGTCTGTATGTCTGAGTTTGTGTACAGTTTGTGGAGGGGGAGGGGCCGCTGACTCTTGGGTGAATATGAATGTGGGTCTTTTTTTTCCAATGATTTTAGGATATTTGCATCTTGGGAAAATGCCTTTACGCGCCGTTTTTACCCCAACTGTTCATTTTTTGGAATGAACAGTTGTGGTAAAACATTGATTTGCCTCATTCAAAAGTAGGACTTTTAACACACAAGGCAGATGCTCTGAAGTGTCATCCTTTCATCAGAATTAAACATTCCCTTTTTTTCTGTCTTTTCATCTTCCCCGTTTTTTAAATATTTTATTTTAATTCCTTCTTTTGGGGATCTTTGAATTTCTGGTTCAGACTTCACGCTTTAAAAGGCTTAGCTTTCCCCCGTCTACGCATGTGCTTATGTAAGCCGCTGACATCACACTGTTGCAGAAACATGCAAGAAGGAGAGCAGGGGGGAGAAAGACAGAGAGAATCGAGAGACAAAGCAATGAGTGGGAAAGACCGAGAGCAATTAACAGGATTATGCAGCTGCATGACGGTTGCTAAAGCCTCGCTGATCACTGTCCTCGCTGGACAAAGGTCTAATAAGTGAATCAATTATTACAGAGGCAGCTGCAGGACAGTCATCAACACCTCTTCCTAGATCCGTGGTCCCCAAACGTTCGCACCATCTTTGTTTTGGAATGATCGCATTATGAAATAAAATGAATACATATGACCTCACGTTTCCACTTTTTCTTTATGACTGAAAATAAAGTACCAATATAATTAAGTTAGATTCTGTAGAAACAAAATATTTTCCCCCATTTAACAGGATGATTATGTTCCTTTTTTTAAAATCGGACTATGTGGACACAAGTATTCACATGATCCTGGTGAAGGCTTCATGCTGTCTGCCGCCAGGACTTTAAGACACTCGGGTCTCTCTGGCCGATCTCAGTGCTTGTAAAGTCCAGGGACAGATATGTCCCGTTAGATCTTCATACTTTTACCTTTTTTGGTGCCGTTGTTGTGGTGGTCTCGTCTCCAGCTGGAACAGACAAGGGACTCTTACATATCGTCTGATTTGCGCCTTAACACACTGCCAGTCACGTCGTGACCTTTTTATCTCTTATCTTTTTCTGTTTCCTTGCAGCTCTGTGTCTTTAGCTCTCTTTGTGCGTCTCTCTGTGTGTCCCTGTCTCTGTGTTTCTGTCTCTCTCTGTGTGGTTGGAACATAGTTTGTCACGTCGGTTCTGCTTCATTTATTTTTCTTCAACTTATATTTTTAGGTGAAACCCAGATGAATCTGTACAACTTGTTTGAAATGGTATTTGTTTGTATTTACGTTTTGTATTGTGTGTGCGCGTTAGGTGACATGCTAATGTGTCCTGACATTTCTAACGTCTCTTTTTTTCCCGCCTGGTCTTCTGAAAATGACCACAGCGCATGACTTGATGTTAGACGGCGGGACGACGGCGTGGTGAGATTTGACCGTGACACGTGCACCTTATTTGACTGCAGCTGTGGGCCGTGAGCTTTGTGCGAGCAAGACAAAGAGCCACTGTCGGAGAATGCGCAGTATTCATCACGACACGACAAGGCAGCCGCAGGGCTTCGTCACATGACCAGTCGATGTGGAAAAGCGCATCATCCGGCTGAGACAGCGGCGGCGAGGTCAGAGGGCCGACCTCTGTCCCCGGATCACTTTACGGAGTCTTCTTCAAGCGCAGACGGTCCTCGTCTTCATGGCCTGTAGGCTCTCTGTTGTCATCAATCGATGTCTACCGTGTACATCCATCTACCTCTCCTGCCAACGTCATTTCATGTGATGTCTGCAAATTCAGTAATAAACTACATTGGATTCATTACTGAAAGTATGTCAAGTTAAACAAGTGGACATTTTGGTTTCGCAAGGGACACACACTTTGGCCTCCTGGGCCTCCATGATCTGTGTGTGTTTGACTCCTCCGTCAAACACACACAGCAAAGAGAAAATGCTGCTGATTTAAAGTCAAACATTTAATCTGAAGATTGACCACTCGTCATCGAGTTTGGACACTTTGACCCTCCGTAACGCTGAAGCGTGTTTTTCCCCTGGAGGCAGCAGGAGCAGCACACGGATCTTCTGCTTCTCGACTCATTCCAATCCGTTCAGGAGGAGGAGTCGGCGCGCAGGAAAGCAGGCCAAAGTTGTGTTGCGTGCGCTCGGTGTCGGTTACTCAGCTGAGCGCAGAGAAGGCGATACCCGGCCTGCGCGACGAGATAACAGGGAGACAGAGGCACCGACCCAATCACACATGAAAGGGATTTTCAGAGGCTGATTCGAGGGGTTCTTTCTCCCCGGAGCCCTTCCTCTCTCAGTCACCCACGCACACACACACACACACACCCACGCACACACACACAAATGCACAGCAGCACAGATTCCGTCCCCGTCTTTTACTTTCTTTCCACACACACACACACACACACACACACACACACACACACACACACACACACACACACACACACACACACACACACACACACACACACACACACAGATGTAGCTACTGGCTGCCTCCTGCTCGTCTCTCTGATTCTCACAAAGACAAAACAAGTCCTTGGATCTTGTGACACGGCGTTATCTTTGTGTGTTTTTCTTACAGTCTGGTTCTCCTGATTGCCGCCAGCTCGGCTGCCTGTCATCCTTTACCCGTCCTCTCGACTGTTATCCTCCCTCAGACACACAGACACCCTTCTCTCTGCCATTTATCCGCTTTGATTTGATTACGCAAGTGGCCCCGTTTTTCTGTGTCTGCGTCATCCAGCTCGACCGAACAATGGCAGCGACTTTATTCTGCGCAAATAAATCCAAACCGCAGCCTTTTCTGTTTGGGTTCCGTTGCATTCGGCCCGTCGACTGGATGCTCAACCTCCCCGTTTCCTCTGGCGCCGTTTCCTGAGTGTCCCAGAGATCGGCTTTATCAGACAGGAAGTAGAGGAGAGTGGCTTCCTGTCCCGTGTACCCAAGGCTGCATAATGGTGCCAACCTGAGAAGAAATGTCAGACTGTTTATCAAATATTCAACAGATACAGCCGAGAGCTCACTGGAGCACAACATTCATTTTTAATTGATGGCCTGGAGAGGCGTCCTTTACCGCTTTCCTCGTATGTGATTTGAGTGTGTTTGTGTGTGTGTGTGTGTGTGTGTATTTTGCTTTACGTTTTGCATGCATTAACAGCTGTAACGACGATGCACAACATTACTCAATATCAAGTAGCAGTGTGTCGTTAAACACATTTCTCCTACACTATAATGTACCACATTCAGGGCAGTGATGTTGTAAAAAAGGCACTCGGCCTTTTGACGCTGATTTGAAATTGTGAAAATGCAAATGGCACTTTTCCGCAACCGATCCCGTCACCATGACGTTAACAAATATTATGTACGTTTGAGGGTATTTGTTCCATACCTTTAACCCCCTGATTTGAGACTCTTGCAGGTGTTTTCCTTACAAGATCAGAGGTCATTTTAAATCATCTTTTTATCATTTTGTTTTGCCGAAAACAGCTTTAATGCCTGACCATGGAAAAGGGTTCATAAAGGGCTCAAAATGTCTGCCAGAGAACCTCTAAACACTGGATTGCTTTGACAGTGGGACACACAGAACCCCTGACGGGATCGGCCGTAGACGTCTACGCCATCAGGCTTCTTGTTGCAACCAGAGGAGAGTAAAAAAGGATTCGGTAAAAAGAGAAAACAGAGGAAAACATCGGGAACAAAAATGGAAATATAGGACGTTTATACCGTTTTCACGGGCTGCAGAAGTCGGACACCCTGAGGTGCACTCTGCGCTACCTAGGGGGACTTTTTGTGTGCGGGTGCATGTGGAGGTATGTGAACATGCACACTGCCACTCTTGTGTTACCAGGCGTGTTTGTGTCAGTGTGCGTAATTCGACTTCCTTTAGTTCCACTGACGTCG
Source organism: Gasterosteus aculeatus (assembly GCF_964276395.1). Lineage (NCBI taxonomy): Eukaryota > Metazoa > Chordata > Actinopteri > Perciformes > Gasterosteidae > Gasterosteus > Gasterosteus aculeatus. The sequence goes on from NC_135689.1 coordinate 18,242,543, forward strand.
CATTGACCCGCCGCAGGTGACTTACACTCTTGAGTTGTGTGTGTGTGTGTGTGTGTTGGAGCGTGATGTAATCTCAATGGAACCTTTAAGGGGGAAAAGGTGGAGAGAAGATTGACTGTACATAGCTGGCAGGCCAGTTAGGATGAGAAGATAAGAAGTGAAAGACGGCTGTAAAACTAAATTTACCTCGCGAAGCCATTTAGCGTCACGCTCAAAACACTTGAGTCTCCTTCTGAATACATGCGATCGAGACCTCTACAACGGGACGGTTCCAAATAAATTATTATTATGTGTGTGAACAAATCTGAACCAAGCAGCACTTTTTCTAAATGTTTCTCTTTGTTTTACTTACAGACAGATATGTAAGAGTCCCTTGTAAATAAACAACAGAAGGCACATCGTCCTACTAACGTCAGGAAAGCGACCAGTTAAACACGTATCTTGTGTAAGTGCTGCATCTCCCTGAACACACGGCAGTAATTTGCATTAAGATGTCTGAAACAAATGAGGGAAATATTCTCTTTTGTCAGCCGTTGTTTGTTTGTTTGACAGCTCATTAATCACATGACCACCGGATCGGAGTTTGACTCCCACTGTTTGCAAGCATCCAGCCTGCTGATGTGTCATTCAGCAAGTCCATTCCATCCGCCGGCCAAAAGGGCCAAAATGTGCCAAAACAATTCAATCATGAGAAGCAACAGCAAGTCAAGCCCGCTGCATCTGTCCTCCAGGCCTCTTATTAAATGCATGGATTCATAAATGATACACCTTTTACATTAAACAATACAAATGATCACCAGATTATTGCGGCCACTGTACCTCCTGGTCTGAGGATGAACATGACCTCTGACCTTGTGTGTGTGTGTGTGTGTGTGTGTTTATGATTAAATAAATAGTCAATAACCATTTTCTGGTGTTTCATTAGCTGCAGATACAAAAGACACAACCGGTTCAGTTCTCTACCTGGCTGGTTACGTGGTACCACAATGGAGGGGGCAGAGAGAACAAGGCACCACAGTGTGTGTGTGAGTGTGTGTGTGTGTGTGTGTGTGTGTGTGTGTGTGTGTGTGTGGAGGGGTGTGTTGGGGGGGAACATGACATGATAACATTCATTAACTCCAACATCCTGTGATATTAGCTCTCCTTCGCCTGGAGGTGATGACGGTGTCTACACAACAGCACACACACACTGTTACACACACTCGCATACACGTGCAGATACACACACACACACACACACTGACGTCAAGGAAATTCCACACCATCTCTGTTCAGCCTTTGCCTCCTTCGGTTACGTTGTGGTTTATGAAAAGCAGCGACTTACAAAAACAAAATATTGTGTAAGTGTTTCTGCCAGAATTCTGACAAGAAGGAAAAGCATATATTTTTTTAAGTAAAGGCTGAAAAGAGGCAAATTGACGTAAATTCATGTGGCAAAGCAAACTTGTAATCATATCTGTAAAACGTCCTTCAACGTATTGGCTGGTTTATTTAGGATCTTCTTTTCTTTGTGTTTCAGAGTTGGGATATCTTTCATCTCCGACATCTCGTATGTTACTCATTGAGATGTAGACTTCTTCAGTCTTTCTCTTCAACTGACAATTCAGCTTCCACACATCATTTAAAATATTATTACAGTTTTTTTCGATTGCTAAACGACAGTGGGCACAACTGGAGCCACATGTGCAAAACTCTAACTACAGTCTGCACAGCAGCAGTTCATGTGGACCAAACTCTAGTTCGTTTTTCATTGCTTGACCACAGTTTTCAAACCTCTACACACTTATCCCATGACTTATCCACAACCTGCACAACACTGTGGATGTACAGCACTTTGTTCAAATGCTAAAACACTGCTGTCAAAACTGTGAACCACACATTCAAAACAGAGTGTGCCTTTCAAACACTGCTGATTGCAATTTCAGCTGAAAGGCTGAGCAGGTGTCTTGTTTTAGACTTGTTAGTGAACACACACACACATCTGTAATGCAGGTTTTCCATCATGCAAACAGGTGAGAGGAGTTTTTCTCTGCCTGGAGGGGGAAAGTGTTTGGTCACCACCCACACGACCAAATGTCTCTTTTGGAAGCCGGATGTGAGGACACAAGTCCAGAGGACTGCCAGGGATAGATGAGGCTTCCAGAAAGTTCTTCCCCAGGTTCATGGAGAGAGAACATTAGCTGTGATGGTGATGAAAACCTGTGTCCTGATGCTAGAGAGGCAGGATCAGCCCCTCAGTTATTTGTTTGAATTAGTCTGTACTTTTAGTTTCTACTTTTTTTCCCATTACTGTAATTCTGTAAATTACTACAGACTATTCAAGCAAACTTCTAATTTTCATTCACCTTAAAGAATTGTTATGTTCTAAAAAAAAAATTATAAATCATGTGAAAGAATGTCACTCTTTTCTTTGAAGAAAATATTACTTTGTATGACGTCACTGAAATGGTTCAAACTGTAAAGATGAACAGTTTGTATTTTGTGTTTGATGCTGGTGTTTTTACTCTGTGTGTTCTGAGTGACAGTGTGCCCACTGACGTTTAGCAATTGGAAAAAACTGTAATATATCACCTTTGCAAAACATTTTCCAACTTGCAACTATTCATGCTGGATTTACTTCAACTGCTTCCACTGCTTCAGCCGACTCTCCTCAGTATCTCAGTTCAATGATCTCGTCATCCAGCACTTTCTCTTCAATCGATCATTTTAACTTTTTCTTGTTGACTCCACATAAGACACAAGCCTTCATGGGAATGCGTGCTGACGGCATCTGACAGTAGCCCAAACTAGCACTGCCTCCTCTTCTACAGAGAGAATCTGACCCTGGGTGCAGAAGGATTGCCATTAAAAACAACTTTGCAGGACAATGAAGGAAGTGAAGTCCTGGAGAGATTAAGTATTTGTATAATCCATCTGGGAAGTTGCACTGGTCCCCTTGAGAACGAGCCAGTGGGATCCTTCCTGGTTTATTATGTTGGAAAATAAGTTCCGAGGGAAACATCTTTTGCTAAGAAAGGATCATCTTCAAAAACAAATGCCACTTTTAGAATTTTTGATGCCTAAATGTACCAAATTAAAATAACATTAACTTTGAGACGAGGGAACTGGATATTTTGAAGATAGACAAAGTCGTGCTGCACTCTATGATGTTATGAACTTGAAGAAAATTACTCCAGTTTCTAAATTCTTTTGAATAAAGACAACATTTGGTTTTAGAACAGACGAGGGTTGTTGAATTGTTTCATACAGTGCATCCGGAAAGTATTCACAGCGCTTCACTTTTTCCACAAAACTGTTTTTTGCAAGTCTGTTAAAAATAAAGAACGAAAACATCACATGTACATAAGCATTCACAGCCTTTGCAAAAAACAGTTTTCACTTTGTCATTATGGGTTGGTGTGTGTAGAATGTTGAGGAAAATAATGAATTTAATCCATTTTGGAATGAGGCTGTAACATAACAACATGTGGAAAAAGTGAAGCACTGTGAATACTTTCCGGATGCACTGTACATCTTTTATCTTAACAATCAGATCTACTAGATGTTTGGAATACCAGCTGTACGTACCACAACATTATTAGAGCCAACGCTACTATCTGCTTACTCTGTTTTGAAGCTCCTGGGAGTGTTATCAGAAGAGGACGGCTAGATAACAATATGGACTAATTATAGAAGCACCTTTCAGTGTTGAAACAATTAGTCAGATGTCGACATCACTTCTTTGTCATGGATCTTTCCAGACTTGTATCCTTTAACAAATCATTGTGTTGGAAAGTACCACTGATGACTGCATGGAAAAGCGGCTATGAGTCAATGGAATGTCAGCATCACAGAAAGGTGAATGTATGCTGTAGTGACGCAGCTGAAATGTGACTATCAGCTATGTGGAGAACGGTGTGGAGGTGTCAGTCCTTCCTGGGGGGGCGTCGCCTCACACGTCTTCACTTTGTTTAGACATAAACCTGCCGTTTAATACACATCCGGGCAGCTTTTCTCCCATAATCAGAGGAAACTCACCCGCCAGCCCCTAAAAAAAGTCAACATCAGATTTGAGCACGGACATTTGTCCAGTTAACTAGATGGTGAAGGTGCCATATTCAATACTTTAGTGTTAATGGAGAACCGTGTGTTGTGAAATGCAAAAGGTGACACTTAAACCTGGTGTCTCGTGGATTTGTCTCGCTGCTTAGACAACAACAAAAACATGAGACGGGGCGGTTATGCCAGTGGCAAACCACGTAACTAGCTGATCCTCATTCATTCTCATAGAACGGTTCGTATGATAGCAAAAATTGTGTTTGTGTTGGAATAATTACGATAAGTGAAGGATCTTAAGTTTCATAACAAATAAGTCAAAATTGTTTGTGAAAACCAGAAGAGAGGCATTATTTTGACACGTTAAAGCAGATTGAGAGCCAAAAATTAAAAGACTTTTACTTTATTATTGATCTTTAGCTAAATAGAACCAAAAGGAACCAATAACGATAACGAAAGTCATGGGTACGACTCTGCAGTGCTCCGTTCCTGGGAAGACGGTGGATTAAATGGCTGCAGGTCGGGGTGCATGTAAGAGGATTGGTTGTGTCCAATAGTCTTTGGGGAAAACAGACAGATGAACAATCAACCAGCTGTAAGCCTGGAGTCAACAACAGTTTATCATAATCCGTCTTCATCTCTTTCTCCTCCCAAACCATAAATTACGCTGATGTGTTTTTATCTCCAAATTCCACCAAAAAGCGCATTCCTATGAGTCCCCGAATTCACAGTAAATTCCGTTCCTTTACTCTGTAATGTCGGCCGTACAGCTAACGTCATTCACCACATGGCCCCATTATCATAGCCTTTCTCGGCCTTTGGACCCCCTCTCCTCGTCCTCGTTTTAACCCCCGTCTCCCTTCCTTTGGCCGGCCGACATTATAACAAGAGCATTACCATAATCATCGCTCTAATCACCCTCTGACCCCCACTTCTTTTATGTATAATGAGGAAAATTGTAGGTCATCAGGCCGAAGCCTGTGACGATGTGAGTCGGTCAAAGCCCCCAAAGGAAAACGCACCACTGCAGTCACGCGGTGCACAATGTTCAAAGCAGATGTGCAGTTTGCTGTGTTTCAGTCACAGCTTCACCTCCTCACCGCAGACTGAAGCTGCGTGTGCTCATCAATGGCCGAGGACACGTTTCCTTGGCAGCTGGACTCATGACTTCAGCTTTACCAGGCTTCTTCTTTTCACTTCTCACATGGGTTACGCACTCACATGCAGACACACATGGGAAGAAGGCTTCACGCTACACCTTCCCCTTTGGCTCATATGTGATGCGTGAGCAGAGACTTCTTGCACGTGTTCTCTCACATCGTCACAAAGCTTTTTGTTTGCACATTCTGCAGCTTTATGGAAAAGTGTTTAGCTGAACCCCAATTGCATGTAACGCAAAGATATTTGAATTCTCATAAAATCTTTTTACCACACAATTACATGTTTTTTCTTAATCTTAACTTTGACCGTCTACGACCCTCCTTTTCATCAACCGCTGCAACTTCTCTCACGAGAATCTGAGATGGAAATTTGCCCTTTTCTCCTCTTTATATTCCACATCCATGGGCCTGGCCATGGGGTTAAGAACCAAACATACTTGTCTCTGGGGAAGTAAATTCCACATAAAAACTAATTCATGCGGGTAATGAGTCAAATCTGAACAACTGCAGCGTTTATTTTTAATGACACTAGATGTCTTGTTTCACGTTCTGTTTTCTGGACTGCTGACTTAAAAACGATTACTATAAAAGGTCAGCAGATTCTGGGGGGTGGAGGGCCTGCGTGTCAACAACTGTATCGCTGGTTCACCATGTAAATGACTTTAAAGCGGTTGATATAAACTACGCCCACCAGCCGCTGCTGCTACAGAAGCTTCTCTGATAGTCTGATGTCAGGAAACGAGTGCCTTTTCTATAATTCATCTACTTGCAAGCATGAACACATGCATACTCAATCCTGTATGCATGCGTGCAGGCACGCACCCAATGTCAGCACACACACACACACACACACAGAGCTCTTATTGACGGTAAGACGTTGAAAGGCCTCATGGGATCTCACCAATGTAAAAAGCAAAAGCTTCCGAGGTCTGGCACTCAGCCGGGCCGTTACCCTCACATGCAAGAACGCCCCCCCGTCTCCCACCATTAGACACACTCTGGGCCTATTAATGTTTCCAAAACCTGGCCGCATTAGGGCAGGAATGGGAAGGAAAAGGGGACTTTTAATGGTGTGACACCTTTTAGGGACGGGACAATGACCACAAGACAAAAGCGGAAGGAGCTGATCTTCCACCTCTTGCACACAAGAGGCATTTTAATGCTAACACGCGAGAACTCCGAGGGTTAAAAGGCGCCTTTCTCCGCCTGTCAGCCACGATAACAGTTATCTGAGGTTATAGTTGACGACCGCACTGGCAGGGGTACACGCTGCCCTCTTTTCTCTCCGTACCCCTCGTACTTGCACGGTCTTACCTTCAACTCGGCCTCAGTTTTTACGTAACTCACAAGTCAAACAAAAGAAATAAGCCTCGAGAATGAGTGAACGCCTTCATGGCATTTTTGATGCACACATGCCACATGGAAGTCTTTCCCCAGACCGAAATAAAAAAAAACAGAAGCATTCACCGAAGCCCGAGCAATCACACCTTAATAATGCACCACCACATATACTACACACGCACAAACCCTCTTTCCCGTCTCGCAAAATTCCTTGTATCGTTTTGGCGACCTAGTTTACATCCGCCTCTGAGCCACAGAGAGTTGGTTCTCTTTTGAAGACGGACTGAGCAGCACAGCATGACAAGCCCATTATGGAGCCGGAGGAGGAGAAAGAACTCAATTACCAACTGGCAACTCTTGAGGGGAAAGCAATGTGCACTATTCACTAGGACTCAATAACAGTTGACACAGTACGCTATTCTCTCTTGATGCATGACATACAGAATACATGTTGCAGGCTATGAAATATTTTGCTTACACCATAAGTGACCATATGGCAGACCTCCTCAAAAGTGGAAGCCGAGTAGATCTACAGTATCTGCTTCTGGGTGCTTCTTGTGCGATCACCAGGCAGCGTGACCCTTTGCTAAGACCTCAAATGCCGACTGGGAAATCGTAGCGTAGCATCCACCCGCTCCCCCCAAGACTAACCGCCTCTGCTCAAAAGACTCTAAAAGGCAATAGTTTCGCATGTTCTTCATTTTAAGAAGTCATTTTGAGGATTTTGAGCTTGTCATGGTGTAATGTTTCATAATAGTTGTATGTACCTTAATAGCCTTGTGGTTCGTTTTTGTCACACTTTTGGACTCGTTATCATGTCTTTCTGTGCTCATGATTACAGACTCACATGGAAAGTTAGAATTAGAGTGTTATGATTATGACATTATTAGTATTGAGGCATAGATTCATGTCCTGATGGACCACAGCCTCCTGCCCGAGGGAAGGGGCTCAAAGAGTCTGTGACGGGAAGGTCGGCTACAATCCGTCCTGCCTGCCTCAGAGTCCTGGAGGCAAACAAGTCCTGCAGGGACGGGAGATTGCAGCCGATCACCCTCTCTGCAGAGCGGAGGACACGCTGCAGCCTGCCCTTGTCCTTGGCTGTGGCTGCAGCGTACCAGACGGTGATGGAGGAGCAGAGGATGGACTCCATGATGGCCGTGTAGAAGTGGACCATCATCGTCTTTGGGAGGTTGAATTTCTTCAGCTGCCTCAGGAAGAACAACCTCTGCTGAGCCTTCTTGGTGATGGAGCTGATGTTCAGCTCCCACTTCAGGTCCTGGGTGGTGATGGAGCCCAGGAAACGGAGGGAGTCCACAGCGTTGGCGGGGGAGTCACACGGGGTGATGGTGGGACTGTGTTCCTGCGGAAATCCCCAACTATCACCACTATCACCACTGTCTTTAGAGCCTTGAGCTCTAGGTTGTTTTGACTGCACCGCGTCACCAGTTGGTCAATATTTGAGCTGTAGGCAGATTCATTCCCACCAGAGATCCGTCCAATGATCCGCAAACTTCAGGAGCCTGACGGACAGGTGGCTGGAGGTGCAGCTGTTGGTGTACAGCTACCTCCTGGCGCAGGTTCCTGGGGAGTCCAGATGCTGGAGGATGGAGTGAAGGGCCATGTTGACTGAGTCGAACTGCAGGGGGTCCAGTAGGGGGTGGTAAAGGTTTTGAGGTGGGACAGGACAAGGCGTTCAAAGGACTTCATGACCACAGAGGTCAAGGCGACGGGCCTGTAATGATTGAATCCTGTCATCCTTGTTTCTTTGGGATGGTGGTGTAGGCCTTGAAGCAGGCTGGCACATGGCAGGTTTCCAGTGAGGCGTTGAAGATGTTGGTAAACACCGGAGACAACTGATCAGCATCTGCTTTGATTTAAATATCCTATTGACGTCCCTCTCCTGAGTAGAGAGAGGCGTCAATGTGATGGAGGATGAGCAGGTTGTTGGTGGGGGGGGGCATGGGCCCCTATTGTGCCGGGGCGGTGGGACTGGGGGGTGTGAAGGCTGTGGTTGAGTTCAGGACTGCTCTTTTGTCTGTCAAAGCGGCAGTAGAAATTGTTCAGCTCGTCAGCCAGGCGGGGGTCGTTCATGAAGTGTGTGTGGGCGGGGGGCGGGCGCTTTGCGCTTGTAGTTGGACATCATTCTGAGGCCTTTCCAGACTGATGCAGAGAACTGCTGTTGGAGCCTCTCTGAATACAGTCGTTGCCAAACATGTATTTTGACGTCCCCACTTTTAAACGCCTGATCCTCTTGTAACCGAAGCCGTCCGAGTTCAGTTGTGAACCAGGGGTAGGCATTGTTGTAACTCACCCTGGTGGTGCATTTAACTAGTTGTTTATATTCATGGCTCATGGCTGAGGTTTCCTTTGTTAAAGTCCCCAAGAACAATGACTAAGGACGCCGGGTTCCACACACAGTATCTGGTCAGCGAGCGTCCGCTGTGCTTTCTGCACGTCGGCAAGCGGAGGAACGTAAACATCCACCCGGATGAATGAAGCCAACTGATTTTGCATTTACGGTCGCCGTCTGCGGGTAGAGCCTGATTAACCAGTCTATGTGGTTATTAGAACGTTAAAAGGCCAGACTGCAGTTATTATTATTATACTATTGGACACTTCTAGATTTTACCAATGAATAGTTGCCTCTTCGCTCAATTCTGGTGTGACTGAGCCTCAAATGGAAACTAGGCCAGTTTTCAAAGTTCATGTGCACTGATCCTTTAGTCATAGACATCAAATGCAAAAAAAGCTGTAATTGGAAAACTGTAAGGTGTTTAGAATTTGTCCTAGATGACACGTGCTTAAACACATTGGTCAGCATACCACAAACGTTGCTGGAGTCTATTCTATCTATTCTCATTCCTTCAAACACACATCTGGAAATCCCCACATAATTATTTTTATAATTGTTTCTGCCACATCCTAGTTGCATTAAATAAAATATATTACAACGTGGAGTGTGCAACAACCAGAGGGCGATCTGCATTCTTTGGGTAGCCCCTTTTTAGTACAATATTTCTAGATAACGGTCAGCAGGTTGGGGTGTGTGTTCTTGTACAAGCAGGGCTCACTATTCACAATCAAGAACACAGCAGGGTTTTGTGCGCTCATAAAGCGATGACGGTCGAGTAAAATAATATGCGCATACATGCAAACACCCACACAAGTGCACCGAGGCATCCACAGCTGCAATCGGACAGACGTACAGTAGAGGCAACCATGCTGCACTGATGACGCATTGAATATCTAAATGCATGCATGCAAACACAATTGCGATGGACAGAAACGCTCTCACAAAAACACACACACTAATCCCTTCTACAACAAAAGTGGTCTCTTAATCCAGGCTCACGGGCGGACTGTCCCTCCATAGGATGAGGGGTGAGGTGGGCTGACGGGACGAGAAACAACGCGTGGCGGTAACCTACATATCGTGAGGTTTCCAGCTGGATCACCAGGATTGTTTCATGTTTCATCGCTCCACTATTTATATAACTTTCATCGCGCTTGTTATGATCTGGTGACAGTCTTCCGGCTGTGTTGTGCTGCACCGCCCGGCATGGGACTTGAAAGACTGCGAGTTTAAAATAGAACAGGATTAGCGTGACAAACTGCCACGACAGTCCTTCACATCAGTTTAGGATCCTGAAAACAAAAAAATAGGCGTTTGACAAAGCAGATTCCTGAAGAGACCCGGAGACTAAGCGGCCCGTATTCCCGTCAGAGACGGATTCAATGTGGCACAACACTTACACAGTGTGCGTGTGATAGGATGCTGCAGCTCAGCTTTCATCACTGTTACTGCATCCACCGCTCTGCTGTCATCAGTGCTTTTCTTAGCATGAGAGAAGTGTGTCATTTTCTGCAGTAAGGCATATAAGGGTTACATAAGGTGATGGATGCATTCACCATGTCACGTAACCGCGTGAGGGAAGCTTCACAAACATCATCTGGAGCCAGAAGTGGGTTTCATTGCATGCGTAATTAGAGCTGTGTTTTTACTCCATGAGAAGCTCCTCGGCCCCGGCGGAGAGGAGAGGAAGAGACAGGGGAGGATGAAAGCAGAATGAGAGAAGCGGATACAAGGCATTGTTGCTGTTGTGTGTGTTATTTGTATTGTCTGAGCAACATGAGTGGGTTTCTGCTCTATGTGCGTATCTATTTACGCTGTTGGCTGTCCATCGTCGCCCCAGGCTGTCTTAACATGGAAGCGTGATTTGAACTCGAGTCATCATATTTCCGATTAATTTGTAAGCATTTTTTATCTGGGAGCTCATCCGTCACTTTGCTCTCCCAGCAGGGAATCAGGGCTCGTTTCTGCTTGAATTCAACTTGAGTTGTAAAAGTGTAAATTATTTTCACGCTGAAACTCAAACCTATTTTAAAATAGATGAAGCCCGGTTAATACAGGGAATATCTGGCCCAAACACACTGTATGCGGCTGGTCATCGGTTTCTCTCCCACAGATCAGTTCGGTCCAAACGACAGCTGCTCGTGACCGTTTTATTGCTGAGTACCAGCTGTGGTCCAACGGTCGTCTCTGAGAGACAACTGTTCCTCGGCCACACATCCACAAGTGTATGTACACATGACGTCCCACCCAGGGCTGTAGTGGAGGGTAAACGCACGTAAACCCTGTTTACGCACCTCTGGAATTTTGGAAATAGCGTTTACGCACCTATAAATAGCGTTTACGCACCTCAAAGTTACCTGCGCCTTGTATTCTTCCGTTGGAATAATCCGAAATAAACTTGGTGTAATTTTAAAACAGCTAAGACTACGTTTCCTATTGTTGAACATATAAACGCCGTAGTCTGAATCATGTTCATCTGTGCTGTATTACGGTCTGTGAGCATCCAATCAGTGCCTTGCGGCTGCAGCAGCGACATCAAACAGGATCCAGGAGGTGTGTAAACACACGTTGTGGATCAGCCCAGTGGTCCCCAACCTTTTTACCTCACGGACCGGTTTCATGTCAGACAATATTTCGCGGACCGGTCGAGAAGGTCCGACGGGGGGGGGTGTGTAACGCGTGTTCTGGGGGTTCATGGCTCCTCTGTGCAAGGCAGGACCTGATGTGGAGGACAAGGAGGCCCTCTGGGCACTACTGTAAAAAGGAGACTCCGTATGTAGATAGTTCTTAATCTGCAATTGTGTTGTTGTGTTGTGTTGACATACTTTTCTTCACTGTTTTCTTAGATTTAATGAACTACAAACTACTAACACATGTATTCATTGTCATTGATTGTATATGACTTTTACTGATAACATAATGCAATATAGCCAGGACAGCCTTACAGAGTCGCGACGCTTTGTGTTGCATTGCTTCACATTGCGTCGAGGTCTGTATGATCACAAAATTCAGAGTTTACCCACCTCTAATTTTACCACTAAAGCACTGCCTATATGTGATGTCTCAGTAGTGTTTGTGACTAGCAGGTGCACTGAATGAACTGATTAGGTGAGTGACAGGTGGAGGAGACAGGGTAGAAAGTGACGGAGCTGTGGCGAGGCTTATTTCTTTTATTTTCATCCTAAAACTATCTGTACTGGTAGTAATTTACCACTAAACGACGTCGGGGGATTTCACAAACACCGTCATCACCTGTGTGTCAGCACTGCACGAGCACTATAGGCGGAGGAGGAGGAGGAAGGAGCTTGTGGGCGCCGCGGAGCAGTTCGGTGAAATTCTCACAAGAACTCAAATAAATGCCCCGTCGAATGTCAAAACACATTTGGGGGGATTTGATGACAGTGCGAGTAATAGTTATTCTAACATTTTGATGAATGAAGAAACAATTGTGCTCCAGCAGAAGGGGCACTTTTCTCATCTAGGGCTAGAGTTAAATAGATATTGTTCGTTGAATTTGAGCTATTCCAAACCTTTACTCAGCAATAGTTGATTTGACCACTCTCATGTAGGATTATGTACCGAGCACCGGTGCCATATTGGTGAAATGAAATGTCAAAAATGACACAAATGACTATATGAATATCTATTTATTGAACTTTAACAAAACTGAAAAGTGCAAATGTAAAACAAATCTTTTTTGTGGGATTTAGTCCAGCGCTTCTTTAATCTTGTCCATATATTGAAGCAATAATGATAACAAATAAACAAATAATAAATAGTAAATGCTTTATATAGCCACATATTAAAATAAGAAAAGCTTCCGAAGCCTCACGGCCGAGGCGAAAACATGGGTGTTTTCTTTTAGTTCGTCTGTAAACTTACATTTACGTTTCGGCATGGCTGCAGATGTGCTGTAAACAATGCAACTAGTGGAGGCGGCAAAGTGCTCAGTGTTGCCAGATTGGAAATGGTGAAGTATCGTACCAAAGGTTCAAAATGGTCGTATTTGGAGGATAATTATCGTGTATCTGGCAACATTGAGATCGGTTGACCAATGCCTGTTCTCTCTACAGTCAGAGCTCGCGAAAGAAGGTGGAAGGTAAGGGAGACACCATTTCCAAAACTTGTAAGGGCGTAATAACTAGTTTGTGAAAGACCCAGAGAAACACAAATATACGACGAAGCAAAATCCCGGACGTTTTTGCAATCTCTGCAGGACGCATTTTTTAGGTCTCAAAAAGAGGACATGTCCGGGGAAAAGAGGACGTTTGGTCCCCCTAATTAAACAGTCTGATAACTCTGTCCTCGCAGCAGCTAACGATAGCTCACCGCTTGTGTAGCTACAGCAGCTAGCTAGCCATCTACCTTCTATTCGTATTTATTTTTCTACACAATAGAAAAGCGATGTGCTCTCGTGCCTCATGCAGCTCTTCTGTGTTGCACGTCAATACTTTGAGACAAACAAGGAGCGTCAATCTAATGTAAATGCTTTTCAATAAATGTCTTTAGTTCCTGCACAATGAACATGAATCTCAAATTAAATGATTAATATTCCCCAAATTCCAATTAACTACACTTCCGCTGTTACAGAGGGGAAACACTGTAATCATACTGTAAACTTTCAAGTTCATATATTGTGCATAGTTTGAAGTGAAAAAAAACTTTTCTTCAATTGTGTTTGGGTTCAGGCTCTGTTTAGGATCGGTATCGGAAAAACCCAAACGATACTCATCCGTACCAGACATGAGTCTGCACGCTCAACGTGAAGCTACAGCCAGCCGCTGGTTAGCTTAGCATGAAGACAAGAGGGCTCGAAAGGGATGTTTAAAAATGCGGATTCAACAGTTTACAAATTTCCGACTTGATGAAACAATGGACAAAAATCGTTCTTTATTTATTCTTAAAGTGTTTGCTTTCGTCCACACACACACACATTTACTCTAAAGGCTCATTTGCATATTGTAGATACCTTCACTGTAACCATAGAGACGTTACATCATGATGGAACATTTCTCCATGTTCCAAGTTCTATGCTCCGTTCACCACAGCATAAGAACACAGTCTTTTACACATCCAGTCAGTCAGTTTCAAACCTCGCATCTACACACTGAAGTTTTCCGGACCTACACTTGCAGAAAGCAACCATGTAATGCCTCAGGAGTCTGTAGAGGGGACGAAGACGCGTTCTGCTGCACTTAACAGAACTCAAGGTAAGTGAGGAATCCAGACAGACTGCAGCCTTACTGCTGTGAATGATGTATTGGTCTATCGGGTGGAGAAGGCTGTGATTTAGAGCTAATACCTTGAGATAAACCTCTGATTCCTGCTGTTGTCATGTAGATGTACACAGAGACGCATTAACATATAAAAGTTATTTGAGGAAATTGCACTTCTGAGTTTGTACTCTATGGTTGAATGCACTTATTGTAAGTCGCTTTGGATAAAAGCGTCAGCTAAATGAAATGTAATGTAATGTAAAAAGTACTTACACAGAGACGCCTAACATATTGGTATGCGCAGAGACTAGCTAAACATAAAAAGCAAATACAGAAATACAGTTTAACAACCACAAATATATAATGTAGATTTACACATCCATACAAACATGAAATAATTAAAATGTGCATCAAATTAAAATAATTGGATCTATGAATCTTGTCTCACATCCTGATGATCCTCCTCACGTCTCTTCTCCTTGTCTGCAGACCAACGGGACGCCATCAGGACGCCACGTCAACGGGACGCCATCAGGACGCCACGTCAACGGGACGCCATCAGGACCTCACGTCAACCCCTCAGGAGCAAATCCAGATCTACGCATGACACACACACCCCCCCCCACACACACACACACACAGATGTACACACAGACACACTAACATTTGGTTCTAAACAAAGACACACACTAACATTTAGATGTACACAAAGACACATTAATATTTAGATGTACACACAGACACACTAACAATTAGATGTACACACAGACACACTATCATTTGGTTCTAAACAAAGACACACACTAATATTTAGATGTACACAAAGACAATAACAATTAGATGTACACACAGACACACTAACAATGAGATCTACACACAGACACACTATCATTTGGTTCTAAACAATGACACACACTAATATTTAGATGTACACAAAGACACAATAACCATTAGATGTACACACAGACACACAAACAATGAGATCTACACACAGACACACTATCATTTGGTTCTAAACAATGACACACACTAATATTTAGATGTACACACAGACACACTACCAATTAGATGTACACACAGACACACTATCATTTGGTTCTAAACAATGACAAACACTCATATTTAGATGTACACAAAGACACAATAACAATTAGATGTACACACAGACACATTAGTATTCAGAATTACACAAAAACACACAAACATCTGGTTCTGCACAAAGACACATTAATATTTAAATGTACACACGGACCCACTAACAATTAGATCCACACACAGACACACTAACAATTAGATGTACACACGGACACATCCTGATGATCCTCCTCACGTCTCTTCTCCTTGTCTGCAGACCAACAGGACGCCATCAGGACGCCACGTCATCGGGACGCTACGTCATCGGGACACACTAACAATTAGATGTACACACAGACACACTAACATTTGGTTCTAAACAAAGACACACTAACATTTAGATGTACAAAAAGACACACACTAATATTTAGATGTACACAAAGACACAATAACCATTAGATGTACACACAGACACACTAACAATGAGATCTACACACAGACACACTATCATTTGGTTCTAAACAAAGACACACACTAATATTTAGATGTACACAAAGACACATTAATATTTAGATGTACACACAGACACACTAACAATTAGATGTACACACAGACACACTATCATTTGGTTCTAAACAAAGACACACACTAATATTTAGATGTACACAAAGACACAATAACAATTAGATGTACACACAGACACACTAACAATTAGATGTACACACAGACACACTAACAATTAGATGTACACACAGACACACTAACATTTGGTTCTAAACAAAGACACACACTAATATTTAGATGTACACAAAGACAATAACAATTAGATGTACACACAGACACACTAACAATTAGATCCACACACAGACACACTAACAATTAGATGTACACACGGACACACTAACAATTAGTTCTACACACAGACACACTAACAATTAGATGTACACACAGACACATCCTGATGATCCTCCTCACGTCTCTTCTCCTTGTCTGCAGACCAACAGGACGCCATCAGGACGCCATCAGGACGCCACGTCATCGGGACGCTACGTCATCGGGACGCCATCAGGACGCCACGTCATCGGGACGCCATCAGGACGCCATCAGGACGCCGCGTCAACCCCTCAGGAGCAAATCCAGATCTACTCATGACACACACACACACCCACACACACACACACACAGATGTACTCAGAGACACACTAACATTTAGACATGCTGGCAAATTTAGATGTACAATTAGATGTAAACACAGACACACTGACATTTGGTTCTAAACAAAGACACACACTAACATTTAGATGTACACAAAGACACATTAATATTTAGATGTACACACAGACACACTAACAATTAGATGTACACACAGACACACTATCATTTGGTTCTAAACAATGACACACACTAATAGTTAGATGTACACAAAGACACAAT
The DNA here is from genome assembly GCF_964276395.1 of Gasterosteus aculeatus. Taxonomy (NCBI): domain Eukaryota; kingdom Metazoa; phylum Chordata; class Actinopteri; order Perciformes; family Gasterosteidae; genus Gasterosteus; species Gasterosteus aculeatus. The sequence continues at coordinate 18,259,156 of NC_135689.1, forward strand.
AACAATTAGATATACACACAGACACACTATCATTTGGTTCTAAACAAAGACACACACTAATATTTAGATGTACACAAAGACACAATAACAATTAGATGTACACACAGACACACTAACAATGAGATCTACCCACAGACACACTATCATTTGGTTCTAAACAATGACACACACTAATATTTAGATGTGCACAAAGACATATTAATATTTAGATGTACACACAGACACACTAACAATTAGATGTACACACAGACACACTAACAATTAGATGTACACACAGACACACTAACATTTGGTTCTAAACAAAGACACACACTAATATTTAGATGTACACAAAGACAATAACAATTAGATGTACACACAGACACACTCACATCTAGATCCACACACAGACACACTAACAATTAGATGTACACACGGACACACTAACAATTAGTTCTACACACAGACACACTAACAATTAGATGTACACACAGACACATCCTGATGATCCTCCTCACGTCTCTTCTCCTTGTCTGCAGACCAACAGGACGCCATCAGCAAGCCACGTCATCGGGACGCTACGTCATCGGGACACCATCAGGACGCCATCAGGACGCCACGTCATCGGGACGCCATCAGGATTCCATCAGGACGCCGCGTCAACCCCTCAGGAGCAAATCCAGATCTACTCATGACACACACACACACACCCACACACACACACACACACAGATGTACTCAGAGACACACTAACATTTAGACATGCTGGCAAATTTAGATGTACAATTAGATGTACACACAGACACACTAACATTTGGTTCTAAACAAAGACACACACTAACATTTAGATGTACACAAAGACACATTAATATTTAGATGTACACACAGACACACTAACAATTAGATGTACACACAGACACACTATCATTTGGTTCTAAACAATGACACACACTAATAGTTAGATGTACACAAAGACACAATAACAATTAGATATACACACAGACACACTATCATTTGGTTCTAAAAGACACACTAATATTTAGATGTACACAAAGACACAATAACAATTAGATGTACACACAGACACACTAACAATGAGATCTACCCACAGACACACTATCATTTGGTTCTAAACAATGACACACACTAATATTTAGATGTGCACAAAGACATATTAATATTTAGATGTACACACAGACACACTAACAATTAGATGTACACACAGACACACTAACAATTAGATGTACACACAGACACACTAACATTTGGTTCTAAACAAAGACACACTAATATTTAGATGTGCACAAAGACATATTAATATTTAGATGTACACACAGACACTAACATTTAGATGTACACACAGACACACTAACAATTAGATGTACACACAGACACATCCTGATGATCCTCCCCACATCTCTTCTCCTTGTCTGCAGACCAACAGGACGCCATCAGGACGCCATCAGGACGCCACGTCATCGGGACGCCATCAGGATTCCATCAGGACGCCGCGTCAACCCCTCAGGAGCAAATCCAGATCTACTCATGACACACACACACACACACACAGATGTACTCAGAGACATACTAACATTTAGACACGCTGGCAAATTTAGATGTACAATTAGATGTACACACAGACACACTAACATTTGGTTCTAAACAAAGACACACACTAACATTTAGATGTACACAAAGACACATTAATATTTAGATGTACACACAGACACACTAACAATTAGATGTACACACAGACACACTAACAATGAGATCTACACACAGACACACTATCATTTGGTTCTAAACAATGACACACACTAATATTTAGATGTACACAAAGACACAATAACCATTAGATGTACACACAGACACACAAACAATGAGATCTACACACAGACACACTATCATTTGGTTCTAAACAATGACACACACTAATATTTAGATGTACACACAGACACACTACCAATTAGATGTACACACAGACACACTATCATTTGGTTCTAAACAATGACAAACACTCATATTTAGATGTACACAAAGACACAATAACAATTAGATGTACACACAGACACATTAGTATTCAGAATTACACAAAAACACACAAACATCTGGTTCTGCACAAAGACACATTAATATTTAAATGTACACACGGACCCACTAACAATTAGATCCACACACAGACACACTAACAATTAGATGTATACACGGACACATCCTGATGATCCTCCTCACGTCTCTTCTCCTTGTCTGCAGACCAACAGGACGCCATCAGGACGCCACGTCATCGGGACGCTACGTCATCGGGACACACTAACAATTAGATGTACACACAGACACACTAACATTTGGTTCTAAACAAAGACACACTAACATTTAGATGTACAAAAAGACACACACTAATATTTAGATGTACACAAAGACACACACTAATATTTAGATGTACACAAAGACACACTAACAATTAGATGTACACACAGACACACTAACAACATTAATATGTAAATAACTTTTCTTCTTTTCTCTCTTCTCAGGAACTGCTTCAGATGTTTTCCCAATGATTGTGTTATTATAATTGTTAAATATGTCGTCTGTTTATTATTTTAACAATGAAAATAAATTTTAATAAAAATAAAACCAAATGAATCCGTCTTGTTTTCTTCAGACCAAAGAGAATCACATGTTCTTTATTACTCGTTGACTTGAATGAAGTGAAACAACAATGATCTTGAGTTAATGAGCGTTTGTGTATTTAATGACACACAAAGGTTTCAGTCGACATTTTAAGCATGATTTCAATTGTTGACTCACTTCCTCCTGTAATCAGACATCAGGCGGAAGAAGAAGAGAATATTTAGTCAATGAACATGTTTCCGATATGGAACATTTTGATTAAAACATGAATGCTTCTAAAAAATGAAGTCAGGCAACTCAAAGCACAAACAAGTTCAATTCTCTACAAATAAAGCAAATTCAAACCCCAAGTTCATCGGGACGTGTGAGCGTCTCTAATGACGCAGTCAAGTGCAACTTCAGAGTTACGAATGTCTGTTCGTTCTCTCTGCTGCTGGGCGACAGACGACATCTTCTCTCCCACGCTGTCAATCAGAAACTCAATGAACCGCCACGCTGCAGCATGCGAGCTGCAGCCCTTCAACATTCCTACAGTTTAGATAGATGAATAAATAAATATGATAAAAAAACGGATCAGACAAATGTGTGTTAACTGCTCCCAAAATGACAAATTCTAAATATTCTAATAGGATAATTTACTCACTCCAATGTTAATGGTAACTTGATCTCAACCATCTTTAGTGACTAAAATCAGCCAACGAATCAGAAGGTTTGTTCTCGGGGTTGATGTTCAAGACAATCATTAACACATGTAGTTGTCCTTTTTTATTTGTTATGTTCTATTACTAAATACTAAATTCATGTATTAATTAATATGTTTTACCGTTGAGGGGGCATGAAGTTAAATGGTTAGTCACCATACAAGTAAAAATGATTATATAGTGATAAACTATATAATATAACCAGGGCTGTAGTGGAGGGTAAACGCACGTAAACGCCGTTTACGCACCTCTATCATTTTGGAAATAACGTTTACGCACCTATAAATAGCGTTTACGCACCTCAAAGTTCCCTGCGCCTTGTATTCTTCCTTTGGAATAATCCGAAATAAACTTGGTGTAATTTTAAAACAGCTAAGACTACGTTTCCTATTGTTGAACATATAAACGCCGTAGTCTGAATCATGTTCATCTGCGCTGTATTACGGTCAGTGAGCATCCAATCAGTGCCTTGCGGCTGCAGCAGCGACACCAATCAGGATCCAGGAGATGTGTAAACACACGTTGTGGATCAGCCCAGTGGTCCCCAACCTTTCTTACCTCACGGACCGGTTTCATGTCAGACAATATTTCGCGGACCAGTCGAGAAGGTCCGACGGGGGGGGGCAGGGTGTAGTAGTCGTTGCGGGCAGGAACGACCGACGGGGGGGCCGTGGTAGTAGTCGCGCTGACCAGTCGCTGGTCGTGCACGGTAAAAGGACAAGAAAAACGTTGCAACTATTTGTGTTGCGTTGCTTCGCATCGCGTCGAGGTCTGTATGATCACAAAATTCAGAGTTTACCCACCTCTAATTTGACCACTACAGCACTGGTCCCACCCAATCAACAAGTAAACAATAAAAAAGATCTACATAGTTATTCCTTAGCAAACATTAACTTGTAAAGAGATGAATAACTAACTAGAGCCATCGCTGCGTGCAAAGACAGCGTTGCTACCACTGTGTATGAGAAGCTTTAATTAATCGGCGACAAATATATGCATTAAAAATCCATTTCAGGAGTCATTTAGAAGTCTTATATATCTACAGCTTTAAACATAAGATCGAGGTCATACAAACATGTCTGCAGAGGGGAGATTTCTTTACTCTTTCAGCTTCACATGCAGACTGTGAACGATGAAAACATTTAACCACGAGCTAAAAACCAGTTATCACATCAAACACAAACAGACACTTATTTATAGAAACCACAGTGCTCGCTTTTATGCCTCTGCCTACCAGGCAAGTGTCACAGTTTACAAGTATGTCTTTCCCAAATAGAATCACTTCATTTCAGCGTAGTAAACCTTTGTGTGAATTTGTCATAATTGGGGAATTCTATTTTTGAATCCTTGGACCCCAAAAACCGTTTTGTGGGGTCACAGTGACCTGTGACCTCCACAATCGGCCACATTAGTTTTAATGTGCCAGCATTATTTGAAGAAATTTGCTAAAGGCGTTTGGCAGAACGACTCGAGGTCGCAGTGACTTGGACCGAATCCATTAGTTCATCCTTGAACATTTGTGCTGAATTTGCGGAATTTCTCTCATGTTGTTACTGAGGTATCAAGTGCTAAAGAACGCAGCTGAAAACACCAAACCAATGTTTGTAAAAACTAGAGATCAGATACCAAAAGGGAAGCAAATAAGAAATACAGGCTGGAAAGAGGAAGATGATTGAGAGGAAAAAGCAGCTGACCTCACGACAGGAGAGAACAGGTTCATCGTCTTTCTCAAAAAACTCTGTTTAAAGACACACGGAAGGAAGAGGAATCGTCATTAAATGGTGTTTTAGGTTGAATTCAGCTTCGTCACAAAGGAGGGAACGGGGGCAGTAAACACAGCGTCTGTGTCCTGGGGCGTTTTATGTAGGACAAAAGTGTGCAGGTCACATGTTCGGCCGTATAGATCCCTCAGTCCCATCGAGTCGGGCCTCCTCCTGAAAACATGGCAGCTGAACTTCTGGGTGGGTCTCGTCCGCCGATCCAACCGCCGATTTCTTGGTTTCCGTTCCATTCTGTACGATGTTCTACTCTGTTAGTCTGGAAACCAACACAACTCAACTTAGTTGAGAACAATCACGGAAACCTCAATGCAGACTTGTGTTCACTGTGATGCAGCACACGATTCTAAAAAAGAAAAAGGAATTGTCTGGTTTGCTCTTTGGTCTATTCACCGTTTGCAGTCACACTTCGCAATGTCAGCGTCTGTTATAAGTCAACGCGCAAACATCCAATGTGTCATTTCTTCTCTACTTTCCACATCTCATCAGGCGAGTCCCATATTCGTCAGCATGAAAAAGTGAAACACAGAATCTCTTTAGAAATGACAGGAGAGCTGAATTTGGAATGAACGGTTCGGTGGGAAACTTCCTGTATTGCAGTTGGGACGTTAGTCAGAGACAGGAATGTCTCATTCAGTCAGAGGTTAGGTAAACATCAAGCCCCCGGAGCACAACTGTCCCTCCTTCCCCCTCGCACACTCGCCAGTGACCTTTTCTCTGCGCTTGGCAGCCTCCATAAAAACGGGTAAACTCTGTGTTTCCTCTGATTGCTGCTGGCCAGAGACTCTGCTGTGGCTTCAGATGGACGCTGTCAATTCCTTTTCAACACTTCGCACGTCTTTCAAGCTTTGCAGTGACATGTATTCGGAAACGAAAGGCTCTGCATGCAGGTTGGCTGTTTTGCACGTCCAACAAATGTCTTCTCAGAATGCTTCGCCAAGTCCGCCGTCTCGTGCGAAAGTCCCTCATGAGTCCAGACTCATCGACTGAGTCATAACAATATCAGAGAGAGAACAGGTTTCAGAGACAACTGCAACTCATTTACGTGTGCTGCAGGCTGTTTGTCATTAGCTATTTGATAACAATTCATCATAATCAAAGTGGTCCTATTACTTCCATGAAATGAATGCGCCTCAGTTAACCAGTTTCCGACGCAAGCGGAGTCCGATTTGTTGCCGTGAGGAATTGGACGTGTGACCAGAGACCGAAACACTTGAGAGCCCTGAATTATTGACATTGTCTCTGAGCACCCCCCCCCCCTTTAATGACTCTTAATGCGGTGACGTCAGTGTTTCCAAACTTCCCCGGTTCGCCCCATCGAGACTCAGTGCAGACTTACGCAACTCAACGTAACGCTGTGAATCACAGCGCTCAGTCACTCACCTGCTCATCCTCCCACGCACGTTTTACGTGGATACAGGACCCATCATCATCATCATCATCATCATCATCATGTCTGCTGGACAACAGTCAATGTACTAAACATAAGGAATTCCAGCATGCACAATGTCTTTAATGCGGTTACATGGGAAAGAGGGATTTATCCGAGAATCAGTTTAACACCTTCCACTGTATTTCCTGTGATATGATTATATAATATTTTAACATTTCTATTTCTATCTGATTTAATGCATAAACTACGTTTAACGGCTGTAAGCGCCACCTGAGGCCTTTATCTGCTCTCACCCCCCCACGTCTCTCCAGTCAGCACCGCCGGTGCAGTTTTGTCAACGGCAGCGACACACTAATCTGCGTGTGCTCTGGAAGTTCCTTTAACTGAAAAGCAAACAAACCGCTAAAATGAATAAGGGCGGCGCTCCATGAGGGTGGAGCCATGACCCAGCAGCCAGAACTAGAACGCAGTTTGCTGCAGCAGAATGATGTGGAGCACATTCACTCCCACTAATGAAACTGATATCGTTATCTCCTGCATTCATTTTGGAATAACGATGCATCCCATCATTATTCTTTCTTACTTTCAAGGCAAGTTTTGATACCTGAATTCTTTGCACATTTTTTTTGCAGACATGAAACACAGCCAACCGTGTTTACTGACACATTTTAACCGCCTGGAGTAAGATGGGGAGTATTTGTCGTTTGATCCTGTCTTAGGCGGAATGGCTGAGAGATGAAAGCTGCACCGCGTCCAAATCTACAGAGAGGAGCGTAAACACAAACCGAGTCGCCTGTGTGTGTTTAAGCAGCGAACAGACAGGCGCAGGGAGGAAGATCGAAGGATGAGTGCCAGGAGATAAGGGAAGGCAGCGCTCTGCAACAACACGCTGAGCTAACACGGACAACCTAGTTTTGTTTTCCCACGGGACGGAGAGTTGGTCCCAGTGACACACACACACACACACTCACAAACATATATAGTCAAAAACATCCCAGAGATCCCATCTGCCCCGGCGCCTTAATCAGCTTATCACCCTCTGCAGCGAGGCCGTTCAGAAGTACTACATCAAGCTTTGACATACATTAGTGGTACAGCTGGGATCAAGCAGTGTGCTGCTCCTCAACGAGCACACACGCCCTTCACACTGCTGCTGCCCACCCGCAAATTCGGGATTAAGTATGTATGCATGTAAATGGAAGTCACATCAGTTTTCATCCCGAAAAGATTGGAATTATCCTCTGCCTCGGAGGACCATTAAACAGCATTAAACACGCACACTTGGAGGACCTCAACATTTGAAACAAGTGGAAGACACGCAACGGGCCGATACAAAGTGTGCATGTGTTCTGACCGGGATGCCAAAGCCCAGCTGATCTCGCAGTAAATATGGACATATGGTCAGAGAGAGAGAGAGAGAGAGAGAGAGAGAGAGAGAATGATGACACAGAGATGCTTCTTGGCACGTTGTCCCTCACCCGTCCACAGGGAGACATCTTATCCTCTCGGGACATGTGTTCCTCTCCCAAAGCCGAGGCGTTTAGCCCTTTTGACCCTTCGCCTCACAGCGGGTCAGAGGCGTCCCGGTGATGTAACGGTGAGACCGAAACACGCGGATGCGTCGCGCCACACTGGCTAGTTAGCTCCACACAGCGCAATGTGACGTTGTGCGAATGCTATCGCTAAACAATAAGTCAAAGGTAGACTAACAGAGCGTTAGTCAGTCACTTAGAACATAAGTAAAGATTTGTAATTGCTTTGTTGCCGACTTAGGAAAGTCAGGCACATGTAAAGGTTTCCCAATTTGGTCTTTGAGCATTTAGCAGTAATATAAGATAATTAAAAGGTCCATGTTTGTGTGAAAAAAGTATATATTAGCTCATCGTTAAAAACTTTTCATATTTCAAAATGCATTAAAGGCTGTTTTTACACCGACTTGGATGTTATTGTGGAACGTTGCACTTTTTCACAGAAATAATTTGACAAGCAGCAACAATGATCACAGCACAGTTGGCTGTGAGGATGCAAAGATAGATAGATAGATAGATAGATAGATAGATACTTTATTGATCCCTCAAGAGGGACATTTTGGTATCACAGCAGAATGTACAGAGAAGAAAATAAAAAAAAATTAAAAAAAGATACACATTACATACAATATAAGATAGAAATATTAAATTATTAAATTCAATTTAATAAACTAAAACTGAAACAAAAGAATAACCTTCCAAAAGAGACAATAATAATTTGTAAAAGGAGAAGAGGAAGAGGAAGAGCAGCAACATCACAGCAGTGCAGGGTTTTTATTGTCATTATTTAGGCAGGGATGATTTATTGTAATGTTATTGCACTGGGTAGGAATGATCTCCTGTATCGGTCCTTATGACAGCGGAGCTGAAGGAGTCTGTTGGAGAACGTCAGCGGATGTGTTGCTGCTCGTGCACAACAAAAGTTGCAAACAAAAGCAACACTAAATTGTCTTTAGTTCTCAATGACAAAAACTAGACTAGAATTTACAGTTCTTAACTAAAGGCAAAGCACCAACCCAGTACTTTATTACTGCCAAATATTTTCAGACTCTTCTAGAGGCTGATTTCATTTAAACTTTCAAAGGAATGCAGTCGTGTACCTCCCGCCACGAAGGCTGGACTCGCTTTCTTTTTCATTAGAGGCCCAGAGACGCACAGCTGCTCCAACACGGAGCTGGTTTGCTTTTCTCTCGTAGGACATGTCAATATCGCTCTCTCCATCTCTCTCCATCTTCTCCGATCAACTTCCTCCAGTTACCAGCTTTTAAGTGACTGATCAGTTGTTTGATTTTTTTTCTCATATATCTGCTTCTCTCTCTCCCATTAGTGTCACTGGCTGCAATGTTCAGAGAGGCCTTGGACACTGAAGCGGGCTGCTGGCATAAAGCTTCATACTTCATCCGCAGCTTGCTTGCTTCTCTCTCTCTCTCACACTCTCACACTTGTAACCAGGAACTTGGGAGAGCAGTAAACCAAGGCCTTGTGCGATGATGTCATGATGCAAAGGGCGCTGTGGTTGTTGACAGGCGAGGAGGCCGCAGCAGAGAGGTCGCCGGTCCCGAAGGAGGCGAGGGGCCGCGTACCAAATGTCACCAAGTGCCATTTGATCCCAAGAGCGAGTCTGCACGGGGAAAGCTCAAATGTTTGGGTGAGAAACTTGCTGTTAACTAGACTCATAGTGTTTGGAAACATGAACCGTCAAGTGGCACAATGTGGTGACTCAACATGGAGGAGCCGCAGCGACCTACTTAGTGACCTTCCAGACCCAGACGGGGTCACGCCGCTTCTCTCCGCCCACGAGTGTTCCTCTAACCCTCCTTCACGTTTGCACGGTTTCACCTGAGCTCACAGGGCGCTACAGGAGGACCGGCTGTGTGAAGCGAAGGGTGGAACCACAGAACCGGCTTTAAGTCCAAAGACCAGTAAGAGAAAAACAACAACAACACACTTTAACAATTGTTTTGTTTTTATTCATGGTTTAGAAACACACCACTGTAAAGCATTTGGGATCGCTCACTTGAAGATTCTTTGGGAATCCGGTGCCGGATTTCGACGGCAGCCTTCGTTCCCCGGCCGGCCCTCTGGGCGCCCTCCCTGTGCGCCCGTGAGCGGCACCGGTACGAGGAGGACGCTCACACTCAATGTCCTGAGACGTTAAAAGGGGGAAGTAGATGCAGAGGGCGGAGAACTGGCACAGGAGGGACTTCCTCCCTCGCTCCCACTTTGACCAACAAGAAGTGGAACAAGTACGTGATGGCGGTCGCGTGTCATGTGACCTGCTTCTCGATCTGCATGTGTAGTTTTTTTAAAAATGTCCCTACACTAGAATTGCGGTAGATGTGATCGGATTGCACTTCGGATTGGAGATTGAATTCTGTACATCAAGTTGTTCAATATTAAAAATACATTAAGTTAAAATTTTCCAAATAAATATTGGTCCATATATTTGTTAGTTTGGCAAGTGCATCTTCCTGAGACACTTTCGGCACCGCAATAGAGATCTTTGTCCTTTTCTTCTGCTCTTTTCCCTGCACTTCCAAACCATCCTCACATTGCATGCTGAGACATTTCCGCTACTACTATGTGGGTCGTGACACCACGTCTCTCTCACACACACACACACACACACACACACACACACACACACACACACACACACACACACACACACACACACACACACACACACACACACACACACACACACACGCCAGCTGAAGTGATTGTCTGCGTGACAGCAAAGTGTGCGCTTCGTCCGCCCGACGAAAACCATAAAATGAATGTGTACAAAACGTTTCACTCGCATGCTGACAGATTCATATAATAACAGTCTTACAGCCCAAAGTCGTTCTTTTTAAATACAAATGCGTTTATGGAAGCTTTTTTTTTTTATATGAAGTTTCACAGTATCAACGTGGTTCTCTTCCTCCAACAGCGCGCGCACACACACACACACACACACACACACACACACACACACACACACAAAGTACCTAAACATGAGGAACAACAAACAAAACGTCCCTCCGCCTTCGTCCGCACATTCATCATTTACACCGATTACGTCTATTATTGCTTTCGTATACCAATGTTACACAGGATCGAGTGAAGAAAAGGGGACGTATCGTCCGTTTAGTCCTGACCCCCAAAAACAATCACTGATGTGTAACTTCCAGCGTCTCCACGGGAAAACTAAAGAGTTCCTTAAACGTGACGTAAGGCAGCCGAAGGTGTGGCCAGAGGCCGTGGTCAGTCTACACGTTCGACACGCCGCTGTTTGTGTCCCGTGCCTGACGGATGCCGTACAGCCACTTGATGACGCGAGCGTTCCTCTCGATGACGGAGATGCCGTACGGGACCCGTTCGTTGGCGCGGGCCACCCCGTCGTCTTCCTGCCCGACGGCCCGCGGCCAGACGGCGCCGCCGTTGTCGTCTTCCTCGTCCCCGCACTCGGAGCTGGGCGTGCTGACGCTGCGGAGCTTGGAGACGGACACGATGTCCGAGTTGGCCCTCGTGAAGCGCTCCACTCCCCCCATGCCCTCCACCTCCCCCGGGTCCAGCCCGCAGTAGTTGAAGAAGCGCTCCAGGTCGGCGGTGGCGCGCGAGTAGCGGTCGCTCAGGTCCGACTTGGAGCGGTGCAGCGCCGGGTGCTTGCGGCCGGAGCCCTTGGAGCTGGCGTTCGATATGCGGGTGAACGCGGGGGACGCCGGCGGGATCATGCCGCTTCGGCCCAGCATGGGGCTGGGGGGCAGGTAGACCGGAGGGGAGGGCAGGGCTTTGGAAGGGGTGAGGGGCTGGCTCTGGGAGGCGGCGGGAGGCGGCGGCGGGGGGGGCGGGCCCTGGGGGTGTGCGACCTGCCCCTGGGCCGTCTGTCTGGGCCGGAGTTGGGGCTGCAGCAGGACCCTCTGAGGCTTCCTCATCGCCGCCAGAGGACGAACGTCCACCCTGCGCACCGTCACCGAGTTGGGGGAGATGTAGGGCGTTGGAGCCCCAATGCGGGGCGCCCGTGCTGGAACGGGGGGCGGGCGGCGGGTGGGCTCTGCCGCGGGGGTCCGCAGGTTGTTGTTGAGTGGGGAGGAGGTGCAGGAGGAGGTGGACGACGAGTTGACGGTGCAGTGATTCAGCGGTTTGAGGTTGTTGAGCAGCCGGTTGCTCCTCTCTTGCTCGGCAGACAGGCTGCTGCCGATGCTCTTAGCCCCCGACGAGGGAGACGAAGAGGAGGGGGAGGTGGAGGAAGAGGACTGGGAGCAGGGCATCGGGCCAACGCATACATCATTGATAAGATTGTTCAGAATATCCAAGTTAAGAGCGGGTCCTCGCCTCCAGCCCAGTCCGTCCCTCCCTCCTGCGTTGTCCACGTCGGCCGGGCAGCGGGGGCCTTTGCGGGCGGGGGGAGTGCTTATGTGGCACTGCAGCATCATCCCCGGGGGAACCAGGGGCTTGCGGATGGCTGGCGCCTTGATGGGGGCCTGGCGGGTGAGGGCCACCTGCTGGCTCTTCACGTACTTGGCCTTGTCGGCCTCCAGCCGCTCCACGGCGCTCGGCTTGCGGGCGCCCGGCTCGGCCGGCCGGCGGAAGTAGTCGGGGCCCTTGTGGAGGATCCTGAAGGGAGTGGAGGAGGGGAAGGGGCCCCCGGCCAGGCGGCCGTCTGACGGCCGCAGGGTCTCCACCGGCATGCTGGAGGAGCTGACGGAGAGAAGGAAAAACATTCTCCGTCAGTCAAAAGCTTTTTAGAACGACGCACGAGAGAGAAGACGAGCAAAGAATCAAGCGTATTTATTTATTTGTTTTTATAAAGCAAAGAGTGGTTTATAGCAACCGCTGCACACAAGGAGACAGAAGTTAGACTAGAGACAAACGGGGGGGGGAGGGGGAGCATCCTTTTAGAGCTCCCAAAGCTTTAAGAATAGAGCTCTATTGTAACCTCTCTTTTCTTCCCACTTTCCTCCCCCTCCCCCCTTTAACTTCCTTACCGGTCGCTGTGCCGCGGCTCCCACTTCTCTCCGTATCGGCCTCCTTTTCTTCCCTGTGGCCCCCTCTCGCTCCTTTATCCTCCCTCTCAGTCAAAGGCTACTTCTGGGACGCGGCCAGTCGGGGTCAGATTCCACATCAGGCCCGGCCAGACCACCTCTATTAAGCCCGGCGTGACCCGGAAGGTCGGGGTGGGGGGGGGGTTTCGGTGGCAGATCGTGGGGTCACCGGGCAGCCACAGTAGAGTCGACGGGGAGCTCCTTAATCCGAAACGCGGGTCCGGTAGATGAGGCGGCGCCGGCCTTTCAGCTCCCCGTCACGATGTCGGAGCGGCGAGTGTCAAAACGCGTCCAGCTGACAGCAAACAAATAAGCCGTCCCGCTGCTCAGACGGAGGACTCCACGGTCCTGGAGAGAAACAGATGGAAGTCCAAGTCAGATAACAGCCGAGCGCTCACTTATCCAGCCGGCTCGCCTCAACAAAAGCGTCCACCACGCACCGATATGTACACACACACACACACACACACACTCAGAAACACACACGCACACAAACACAAAGTGTTCTCCGGCTGACAGGGGGACTCGCTTCAACACTGAAGTGGAGCAGACGGGACAAGCTTTAATACAGAGTCTGGCTCCTCCCAGCCGGCCAATCACACGTCAGGCCGAGAGCGAGGGAGTGGGGGGGGGGGAGGAGGTACGCTCCCATTGGTCCTCCCACTACGGGTTTGGACCAATTGGATCCATCCCCCGCCCCCCTCCCCTCGGAGCACAACAAAACACCAGGGCAGGGTTTTCATTCAAATAGAAATTCTTTGAAAGGGAGAAAGGGGGAGAAAAAGAGAGGAGGACAACGGGCAAAAACAGCTGCAATCTTCTGCCCAGCGGGGGGGCAGCGAAAACACCGAAAGCCGGCGCAACTGTTCCTTTGCCGGAGCCCTTTGTCTGCGCAGAGGACAGACAAGGTGTGGACGGTGTGTGTGGGACAGACGGGCAGTAAACAACGGACTGATTCCCAGTGTGACGCGGTCAGATCTGGATCCCCAGCTTGTCCTGGTGCTTGTGGTGGGACGGATATTAAAAGTGTCCTAATGCACACGCAGCTAGTTTGGACAGACGGGAGGGGACAGTTGGTTCATATTACTTCTATCTGAGCGTCGTTTTTGCCTCTTAACTCAGACTTGCCAGAAAAACAATTGTTTAGAACCCCCCTCCATCTACATCTACGTCTACTTCTCCACCTCCCCCTCCATCTACATCTCCACCTCCACCTACTTCTCCACCCTGCTCATCCCTCCGAAGCAGCTTTGTGTCCTTTACAAGTCTTCACTCCGAGGTTACATCACACCCCGTTTCCCTCCTCCTCACCTCCAACAGATCTATTCGCACATTTTTAATTAGTCTTTTTATAGCCGTCTTCCTCAACATGTGACCCTGCCCCCCCCCCCCCCCCCGCTCTCATCACTGAGCAGACCAGCGGCAGAGAGAAAACGCAAAAGCGATCATGACAGCTGACAGACATGCACGTATACATACACACAACACGCGTGGACACACAAACACACGTTTGTTCTGAGGAAGCTTGAAGACCCACATATGTGCACAAACCGTCTCACTCACACACACACACACACACACACACACACACACACACACACATACACACACACACACACACACACACACAGCTTTCATCTCGACTGTTTGACAAACAAAAAGAGGTTGAGAATAGTATCGCTTAAATTACAAACACATTTGCATCACCGAGAATAATGATTCAAACATTCGGCGCAAAAGCAAGAGCCGGAGAGCCTCTGGGGAGAACCTTCAGAAGATCGAGCAAAAAAAGAAATGACTATAATGAGCACGATGGAGGAAGTGATCGGAGAGAGAACATCTTCTAGGCAAAGAAGGATTGTTCACTTAGTTGCATAAAGACAGAAACCCACGAGACGTGCAGAAGACGATGATGACATCATCCTCAGACTGACACACACACACACACACACACACATTTGAGGTGGTCACTATAATCCCATGATCCACAGACTGAAACTGGTCAGATGAAATCAATTCTACATCAATTCATTCTCCACGCAGATCGGCAGATCAGAGGAGAGATGCAAACATGGTCCGTTTGGAATAAAATCAGAAGCTAGAGTCGTCTGTTACCTCACAGCCTCCAGGGTCAGACCGCTAAAAGCCCTCAAAACAAGGAGTGCATTGGTGAAGCATCAAAATGAGTGTGTGTGTCAGTTAAGAATAACTGTAGTCTTGTTTTCCTAACTTTCCATTTATGTTCTGTACTGCAGTTTGCAGTGAACAGCTGACGTCTGTAAAAAAGGAATTTGGTTTTCTGTTCCACGATGGAAACTTTGATCATCGCATGCTAACCACGGCGTTGTTTTCAATCCGACTGCCTCTTTACGCTTTCCAACCGCAACATATTGGCGGCTGAGGATACGTGGCTTCCGGATGTCTGCTGTGTGTTTGGGGGGGCGAGAGGTTGCGTGTCACAGTGGGCGATGACCTAGAAAGAAAGGAGAGATAAAAGCGCACCATCTCTAGATCGCTGTGGCCCGCAGAGTGGGGGGGGAGAGGGGCCTCCAGCTGAAAGGAAAGGATGACGGTGTTTTCCACCACAGCTGACTACACGGGCGACTACCTCGCAGGCTAATTACAGGAGAGCAGAAGCCCAGTGAGCAGGTCCATCCCAGGAAGCAGTGATGCATTTCACAGAGGTTGCCTCCGAGTGACCAGGACCGTAGTCCGTCTGTTCACAGTGCACTGCAGAGGGACCGCGACTCCCCGACCCAGCTACTGCTCAACAACAACAACAGCGTTGTACAAAGTATAGACTTTAAAAAAAAATCCATGGCCATGACACCAACTGTGACCACACACTGAACACAAAGATCAGCTTTAAACTTCAAACTAAAATTAAACTGATGACTGCACCAAGTGTCCCCCCCCCCCCCCCCTTACCTTAACAGAGAACATTGTGTCTGGTGAATACAACATAATGGTGTTGGTTGTTGGCTTGAGGAGCAGTGGAGTATATAAAATAGGGAATAAGAGAGGAGGTGGTGCAGGGAGGACCGTTCTATAACGAGCTGATGAACACTAATCCCCCTCCAGGCTAAATGAGCTCAGTTAAGCATCTTCCCTGGATCTTCTGGATGAACGAAAACCCAAAAATTACAACCAAACCTGGCTACTAAAAAGGGCCCTTCTGGGACGGCCCAGATTCCGTTTGTGAGTCAATAAAAAGCTTAAAAAGGGGCAGAGTTCAAAAGGTTATCGGTCATGTGTCTTGCGGGCTGATTTAGGCAGCTCCAGAGAGCGCTAATGAAGACGGAGAGGCGAGCGGCGCATGATGCAACCCGTACGGCCCGGGCAGCCGGCGGCGCTGCTCGCTTCCTACTGAAGAAAGAGCAGCCGGGTGGAGACACGCACGACCGAAGCGCACGGACTGCAGCGGTTATGCAACACACCGAGGTCTAGACAACCACTGGGCCGTGAGCATCTGGGTTCATCTTTGTACGGCCCTGTTGCTGAACCCTTGACCCCCTCCTCCTCCTCCTCCACCTCCTCCACCTACCCATCACTGTCTGCGCGTGTGGCCCCAGGAAACAAACACACATCCATGCACAATTACACCCGTGGGTGGGGCGAAGAGGGGTCCAATGAGACCCTGTCATAAGGTCTGCATCCACAAATGTCAACATCCTCATTTCTGTGTGTGTGTGTGTGTGTGTGTGTGTGTGTGTGTCGGGAAGTGCGTGGTGACGGAGCAGGTAATCAATGGAGAGCAGCTGGCAAAGTCTCCCCTTGGGGAAACGTCACTTGGCAGCTACTGCAAATACATTATTGAATCGGCCATTTTCCCACATTAAATAGACAAACGCATTCAACGTGTGAAAAAAGATTTCGCCCAGTCTGGATCTGAAATTTGTGGTAAAGGAAGCATTCAAAAGTTATACGGTACTCAGTCTTCTCTCCAGAATGGAACCAATGTTTGGAGGTACATCTTGAAGGACGGCAGCCAGCTTTCAGTTTTGAAAATAAAAACAAGAACCTACGGTTGTTGTAGTTGAGATATTTTGAACGATAGATGTGGGGTGACTGTGGAGAATGTGCGGATTGTGGAAACTGAAACGCCGCCCCTCAAACGGATCCTCTTTTGGGGAACGTAATTGCTAGTGTGAGTGTTTGGATCACTGGCTTGAAGCTGGAACCAAACACGCACGGAGACGCGTGCGCGTGCAGACTCACAGGCACACTAAAGAAATGACGTGCCAGCTGCATTAAAAAGATACCAAACAGGTGAATACCTGCACAGTCACGTGCACTCACACTCACACACACAAAGCCATGGCAATGGTGACTGAAGGCAAACAAACCACAAAATAGACATCCACGTGAACGTGGTTGGAGGTAGGACACATTCACTACGCCGTTACAGCCGAGGGGGCAGACAGAAGGAAAATAGTCCCACAGCTGAAGCTGCCAAATGTTTCAATCGAGAGCAATATTTTTAGATTTCAGCATTCCATCTCCGGGACGAGCAAGCGCAGGCCGGGACGCAAAGAGAGACTATGTGCAGCCTGTATCAGACTGCAGCATTTCTGTCGCTATGTGGGCTTTTCCAAACCACCCAAACGAGGTCTTGCTTAAACATAAAGATGCCACAAAGGGCGTAGCTCATTAAAGACATGAACAGGAGGTAAAGATTACTTACATGACGTACACGAGTCACGCAGGGAGACCAGAGTGTTCCTGTGCGTCTGCCAGACAAACCAGCACTAACCTGAGCGCTCTCCGCTCCTCGGCCTCATATGCTTTCCTCCCCCCCTCCTGCCCGGGACGACTCCGCCCCCCCCCCCACCCCCTCCCGGGTGAGATCGGGACGGGTTCTTTTCCTCGCTGTCGCGTGACGTTCCCGACACTCATTACCCCGTCGCTCTTGCAAAGTGCCATTTCCACCATTGCAGGAAAGCACGGCGGGGGGGGGGGGGGCGGCAGGAAGAGGTGAAGTGTCCACACGGCGATCACCATGGAGAAAACAATGTGGACATCGGTCACTTTAGAGCCAAGCAGGATATCGTTATTGCTCATTTCTTTTAAAACCTGTTGGCGATTCTACAGAACAAAACAAATCTTTCCTGCAGACTTCAGCTGGAAACATAGTCGGACTGAAATGAGTCCATAGTTTCTGTGTACTTGACCACTTCGGCGGCATTGATTTGTCTGTTAATCAATAGGGTTGACTGACCCAGAAAGATTGCAGCCATACATTACAGAGAAATGTCACTTAGTTTATTGAGAAGTGGGTGTCAAAGGGGAATCTCACGGAGGCCTCGGAGTCTCTCCTGTCCTCTCATCACGCTCTTCAGCTGCCTGACGTTCAGTCCAGGTTCCAACAAACTTTGGTCACGCGACGGCACTGAGGAGCACAGAAACCGATGCTCCCTCACAGAATCTGGTCAGGCCGAATGCGCCACTGGGGAAGGATTTTAGGAGAGACATGGAGAGTCTAATGTTTTGCGATGACGCGCTTTATAGCTGCCAGAGTTCTTGTTCTGGTTTTGGCCGAGGCGTTTGTGCTGGTGGACTGGTTGCTGGAGTCCGAGGAGCTCCCAGTACGCCGCGTGATTGGGTCAGAATTCGTGGCGAATCCAACCTGGTGGCATCCAGGACAAGCACGGAGAACAACGGTATGGAAAGTCTTCCCGCTGACGGTCCGTTGTACTTATACGGGTCAAATAGTCGTCGGTATTGCATTGAGACGGTTTCATAAGCAGTTAAATTCTTAATTAGTAAGACATTTCCTTAGAAAAGAGTCATGGCAGTGGATGAAAGAGGACAAACAACATTAATTGACTGCATTTAGGTGGATTTACCTTAGTACTACAGCCCAGCATCCCAAAAAACACTGACTTCCTCCAGTTATTCCTGCTAATATTAGCCTTTCCCGTCCAATAGATTGATCGGAGATAATAAACAATGTATTCTAGTAAATGAGAAAGTCGCGAACGGGAAGTGGGATAACATACAGTACGGTGGATGAAAGAAAGGGATTATGATTATGAAGGGGGGGGCAGGGATATCCTGTCATTAGGGGCTTCCAAACAGGGGTCCTGGAGCAGCTCCAACTACTGGAATACCTCCAGAGTATTCCTGTGTGTTTGCACATAAATTAATACGGAGTAATTGCACTTTCCATTCCCACGAGTGTTTTTCTCCACACAGACACACAGAGGTGCTTATTTAAAGGAGTCAGCGGGGCGACGAGCCACCTCCCCGTGGTGCGCGCACACACGCACACGCACGTATACAATCCGACACGCAGGTCCAGGCGCTCGCACCACAGTCTAAAAAGGCACACACACACACACACACCGGAGGCAGCAGCGGGGAGCGGACTTCCACTCCAACTCCCTCTTCGTAGAAGGAAAAAGCAACCTCTGAACCTCTGAAGTCCCAAAAAAAAAAAAAAATGGGACGGGACAGTAAACCTTTCGGCTGGGTCAATAAATTCCAACACCGTCTCCACCTCTCTGTTAACTCATCAGTCACAGTCACTCGCTGCCTTTATCCCTTCCTTGCATGGATCGGGGCAGATGATCACGCATTCATCATCTTCGTTCCTCTGCTCAGGTATCTACGCTGCTCTTTGGGTAAAACACATACTTTTTCGATCTCCTCCCTCGTCTGCGCTTCACCTCCATTCCGTCTTCAGGAATTCTTCAACTGCCGTCATCCTCGCCCCCCTCTCTTGTCTCGCACCCATTGAAAGCAACGCGATACCGTGCCGCAGGGAACTTTTTCTGACACGATACCCGGTGAGCGTCCCGGGCCCCCCCCTGCGGTGTGGCAAAGCACCTCCATGAGAACTTGCCGCTTGGCTCCGAGACACGGAGGAGGCAGGCGGATTAAGAGCATTAGTGCGAGTGCGCGGTGCCTTCTCATTTGGCTGAATACTCTGTGATCCATGATGCACTTACAAGCTCACTCACCCACATAACGATGACAACTGTATATTGGCACACAAGGGCAGCGGCAGGCACCTCTTCTCTCACATTCCGCGAATGCAGGGCCACTGCGGGCCGGCGTCTCGCGTTACTGCTGCGATTGCACAGCGGCGTGCCCGAGCAGGCCGGTCCCCATCGCCACCTCCAGCTGCTGGAGAAAGACACTGAACTGGAACCAAACCCCTGAGCAGGAGGATCGGGAGAGGTAATAATATAATGGCGACTGCGGAGGAATCGGCTCACATTTCCACTTCATTGTCTTGAAATTGCCCGGGATCAGTTTGTGACGGACAACCAACGGCGGTTGAAATTCAAATTTCAAGGAGGGACTTCTTATCAGGCCCCGTTGACATGGACGCGCAGCGGGTGTTGACTTTCACATGCTCATACGGGCTGCAAACAAACCCAAGCAAATATTTTGGGCTTGTTTAAACAGAGTTCTTTAAGGCGCCATGTGGTTGGTTTCAGAGCCCTTGACCTCTTCTTTAAATCGAATGCTGCAGATAAAGAAAGCAGACGAAACTGTGTGCTATGTAAATAAGATGCGTCTCTCCGTGGCCCACTAGATAACCTCCTCACCAGACAGACATCTTCCCCCGAACTACCGCCTGACACAGAACGATACAAAGTGCCGTCGTGAGAGGAAGTGATTGAACTCATTCAGGAGTGGACGGCGCTGACGGCGCAACGGAGAGCATCCGATGTGTTGAAGCTACATGCGACGAACAAAGAAAGCAGCGTTGGTTGTTCGTGCAGAGAGTTTGCAGCTACGTGAAGACAGAATACCAGAGGTGATCCTGATGTGACACAACAACGCAGTTTGTTTGAGGTCGTTGGGCACCAGCGTGGAGTCGGCGGGGTTAATAATGGTTGCTTGATGACGACCTCCAAGCAGCCGAAGGGACTGAAGACAGGCGAAGAGACACACAGAAAGTCACTAAACCAGATACGGCGTGTATGCAGGCAGCCGCAGACCCAGTTATGAGTAAGAACTCGATCTGCGTGTGGGCGTGTGGATGTGGGAACGCCACGCGCCCTCCTACATTCAGAGTAAGGCTGATTCACTCCAGCCGGCCTGTAGGACATTTAGCTCACGGAGGACGCCAGTCTGGACAACTGCGCTAAAGATAAAACGACAAAGGGCTCTTACGGGAGACTTGCATCAGGCGTGCTCTCCCTCTCGGCGGTTCCTCTCGGGGAGCGAAGCGCTGTCAGCTTGTCTCCGGTTCGCGAGTCTTGAGCTGCTGACCTCCGCAGTTTGGCACAGTCAGACACAGCGGGAGCCACACTGACCTCATTCCTCAGGGGAAGACCGGCCCAAAGCGAGAGCGCCAAGAGGACCAGTGACAGACGGGAGCTCCGGTCACGTGCCTCCTGCTGTCTAGGATATTTAGACCAGATGAAGCTGGACCCGACTGTCCAGCAAGAAGGCCACGCGCACGCTTCAAAAGTGAGAAGTCAGCCAGTGGAAACGCTCCAGTGGCGGTGCCTTGGTGCACGTCAGACACAACATGAGAAAAAGAGTTGCTTTTGCAATGAATCACCCATGTAGGACTGCTCTTCTAAATGTGTCTAGCACATGTATGTTTCATTTCCTGTGAATCCCTCGTGCATGTGCATGTTTGCTTGCCATCGGACTCCAGCGCTGCACCCGGTGTAATTAACATGTTAAACACTAGGCAGCCGCCCAGGACAGAGAGACAGGGAGACCGACGGGATACTAGAGAGAGACAGTGTTGTTTCTGTTCCCGTCAGGTTTAAATTGACACAGTCAGCAAAACAAGGCAACACTTTGGCAGCAGCCGGAGAGAAAGTGTGTGAACTGAAGCCACGCGGCCTCAGAGTCACTCAAACACAGACTTCTGAAACAGGGATCGTGGGATCAGAACGTGGCTTTCAACCAAAGCTGCCGTGTGTCACCCGTCCTGTCCTGGACCACGCGATCATCTGGATGAGCGGAGAGGGAATAGAGAACGTCCCCTCTGGCGTTTGTGACGTGTCCCTCAGGGCGGTCGCATTGTTAAGCACAGACTGTGACATCACAGCCGCTGACATCTACAGCTTAGTCATCGACAGCTACACTCACCCAAAACACAGAGTAGTTGGAAACAGGATGGGGAAAAAAAGTCGTTTTGACCATAAAGTGTCTCAAAAAATGTCCGTCAAGACCACGAGCGAACGGTTTTGTCTTTAAATTCCTTGTTTTGTCATAACAAATGCCAAAGACAGCCAACTTACAGAGAACAGAAAAAAGCAGCAAATCCGCACATTAAGCAAATGTGTACGTTTATGGATGTAAACACTTTATAAATTAAGATGATCAAAATGTTCTGAGCTGTGGTTGAGTGTGCAGTGAATTACAGGAAAGAGTCCACATGTCACAGGAACACTTTCAGGCATGAATTATTTCTATTTGGTACCAAACAGTCACGGCCTTGAATCAATTAACATAATTAGAAATAAAAGAATTACATAATTTGTATTCACCCCATTTAAATGATGGCTTCACTGTAGAGTTATTCAGAAGTACTTAAGCATGAGGTTTGAAATAATTTGCCCACCAGCATCGCAGAGCTGCTGAATTAGACAAAAGGCTGCGCCCGTCTCCTGCTTCGATACCACGGGTGGGTTATGGCTGGTGGGCCTCTGGGTCTTTAGCTAAAACCCACCAGAAGCTTCTTTCCAGACATCACCAACACATTTACTGTTTTCTCTCGTTCAAATGAAGGAAACAAAGTCTCTGAGGAACTTTCAAATGGCAGATGTGAACAACAGCGGGCAGCTGTGCACCACGGCTACGTGCACCCTGCATCTCGGTTTAATAGCCTTGTGCTTTTTCCATTATGATATAAGCAAATCCAGTCAGCAGACTGGTTGTCTTGTTTTTCCCAAAATGAGCTCTCACTCTGAAGGGGCCCACAAAAAAAAGAAAGAAAAAAAGACCCAACGCTGGCAAACAAGAGGATCTCTCCAGACTGCAGGCTGCACATTCCTGCCCTGGGAATGATCAACACGGGGAAGTTGAAGGTGGTTTGTTTGTTGCCGTTGCCCAAGGTGAACCGCTTCTGCAGGTGTGTGTCAGCCAGTTATAAAGGCAACGTACAGTCTACTTTACTCACTTATTACTCACATTATTCACTGCGAGGATGGAGCAATAGCCCAGCCGAATGTCTCTCAATCAAAGGAGACACCTCTGCAGGAGGTGGTTTCAGAAAGATTAGAGACCTTCGGCGGGTTAAATAGGGCGTGAACATCTCGCGGAGGGTCACGAACCTCCGGCAGCAGAACACAGCACCTCGGTCATGTAAATTACCACGCTGCACAACAATGGAGCACGGATAACAATCCGCCTACACTTTGCTACGAAACACACAAATCCTGTAACGTTAGTTAGATACTATGATGTCAAAATGACTCTCCTAGACTTTAAAAACTTACTTTGCTGAGAAATACTTCTAACGTTACCGTCGACTTGTAACGCGTCCTTTGATTTGCTCTGTTCCTTCTGTGTTAGCTTAATAAAAACCTTCTTTGGTCACAAGTCGCGCATTTTATTCACACCACCACTTTCGCGTCAGAGGCCGACTCACCCGCGTCCACGCTTCTTTTGGGCGGTCGGTGTGTGTTTATCTCCGGGTGTCGCAGCGGTAACTTCTGGACACACGCAGCGGTCGAATCGCCTTATCGACGTCAAATCGAGTCCGCTTTCACAGAAACTTTCAATGTTGGCGCGGTTGACACCATTCATGACCCCCAACCGACCAAACGGTAACACAAACCCGGGCTTTCTACGCTTATGAAACAACCTTCGAAATGATGCAATATTGAGAAGACATGTTTAACTGACCGTTTGAAGGACTCTGAAACGCTTTGTGCCTTTTGCGTTATAGTTTATTTAAAAGAGACCACCCCTTAAATCCACCCCACGTTGGTACGGTCGGGTTTTCTTCCCATTGGTCAGCCGGGGCCGTTTACAGTTTTGGAAGACGCCGCGTGCCCGATACCTTGGTAACCACTTTCCCTCGCGAGACGATCTGTTAAACAGCCCTTTCTGACGTCATTCCTTAGAGGTACAGCGCTCAGTTTCATCACTGTTTGGGGCCTTTTTCAATTCAAATGAGATTTGTGCAGCTTAAGCAAGACAACCCCCTTCAATTAGTCCTTTGTGGAACAATAAAGTATTTTATAAGAGACGAAAATCAGTACAGCAGAATGAGTAAATGGGAAATTAATTCAGTTTTTGGTTTGTTTAGACAATAATAGAAATAAACTAAAGTACGGGTAACTTCAATCTAAACTATTCATTCAACTTCCCAAGGTGCTAAATCATTGGATTAGATGTAAGCTGCCATATTATTCAATCAATTGGATCAAAATCTAATTAAATATATCTCTTATCTATCTCTCCGTATATATTAGACTCCATTTTTACTTAGATTGAAAAGCTGCAAAATGGTGCAAATGTGGTTGTTCAAATGTATTTTTTTAAATAATTATAATTATATATGTATTTATTTTAATACCAGTGAGCCCCCAAAGAGTCTATAAATAGTGATAAACAGATTCATGAATGTGTTTCTGTCAATTGTTTTTTCTTCAAAATGTTATTTTAGGAGGAAGAACCCCAAAACTCAGGGATTGTGGATGGTGGGCTACTTTGTGGAATCACATATCTTCATAACCACCATGTCAGCACAGAAATATGCTAAACTAGTCAATGAATTGAACTAGTTGGGTCTGCAGATTTTCTCAGTCATTTGTAATCTTCCACATTACCACTATAATGTTACACATTTCCCAACATAACATCCTGTATGGAGAACATGCATAATCATAGGATGACAATAAGAGAACAAACTAAGTTCACTCAAAAATTCTCTCTCTAAATGAGAATGGACCAGCGTGCAAGTAAACCTAAGAGCTGAATGATGAGCATGAAAGCAGCTCCTCCACAGTGCACGCGTGATCTGCAGCCTTCATGTTCTCCATCTCAGAGCGAGGGGGCCAGCGGAGGGGCTTTCGGTTCAGCTAATGACAAAACAAGCTGTGAGGTGATCTAATGTTTTGGCAACAACTTGCTTTAATTAACTAATTCAGGATGACCTCAGCTCTAAGGAGCGTTTTGTCTACTAGTGTGTGCAAGGGAGGACACAACACTCGCCGCACTGTTTCCATGAGAACAATCATCGTTTTCTCCTCCACGAAAGACTGAAGGGTGGGTGTCGATAGAGAACACCTGGCAAACAAGATGTTGTGGTAGGAACTTGTTCTGGGTTTCGCACACATCCTCCCTTGAAACGCTGCTTGTTTCCAGCAGACGGCGAGCCTCATGGTTGGTTGGCGCCGCTCGCTGCTGCCTGCCACCAGGCGTTTGGTGAAGCTTTTAAAAATCAGCCCCCTTATTTTGATTCAACGGAGCCTCGGTGTTGGCACAGCGGGGCTTCTGACGCAACAGGATCTGGAAACAACACGTCTTTGTTGGCCAGAGGACTCGAGCCGGACCCGTCTCAACGCAATGAGACGTCCGCCGTTAAAAGAACGTCTAAAACGGCCTTTTAGCCGTCTACAGCCCGTAGCTCTGCAACACAGACAGCAACTCGAAATGAGGACAAAACAATCAGAGGAGAGTTGCTTACAAGATCCGTAGTTTTGATAACAAGCACCGGGACAGTGTCTACGAGGATGGATGCTTTCCTGGAAAGTAATCAAGGTGGCAATCTTTATCTGCATGAATCGGTGCATTGAAGAAGCACAAGGATAACTTTACAAAATGTGCTACCAGGAATGTGTGATGGCCCACAACGCACCGGGTTCCACAGAAGTCCGGGGTCATTCACTGTTCATACGAGAAAGTAATGCACCCTTATTCGTTAATAAAAGCTTCCATGCACCCTCCATGACTTCTACTAATGGGAAACCAAAAGAGTTAAAGAATCTCTGGATAAAATGTTTGTATCCCAAAACAAGTCTTTACAGTTTCTAAAACAGCGTTGAAAGAGAGCTGGAAATCCAACATGGCAACACGAGGCAAAGACACGAGGCTCGGTGTCAGACTGTGGCTTTATTTAGTAAGCACGTCTTTCTCACTTGAGTACCGTGAAGCCTGGCAGGTCTTAATTTCTCTGGTTACATAACACCTATTATCTCCTTCATGCAGGGCTCGAGTTCCTCCATTAACCCCCATAACTTAAAAACACTCAGATATCTGAGCTGAAAACACTACAACAACTTAAGTATTAATTCATTTTCAACTTCTTGGGGACAGAAGCCTGTGAACTTGTGTCTATCAACAGCGCTGCTTCCCTTCTTCAATAGAAGAGCAAACATTCCCCCCCGGCCACCGCGCCATGTTTGCCAGCGCCTCGCGTTAGATAAGCACGCAGTTAAACAGCAGGCCGCTGTTTACAGCCCCCACCTGCGCCGGACGATTGTCTTTCCCAGTTAAGGAGGAGGAAGTCACGAAGCCTCAGACTTTGACCCTCGCTCGAACCGCCCGACTTCAGACGAGAGGAAATTATTTAGGGGCCCCGTGTGAGACGCCACGTCATCGCTGTGGTTGTTTTTGGTTTTCCCGGACAGCAGCATGCTGTCAAGCAGGCGGCGATACACGGTTTATAATGCCTCATTAATGCACATGAGGTGGGGATTATACTTCACAAGTGGCCTCTAGCATTTCCTTCATAAGAGGTTCCTCAGTAATGATGTTTTTGTGGATTGAGGTAAACCATCTGTAAACGCTGATATGTTGTCACCTTCTAAAGTTCTTATGCTGAAGGAGGATTGTATCTCCGATATTTACTTTTACCCACAAAAAAGGGCAAAAAGGGACCAATAAATCTCTGCCGGTTCATCGTTTCTCAACTTTCTCATTCAAAACTAACACGAGGAGGCAGAGAGGACTCACACATTTATTCACATCGATTCCCGACCTCTTATCATATCTGCATCTAAAGTAAATAAATCATATAGAATGAACTTCCAAACCGAAAAAAAGACAATTGAACAAAGAAATGGAAGCCTATAAAGCAAACACGCTTTTCCCCTTGAGGGTTATTCTTCTTTCGGCAGGACTGTGATGGGGGAGGATGAAGATACTGAAACTTACACCTTGAAGCTCGTAGCCAATCAACACATTTCAATTGGATCTTTACTGCAAACTATTAAATGAGTCGACTCAGAATATTTCTATTAGGCTTTCAAATAGGACTGGATTTCGTTTAAAAAATAAAGACGCCCATACCCTTAAAGTGATAGAACCTCATGAAATCCCAGAAGGGTCCTCAGGCAATCGGCAGGAACCTTGAATGGAATAGTAAATTAAAACAAGCATTGTGTAGCGTGTCCAGGAGAGATTTTCCTCGTACTTCTCGCCTCGACCATTCATGTTGATTTGTGACGTTCTTTTATCAAGAATAACACCAGAGCTATTTGTGGGGCTGGTTTCCTGCTATTCAGGAGGCTGCTGTCGGAGAAAGGCCTGGATCCAGGTACTCCATCACATCCAGCAGCTCTCAAGTATTACACTTGAATCATCTCACGTTATTTCTCCTTCCTCATCAACACACCGGCGGCAACTATTCACGGACGTCTGAAGAAGTTGGAGTTCAAAAAAAAAAAAAGAAACGCTGTTATTGGAAGTCATATTATTCCGGCTCCTGGAAACCCTTTTCCTGGATACTGTTCTGTTGTTGTTTATTGGACACATCATAAATGAAACACTGGGCGATTATCTCGAGCCTTTTTATTTTCAAGCAACGTGTTAAGGGATAAAAACAGAGCGTGAAGAAAACGTCCCCAGAGAGACGACAGGAAAGGAAACACGATGGGGGTGAAAGGAGCAGTTTTCCCGGGATGCACACTGGACTTGCAGCGGAGCTCGCCGCAGCGTTCCTCTGGGTTTTTTTAATGGTAGCGTACAGCCGCGTTACCTCCACTCGCTGGAATGTGAGAAAAAAACGGAAAAACTGACACGGGCACATAAAGAGGCTGCTACATTCAGCTCCTCTGTGAGCTCATAAGAGTCAACAAATCACTCACATGTGGCCTGAAACCACCGAGAGGAGGATAGAAAACTGTTTATATTCACAACTCAACATGCTAAATGCAGCAGATCCCCGTCTGCTCATCTGTCAGCTTGCAGCCCATTGGTTCCCTTTTGTTGGTCCATAGTTTGACGTACTACTGAACGATCCGTTTCCACCCCAACAGCATGCAGGCAAACAGAGCCTGTGCAAGCTTAAATCAAACAAAGAGTTGTTGTTGCGGAGTTTGGCTTCATGCAAGTAATTGAATAATTGGTGGAAATGTTCTTAGTTCGTCTGGTATTTGGGACGTCGATATTAAACGGTATAAGTTCAGCACGCGGGACTCTGCGGGTGTGGCAACAGCATCAAAAGGACGAGACCCCAACCGCTGTGATCAAAAGCTCGTTTCCTCTGCGACCTCGCTGGAGTGATGGGGGGGGTCGAGGTAAAAGCCCCTTCAGGCAAACACATAAGCTGACCCGGGAGCTTCTGCTGGGCGACGTGAGAGAAACACCTTCGGCGCTACTCATCTTCTTGCTCACGCTTTCTGTGTTTAAAACATAATGTATATATCTACGGTTAATATTATCCCGAAAACACAATAATTACACATAAATCTAAAAGTAGTGTGTAACTGTAGTGTGTTTGAGTTTTTTGTAGTAAAGATGGAAATATACAACATTATGAAGTATAAAGTCTCCTTTAGGAATCTAAACAAGAGTATATGCTAAAGCGCACTAATTCACGAGATCTCAAAGAAATACATGAACGCAACCTTTTAACACCAGGGAGCTGTGACGTGTAACGTGTGAAACCCTGAAAAATATTCAATATTAATTATTACACACATTATTGCTTCAGACAAACTATTCAAACAGTCGCCCTTCGTGTATGGATACACATATACACATTATATATACCTATATATATAAACAAAGGTTTGTGTGTGTGTGTGTGTGTGTGTGTGTGTGTGTGTGTGTGTGTGTGTGTGTGTGTTTTGGTGCAGGGTAACGGGTCAGCAGGCATGTGTGTGGGTAGAGGAGCAAAGGTCAAGGTCAACAATTTCAGGTCAGGTGATCACAGAGTTGGGACAGATGGTGATTTACCACCATTGCAGACCTCACTGGGGTCCCAGACGCAAGTCAATGGACATGAAGACAAGAGGGGAAGAAGGGAAGAAGGCACAATGTCTGAACTGTGCAAGGACAGATTCTTAAATAATGGGTGGCAAACAAAAGAAGGAGGGTTTTATCCTTTTCTCTCTCTGGCCAATAATGCATTCGAGTTGACAGCATTGCCGGTTTGATACCTCTCTCTCGTAACTCAGACAAATATGCAGCTATTTCCTTAAAAAAGTGGTTTGTTGGTTAAATAAGTCCTTGTTATGTACGTTAAGTTTATTTTCTTTGGTATGACCCTTAAAATGTAGGTTTTTTGTTTCACATTGGACATCGATAGGGAACAGTAGCCTCGGTCTTCCCATCCACACACACGAATCCCCCCCCATCCCAGACCGATTGCGTAGAGGAGCAGTTCTTCAGGTAATGGAACAACATTGGTGTTTGTTATTAAACTTACTTGCATTCTCTCTACTAAGCAGCAGGGGGCGACTTCTCAATCTCTTGTTTCAAGTCAAAGTCAACATAGTGTTGGAGTAAGTAAAGACGCGTTTACACATTTACCCGGATTCAGGCCCAAATGTGCGTTAAAATGGCACCAACGCGTGAGTTGACATTTATTGCGTAGCGTTTGTTAAGAGCGGAAGGAGAAGATGTGCTATTTTTTATTCTAGTGTTATATTAGCCTTCAGTAAGAAAGTATTCATGAAAAAATAAATGCTTTAAAATGCAAATAACTGCCCAGTGTGTGGAGACCTTCTCAGCAAGTACGCAAAACAAACCTATTTTCCAAATTGAATGAATCCTTTATGTAAAATGAAATGTTAACAAGTTACTCACTTAAACACTCCATTGCCATAAATCGAACTGACTAACTAGCGAAAAAGACTGCTGGTGCCAAAGACACACAGCAACAGTGCGAATGTGTGCCAAAGGTTACACAAAACTCATGAATAAGATCGCTTCCATCTCTTCCCCTTCACCCACCTCCACTTCCCTTCTTTGCAGACGAGCAGCTGCTCCCCGCACCTCTCCGTCTGAGCGAGGGATGATCCCCAGAGAGGAAAAGGGGGGACGCAGGGAGACAAGAGGTGGAGGAAAGAGGGGTGGGCAGGACGGAGGGAGGCAGCGGATGGGTGCGACTAGACGCGGGTCAGGCTGTGACCGGCTCTTTTGTGTTGGAGCCCCCTCCGTCACCACCGCCAACACACACACACACACACACACACACACACACAGTCCTCTGCTGCCTTTGGGAGTCCCGGCCCAACAGACCCCCACCCACACACTCATTATGGGGTTTAACCACAAGCGTATGATATGGGGTTTGGGAGTCGGGGTCAGAGGGGAGGGAAGACCTCCAACACACACACACACAGGGGCCCATGGGAGGAGATAAGCCATAATCACTCCATTCTGTCATCTTCTCTTTCTCCAACCAGCCTCCACCTGTAATGTTATCTCTTTTCCTGCACCCTTTGTGTGTGTGTGCTTTTTTTTAAAGAAATAGTGCTGGTTCAAAAACACGTTGTGTTAATTAAAGAAAAGCAGGTCACAAAACTTCCCCTTGCTTCTACACGGCAGCGACTGCAGCACTGTGACGTGTTCAAAGAAACGTCCTTGTTTAACGGAGCCGTTTGGTGCAAGTGTGGAGAGAACAGTCCTAAAGCCTTTAACGTCATGCTCAAGGGCACAGTAGCAGAAGGAAAAAGGACTTTTGGTGTCAAGATTTACTTAAATGAATACCTGGATATTTACTTGCTGTTTTTGCCAAGAGTTAAATGAGACTATTTATACCACACTCATGTGAGTTTTAGGTTTTTCCCTTTCCAATATTATTGAACTAAATGGATCCAATAATTGAGCTTTTTTGAAAATTGTATGGGTGACCGCATGTGATGAACATGGAGTTTCCAACACCCCCATGAAACCAGCCCCGCTCCGTTCCTTTGGGGATCTGACTGGACTTCGTGGAGTCTCCTTTTGCACTTTGGTTCTTGTAAAGAGGAAAGTAACATGTAGGACTGGAATGAAAAGAAAGCAGCTATTGTTCCCTTTTGACAGATGAGCCGAGCTGCCTGTTTGCAGTCTTTGTGCAGCCAACCTAAAACTCAGGAAGAACTTTTCCTCTAATCTTGTTCTCCCTTTTCCACTGTAGCCTCTTCTTTATGCATCCCCCAGCTGTGCAATAACCTTCCCCCAAACCCCCCGTATGCCCCCCCCCCCACCTCACTAAACCAGCACTCATCGCTCTTGTTGCTCCTCATCTCTTCATAATCTGGGACAGATGATGCAGAATGTGTGGCACAAGCCCCTTTGCAACTGTACGCATATAGAGGCCCATCACCAAAACATGAATTATAGATTATGTGAAAATGAATAATGAAAGCAGGATCATACACAAAGCCGTTGCTGGAAGTTGCAAAGAGAGCGAATAATCCGACCGGAGCGACAAAGATAGAGATGTGACACAATATGTCTGTGATGTCAACAAACACACACAAAGACGCTATTACACATGAAAAAGGTGAATGTCTTTTTCACTGTGGGCCCCAGTCCACTGAGCCCAGGGATGAGCTTAAATCAGATGCCGTAATGCTGATTGTGCGATCATTGTCAAGTCAAACGCGTCTCTTCATTCCTCAAGAGAATAAAAAATAAGACAGGAAGCAGAAGAAAGTGACACACAAAAAGGGTGGACTAAATATTGGGCAACGATGATACTGTGATGGAAAAGGCTGAGTCAAAGGGAATGACAATGACACAAACAGGAATATTAAGGCATCAAGTTAACAGTGGGAGAACAGGTTATCTTCCATATGTGAGTAAAAGGTCACATGAATATGTGGTTTGAAATACATGGATTAGCAATATTTATTCTAGTAATTATTTAATCACTCATTTTCATAATATTTTACAATAACCCTTTTAATGTCAGTGTTCATTATGGTTGATTCTGTGATTTAGTGAGTTAAATTATGAACCTGGACACAGCAGTGTTTAATTATTCCGCATATCAGGAACTTCCAAAACATTAACAAAGCAGCAATAGTTGATATTTCGGCCATGGTTTATGAAATGTTGTTAATCTCTTTAAATAAAGTTTCTGTGGACACCAAATGTCCCAACATCCCCCATGGTCTTTTTAAGTGGAACATTTCTTTTTTAATGTTTTGACATTCCTATTTATCCATCCTGAAACAAACTCACTGATTGGAAACCAGGATAAGAAGGCATTCCTTCACAGTATCTCTGGTTCTCTTTCCACGGTGAGTTCTCGTAGATTCTTTAGGTCGAGTGCCAGCGGCTGTGTTCAGAACGGTGGATTAGGATCTTTCATCCCAACTCGGTCTAAATGAGACACGACACAGCGATGTGAAAATGAGGAATCATGAAATGTCTTTGCACGCTGAGCTGTTTTGTCATTGTCGTGGATTTATGGAATTCTTTTAAATATGTCAACACAAACCCAGTTTAGAGCCACGGTAACGGGCCCCGCGGTCCTGCCCTGCACCAGGGTCTGCTTCCTACTGATAATGCTCAACCGTAACCGGAGGTGTCCTTTCTGAAGACTGAAACTGGGCGGAGACATCCAGAGAGAATTAGGAGTCCTAATTAGGAGTTCAGATATAACACTTTTTAAAGAAAATACATAAACCAATGATTTAGAGTTGCTCTTCCTTCCGTGAAATGGGTTGGTAAGTATTTCATGTTATCCAACACCTTTAAAAAGGACAAACCCTAATTAATAATCCAACAGCTAGCTGCCCACAATTGATGTTGATTGATTTCAACATGTATTACCATGGCAACGAAAATCACTTCTAAGGTCAACCTCAGTCACAAATATGTCTGAAATAGCAAATGAGTGACAAACTAACATCCCCGCGTTTGTCTCTTGCACCAGTTTCGTGGATGAGGAGCAGATTCATTTTGGCCCAAAAGTGGCAGAGGTGACAAAGAGCACAGCCGGATAGATTAATTGGTATTAAGTTAATTAGGGCGTAGCTGGGAAACCCCATTGGCTCTGGACCCCAGCATTGTTTACAGGGGTGATCCATCCTGAGAACTCAATCCTTGTTGACCAGCAGGGGAAGGCTCGCGACTTTTGGGGCGTTGACAAAACCCGAACCTTGGCTGCCACGGTAACCAGCCTCACACAACAGAGCAAAGAGAATCGGTACACCCACTAGTAAAGAAGTGAAATCCATGAGGGAAGAACTCCGTTTCCATGGCGATGTAGTTATTTTGTGCCATTCCAACGTTAACCTTGTTGTATTGTGAGGGCTTCAGCAGCGTCACAATGAGTGGACTTAATTGAATGATTCATTTTGTGGAAGAATCTAGATGTTGCTCATCATTTTTCTGGGTTTTAGTCCCAGTTTATTGGGAACACATTCTGCAACGGACAATCACGAAAACGAATAAATACAGACGCTTCCGTAATAAATCACTTCGGATGTGACGCTCTCCATCAAAACACCAAATAAGTGAGTATCTTTTGGAAAAAAGTTGTTTATTCTTGCAGTAGAACTTATACAGACTTGTTTAGGTTATAATGTCTCTAATGTCTCCACCGCAACACATATTGTAGTTTGGAAGTTACATTTTCTTTGGAGAGAGTACATCCTGCAGTAAACCTTTGAGACAACTGTTTGAATAATTCCCAAAGTAATGTCCAAAATAACCCCAAAATTTTGGGGGGAGCTGAGGAGCGAGCGACTGGTTGGGTGGCTGATCGCAAAGCGGCATGAACGAGGGTCAGCACCTCCAAAATCAGTCCGGGGGACTCGCCCCTCTGAGGGGGGAACCACAGGACAGAGAAAAGGTTTGGCCTGAGGGGCTCACAGCTCCTGGTGAAGGAGTCCGACGGTTGTTGGACATTTCGGTGCGAACACACAGGGACGGCCTGAGGAGTTCTGAAGTCCACAGGGATCTCGAAGTGGAACCGCCGTCCCCCACCCCTGATTGAAAGGAGTCAATTGAGGTGGGTCCTGATATCCAATAAGGATGCCTTGCAGCTGGGATTATACATCCCGTCTGGATTACATATCCGGCCTGGGTTAGGTTTAGGGTTATCACCTACAGGTCCCCCAGGAAGGGCTGGAGGATGTGGGTAGGGAAAAGGACGTGTACAGGCTGCTGAGCCACTGCAACCCTAACCCAATCACTTGAACAGTGGCAAAGGCGGCGTCAGAGACGGAAAATGATGGGGAGGAGAAGGGGAGGCGCAAAATCGTGAGCATGGAAGCATTGGGGGTATGACCCAGTTACGCACAATGCCTCGAGGGAGGGGCAGCACAACTCCCGTACCGACACACGGAGGTGCACACGGGTTCTACGGGAGAGGCAGAAGACATGCTGAGGTTAGGCAGCAATGGCCAAGAAGCTGAGGTTTTTGCAACGCAGAGAGCGTGCGGTTGAGCAATGGCAGAACAGATCCGAGGCCACACACCCTCAGTCTGGTTTTTCTTTTGGCTTCCCATGACCTACATTCACCATGTCAGAGGAATTGGGGGCTTGCTGCACACGCGTTTCTCTTGTGACTGACAAGCAGCCGGCACAGCGTACCTTTTCTCTGAAGGCCCCCCCCCTCCAGAGGGCTGAGCTGTAACAACTGTCATGTATCAGGAATCAGGAAACATTTATTGCCAAAATATGTCAAACATACAAGGAATTTGTCTTGGCGGTTGGTGCGTGACAGTAGACAGTGTAACAATAGACAACAAGACAGCAGTGCACAAGTAATAAAATAAAATGAAATGCTAATGCAATGGGTTAGTAGAATATGCCACATATGAAGAGATCAAAGACAAACGTCAGAGATAAAAAAGAGAACAAACTTGCAGAGTTGAGTCCAACAGAAGGGCGCTCCCTCGGAATAACTTTCCTGCAGGGTAAAAACTGAGTGGTAATCATCAGAACAATGCGAGGGGCGTTGGAGGTGGCGAGGATGACGAGGCACTCATTTCTCGCGTAGTCACCGAGAGGCGTCGGCGTCCCCGTCAGCGAGCAGTTGGCGGAATCCCACTTTTGTCAGATGGGAAACATGTTGGGAGTCGGCCGTGACAGGTCTGCTGTTAGGGCCCTTTCACAAAGGAGGCGTATCGCTGTGGTTTGGTAAACGTGCCAGATTGACTCAAAGCCGATTCCCTCCCTTCAATCCTCATTACTGCTGCTTTATTGTTAAAAAAGGGGGACAATGGGCGAGGGGTGAACAAAGGGGAGAGGGGAGATGACGGATGGCAAACGGTTCCTCAAGAGAGATGGAGAAACATCTCCAATTCTAATGGGACAGGAGCGGGGCGAAAGGGGTCAAAGTGGGGTGAAGCCCTCCAGGGGATGAAGGACAAAGTGTGTGTGGAGGACGAGGGAAGATTAGGGGTTATTTGCACCGTCATGGTCCTCGTCTAATTTCCATGAATGAATCAGGGACGCGTGCCCTACTGTGTGCGTGTTGTGCCGGCAGCTGCTGTCTTGTTGGACAAAAGTCTTCGCTTCATGTCAGTGAGAAAGTGGCATCTAACACGTACATTTATAGTCCAAGAAAAAAAAAAAAGCACGAGGCCACTTTGGCTGTTATATGTGTTTGTGTTTCTCCGCTTCAGAGGCTTTAACACGAGTGAAAAGTTAAACCCTGCACCGGACTCGCAGGATGTGCCTGGATGCCGTAATAATGTTGACAGACGACGGGTCTCACACGGCTCACTGGTGCATCTCTGTTCACCATTAAACCCAAAGTGAAAAGCAAGGAGACAAAGAGCTTCAAAAGGGATTTTTCAATTTGAGGGAAAGTTGTAGCAGCTACACATATTGCATTCTCAATTATTACACTCCCAAAATACTGCAGCTGCATATGCGGATGGTGTATTATAATTGAGAAATGTCGTTGCTCCTTACTGAGCTTACTTTCCTTACTAATGTTTATGGATGACAACAAATGTAAATGTTCCAGCACAGTGAAATACAGCCTGGACTGTTTCAGAAAGATTCAGGCTTTATGGCTTTGTTTCAGTTCATACTGACAAGCACATCAATTGTTTCATTTTCAAACGGGTTGCATCCAAGGAGACGTTTTTCTGCTGCCTCCACTGTTTGTCTGGTGCTGCCCTCTAGTGGACATATATGGTACCACTGTTTGTCTGGTGCTGTCCTCTAGTGGACATATATGGTACCACTGTTTGTCTGGTGCTGCCCTCTAGTGGACATATATGGTACCACTGTTTGCCTGGTGCTGTCCTCTAGTGGACATATATGGTACCACTGTTTGCCTGGTGCTGTCCTCTAGTGGACATATATGGTACTTACAATAAAGCCTCACATCCACGGTAAACAGTCAGTCTGTTTAGCTTTTCATTTGCCTTCATGTACTGAGCTATGCAGATCATTTGAACGATTTTCTAACTCTGGATAATTCACAGAACCAGCTACCAACAGTTTCACTGCAAAAACATGTTGTAAAAATACTTTGTTACAAATAAACAAAAGGTTTTATTGCCTGCAGCTTACATATTAATGTTAACTGTATAATATTTAACCTCAGTCAGGATCAGATGGCACCCAAGCAGCAAGATAGCTCTTGAAAAACCGAATTGAAAAATAACTACCTGCTGTTGGCAGAATGGGCCCTATTTGTTACTTTTTGCACTACACTATTGCTTCTTGTGTGTAAAAGTAGGATGTCGTAGCATTGAAGTTAAAAAGTTGACTTGAAGACGCATACGATTTGAATGGACTGTACTTTAATAGCGCTTTAACACTTCATGTCATCATTCAGTCATTCACACACTGGCCACCTGCCCATCAGAAACTAGCATCCACACAGCTACAGGAGCAAAGTTAAGTGTCTTGCCCAAGGGCACCTCGACACGCGGGTCAGCAGCACCTGGGATCGAACTGCGACTCTTCTGATTGCAGGACGTTCTCCACTCAGGTGCCTGAGCGTCAGTCCACAGTCAGTGTTTTTCATCACTTCACTGTAATTTATAGATGTGAGGAATGTGGCAGCATGTTTAGTTCTGTTAAGATTGGAATTATTCTTCCATTTGATCATTTCAATGATTCCTCACTCTTAAAAAAAATCGGCACTAATACTTTCCGTGTGACGGAAGGCCCGATGTCAGAGCTCAATACACTCACAGCAAGTTTCTTTATTGTTTCTGGCTGATTTTTTCATTTCATGAATCTTCTTGATAATGATATTATTATTCTTGGACTAATCCCGGTTTCATTGGTGCCAATAGACGGGCTGAAGGAGCATCAGCTTGGTAATCGCCATCACTTTCCACCGATGCAATTATACCCACAAAGCATCAGAACCGGACCACAATTCAGCAGCCCCTTCCTGCCAGGTGGCACTGCGACGGTCCTTGGGCCTGTGCCGGTGGACGGGAAGCAGGTGAACATGCAGACAGGAGCACAAAAAGCACCGTACCGTCTGTACCAGCACAACAAACAATAACATGATACTAGGAACACGTTGTGCGGGACCTGATCTCACATCCGTTACCGGTCTGTCAGGAGCAGAGTCACACAAGTGTCCCAAAAAGCATTTGTTTTGTGCAGCACTCGGGGTGGACTCAGGTAGCGGGTCGCTTATACAACTCATCGCTCCTCGACTGTTCCACAAACTCCGCCATCTCACTTTCTCCCTCCCACAGCGGACACACAAGCTCCCACGTCCTCCCCCGCTGTATAAAATAGAAACCCCCCCACCGCCGACCCCCAACCCGTGGGGCGAGGCCAGATAGAAGGGGGACTGTGTGGGAAACAAGGGACGGTCTCTGCTTTCTCTTTGTCGCTTTGCCAGTCCAATCGCAGGCCTTGCTGCATTGTTGACTTGTACGGGTTTGATCTCCCTCCCTCTCCCTGTTCCTCCTCATCCAGCCTCACTCTCCTCCCGCCCACCAGTCGGTTCCTCCTCAGTGTTAGTGTGCCGTTGGGAGCAGACGGCCTAAAAAACCTCTCAAGACTTTGGCCTTTTTGTTGCTGCTGCTGCTGCATCTTCCACTACTGCAGTTTCACTCGGTCTTGCAACTACAGTGAGTATTTATCTTTGCCGGATCATAAGTGGATTATATAATGTTGTTTTTAGGTGA
This sequence comes from Gasterosteus aculeatus, assembly GCF_964276395.1. Classification (NCBI taxonomy): domain Eukaryota; kingdom Metazoa; phylum Chordata; class Actinopteri; order Perciformes; family Gasterosteidae; genus Gasterosteus; species Gasterosteus aculeatus. The sequence continues at coordinate 18,297,414 of NC_135689.1, forward strand.
GAGAGACAGTTAGACCCCCTTCCCCCAACTTCCCTTCCTTAACCCCCCGCAGCCAGGGAGAGTGGCGGACGTGCAGGAGAGATAGTAATCCAGAACTCAGATTGGGCTGAGAGATTAGTGGAGCTGCATGAGACGTGCAGCTGCTGTGGACAGCAGGCAGCACGATGGAAAACGCTCTGGATGAGGAGAAAAAGTGTCAAATTTGTTGTGCAATGTTTACCTGATATGAGACTCATTCCTCCCGACTGAGACACTTATTGTCCTGAGATATCTTAGTAAAACAGGTCAAACGCTTCTGGTCACTTTTGTCTGTTTAAGGGGGTCAGCTCGGACTCTAAGGTGCCAGAATCCACCATTTCCGTTGGCTGAGTGAGTGTGATTGTTTGTGAGAGAGGCTAAAGGACATCGGGTGAGAGGACACATTCTTACTCTTATTAGGATTTAGAATATTGGGATTGCAGACTGAAGAAGAGACGGTGCATTTTCTCTAAAACCAACACACAATGAAGGTACTTCAGGAACTTTTTACTTGTCTGTAAACGTGCGTAAAAGAAGTTTCTACCTGTGGACAAAAATCAACTGTCATCCGTGAGGGAGACCGACGACAGCGACTTTGTCCAGAAAAGATACCAAACATAGACCCCCCCCCCACGATTGATAACAAACCGTAGGCACACACTGATTGAACAGCAGAAGGAATCTGCTCATGGAGTTTTCCATCAGCAGAATGTAGTTCGTACCACGAGGGCAGGTGGCACCAGATACGTCCCCAGACAGGTGAGAGACAGGTGAGATGTCCTAGCTCACTGCAGACCTTCAGCGAGCAAACCTATTAGGGTAGTTTACCACATGCTGCTCACTCTCAACCGTGCACAACAGATGAAAAAATAATCTAGTTACACACCTATGCTTAATCCCCCCCCCTCCCACATATGTTGTCTGACCCTATGACATCACTGCTGACATCATCCAGTGTATAAATAGAGGTAATGATTAGGGACTCCCCGTTCTAGACTGTGGGACACATGCTGAAGATGGTAAGTAACAAGAAGAGATCATGATTAACTAATAAAATGCATACGTGAATCGACTAAATGCAACAATACCGGTTTGACTTCAACTTAAGTAGTGTCTTCAGTAACCGACCACGATGGAACCGTGGATACACAAACCATGATGAGCATAGATTGATTTGTCACAATATTGCAGTGAAATATGAGAACAAACACGTTGACTAATGTAGTTTAATATAGTTAAAGGAACTTCTGCATTTCCCCATGTCTGAAATTTAATGATCACAATTTGTTTGTTATAAATGCTGTTACTGCTTCGCTCAAAGCGCCTCTATCTTAAAATAATTCTAATTATATATCAGAGTGTGATTTTTTTTTTCTTTTCCGTTAAACAGCGAAAGAGAACGAGTGGGGCAGACTCGCTAATAAGGTTTGGGAATGATCCAGACCCCTTTACAAAGACCTCAAAGAGACCTGATTCACTGTGAATGACATTAACACACTGACTCGGTTGCTTTAATTAAATGCAGACATGAATCATGGCACGATAGAACAAAACTACTGTTCCTGCACCTATGAACTGTTGGTTGGAGTTACTGCCCTGCGTGGACTCCATTTGCATTTTAGTACTTTTATCAATTCTAGTAAAAGGACACTGATTGGGCTTTGCATTTACTGCACAACGCATCAGTTCACTAAACGATTTGACTGTATGCGGCCCGATTAGAATCCGTCCACACTACAGTTCTACTATCAAACCAAGACCATGATTCGCTTGGGAAGCTGCTGATTAGCGTCGTGAGTTTTGCGCTTTTTCTTCCCACCTGTTTCCAGATGCTCCAGCTGATTGCAGGGCGCGTGAGCAGCCTGGTGGCCAGGCGCGCGACACTGGCGCTGACTACCAGCAGCGCGAGGATGGCGAGCCACGCCCCCGACCCCGGTAACGTAACGAGCCCCGGTAACGTGACTGCCTCGGAGCTAGAAGCGCAGACCCCGCCGGTGTATCTGATAAACTCCATGAGAGGCGGGATTGGCTTTGTTTCTGTGTGAAATACCGGGTCAAAGTTCACCACCATGCTGGTGGCGTCGGATACACCGGTGTTGCACTAGATTCGGTGACACGTCAGATTTGGTGATTCAAATGAAGTATTTCCGCCATCTTGTACGGAAACGTGCTTTAAACGGTGGAAGGTCAATTTTACTCCGTAACGTTACTGTATTTAAGTACACATGTTGGGTACTTGTACTTCAAGAGTTTAGCAGCCAGTCTTATGTTTTACTAGCTTACTATGATGAAGCTGCAGATCAATAAAGAAATTAAAGTAATTTGGGGTGTTGCACCAGTAAACCTGTTTTAAAGCGTTCCTTGAGATTGTCTCTAGAATTGGTACACTTGGGTTCCATCATTTAGTTTGCTGACCTACCAGAACCTGAGGCCTCCGTCTAAAGGGAGGCATCAAACCAGCAGATGTCCCCGTGTCCCCCCATGACTTGGTGTCCATGTAGACTGGTGGTCCTTGGGGCCATTCCAAACCAGTATAGCCAGTGTTTTTTTTGTTTTTGTTTTTTGTTTAACTCTCGACTGTGTTCCTAAAGTGACCCTTCCCGTCTCTGTCCATCCAGAGGTGACCGAGGCAGTGGACATGTCTCGGCCGATGTACTGGGACCGTTTGGACACTCCTCTGCCTGACAAACTCTACAAAGACGAGCTGTCTGCTGCCGAGAAGAGCCTGAAGGAGAAGGAGAAGGGGCCGTGGAGCCAGCTGACCAACGAGGAAAAGATAGCTTGTAGGTCGTCAAAAATGAAAAGCCAGTTAATAGTGGCAACAATTGTTTTTTGGGGGGGGTATTTTATTTTTAAACACCGGGTAACTGTGTTAAAAGTAATCTCCTTACAGTAAGTATACATCTAGGACTGCCAAAATGTTGCATTATATTTATTTTAAAAGAATATTATGATAAAATATAATTGGATAAACAGCCAATTAACCCCAAAAGGAAATGTTATTAATATTAAATCAAATATCTATTTGAAATTGTGTGCGGAAATTATGGAACCGGTCTAATACAAAATGAGCAAAAAGAAGTTGCACACTACATGGTTCAGGTTCTGCTACCAAACTGTCACCATGCTGCGTCACTCTGAACTTTTATCACTTTGTTTTATGTTAAACCCCCAACACCCCCCCCCACCCCCCCTGCAGTGTACCGGCTCTCATTCCATCAGACCTACGCAGAGATGAACCAGCCAAAGTCCGAGTGGAAGACCGTCGTTGGGGGCATCTTCTTCTTCGTGGGTTTCACTGCCCTGGTGGTCTGGTGGCAGAGAGTCTACGGTAAACCCGCCTCATTTAAATCCCATGATGACAACGTAGCTTTTGCTTTTAAACACCCACCTGCCCCCACCGGGACGGCTCTCGCTTGGTTTAGATCATTTTTCCTACGGCAGACATTTTCAGTTAACGTAGCAGAAAAGGTCCAGCTGTGACTAACAAAATTACCGCGGGCCCTGTTGCTTGGGGCGTCCCGAAGCGCCAGCAGGCATGAAACCAGAGCCCCCTTAATGCAATTTGGGCTTTTTGAGAGGTTTGGCGGGTCAAAATGGCCGCTGTGAGAACTTATGTCATGCATGTTTTTGAACATGTGTGCTGTGCCGTAGTCGTGTGCTTAATGTCTCCGCTCGTTGGCTGCAGTCTACCCTCCACGTCCCAGGACCTTTGACGACGAGTGGCAGGCCAAACAGCTGCAGAGGATGCTGGACATGAGGATCAACCCCATCGAGGGCTTCTCCTCCAAATGGGACTACGAGAAGGGCCAGTGGAAGTGAAGAGACGGCTGCACCTCAGGGAGCACGGCTTCCTGATTACTGTGGAATGCGCCGTCATGCTGTCTCACTGTCTCGTATGTTGCGTTATAACTGATCAGACAACTATAAGGGTGCAGATTGACACCCCGAGCGGTCGTTTTTATTGAGCGCCTCCTTTCCGACCTAACCTCAGCTTATTATGATAAACCCAATAATAAAGTTTTTGCTCATACTTTTGTCACTCTTTCATGATCCAGAGCTCTGCTCTTCCACTTGCTTCAAAGGAAATTAAATTAAATGCAATGCAGGATTAAAAGGATGTTAAATCTGACCTCCGTAGCTTCAATTCATCAGATTTAATCCGGTGGTAATTTCAGGCTCTTGGCTGTTCCAAAAACTACTTTCTCAAATATACAACAGGGAATAAAATGAAGGGTCATAAGTAAAGGATGTCTAATGATAAATGTAGCCAAAATGTTTTTGTATTCACCGATCACTACCTGACCACATGAAAGCCAATATTATTGGTCATATTTCCTCCACACATGTTGGGAGGGTTAACCAGTGCAGAACTGTCTCGCATACATTTTATTTCCCCTCAAAAGTCTCCAGGCATCCTGTTTGCTCACATGTTTATTCTAGATGCAGATATAAGAACCACAAGCTTCTTTAACCCGATTGGTCCCTGTAGCAGCACCTCTGGGCCCCTGGTGGAGAAACGCTGCCACAGACAGTGAAAGGTACTCCGACTGTTTGTGGTCTGAATCGTAGAACAGAAAATTCACTTAAGGACTGTCTTAGTTTTCCCAATTATTTGCAAGACTTTGACATCACACATTTTAGTTTTGATAATGATTTTGGCAAATGGGCGTAGATCTTTTAGAGTTTAGAGGAATATGTTAAAGCAACTTGCATGATAGAAGCTCTGGTTTAATTTTTCAATTCTACATTTTTGTGTCACTTGTTATATATCAGTAATGATCTGACTACCCCCAAAGTCACTTGCAACTATTCAAGGGGTTTAAAACACAACCTGAAGGCTGATTGAAATCTTAACTAGTTTGATTTTAATGACACTTTCTGTGACAGGAGGTTGACCTTTGTGGATTAGTGATAGAATGTAACCAGAGGCATTTACTAAACTAAACTTAAGTGCTAAACTACTGTTTACTTATTCTTGCCTCTAAATGTGTCAGCTGGTGGCATTTATATGAATAAAAATGTATATATTTGGTTCCCCTGGTACTTTAACTCATGTATATATTGCTGCTAATACTTATGAACATAAAGTACTTCCCTCCTGGTTTCTTTTTTGAAGATTTGTCCCTCGTGAATGTTTCAGGTCATCTAATACAACCAGAGTAAATGTTCTTAAATGATTAGATCAAGGGAAAAAATAAATCCAAACCTACTTGGCCTTATGTGAAACAGTAATTGGTCGTGAAACCCAGGAAGAGGGCAAACCATTGCTTACGTCACTAAGTAAACAAGACCATCAGCTGGAATGTGATCTATTTCTACTTATTCTCAAAGCTCGTCCTCGGTGACCGTTTCCACACAGTTGAGTTTCCGTTGGAAAGTTTCTCCCGGCATGCACGCATTAAGGAAAGGACACGGCGGACTCGGTGCAGAACCAACACTGGCTTTATTAGGTTCAATGTATTCTAGCATTGTACAACGACGTGGAGTCAATCTCTGTCTGTGTAACTCTTTATGGCATAAACATACATGGACCAGAATCCTCTGTACAATAATCCTCACACTTTGCAATGTTCTCGTGTGATGGCAGCCCAATCAATAAAAGAAAACGCACACACAATGAATGACCAAACACATCAATGCAGGTTTAACAATTTAAGTCCATTGAAAGGAGGCACAATTGTGCTTTTTTTACATCATGTATAAATTATGTTTAAAAGCCATCGATTCAGCATGTATTAAATGTTACTAAGAAAATGCACTATTCTAATTGGTTTAAATATATATCTTCTATTCTAATTGGTTTAAATATACATATAGGGTTGTGCCAATGCTGTCACACTTCATTTGTGTGTCACTTTCAACAACCTTTTGACACGCACAGCTTCTTGTCGGGGTCTTTTCCGAACACTACAAAAATATATTTATATACTGAAGTGGAATGTGAGAGAACCGAGGCTCGCTGGACATAACTGGAGTTTGTCATTGAAGGGTTGTTTTATGTCATTTTATTTGTGGGTGAAATATTTGATAAGGATGTAAATGATTGCGTGAAGACAGCAGCCCCCCCCGACAACAAACTAGTCGAGCTGCCAGTTGTTAGTCGGGCGACAAACACACCTCCTTTGACTGTCAGCTTGAAATTGAAAACAAAACCAAGAGCCCCCCCCACATCCCTCCCTTCCTCCCCCCGACTCCACGTGCACGGTAACAAGCGAGCAGCAGGTGAGCCAGCTGTGACTGACAGCCGAGGGATCGCAGAGGGCGGAAGAGGAGGAGCCGGATGGAGCGGTGAGGAGGAGGGGAGACGGATGGAGATCTGACAGGAATCACGACGTCTCGTGGTGGGGGGGAGGGATGGGGGGGCGGTCTAACGTCTGTGCCGCTTTTCTAAAATGAAACTCTCCCGGACCTCCGGAGCGGAACCGCGTCGTCTCCTCAAAGCCTCCAGCTGTCATTGCTACGCGCAGCATCGGACTAATGGGGCTTACATCTAAAAAGGGAAGATTATTGAATTATAGCACAAGAGAAAGTCACCACGGAAATGAGTCCAACACTTCATTATTTTAAACCCACAGATCTTTAATTTGCAATTTTATAACATGACATTAGAGAAAAGCAGCAAATCCTCACATTAAGGATCCAGTGTATCTTTTGCCATTTCTGTTTGATAATTATTGACCAATTATCCAAACTGTTGTTAACAACGACTGCAATGTAGTTGTAAACCGTTATCAAGATATTTCAAGTTTCAATTACAACCTGGCATCGATAAGCGGATAATGAATGAACAAACAATATTCCTTTGTTCCCCAGAGAGCACCGACAAGCTGCTTTTTAAAATGTAAAATGTCCCACAGAGTATGGATTTTTATAGCTATCAGACTATTTAATTATCTAATCGAATGAAACGTCAAATATCCTAGTCGGTTAGGCTGTAATTGTTACATCTTTAAATCAACATAAAATGTGGGGATTTCTGTATGCTATTTATTCATTACACAGCCCTGTAAAGCTGTTGGTGGATATAAACGATTAATAAGCGACTAATATCACACTTTTGTTTGTTCACGTGTGTATATCAGACATTCAACTGCTTATACATCAGCTATATTTCAGTTAGTAATTAACCGTAGTGTTTTAGAAATCAATTATCAAATGTCTGAACGTTCTGAATACTCAAATTAAAAATGTCACACCCAAACACTGCGTCTGCTTCAACATGTGCTGCTACACTTTCTGCTGCGGAACTCGCAACACGCCCGCACAACGGGGGTCGGGCCGTCGGCAGGCTGACCGGGCGCAGAATGGGATCAACGGGGTGCGGGGACGGGTGGGACGGAGGGGACAGGGGAGACGGGACGGGAGACTTCTAATGCTTCATGCATCCGAAACCAAAAACTCACCAACAAACACGGACGAGCAGGAGGAGTCACGTGTTTCAATCAATTGTGTGTTCAGACCCCTCATTGCTGCGCGCACAAAACCAATAAGCATGAAGGACGGGGGTCAAGGGTGAGGGGGGGGGGGGTGCATGGCGTGTACGCGGTGGTGGGACAGCACCCTCCGTATGGCACACACGAGCAGCAAAAACAAGCTTAAGATCGCACAGGTGGAGCCGCCCGGGCCCCCGACAACACACACACACACACACAAACACATCAGAGGGGTCGGTTCAAGCCACAAACGTGGGGAGCAAAAAAAAAAAACGAAGAAGGGTACATTTGTTAAAACTAAAAACATAAAGAGAGGAATAAAGGAACAGAAGTCTCTGGACAACCTCGGTCATCGAGGAGGAATAAGGTGGACTCACGAATACTAGTAGCTCTTCCTCCTCTCGGGGAGGATTCTGAGTCCACTGTGGAGTGTGAGGGACACGGGAGGGACGGGGGGGGGGACAAACAACAAAAAGTAAACATCATCAGCAGTTCTGACGAGACCTTCATTTGAGCCTCCGTGGTTAAGCGTGGGTGTGAGGGTGATGGCAAGGGAAGGCGGGTGGAGAGGGGTCTAGCGATGGAGGGGGGGCCCGTCAGGCATCTCCCCCCCCAAACCCCTCACAGGCGTTTCTGGACGATGAGCGAGCCCACCACGACGCCGGTCACAAGCGTCATCCCCGCCAGCAGCCACTTCTTGAAGCTCTCCTGAGACCTCCGGCTCTCTGCTGCCGCGTCCTGCCCAAAGACCTCTGCAAAGCGCTCCTGGTGGACCAAAAGAAAATGGGGGGGAGGGGGGGGGGGGGCGCAGTGTTAACATCCGAGTATCATAATGTGAAGACACACTCATAGAACAAACGCATCTCTCCTCCAAACTCCAAAAGGTAGATTCCCCGCCGTGAAGGAGGCACGCGCTCACAGGGGGGCGGGGCCTCTACAAGTGAGGCGAGGGGAAAGGGTTATCAACCCTCGCCACCGGTGACAAGGACACGCCGTCATTTACACGCTCCTGCCCCCCCCCCCCCGAGTTGCTGCGTACATTCCCTCCCACCGGGGCCCACTTAGCTGCCCACTGAAACCATTTCCTGGAAATGAGCTGCACGTGCAGTTCGCCTGCCGGCCACGGGGGGGAGCCAGAGAGTCACTGCTCCTCAACCATCAGTGAACATCGCAGCGCCCCTTCTGAAGCACAAAAACAGTAACTGGGATGAGTCACAGTTGGGACACATGGTTGAGGGGGCGGAGGGGGGTTACTGGAAGAAAGACAGACGGAAACTGTGAAATGACGGCCAAATCAGTGAATCAGAGAAGAATGCAGAAGGGGTGGAGGAGTCCGATTTGACCCCCCCCCCTCTCGCGGACAGGAAAGAAAACATGAGTTCCAGACTGGAGCGAGGGTCAGGTACCGGGCACAGCCTCCACCCCAATCCAGCGGAATATGATAATAATATGTACATACGTAATATGAGGAAACAGAGGCAGCAGCCACGGCGAAAGAAAAGAACAAATTCCACTCTGTGGTTACAGATACTCAAATGTGAGGAGCTGCTTCCTTAAACGGACTGATCTTCTGAACAAAACCAGGACTTATAGAAATCACACGATCAACTTTACTCCACTTTACTGGCCCGTCTTTTTGGCTCTCTGGGAACGAAAACAGTGGGTTCCCTCCGATCAGGGTGAGAGTTCACAGCCTGAGAGGAGAGGGAGGGGGGGGGGGTCTATCGCACACAGAGAGGCATGCGGAGGAGGAAGGAGGAAGTCATTCCACAGTCACTTGGATCTCCGTTTGATAACACACACAGGAGTCAAGTTTCTTCTTGATGTGATGACATCATCAGCACCCACACTGGACCATAACAGAACAATAAAACCTCCTGGAAACTGACCAACAATGGGACATTACCATGGAACACACATGCTGCGTAGTCATGTCGAGCGGGTTTTCCATTTGTGTTGAGGGCAGGGGGGGGGGGGGGGGTTGCAGTAGCGGGGGCTTCAGTGGAAAGGAATCTTTGGCTAGCGCGGTATTCTTTCTAAGAATGTGCATGGTGCAAATGTGCTGCTTGGCGATAAGGGGGCGGGGCAGTGGTGAACACTTACACGACTCGCTGCGGCCGGAACCAGGAAGTGGTTTTCAGCTCAAAGTGTGAACCTGTTATTTTCTGCAATAACCCCACATGCCCTCGGCTTTTTGTTGATGCCAACTTCTGGGATCAGGCTCCGAAGAAACGTCATCTGTGCGCCGTTCTTATTTGGTCCCTGGTCTTTGGATCTAAAAGGGGCACTTTGTGGTCCCTAAGCAGCTCTCTACATGTGTTCATCCCCCGGTCAATGAGTAGAATCTGAGGAATGCGTCAATATGTAACCGGGTTCATCTGCAGGCGCTCGTGTGGATGTTTTTCAGTGAAGGCCGCTCAGGCAACTCAAGCGAGGACTTCACCTTCGGCGCGGCTCGTTCCTCTGAGCCGGCGTCACGGGAAGGCCTTGTAATAACCGAGCAATCTGTCCCTGCTCGAGTCTCTGACAAACATTTGTCTTCAGCCTCTTCCTTCGTACAGCATCAAAGAAATGATAAACGGGCCTTCCTGATAGCCCGAAAACCCCAATGAACTGTAGAACACTCTAATGACGCATACGGCAACCCTGGGTGTGTCTCAATTCATTGGGCTGCATCCTTTAAGACTTAAGTCACTTCGGCTGCGTCCCTGCGTCGGCTCCTCGGAGGACACATCTGATCCATCCTTAGCGGGCTATCGTATCCCATCATGCAGTGCGAGCCAATGAGAATTCAGACGACAGCGGGCAGAATTGCCAAATAAGCAACTTTGTTGCTAGATTCAGGAACGTTTCAGACTATCCTGGCAACAGCACCTAGCAACCCATTAAAAAAAATAGATTTGGCAGTTTTAGCAACTTTTGTAAAGTGAATCAAATGCTAAAATGCACACATTTGCCCTCTAAATGACACTAAAACAACGTGTGCCTGGCTGCAGAAGTGCGTTGTGAGTGACTTCAACAGCAGGTGCTCAGCTCGTGCACAGGCAGCAGTCTGGAAAGAGATGCTTAGTGCACACACACACACACACACACACACACACCAGTATTTTAGTGAAGTTGCTTGTTCAATAAAATGGCATATATACTTAATGTTAGTATTCTCACTCGACACCGGTATAAAATCATCAAAACAGGATATTTAGTGTTTGCAAACAGGAGACAAAGCTGACACACGTCATGCGCCAAGCCTACTCAAAAGGTTTTCTTTACCAGCACCAACAGACACACCGGGATAAACAGGGAGGTCCTGCGCACGCACAATGATCTCATTGCACAAGGACCGTTATGTTCTTCATCCTGAGACACACATCTGACCATCATGAGACGCCGAGTAGTCATCTTATTCCAGCTGACATGTCATAACAACAACAAAAAAGTTTTCCCCTACCATTATAACAGCCCCCCCCTCCCCAAAAAAGTGTACCATTTTCCCAACTACTACTACACTACCCCCCCCACCAGAAGTTGTAAACCTTGGGGAAACATTGCGACTTATTGTACAAACGATACACCCGTAGTCTTGTGCTGTTTTTTGATCATGACATAACTGCATGTTAACCAACTACCATCATAATTATTCAGTGCAGGTTTACTAGTTAATGAGAAAAAAGACGTAATTGTTCGATAACAGTTCTGCCCGTAGTAGATGTAGACAAGTTAGGAACCTGAAACATCATCACCTGCCAAGTCGGTAGCATTGCAGACGTTGAGAATAAACAGACAAAGAATCTGAACCTGCTTTGCTCCTTTTGTTTCGTTTATGGCGCCAGGAGGCTGCAGGAGAACGATGTGTGTGCTCACATTGTGCCACTGTAATATCTTACGGTTACAGTATCCTACAACATGAATGAGTTAATAAATGTGTCTGCTGTTGTGTTTTTCTTTGACTGTCTTAATTGATTTCCTCTGCCTTAAGACTGCAATAGTACCTTCAGCTGAAAGTACCCAACTAATTAACTTTGAATTGACAATAACCTGAACAAGTTCTTCTCTCCGCCTGAAAGATATCATGTTACAGAGGGGAAGAGTATCTTCCTAAATAAAATGTAATAACATCAACTTCTCTGTTAGTTTTCCGGGTTTTTCTGTCAGGTTGCTAGGCAACGGGAGCATTGGAGGTAAAGCTGATGACGCAAGCAGGAAGTCGTTGGGAGGACCAAGCCCAGGTCTCCGCCAAGGCCGGGCCCCGAAAGGACATCATGTTCGATGAACACAAAGAGGGAATCTTATTTTGAGTCCATCTACGACACACCTTCCTGCTGCAATAAATACTCACAGAGCACAATTGAAGAGTGTTTGTGGCTCCTCAAAGTCTTTAGTAGGAACAGCCTTTATATATAAATATAACACAGACAGCAACAAGGACACGGGAGTCTAAGTGGGCAGCGACAGACCACAGAGTGGGTGCTGGGAGGCCGGGTTGAAATATGCACGGCAGCATATTTCCTCTGAAGCACCATGATGATGACTCAACCTTTTATGAAAGTTAAAAGGTGGAATCCACCACCAGGGATGGATAAAAAAAAAAAAAAACTGCCCTACGGTAAATAATGACCTAATGTGATTAAACGGTACATCATGGAACATGAGCTAATGTTCCTCAGTCTCACCGCTGCCCATCCCTTAGCGGGAGGTCTGACATGCTGGAGGAACGTGTCTGGAGGACCGACCAGAGCGCCGCGTGCAGGTCACACACACACACACACCTGTAAAGCAAACATGTCAACACATGTCCAGGAAACATAGAATCAAACCACGTGCACGTAGAGAGATGCAAAGGAAAGCTCCCGCTGTAGAAAGTGCACTTGTTTGGTCCTAATGGGTGTGAAAGGTTAAAGCAAACAGACACAGATTGTGTGCTGTTCAGTGCTCTTTGGACTGATGTCATATATTCTAATAATTTAATAACAGTTGATGTAGCAGCTTTAATTCGCAATAATTGATTGTATTGTTAAGGCTGTTGGGGGACTACGTTCGGCTCATTTGGTGCCGTATTCAGGGCCCCCTGATTTACCCTTCACCAGCTCACAGTGCACATGCCGAGGAGGCGCCGTGCCTTTGATACGCTCAATCTCCCCCACGTCCCACCCGGCAGGTAAACCCTGTCTCAATCTTCTCGCTTTCACACGGTCACACCTTTATTTCTGTATCCGCGCTCCGCTCCCGGAGGACATCAGGTGCTAGGTAGCGGCCCGCAGAGCGCTTCAGGTCTTTTCTTTTTGCCTTCAGGTCTTTTAACTTGCTCTTTCTTCGTTAGCCACAGAGGAAAAAAAAAAAGAACGAAAATAAGGATGAGGGAAGGTTTAACGGATGGATATAAAAGAGAGAGAAAGGGAAAGAGATAGTGAGGAAAGGGGGGCACAGGGAAGAGATCCTGCAGTCGGTTGCCACGGCTACTGAAAAGCTGCTGATTAGTGTGCGCGATGGTGGCGTGTCTGTGCGTGTGTAGGTGTCCGTGGCTGATATATGACCCGGTGCTCCGTGTGGAGAAGGCAGCATTTTAACGATCATTAGCTGCAGCTTCCTATTCATCAGCTCCTGTCGGTTGCTCCGATGTTGCACCATAACAAGCAGCGGATCTCCTGACCACCACAAAAATAAGGTTGGAGATGAATTGATACTCGTACATTGCACGCTTTTCAGCAACCGCATGTGTGTTCAAAGCGTCAGGCTGAGCTCTGAAAGAGTTGCAACATGTTTGATCAGATACCGATAAATCTATTCATCAACCCGACCTCAAACAACTAGTCAGTTGACATAATAAGTCATAATGGTGTTTGTGACAAAAGTGCGCGTAGGCCGCAAAAGGAAGCTGAAGCACCCATTCACATGCAGAGAAGATTCCGGAAACGTCTCTAACAGAAAGTGGACAAAAAGGTGCTTTCCCTTGGACTCACGCATGTGTGTGTGTGTGTGCGTGTGCACTCATTTTGAGAGGCTAAGACTCAATCTAGATCAACCAGTCCCTCCCAGAACGTTCCCTTTACAAACTATCTGAGTGGGTGTTCTCTGTAGTTGTGTGAATGTGTGGAATGTGATCCGAACAGTCACTGAGTAAACAGCCAGCGAATGTGAGACACGGTGCCTTTTTGTCCCTTTTAAACTTAATTTTAAACCCCAGGTTACACGCTACACATCTGGCACATAGGGAGAAAGATTCAGAGCAGGATCACAGTTTGAGAGTAGAAGCCAGTGACCCACGGCATGGAGGTCACGTGGAGAAAGGAACCGGGTTAGAAGGGAAAATAAAGAATTAGGCAATATGTTAGTTAGGAGATCTAATAAAAGGAGCTCTCTGGAACACCGTCAGCTGTCGTTGAGCAACAGAGTTGCAACACTCGTGAATGTGTACACACAAACACGCACGGCCGCTCTGTGTTTACCGAGTAAAGTCACCTTGTGACCGATGGCGCGCGCGGCTTGCGGCCAATTGGCGGGGGTCACAAGGTGTCACAAGGTGCAATCTGTTTGCTCAAATAAGATGACTTCATAATAAACGAGAATGTGCGCAAAGTTCCCCCGTAGGGCGAGTGAAGGAGCCGAGCCCCGCCGTGACCTCCACCCCACAGCCACAAGAACGGCGCGCGAGGGGGATCACGGCGCCTCTGCGAGATGAAGGGAAGCCGCCCGAGGACACGCCCGCACAAGTTAATCCCAGGTTCTTCAACCTGCCAATTTGAAGGTATGTTACATCAGCAGACCGTGAGCTGGAAGGTGGGTAAGCTGACCTAGATAAACACACGTGGCTCAGAATGTAAAAAAAGGTCCTTTCCGTGAGTCATACTAAGAAGCCAGCGAGCTGGAGGACATTGGACCCGGCGGAGCTCGACACGTATGTCGGTACAGCGATGCACGATAACACAAGCAGATCAAATACACCGCCCCCCCCCATCGGCAGATTGCTCCGTCCGCTCAGCGGTGGTCAGAGTATTACCGACCTTATTGGCTAAGAGTCTTTTCTCGTGCCGTTTATTTGTTGGAACCTGCGAATAATAAATAAGGAATAGTACGTACTGTTCGTACCGGTGTTACGCCATAACAACTGATGTTTTTATGACGAATTTCTGGCGAATTCATTTTTCCACGTCATCACGCAGCGCCCAGAGCTACTTATCTATAGTGTGTCTAAAGTAATGGTTATAACAATGAATAACCCACTACTAACAGGGTAAAACACCAAGACAGCAGCTCGTGACACATAGACAATTTGTAACACTAATAATTACCCCGCCAAACTCAACAATGTGAGTGGCTGTTCCTCCATCCTTATCAATGTCATCATCTACACGAGCTCCATCACTTCCTGCCCCTCCTGCAGGCCAGTTGACCCGTCGTCACCCAGTTACACAATCGCAGAGGCGTTTTTCAGCAACAAGGCAGGTTTAGGCAGCTGCCAAAGATCACGGGTCAGCGGGAAAGGTGGGGTTTGAGGTAGGCGGAGGGAAACCCCACCCGGAAACTTTGATGAGCAAGTAGGGCAACTCGTGGTTTAGCATTTCTACTTCAGCAAGTGACAAAAGCAGACGCAGGGTAAAGCTTGGGGCAAAATGCGAAGAGAAAAGGGAGCGAAAGGCCAATAAACAAAAGAGGCAACAGCCCGAGAGAACGGTTGGGACATTATACTGTACATACACATCGGGCTGCTTGGAACGCTTCACATGGCACAAGTTCTTCTCCCTCTGTGGGTGTTTCCCAACGCACGCTTTAGTCTGTATAAACAGGGCTCTTTATGCACTGGCCGTGGTTCCCTTCCGCTTATTTTTTAAACGCACTGCTGGGAACAAGAAAGCATTTCAAACAAAAAGAAGAGAGGCAGCGCAGAACAATCATAAAAAAGGAACTTCGTAACAAGAGAAAGTGTTGTGTTTATTAACCGTTTCCTTTAATTAAACCGACCTTTCCTCATTCTTCTTCTGCACCGGGCTGTCGGGAAACGGAAGTCTGGCCAAAAAGCGCAACGGCTTTTTTTTTCATTCACACCCTCGACAACTTCCCATTCTTTGCCAGACCGCCGCCACCTCAAGCCTTGAATCGATGCTGGTGGAGACCGATTACACGATGAATCGAGGGGAAAAAAAGAGGAAATTGAATCATTAACCCCTCCCCTCGGCGGGCGACACTTGCTGGTGTTTGTGCTGGCGTCGATGCGGCCCGATGGCTCCTTTACGGCGCCGCTGTCCGCGCGTCGAGCCGCCGGTGACAACATGAATTAAAGAGCAGATTAATAAATCAGGACATGGAGGCTCAGACTACAATCTGTTCCTGCCCCACTCTGGGGGCCGTCTCTCCTCTTCACAAAACCCCATTCTGTCAGCAAACACACGCACAGCACTGAGGCCCAGCGGGAAGGCCGAGGACTCAGGGTGTGTGTGTGTGTGTGTGTGTGCGTGCGTGTCGGGCTGAGCGAGAGCACATGTTAAGGAGAGTGTAAACTCGGAGACGGGGAACGAGGGCGCTCTCCACCTCTTCCACGGCGTAACCGTGCACCCTGTAGGCCCTCCCCCTCGCCGTGACCCGCCGTCTGTCGTGACAGACACAGTCATGAGGAGGAGGAGGAGGAAACGCAGAGGGAGCGAGACGGAGTGAGAAAGAGAAATGAGACGGAAGTAGAGCAAGAGCTGGAGGGTGACGAAAATGACTAGAAACTGAGAAAAGGGGGAACCCAAGAGAGAAGCATGTGCACGGGGGAGCTGGTGGCAGACAGCGGTGAGGCTCACTCACACGTTTCCTTGAAACTTCACTTCTCTTCATCAAGTCTGACAACATGAAAGAAGCCGAATCTCTTCAGCGCAGATGAGCATCTATTGGGCCCTTTTTTGTTCCCGGTTTCTATTATCTCTGCTCTCTTATTGCAAAGACACTGAGAATATCTCTTGACTTTATTGCTTTACCCCCCCTGGCCATTAAAAACTCCCCCGATATAACGATTAAGGCAACGGCGCCTTTTATCATCACGTAGTCCTACGAGGCCGGGCGCTGCATTACCATGAAACGCTCATCAACCCTCGCTATCCATTCCTCAGCTCCCGACACTGTAATACATGCCGCCAGACTCGCTAATCCCATGATATGCTTCATAATCTGATCACAGATACGAGCACAGAGGAACAAACCGGAGATGGGAGAGCAGGAAGAGGCGGGATGAAATGCAATCAGAGAGGAGGGGGATGCAGCCGGATGCTCGGGCTTCGAAGCGCCAAAAAAAAAAAAAAAAAAAAAAGCGTCGCAGGAGGGATGTGGGCTGGAGCAGAAAGATTAAAAAAAAGAAAGAGGGAGCAAGCAGACAGGAGAGGAAGATGGAAGGGGGGGGGGGATGTACTCGTGACCTGATTTCAACAGCCTGGGAGAAGTGGAGCAGCACGTATAAACCCAACGTGGCGTCAGCGGCTCGGCCCGCACATGTGGGGGTCCACTCTCACCCGGATCTTCGTCTCGCCGAGTCACTGGCCATATCTTCCTCGCCACCCAAACGGGGCACCGCTGCGGTAGTCACGAGCAGCTCCACGCGCGGCAGTGCGCTGTCACTCGCTCATCGGTTACACAGCCGGTGATCCCATGTACATCCACAGCGTCGCCTCGCTGCTGGGACCCCAGCGAGTGTTTCTAAATGAGGGACGGGAGACACAGGGGGGGGGGACCATCTATCGCTGCTTTAAAAGGAGGCAAATTGGACTCGTTAGAGACGTTGTTGACGTCTCACTGCTGAGTGTGTTGCTCGGGGATTACAGGTCTCGTCTATTGCAAATTAGAAATGCACAGTTGCGTTTGTGACCTGGACCTTACGTTTGGATTGATCCTGGAGGATGAATGGTGCAGCCCATTTTGTAACCGCCTCCTGTATCCCCACTGCAATGGTTGGTTTGGCCAAGTTCCTCTTACTAAATAACAGTCGCAAGTCCCTACACCTTCTTTCTCACACACAAAGAAAACATTCAACACGTCCCTGATGTTCTTGTGGTTGGAGGCGACTAAGTCACGCAATCTGTTCGCTGCCGTTGTCAGGCTGGGACTCTGACACACAACGGTGAGTCCAAACACGCGCGTACGCACAACAAATCATGATATACTAATCCCGCAGCTCTGGCGCGCACACACACACACACGCGCAGACACAAAAACAACGAGACACGTGTATGGCTGAGCCGCAGCACTCACACGGATCCGCGTGGAACCGCCCACCACACGGCGGTGTTTATTGACCTCGCTAGAACAAAAGTGGCCACCATTGATCCAATGCAATAAAGGTTTTCTGGGCCATTGTCTACATGTGCGTGTATGGATTCTATGCGGGTCTCGGGGGAGCAGGGGGGGGGGGGGAGGTGAGGACTTTCTCTACAAAGCGACAACGCACCTGGGGACACAACTAAACAGCTACCACGGCAAATTCCTGTGTGCGTGTGTGTTGCCACAGGTCCTTTGTTTGAGGTAGTCACATGACCAGTGTGAGCGGTCCCCTCCCCTCTGCTGCGCGCCTCCATACAATAGAATGTATGAGACAATAACAACAACAACCAGTCGATCACAATCAAGTGATCGGGCGCTCAGAAACTTTGTCCTTGAAAGGCAGAAAGAAGCAGAAAAAAACTCCACGCACACATCCACCCTAATCAGCCACATGAGAGCAGTGATAGTACAGGGGAGGGGGGGGGGGGACGCAGGATGAGTCCAAGGAAAGATGAAGGGACGGCAGCTGAACAGGTGGGGGTGGAGGCCTGGGGGGGAAGGGGGGGGGGGGGGGGATCGATAGCCCCGAAGATGTATCTGATGAACAAAACAACAACACTGGAACGAGGGACGTTGTTAATAATAATATACCAACATGTTTGGCTACTGTCGTCTCTGAAGGCGGATGGAGGAGAAAATTAGGGGGTATAGATAGAAAAAAATAAAGGACAAAAGATTGATTGGTGGCATGGGGAGGGGTGCACACATGGAGAAGAAAGGTGTGGGGGGGACGTGTGAGGAGGAGAGGCAGAGGGAGGCGCGATAGGTCCCACGGGTGAGATTTCCTGCTCCTCTCCGGTCGGGTAGCCTCACAGACGACTCCGTGGATCTACGTGCCTCTCCTATGTGCATGTTAATTACCAGGGGGTGGGGGCGGCAAGAAGTGTCTGTCAAGGAGAAAGGCACAAAGGAAGCTCAGGTGTTTCCCTCACAGCAGCTACACATGACAGATACACATGACATCTATCTTTGTGGTCTCAGCCCCAAAAACAATCATTATAGATGTGCGGTTTGGTTTATTTATTTATTGTTGGTCATGTTCTGTAAATGGATACTACCGGTTTCCAGTCAGCGTCAGTTAAAATGATGAGTAGATTGTGAATTTGTCGGGTCCTGCCTCCAGCCGCGGATACGTCGGCGTCTGGTGCTCCGGGGTTACCAGCAGCACGGCGGCGTTAAATTAAATATTAACTAGTGTGTTTCTCTCTCTTTTTGGACAACAACAGAGCTTTTAGGGCACGAGTCCTTCTGACTGGTTTGTTTGTCGTCAATGAAACAATAAAGTAGCTGCCCGACATCATCTAATAAATGCTAGAGCTGAACCCGGCACAGACACACGTACTGTATGCCGCCATAAGTGGCAATAGGAAGAGGGCATTTAACTTAACTTTTGCTTGACCTTACCAAGACCGTCGACAGCCCAAGCCGGATAATGGGCTTTTCTTTACGCCCTTGTTTCTCCCCTGAAACTTCCCCCACCTCCGGCCAACAGGCAGTCAAGATCCTCCAAATGAGTTTAGCCTTTATTAGTGTGTCATAAAAAGGAGAGATGTTTTTTTTTTAAAACATTGTTTCCCCTAGTAGCAGGTGGAGATATTATTCATCTCTAATTGGTAATAACCTCGTACCCCCACCCTGAGGCGGATCACTCTCCGCCGAGTAATCACTGCCACCGCTCGCTCCGCTGGAAACGGCATTATTAGGTCGGTGGCAGTGTCCCTGCCGCCTGCCAAGGTCTATTACTTGTAATATACGCCCTCGCTCCTGCCCCAACTATTGTTAAATAACTCAGAGAGACTGCGGAATGAGCTGCGGGAAGAGGGGGGGAGGGGGTGGGGGGGGACTTCTCCAGGCAAAGATCCAGACTAGACTGGAAGTCTATGACAGAGATGCCAGTATGACTGAAGGCTTCCATTTATGATGTGTATCGGATGAAGAATCAATGGAAGTTCAGTTTTGGCATCGCTATCACATTGAGGGGGGGGGGCTGGTATCGGCCTGTTGTGATGGTACACGGCCTTAGAGGTTCAGAGTTCAGAATTGGGTTCATTAAATAAGGAATTAATGCATTCAGTTTCTGTTAAAATATCAGAAGATTGAAAAGTGGTCATTGTACTTTCACAGAACCAATAGTGACTTGTTAATTATTCTTTTGACTCAGTAAATATATTTCCCACAGCGGAAAAAACAAAATTTTAAAAAAAATGGAATCTTTTAATGGAACCAAATACACAAAAACAAAATCTCACAACAGAGAATGTTGCACTTCATTGTGTTTGTCGATCTGCTCATCAAGTCATTGTCTGAGCTCTAGTGTCAGATTACGGAGCTCAAATGCAGTTCTTTGCCAACAACTGTGAGCGCTTCACCTCAGGATAAACAAATGTTTTTCATCGGCCATTTATGCACCACTTTCTATTGTCGGAGTATCACTTACAAACAAACAGATCTGTCATTTCCCCCCCCTGTATTTTCTTAGTCACAATCCTTCGTAGCAGGAAGCATTACGGTGTTCGGGAAGCAACAATAACAGAGGGAGAAAGTGACCTTGCTGCTACTCAAAGCAGACTGATATTTCATCAGTTCGCGCTCACAGCTATACACAGGTTCCCACATCTGCCGTGCTTCACTCCCGCGAGGTAGCGTGTGGGGAGGGAGGGGGAGAAGCAGGGAGTAAAAGGGCGGATTGAAAGGAAAACAAAAAGTCTCGGGTGGGCTTTGCTGAAGAGCGTAGGTTGACTTTGAACAGAGAGCAGGGACGTCCCTGGGCTCTCCCTCTCCTCACAGCAAGAAACACCAGAAGCAATACAAGTGAATTATACAAGGCTTCGTAGGGAAGTGGCATCATGTGCACAGGAGGATGTCAGGCGATCGCAGAGGAAGTGAAATCGTAGCGGGGAATACTCGGCACGCTGATCCATTCAGTATTTTAGACTGAGTCGTCCACTTCGCCAAGCCGAGGTTACACTGACATGGAGACACTAACTGGGGCGGTTATTCAGACTCGCTTGTGAGCAAACCCGTCCATGTGTGCGTTTAAGATGATTTTAACTACATGAGATCACAGATTGACGCACTTTGTTGACAACAGCGGCGGTGTTGTCAACAAAGTGGGATGAGAATCAAAAATAAATCCCCAGAGTGCTTATTATTCACCCTCTGGGGAACGTGAACGTCAGATCCAGCTTTAAGAAGCGACCCATTGATGTGCTGAACCAAATGGGTGGGGATTGACAGAAATAAAGGATAGCATGTTAACAACATGGGTACTAGAAGTGTCTTTATGAGACCAGACCTCCAAAAAAGGAAAACCACATATTGTTGGATGGCTTCGGCCTCTGCCATCCTGTTATCGGTTTCTAAAGCCACATCCCCTGTCCTCTGTGTCCTCTCCAGTCCAGCGCTGAAATGCACAACCAGATTCTATAGGATCCAACTTTGATCGGCCGCTGTGCAGCGCTGCAGCAATTCGAAGCAGCCCCTCCCCTAACGCTCCTTTGCCTCGTGCCATCAAACGGCCGGCACAAAGGAAAAGAGGCGACCTTAACCGTACAGGGGGGGGTGTTAGCGAGGCACAACCAGGACGGCCCACTGTCCCCAGAAAAGCTTTCATCTGTATGCAGCTGCCTTGGAGAAGAACACAAGAGAGGAGAGCAGCACAAATGTACAGATAGTGGAGGCAACAAAGCACGCAGCCAATCAAGTGACCCGAGAGAAACAAAGGGCTATCTGTAAAAGCCCCTTACTTCATCCCACCCTGTGATGAGAGAACTTCGATCCCCAGGCAGGCCGGCTGCAAAACAGCCACAAAAGCCCTGACGCGGCCCTTAAGCTCGCACTTCGATCCGGCTCGTCGGGCTCCGCGCCGCTGATCAATTAGCGAGCAGCCGAACCAGCTGCTGACCACACCAACAGTCGCTTTTTAAGCACAGATGGGGATTTTCTTTATAATCACGAGGGTAAGGCCCGTTATCCCTTGGGCCTGTTATATCTAATCTGAAGTCTTTTTTCCCTTCGCTGGTCAAAGCCCCCCCCCCCCCCCCCCCCCCTCCTCCACTGTGCCCTGTCACAATCTCACAGAAGCCAAAAACAGCCAAATGTCGTCACGCCGGCTTATCAGGCCCATTTGTGCAAGATGAGTCTGAGCATGGAGGATGGAGTAAACATATGGATGGATGTTCTTTTCTCCGTGACGCGGGGGGGGGGGGGGACGTGAGCGGGGCAAGTAAAGACACGTTGGGACAAGCGCATCTGGCAACTCTCCAGTTAAAAAAAAATGACGACATAACGATCAAACACGGCATCGACTTGATCCACTTTGTTTTTGGGTTTTTTTTGGAATAGGGCCGAGTAAATATGTGCGACTCACCCAGCCTCCCTGGTTCTGGATCCAGGGCTGAATGTGGTTGTCCAGGTAGAGCGTCATCCACTCGACGATCCTGCCCACCAGCGGACTCATCTCCTTGTCCACGCACTCCACGCACAGCGCCCCGCCGAAGGCAAACAGCCCCACGATGCGGCCCCAGTTGACGCCGTCCCGGAACACCTCGTCCATCACGTCCTCGAAGCTCTGGTAGGCCGTGGCCGGCGTGATGTGCAGCTGGTTGTGCAGATCGCTGAAGGCCCGAGCGTATCGCAGCTCGAACTCGTTGGCCGAGTCCCGCAGGGCCTCCTTCACCGCATCCAGGCTCGCCGTCGACGGCGACCGTTGCTGGAGCAGCGGGGACGCCGGCGGGGTCCCGGGACTCGTGCCGTTGAAAGTCCCGTTGGAGTGCGTCGCTCCCCGCTGCCCACCAGCCGCCCCTGCCTCTACCCCCCCGCCAGTCCTGTTGGGAGGCTCGGACAGCCCTATGTGGTTGAGGGGTAAGTTCCTCTGGGAGAGTTTATAGTTTATGTAGAAAACCACCAGTTCTCTGTTTTGAGACATGTTTTGCGCTCCAACGATGCTTTCCCCGTCTCTCCGCTCCGTCTCTGCTGCTCTCTCGCGCTGTGCCGGGATTCTTTTTTCCCCCCTGTTCAGACCACCATGGTCAGCTGATATCGAGAGGACACTTGGGGTTTGAAAACCAAATCCTACTCAAGGCTGACGAATCAGCTCAAGCCCTGTGAAGAGACAACAATGAAAGGTTAAAGTCTGGATACCTCATAAGCACACTGTCCAGTGTGTGGAAATGCTGGAGACTTTCAAATTGACTTTGGACAGGTAGGTCAAAGTGCACCGCTCTAATTGGGCTTTTTCATGTGGAACAGATGGCACGGATATTAATGAGACAATCAGAGAGAGAGGTGAGGCGAGGTCAGAGGGTGACTTCGGCTTGAGGGGTCCACGCAGACAGTCGCCATCTCCCAGTCAGTGACCTCTGACCTTCGGACGGAGCATTCGGGGCCCCTTGTTTGTCTCAGCGCCAGGCTTTCTGGTCCCGACACGCAGCGCACACGTGCCCTTGAATCTCGATACATAAAACATTTGTTCCTGTTCTAAGCAGCACCTTACATTGTTGCTTAAGTTCTGGGTTTAACACTGGTTTATTTAGTTTAAAATCACAGGCTGCTATCATCTTACAGTGTACATGTAGACTGCTAGTGCGATTCCTCTGAACTAATGACCAAAACAAAAAGTACCCAAAGATAAACTACTTTGCTGACAGACCTTGTGAGCCTGATGCGGTGAACTCTCAATAAACTCAAAGTTGGCTGATTCTAGAAATAAAGAGGAATTGTGTGTGTGTGTGTTTTGGGTTGACGCATGAAGCTACAATGAAGCCTTGTGTTTAGCGTGTACAGAGATTAAACCTGATGGCTCTGGTGGGAAAGGTTCAAACGCAGGTTGAGCAGATGGGAAAAACAGTGTACTTTAAAAAATGGGGAATATATTTACCCCAACATTGATCACCTAAATGCAAAAATTGAAAATGCCATCGGTAACTTGCTTTGTTCTGATAAAATAGACAATACCGTTTTAATTGAATAATAGTTATTCGAGACCGAGATAGACATGTTGGAAATGAAAATACAATTCAAAATAATAATTGACCTACCAACTACTATTTGATGCAGCTTGTGTCCATCAACAAGGACTCACGTCTGCCGTTCTACACTGTGGAATAAATTCTGGTGGCGGATCCAGTGATGGAGCAGAAATGTTACATGTCTCAGTGATCTTAATAAAGGATTTTCTTAAATGTCACAGTGTCTATTATTTACTGTTGTAAAGTAGAGTAGCATCCCCGAAACAAAAGACAATATGACAGGACCAGAGTCTGACAAAGCCTCTCCCTCGTGTCCCACTGCAGGTGCATACCTGCGCTAAAAACACGTGGGGGGGGGGGGGAGATGACCTGCTGGTGATCCCCAAGGGAGGATTGGACATGGCCTTTCCCAGAACAACATAGACATCTACGTTGATGATGGACCCTGATCATAAGGGAAGGGGCGCGCGCAAACAGTGCTGGTGGCATTCCATGACGCATATGGCACAAAGGACGCGCGGGCCAAACGAGCAGAAAGCAGCGGATCCACACAACGAGCCGCGGACACAGACGCGGAGGAGGGTCTCGGCTCCTGGTTCTTCGTTTTAAGAAACAAACAAATAGGAAGTAAGTGCGCAGTCTGTCCCGCCAGATAAAAGGCAGCAGTGTTTACAATGGCCACATGGTCCCGAGCTACCGACACGTGGCTCGGGGGGTCCAACAGCCCAAGAGGGGGTGTAAACAGCTCAGCGACGTGTCGCACCTGCACGCAACGCTCGGGAGGTCAAACGCTCAAACATTAACTCCTGTTAGGGCCGCGTTTGTGTTTATGGCGGTGGAATCTGGACTCTCCACTTACGGAGGATCCGAGCGGGACATGTGAGCAGCGATGCGCCGCCTCTGTAGGGCTGCATGTCCCGTGTGTGTGTGTGTGCGTGTGTGAGCCCATCTGGGTCCAAATGTTAGTTAACCCCCACATTACACATGACATGCACATTCGCCGTTTCGATCGCTGACGTGAAGATTTTATAAAACATAATAAATAAATATGAAGAACATGTTCGTCTTACCAGCAGTACCGAATCAAATGGGGTTATCCTGCTCAGATCGTGCCCCCCCTCCTCCTCCTGGCTCCTTTTCTAAAATTGTTCCGAATCAGTCTGTGCGAAAGCTGTCAAAATCCGAGAATGTAACATAGTCACTTGGTGTGCGTGTTTGCACGTATCCTCGTACCTCTGGAGCGCCCCCCGTTCTCCGCACGCCCATTATTACGTAACACGACGCCTTCAGAGCTCACTGGGTGTTTGGAGTCGTCGTCATCCCCACCGAATGATCGGTTCCGCTGGCTTTTTAGACCCTGGGAATATAATTAGGATAGAACTCCATCTAGTGATATAACCCGACACCACGTGGGCTATAATGTTCCCTGTCGTGAGAGAACCATTACACAGAGGTCAATAACGACCACAACGACTTTCATGAGCACGAGTGGTGCGGGATGTGTGTCACTCTTTGTTCGGGAGGTTTTTATTTATTATTTACGTAAATACTAATGAAATTATATATTCTAGTCGTCTGCTCTCTGTAGTTCACCTACGTTGTCCCTTACTGCTTCATTCAACAAAAAGGATTTACAAGAATAGACTTCGGAAATTGAATATCCTAAACGGGAGAACTGGTTTAGTGAATGCCCCTGAAGGCGGCACCACGGTCCCCTGGAGGCAGCCATTCCCACTGGGGTGAGACGTTCGGCCACAACGCGAAAAAATGCCTCTTACGACACTCACTCTCTGTTCCGGTTCTAAAGAGACATCCTCACACCAGACATAATTACAACACACACACACACACATATAATGAAGCTCACACAGCTACTGAAGAACATGACTGTAGCTGCCACAGGGTGCACACATTCAATGACCGTAAATATGTACTGGCTAAAGCACACACTGCAGATTGCGAGTATAACATAGTTCGATTGGACGGTGGAAATCGAGCAGGAGACACTGATGGATTTGCATTCTTCCAAATTGTGTCGACCTCCTTCCTTTACGTAAGCCGGATTGGGAGAGGGGGGGGTGCACCCACTCCGCAGTCGCGGTCTCACAATTTCGCCAAACACAACGACCACAGTCATTAGAACTACGTTCGCAGCATCTCTTACTTGTAGGGTGGTCTCCATAAAATCATTTCGGGTGGCTCTCGATTCTGACCCCGGCAGGAGAAACCCAATCCGGCATCGTTAGCCCGTCTGGCTAAAGCGCCGACGGAGGTCTGCTAGCCAGCTACCGGCCGCCACGGATCCGCCCACAGTTACGCCGTCACGTCACCGCTCCTCCTTTCACTCCCGGTACCGTCAGGGAAACGGCAGCTTTATCCGGTGTGGATAACGCTACGAATATCTAAAGGAAGGAAATGTGCTCCTCCCTTCCGGGGAGAGGGCTTTTCACAAGTCTCCACACGAGAGCTGGCTGGTCCGGTAGCTAGCAGGCGCCGGCTAGCTAGCGTTAGCACTAACCGATAGTTTGCGTGGCTCCGGACCTCTGCTACGTGTGTTATGTCGATAGTTGAGTAAAACTCACACACTCCATCTTGTTTCGATATGTGGTTACTTCTCTAAGGATTCGTAGACTGGCGTTTTCCATTAAAAAGGGGCTACACGTAGCAGCTGCTGGGCAGTTTTGCGCTTTACTTGCTAAAACAAAGGATGTAAAAGGTCTCCATGGTAACCTTTGTTACCCCACAATGTCGCGCGCTTCAGGCCAACTGCCAGTTTGAAAACGGCGCCACCTTGTGGACTTCCAAGGAAATGCAACCAAGAACCAAACAAAGGCCGTGTATTCAGATACAAATAAAAAGATCCAAGAAATACAAATAATTGATGCCGTGTGAGTAAATGTAGTCACCCTTCTGCTATGAAGCGCCGACAATAAGAGCTGGTGACAGCAATTAGACGCAAGTGGATGTAGTTTAATGACTTCTGAAGATTGGTTGCACTGAATCTTAGAGACTTCGTAACCAAAAGGCGGAGAATACATATGCACGCTAACAGTTTTTCAGTTTTTAATTTTATGTAATAAGTTTATTTGATCAATTTTGGTTGATTGATTACATAAGATGAAAGGTAATCACTTCATTTTAATTCTAGGCTACACAGCAATACAATATACGGAAAAACACCCAAATGGGTTCTAAAGGTCAGTAAAAACTGACACCTTGAAAACAGAACTAAAACGGTTGTTTGTGCCCTTTGATTAAGCTGGATAAGCACAGGTGTAACATTACATCTGATGACGGCAATTGCAAGAACAAGCTATACCGGCTTGTATGCACAGAACTGCACCCACAGAACTGGGGAGAAATTAAAGGCATTTAAAATAGTCAAGAGTGGATCACAATTCAGGTTTATTGATTATATCACCAAATGTTTGGAAGATTACATCACAATAGTATGTATAGAACCGTATAGCGCTATCATTTCTATGTATCTTACATTGAAAACTTTACAGTCTTCTTTTCCATTAACTGTATGTATATATATATATTATTTCCCTATCATTAGGGAAGAAAAGTAGACATCCATAGTTGCGAGGGGAGGAATGCTTCTCAAAAAATATTTAAATGCACTTTAAAAAAATGAGATCCCTTTTTTTTTTAAAAAGGCATGGAATAAACTAGAAAGGATCCAGAGATTGCATCTCTGTAGGTGAGAGTTTTGGTTTTCGCTCCTGAAGCGCTCTGTGGTTGAACGCGATACAACACCGACCATCTGGAGCCAGTTGATACACTGCGTTGTGGTAATACATGAGCAAACGTTGAGCAACAGATGTGGATAAGAGCGAGGGAAATAGACAACCGCTGTGTCACCGACTGACAGGTAAGGGGAGGAGTTTACGACCCAGCTGTGGATCTGAAGCAAGGAGTCGAGTCCTTCGGAGGCTCACCGGGTCAATGGAAGAGGAATGCACGGCAGAGGGAAACAGTCTTTCAACCAACCTTTCATTGTAAACCAGAGATGATCCCGAACAAATCATGAAACAAATTAAACCAAGTGAGTCAATAGAGTGAGCAAAATAAATAAGTAAAGTCTCATTGACAAATTCTAAAGCTGACAGGACGGCTGTGTCACAGAGACGGACAAAGAATCTTTGATAGTGTTGTAAGAGATGCAGATTTGTTTCACCACCAGTTGAGCCCGTTCGGTCTCCTAATAAATTGAATAATACAGACATAAGAGGGAACACAAACAATAAAGTGACAAACGTTTGATACATTAATCATCACATATTTTGATTAGATCACCAAAGTCACATTAAGGGACACTGATGTGTCGTCGTTTTCTAACAGGCACAGATGGCCGAGAGATTTTTTGCAACGCCGCAAATGTAAAGTCCTTTCGAATTCACCAGTATCGTTCATTTGCACTCAGCATGTACTTCTTTTGTAAGTATTTCAAACAGGGGGGAGAAAAGAAAGAAAAGTCAAAATCAAGATACAATATCAATAAATTATTTGTTTGCAGTTCTTTCTTGCCATTACAAGTGTGGATGAGTGTCGGGGGGATGAGCGACGGCGTGCCGGTCACAGTGCTGCTCATCCCCGAGAGAAAGAAGGGAGGATGGACGGCGCCTTCTCGCCAAGCTGAGTGCAGCAGAAAGGCTGAACACTCCTCAACTGATGCCCAAGAGCTACAGACTCTGTCGGCACCCTCTCTAAATCGCTTACTGTCCAAACCAAGGAGGCCAGAGGGAAGTTCTCCACCTGGTATCTACGCCGGCCCGCCATCAACCCCCTGCAGCTCCATCCCGTCGTCCGCCACCCGCTCACTCTACGACGAAGGAGGCCGAACTGCTGTCCCCTCGGGAGCGGCGATACGGAAGACGGAGCCGATGCGCAGGAAGAAGCGCCTGAGGACGGCCCGCAGCTCGGGGATCAGGTCAAACTGCATCATTTCACACAGGTGGGGGTAGTAGCAGGAAGCATGGGGCTTGAACTGGAGAGGAGGCACAAATTAGCGCCGCAATTTCAACCAAGGGGTTATACAGCATGTGCATGGAAGGAGGACATTCCATGAAAAAAAAAGTCAATTTACAGAGAGATGCATTATATATATATATATATATATATATATATATATATATATATATATATATATATATATATATATATATATATATATATATATATATATATATACACACACACACACACACACACATGTGTAAAACAGGTATATTCACAAACATTATGAGAAAGTCTTTTTTTCTAACATTACAGCATGTAAACATGTTCCATTACAAGGCCCAAAGAGAAGTATGAACCTGATGAAATGAGCAGGATATCTCCCCTTTAATAATCTTTTTGGTAATTGGAAGTAGGTCAGATATACTGTACAGGGAGGGGTCGTTCCGGGTTGTGTTGGCCCCGCTGGGAGCCCATCGAGTTCCGTGCATTGAAGTATTGTTCCGGGGATCATTTTTCTTTCACTAACGCATGTTTGTGCTGCTTTTAGGAACAACAGCTTCTTTAACAGCTTGCCCAAAATTCACAGCAGGCCTCGCACAAGAGTCTGGTGCCAACTAGTCCACTTTCAGACAATACAGTTCTCATTTTCTGTTGACGCAGTGGTAGATGTGGTATTTTCTTCCAAAGCTGGTTGCATGGGACTTACATTTCCTACGGTTTCAGGCTGCATGCTAATTCCAAACTTTCAGTTTTACTTTCCGGTAAGAAGGGCTTGAGTCATTGGCTTCTATGAATCATCGGTGACTCACACTGTGCCCATGAGTCATGCACTCTCAGCTCACAAGAGTTTCGAATCACAAAACACAACAAATCGATACGGAAATATTAAAAAGTAAAATACATTTTTGACCCCTGTCCTTGTTAACTAATGGACATTCATCAACTCCCCACAGTATGCTTTATTTGTAAGATTTTATCACAGCATCTATGATCCAGAGCTCCATGAAGTACTGAAGCATTTCTGCTCTGCATTGATCAACTACT
This sequence comes from Gasterosteus aculeatus, assembly GCF_964276395.1. NCBI lineage: Eukaryota > Metazoa > Chordata > Actinopteri > Perciformes > Gasterosteidae > Gasterosteus > Gasterosteus aculeatus. The sequence goes on from NC_135689.1 coordinate 18,327,130, forward strand.
ACATTGATTTGGAAGTTTTTTCGCATAGCTAACTTAGCAGCTAGGGGCTAACAAGCTGTGCTCAGCTCGTGATTGGCCCTCCCTGCCCGGCTGCAGCTCACGCAAAATGAAAAAAAAAAAAAAAAAACGTAAAGATATTGTGGCTCCACTTCAGTACAGTGTGTCGGCCTTTCATATGTATACAGTCTACATGGCGTGTGTGGGGTGTTCCTGCCTTTTCATCGGGGAGCCGTAGCGTCCTGGTGAGCAGAAGCATCAGCAGGCTGTTCCAAGCCTCCCTGTGGCTCTCTGAGGTCAGACTGATGAAGTAGGCCAGAGCTTCACTACACACCCTGAGAGAGACCACACAAAGGATTACAGCAAACACACTAAACAAGGTCTGCAACAGAGCCACTACAGTACAATCATGATTATCATTACTGTTATTATAGAAGAGCAGGCCGAGGCTTCCCGTCTGGTAAAGCACCAAAAGCAGTTTTTTAAGGGTGAACAACACACATGTGTACTTGGGATGTAACACACAAGTCAACTCAGTGGTGCAGCTGTTCAGGGGAAAACACAAGGGGATATGTACCACGCTCTGGCATACCAATAACATCGACTAAATCCACACGCACCTCGAAATGGCTAACCCAACACAGAACGCCATTGCTACACTTCTGCAAGTGACACAGCTAGTGCTTCTTTATCTAAAGGGCATTTTCTGTCTTTTGATTGGGCAAAAAAAAAAATGATGTACATGGCGGTACATCTTTCTTTTTGGCATGGAGTCACACCAAAGGACCCAAACCGATGGCGTCTATTGTACTCACAGGAGCAGGCGTGTCTGGATGTCCGGCCACGAATGCTGCAGCTGAATGTCTGAGTACATCCTGAACAAAATCCTCAGGCTGCAGGCGAGACTACTGGTCTCCTGCTTCAGCAAGTTGGGCTTAGATTTCCCCTTAAAGCCTAAAGGCAAAAAGAGAGTGATGCACAACAGGGCTTTGCACGGCTTGGATGATATAATCTGGCTTCGGCTGAAGACCCTGCAAGAATGTCTTGCTCACAATAGACATTACTCATAAGAACTTTCTTCACAAACATTCCACTGTAAGTCCCATGCAAAGAACTTTTCCTCGCTATTTACCGGCCCTCCAGAGTGCTGTCCTCTGCTCGTTGTTGGAGTTGAAGTCCTTGGCGAATGTGTGTGACTCCAGGAGACAGTCGAGCAGCTTGAAGAGGTGTGCAGAGGTCATGTGCTTGTACATGCCTTGTTCAGAGCCCGCCTGGCTTCCCCCAGCTTCAGACTCCTCCAGAGTGTCCCGCTGATGGGAGGACAGTATCAGACAACTTTAACTATGTATATTCCAACATTTGAGATGACACAGGTCTCTCCGTTCGTTTTTTTTATTAGTGTGAGAAATATGAGCTTTTGCATTCTCTGACACAAAGGACAGTTTGACAATACGTCCCACTAGTTGGTGTAACTTACCTGTGCAGCAGCCATGTTCTCAGCATCCTCCTTCTTACTGGTTGCTGGGTAAAACACAATGTTGTCTATGGTCTGGATGAGTTCAAGCTGTACGACGCATTTAATCAGCAGTCCTGCAAACAGCTTCTGATCTGAAACTCCTTTAGAAGAAAAAAAAGAAAAGTGGTGCAGACACTGAGAGTAAAATATGCAGCAAGGGAAGTCTGTTATGACACAGTGGATGTGTGTGTGTGTGTGTGTGCGCGCATGCTGCGTACTCACTAGCATTGGACTTGCCCTTCCAGGTGTCGTCGCTGGACATCTGGCTGTGTCCTCTCTCAGACAGAGCTCTGTCGTAGCTGCTCTGGGACTGGGTATCGACATCTGCATCCTGGAGACAAACCGCAAAAAAAATGGTGTGATCAAGCGCAGGTTAGTTTCCTCCTTGTGAGGCGGTGAGAGGGTCGCTAGGAAACATAACTGTCCTCTCGATGGCTGAAGGCAGCAGATCACGTTTCAAAGTGTGAAGCGTCTGCTGTAATTACAGGACTATTGATTCGTTGGCTTACAAAATGCTTGCCATCTACAGCTTCGTCTTCCTGTCCAGACGGTCGCCATGTCAACAAACTGAAAAGCAAACAGAATAGCAGACCAGGCATGAGCTGTTGTGACAACTTACATCACGTCACACAATCTTTACCCGTTACGTTTTGGAGCAGATTGGTTGAGGACTTACGCGTGAGGGCTGGTGTTTTGGAAGATCTCCAGCATGCAGGAGCAGGTGATGTTCCAGACCTCGGGGCTGAACTTTTCCCCGTTCAGGATCACCAGGTTCTCCAGACAGTTGGTCCCCGACCGAGCCAGCTGCTCGTTGTCTGTTAAAGAAATGTCAGTGACTTCTGAGGTTTGGACACCAGAGTCCTGCTACAGTGGCTGAATGATTGTGATGAACGGTCATGGACAGATTTTCTAACTGTGTATTTCTTCTATGTTAATAAGAGTGCATCCTCTTATAGGGAAAGTTTGGATTTACTAAAGGTTGTGTTGTAACACTTATCCGTAGTCAGATTGCATACCCCAAGTTTGGAGGTCGGAGGAATCAGCTGAATGTATTTTAGAAATCTATCAAATATCTATTTAAGTGCTATATTTAAAAAAAATGTAGAAAACTTAAATGACTAATTGGGAAACAAATTGAAGCAACTAACCGTTTTTTAAAGGGAAAAAAGCATTATATAATTATTTTTGTATTGCCCCTTACACTAGCTACAAACCAGCAGAGCGCCCAATCTGACCTCAGCATGGTGTGTGTTACCACTCGGCCTTTTCCGTGCCGAGGAGTCCGTCTGAATGAAGGTGAACACCCACCTTGCCTGACACACCACTGCAGCTGCGTGAAAATGTCAGCCAGCAGGATTTCACTGAGAGGCTCATAGAACTGGGTGAAGACGTCACAGATTGCGTACAGAGCGTGGTTACACGTCGTTGTCATCCACTCGGTTTTCTGGAGACAAAATAAGCAACAGTTAAAAAAAAAAGAAATGTTTTTATTCTACATGGGATAAAAAAAAAAAAAAGTTCTGCCCCCGCCGAATCACACAAGAGTGGCTTGTCGAGACATGAACAACTGTGGGCCGTGACGGCCTGCTACCAGTGACCTCTGACCTCTGTCTGCTGCTCGGGGAGCTTCATGTTGTCAAAGATGCGGAAGACGATTCTGAAGAGGTCGTGCCACCAATGCTTCTCGAAGGTGTGGCCGTAGCTCTTCATAATCTCGAACATGACCGTGAGACCCCTGTCGGAGGCAAAGACAAACGGTTCACACTTCACAGGACCAAAGAGGACCCAATATGCCCAATAGAGGATCAAAGGCTCATCATGGACATTTAGAGCCTGGGAGTGGCAAAAAGACACGGTCCTTTAGTGCAGTGGTCCCCAACCTTTTTTACCTTACGGAGCGTTTTCATGTCACAAATATGTCTCTGAATATGTCAGAGGACGAGCGCACATAATTAGGAGAAAACCCAATCAATTTTCAAAATAAAACATTTTCCTGAAAAAATATATATATAAGCTTTCTGTGGTGCGGCCCGGTACCAAACTGCCCGCGGGCCGGTGGTTGGGGGCCACTGCTTTAGTGGAAGTAAACTGAGGAATTACTCAAAAAGGACAACATTGCATCCTGTTCAGAGGCTGCAATTAACCACAAAAACAGCGAAAATATGGTTTAAGGAATAAATTACCAGGGATGCCCTTCGATTGATACCTTGCTACATCTACTACTCTATTTCCCCCCCATGCTGGTTTACATATTGCCAATAGGGTTATTATACCAACAATAATAAATCTGCTCCTTGATTTTCACTTAAGTCTGTATGCATAAGGCACTAAGCGGTCTTTGTTGTTGTCATGATATAAATAATATAATAATAATAAATTATTCAGTACTTTAATTTGAACACTTTTTTTGTAATAAATAATTTTATTTAGTTTCCTTTGCTTTTCATAGGTTTTGATCCTTGAAGAAACCGGGGGAAGGTAAAGTACACGCGACAAGGGGTTGAACGTTTTGCAGGGCACCTTACTGCCCAAGTTGCTTCAAATCCAAACTAGTCACCACAGTAACATGACTTAATTACCTTGTCCGGACATCCAGCTTGCAGCGGTTGATGATACAAGACAGCTCAAACAGAATGGGAAACCAGCCACGAACCCAAACCCGATCACCAGGGGCAACATTCATGTCATCGCTGGTGTATTCCCTCAGGGCCTGAACAGGGATACATGGAGTGTAATGTTACATAATAAGCTAAAAGAAATCACACACACTGGAAATTACAAATGATACAATGCCGTCATCATGTCACATTATTTCATCAGTGGAGACACAACTCGCCGTTCCCACCTGTGGCCTCTCGGAGACGTATTTAGCACAGTGTCGGATGAGTCTGATGGCCTCCATGCTGGTGTCAGGAAAAGCTGCGTTGCAGACGAACTCTGACAGGCACTTCACTGCATCTTGGAACGAATCGATAGCAGCTGCAAAGTGCTCCCGGAAGGTGTTCACTGAGGGAAGAGTTATGAGCAGAGGGAACAAAGATATGAACAAAAGACTCATGCGATTGGTTCACGAGATATTAAAAAAAAAGGTACTTATAGTAAATCATTCATTTCCATTGCCTCAATGGATTGTAACGAGACAAGTCTCTGATTTCATCGACCGCCTATAAATCCCTGCGGACCAAAATAAATGTAAAGGGCAAATCAAATGTTATGTGCAGTACCAGTCCAAAATTTGGCAGGTACTGGACGTAATGTTAGCCAATAAACATTTGGTACCTAGTGCCATGAACTACAAGACGCTAACTGCAGCGCACATTAACGGCCTCCTGTGTGGTAATAAGGATTTTCTGACACTTCCATCTTGTCATTGATGCTCACATTCTTACAACGGTTTAAGTAGGACAATGGATCAGTCTCACGGTCAGCTGAGCAGTTTGAAACAGCACAACCACTGTCAGTTTCTTCCCCTCTATCGCCTGAGCCCAGAAGGCCGCCATGTGGAGCGCGGTGCAGTCATACTCACTGACAATGTGGCCGGTGGTCTGGAAGGCCAGCTCCACGATGGTCTCATCGTGGTCGGAGGCTGCCTGGTGAAACACTGAGAAGATGTTCTTCCAACCTGAACGGATGTTGGCCGCCTGGGAGTTGACCATCTGAGCCACGCACCTGATCACCATGTCTCTGATAGTGGGGGACCTGAGAGGAGGGCGTTGGTGTTATCTATTGTATACAAACCATTTTCCCCCACTGTACTGAATCATTTCCACTCTTATGTAGCTTGTTACAGTCGATATACAAAGACTTTGGTGGTACTACCAGTCTCTGATCTGGCCATATTATTTAATATATCACCTATTCTTCTTCATGATGTGCTCAAAAGGCCTGAGGAAGTCCTTCTGGAAGCGGAAGTTGGCCAGCTCGCCTTTCTCCAAGAACTTCATGGAGAGCTGCCTCAGTGAGTCCACGGCAAAGATGGCTACGTCCTCATTGGGGTTACAGCCCACCTAGTGGAGGACACAACATGAGCGGGGTTTTTATCTCAGCCGATCACGAGGAGTTTCCCTGTATACACACACACCGCATTGTGGAGGGGTCCAAGTTATCAGACAAAAACACTCCCGCCCTAAACCATTAGTTGAAACAAGTGATAGCTGAAACAAGTGATTGAGACCATATACTGAATAATACTCGAGGAGTAGAGACATTTCCTCAGACTTCTACACAATAGGAATTATTTTGCTGAGATCGCAGCATCAGCTTCACTCAAACTCCGCAGATCCTTGATCCACTGACCTTGTTGAAGTGGTCTCCTATGACCTGCCAAATTCGAGACCATTGCAGCCTGATGCGGTTCATGTTGTAGTAGGAGATTTCCACGATCTTTTGCAAGCTGAACATTCTCGCCTGGTGTACCGAGGCCAGCTCATCCATGGACACGGCGCACAGCCACCGCACAAAGTCCACTGGAAACCATTAAACAGCATCAACACCAAGAAACATCTCTCTCTTTGTGACCTACACAGAGACGTTGGACGCAACACTCACCGATAGCATTTCCATCTAGTCTGGTCGAACCAGTGAATATCCTGCAAATATAAAGCAGCATTAGCAATTGTAGGAAAACAGACCTTCATTCACCACAAACGGCCGCATATAAATCAATTTTTTGGGTTGTTGATATGTTTTTTTACCTATCCACAGCTACCACCACACTCTGAGAGCTGGTCTCTCCTACAGACTCCTGGATGTGAGCCATCTGTCTCTTGTCCTGACTGCCCACCAGGTTACCTGCAACATCAAACATATTGAAAACAAGCTAATGTGTACAGTCACACGTTGCATCACACACACACACACAACAAATGTCTGGGACTTTCAAAAGCACACTGAGAAAGATTGCTGTTAATTTCCTTAAGAACGTCCTTGTTTCATCACCAAACAATGGCTGCTTTGGAGTGAATCTTGGAAGGTGGCATCAGTTAAATCTGCGTCTCTCACCGAGGCCCAGGGGCATGAACTCCTCTGTGCCGGTGGGTAAGCCTCTGATGCCGGCCTCCTTTTCCCGGACCACGCCAGAGATGTAGCGCGTCTTTACCCCCGTGCCAATCAACTGGGCGAGCTCCAGCTGACTGATGCACCTCAAGATCTACAACACAAAGACACCAATGACTTTTAGTGGGTTGTACGTTTTATTTATTTTAAAAAGCTTTGATCTTGAAAGTAATTGTATTAATTAATTTATTTTAATTAAATCTGGAAATAGAGACTCGGGATCTCAAAAGAATGAGTTAGTATTTCATATCAAATGAGTTTGTCATTATCTATTATTTTGGGAGCAAGTACATTTGAAAAAAAAAAAGACACAAAAGTATATAATCTCATAAAATGTCATACTCAAAACACTGGCAAGCAACAATATACATATACAGACATGTATATACATATGGAGTTTGTCATTTTGACATAAGACTCCTCTGTTTTAAGTCCTGTTGGTGCGACTCACCTCATGCCAGGAGTTGCCCAGGTAGTTCCCGTCGGTGTGGGCCACAGTGATCAAGGTCTTGATGGTGTCGATGTTCTTCTGTTTCATCTCCGTGATGCTGGAACTGGCCGTCAGTAGGGTGAATCTGGCCAGGGCTTGGACATAGGCGTCTCGCTCCAACTACAGACAGCAACGCCACTTAATACACGGCCGTACTTTCCCGCGGTTTTCAAAACCCAGAGCGCTGATCGGATGAAAGAATGAAACCCATCACTGAAAGACCAACCAGACCTGCATGTTGAAGATGCTGGCGATTCTGATGGCACATCGAATGCCCTCCAGACACAGTGAGGCCACCTCGGGGTCGTCACAGTCCTGCAGTCCCACGCTGAACGCTGCCAGCAAGGGGGTCCACGCCAGCTACGTCACACAGAAAGGATCGGCATAGCAGCGTTTTATACACACACACATATATATGTATATTCACCTTCACAGATTGATACGTTGTCTCTCTGGATGTAATTGGCATGCTACAGCACAAACAACTGCTTCAGTCCAATCCGTAGTACCTTGAACATGGGTCGGACGTGCTGCAGGTGTGTCGCGCTGAAGAAGGGGGCCTGGGCGTGGCTGACGGCCTCCATCAGAGCTTTAGCGGTCTTGGCCATTTGCTCCATCTCCACGTTGTACAGCAGCCGCCGCTGCTTCTCGCTGGCTACACCTGGAGGAGAGGAGGACACGAGTGAGTCAAAAAAAGCCCGCACCAGAGGAAGCGTTGTCGTTTCAGCGAGTAATCCCGCCGGACAGAAGGGAGACAAGTACTCACTCTGCTTGCTGGACTTTGGGGTGATGGAGAACTCTTTGCTCTCTTTCATGGCAATCTTCTTGCCTGCGATCTCATCGTAGATGGAAGACAGATACTCCTCGGGGAGGTCCTTGCTGTCGTTGATTCCGCGATTCATCTTGATGTACTGCTCTTTAGTCATCTTGTTCTTTACCTACACGAATGGAGTACAGAGAGAGAGGAGGTTGGAGCTCAGTTCAACCGATTTGCTCCGTGCTGCACAAATGAGTGATGAAGTGATGTGGGGGGATTTTAAGTTTTTTTTACTTCTTAAGACTAGATCAGATGATCAAATATATGACAGATGAAGGTGATAACTATTACATAATGTCATATCACCATGGACTGGACCAATTCCTAACTAGCAGAAAGTTGGGAAACAGGAAAATGAAATTGTGAGGAGAGAAACCAACAGACTGTTACTGCTCCTCTTTAGTCTCGCTTTGTGTGCGTATGAAGTAGAATTCATCTTTTAATTTATTGGTACAGCTGTAAGTCAGGTTATGTCCCTGTCTGCTAAGGTCTCTCCCCCACTTTCCCCGCTGGCTAAACTCTGTATCCCGCGGCATATTTCACACCTTTTCCTAGACCTTAAACTTCAGATGCAATTTCCTCTGGCGCAGCTTCCTGTCAGCAGCGATAAATCAGCTATTTGTAGAGACGGATGAGGGCCTGCTGTCCACACACAGGACTTGCACAGAAGAAATGTTGAGCCATGAGACGCGCCAATGAGCCCAACCAACAAGCACGCCCTGCTCGACTAATGCGTTCTACCTGGCGGTTGGAGTTTCATAAAATAAACTTTCATGAGCTGTAAAATTTTGCTTTAAGAGTGTTGCTTTACAGTGTGTTGGTCTCTGATTGTGTGTTGGTTCCACAGAGAGACAAGACACGGTTGCATACTGGATGATACACTGGGCCACATATGGGGATGACAAGGGACCATCCAGCGTTCTCACCTGAGGACTGTGCAGGTCCGTGGTGAGCATAATGATGGAGTACGCCAGCACGTAGGCAGTGTCCGCACTGGCAAACAGGGTCTGTCTACAGAAGGGGACACATCAGTGAAACAGTGAGTAGTTTGTTTGCTGTTCCATCAAACGCATACCTTCACGAGGAGGAACAAAAGACCCAAAAGAACTTACCCCTGGTTGCACTCCAAGTATCGAGCAGCAAACTTCTCCATCAGCCTGTCAATCTTCTGGGCCTCCCCAGGGAGCCTGAAGCCCTGCAGGAACGCTCTGAGAGCTGAGACAAAGTCACGGCCGCAAAAGTCCAACTGGTCCACGTAGCAGTACATCGATTCTATGTTGAACTTGATGTTCTCGCCCAGGAACTCTCCCACCTGGGTCTGTGGAGGCCGAGGGAAAGAGGTTGGGGGGGGATGCTTTGTTGCCTGCGATCACAGTGTAGTATAATTTCAAAGCCCTTACAGTGTCCAGACGTTCCTCCTGGTGTAAGAACTGGGCGATGTCCTCGGCTGCAGAACCCAGCATGCCCTGGTCCTGCAGGTACTGGATGCCTCGCTTTGGCTTCTTGTTGAAACTGGGGAGAGGGAGCAGAGCAAAACAATCAAACATCTTCTCAGAACAGGACCAAAAAGTATTAAGTACCGCAGGTGAAAGTATTCCACCCTGCTCCATTGATAACCAATGCTCACAGTTCGATGCCGTGCTCGATGATATCCTTCTGCTGTTTGATAACCTCGTACTGCTCGGGATGGTCCGCCTGGGACAGCGCCATGCTGGAGGAGACGGTGGAGTCCAGAGAACTAATGCTGTCCCGGCGTCCCGCCAGCAGCTCTGAGAGTTTCAGCTCTGCTCCGTCACTATCGGACGGATGCTCCTGGCCTGCAAAAGACACATGCAACACAAGTACGTTTACACTCCTTCCTCCCCTCATGTGCCTTGCTCTCACTGTGCACCACGCACTTACCGAGGTTGGCTTGGAGGTTTGGATTGACATACATGTCTTTGCTCCACTCCACCATACATTTGAGGATGGACACCAGACACTCCAAACCCTTTTTACGTAGACTCAGCTCCTGTGGATATTAAAGAATGTTTATATATTACCTTTACACATTCAAATGAATCGTAATATAAAAAATGAGTTGTTAGAATACGCAACAAAAGGGACAATGAGCCCAATGTGTACCTGCAGGGAAGTCATCCCGAGCTCCTGGCCGCTCCTGCCCTGAGCGATCTTTGACAGGTCGCTGACAAGCCGCTCAAAGATGTTTGCTGCCGTCAAGTCACAGTCGTAGTTCACGTAGATGTCAACCACGCACTGGGCATCTGAGGAGGGGGAAAGAGTACATTTCTCAAAATACAGCAGAGTGTTAATGTACCGTTGGCTAACATGATCAGTAAATACTGTGAAGCGCAGTAGCAGCGCTGTGGCGGGTGTGCATGTGAGCACGTAGTCCTGAAAGTAATCCTGGGAAAAAATGAGAAGCAGCTTGAACTGGGAGAGTTAAACCCATTACATTCATGCACCTTGTTTGATAAATGTGACGGCAAAATGACACGATGATCTCTGAAACTGCTCCAGTTTAGATGCTGTCGGGTTAAGATAAAAGCTGAAGCAGCACACATTTATAGAGAGCAAACGCTCATGTTGTTCCGCATGATCTAGATCAGTGGGATTAAATTCTTACATAAGTGTGAGGTCCATAAAGCAGCAAACACTGTCAATTATCCGTGCAAATGGATGGATGCAATGGTGATCAAATACATTCTCCATCAGTAATGCACACACTGGTCTTCTGTGACAGTCCCAGTGTTTCAAAGCAGTTTAACCATTTTCTGTCACATACATTTCCCCAAAATGCTTGGTCATGTCTAAATAAAGCCACGAATACCAATGACCTAGATGTCCCCAGTGTCTGAAGGACAATATGCCAGCACTTTAACATCCTGATGTATTTCAGGTCTGACAGGGCCTAAGTTCAGCCCTGCTCGTCTAGTTTCTCAGTCATGCGTCAGTGAATTTCTACCTGCACAGATGCGTGTCAGTGTCTGGATAACCATCCACTTGTGCTCAAAGGAGCTGGTCGAAGTCTCCAGGATGGTCAGAAAAATCTCCCGGAAAAAGACCTGAGGCCAGGTGGACAGGAGAGATCAAGTGTCAGTGTGACGAGCCGCAGCGGGTACATTTCTCTCCGCGGCCTCCGGTGTGTCGGACAAACAAACTCTGTCACTGTTACTCTGCATCCGTACCTCAATCTGCATCTTCAAGTGGACCTTGAAGTGGGAGAGCAATGTGAGGAAGATAGCCAGCGAAAGCTCAAAGACCTCAGGCACAGAAGAGACGCCATTTTTGGACAGCGCCACACACAGATACTGTTTGATGGCGTTGACAAACATCTCGTGAGTGCGAAACACTGGGCCGGCGCCTTGCAACACGGAGAGCAGCAGCTGCAGGGAGACAATCTTGGAGCGCAGCTCGTGGGACCTGCAGAGGAGAGGGATTGTTGAACTGTAGATATGAAGGAAATAAACAAAGACACTGAGAAAGGCACAGCCATGTATATAGCAACATGCTCAGTTTATTTAGCATCAAGGGAAACACAAGATAATCAGGTATAACGGTGGTCCATCGTGATATTTACTTAATGTAAGTCAACTGACTTCTTTGTCAGCCTGTGTCTTCTGGGCTCAGCTTACTCTGGCCTAATAACACTGACGGGATAAAGTTACAGTAAGTAGAGACGACTGGATGGAAAAGGGCAAGTTAACCTGTCGAGGCAGAGATGAAGCCCTGTGCACAAGCCGGAGGCATTTATCGGTTTTTGCAAAACTGTCGGCGTATAAAAAGACCAAAGGTGTTCCGAGTACAGGCATTGTGATTAATATGCATGTTCCCACTAACAAGTGACAATAGTCCACATCAGGATGTTATGAGAAACTTTGAAAAATGTGTATCCATGAAAAAAGAAATTTGCTGAAATTTTTGCCGTAAGTAATTCAGACAGTTTGACACCGCTAGTTTGCATTAAAACGAGGCACTCACTTTGGGTCCGGAGGTCCTTCGGCCAAAGGCTTCATGGAAAGTTTGCACAGAGAGCGGAACACCAGGAAGGCATCTTTCTGCAGGATGTGGGAGAATCGGGCGGCACCGTGGGGTCCCTGCAGGGCCTCGGCATCCTGAGACGGAGGGAGACAGTCTTTGCTTTCTTGTTATACAAACAACATGAAATAAGCGCTTGAATTTGTCTGCCCAATAGTAGCACGGATTTAACTATTTTCCTCGTTCATTGGATTGGTACAAAATAACTTTTCTTGTTGGGTGTTATGGTGTCACAGTGGCTGGCTAGTTTGATTGGCGGAGTGAGACAGTGACTGTTAGACCCTGTGCTGCCGTGTCCGTTTGCCAAGCTGGCTGGCTGTCTGCTAGTTAGTAAACTATAGAGTTCCACCATGCTTCAATGCTAGAAAGTGAGCTAATGTGGCAGTGTGCTCTCCTACATTGTGAAGAGTGTCTGGATGAAACACTAAGCTTCATTTTATGCTTAAACCACAACAATAATGCTGCCACCAGCACTTTAATACGAATTTCTTTCTTTCTGGCATGACCAATTGCCAGTCAAAATGCTCTTCAGCCGATGCGTTCACTTGTATATGCACGTACTGCTGGAGCATCGGCCTAATATCTTTTGTGCTCCTTTGTATGCTACAGGACTTCTAGTTGTTAACATTGCTCACCATCAAATCCGTGGAGGAAACAGAAGAGCGGTCCTCAAGGATGCCGTTCATCTGCTGACCCTCCGTTCCGACTGTGGAGGGAGTCGCTTCTGTCTTCTCGAGAGGGGGGGGTGGGTGCTCACCTCCTACGAGGAGAACCAACAACTGATTTTTAATTTTACGGTCCTGACCATGAAAGAAAAACATTCGCCGGTATGTATTTACCAGAACCAAAAGAGAGCGAAGACAAACGAGCGACTAGCTAATAGATAAAAGCGTAGACGGGGAGCTCGGACCTGTCACACTGTTGGTCTCTGTCGGCGGTTGCTTCTCCTCCACCTCGTCGGACGTCGCTGACTCTGGTGGATTGGGGCTGCTCTCTGATTTGTCCCCCTCCTCACCTGGCTCAGCTCCTGTAGGAGATGTCTCCACACCTTCCTCTTCAAAAACGGAATCTAATGTCATTAATTAACAGACGCCGTTATGTCAAAGCTTCACAATCGGCAGATGTATCTTCAGGTTTGGAGGTAAAAAACAAGACTACGGAACTGAACCCCAGACTGAAAGTTGACACGTACCCGTCGATGGCGTGATCTGTTCCGCTCCTCCATTCAATGGAGCGTTGCCGCCCTCAGGTTCTCCATTGGTTGATGGCGTGTCTGGCGCCGGGTCCTGCTCCAGGTCAGGGCCTGGAGGCGTGGGACTGGTGGCAGCGAGGTCCTGAGAACTGGCTGCCGGGGAAGGCGAGCCCTGGGGCTCCGGGGTCGGCGTCCGGTCAGACCGGGGGGAGCCAGACCTCGGATTACCGGGCACCGGGGACGGGTTCTGCTGGGGCAGACGCAGCCGGTCCTTCTCCAGCTCCTGAGCCTCCAGAGCCTGTGGGAGGGCGGCGCAAGGAGAAGAGGAGCCATGTCGACAAGTTGTTTCATAAAAGAAAAAGGTTTGTGGACATTTGGAAAAGTTTGATGCAAATTAAATTTGAATCACACATATTATTCTCAAGGTCCAACCGCTGTATTTAAATCAGCTTGTGATTCCACATTATTTAAAATGACTTAAAATGACAATCTCTACAATTGGTTGGGTGGACACGGAGCGTTCGCATGAGATGCACTGACGGCCTGGTTCTCCATGCGGGTGAAGATCACGTTGAGCATCTGTGTGAGAGTGGCCTTGGCCGTGGTCTGGTTGATAAGGTTACGGCTGGCCAGGTAGATGTTGTAGCAGGTCCTGACGGTGAGGAGCACCGTGCCCTCGTGAATCTCTATGTGGGGGGAGGTCACCGCCGTCAGCAGGGCCTGAGAGAGAGAGAAGGACGTCAGGGCAGGATGTCTCGTTTCAAAGATGCCGCCGCCGTAACTGCCGAGTCACCACTTGACTTCCCTATGTAGCACGCGGAACTGGGCTACTGCATGTCTGGTGCAGAGCTCAACTTTTCATTTTGATGTTGCACAAAGGATGATGTGTGTGGAGTTTGCATTAGTTGGTCCAAACACAGCAATGACATTGAGATCTCATTCAGTGGTCACTGGAGGACAAACATGGGGATTATCTGCTATAAATCTTTTGTCAACAGTGATAACAGCGTTATTGCGTCTCGCAGCAGGCGAGACCTTGCCCTTTCCAAACAGCCAGAATGTGCATTTCATTTAGAAAGAGGAAACTTCAACAGGCAGCAGCTAAGAATCGTACCTAACGCGTCAACACAGAGCAGGTTGTGGAGCCCAGAAATGTGAATAAATGTGATTAACATATTACATTGTCAAGGCTCCAATAACAAATTATTTGGTAACATTTCAGTGTTCTAATAGGATTAAAGTATTACACGTTGAGATTAAGCAAAACGTGACACAGATAGGCATTGCATGCACATATTCTTTAGATTTAAATATCCAGTACTATTTTAGTATAATTTCCCCAAAAAGCATTAATAAAAAAAATGTAGCGCAGAATCAATTTTCTCGACTACTGTGAAGCATGACAGGACCAACTTATTCATGGAGGACCTAAGAGTCTCGCTCCCCCCAGCTGTGTGACAACAACCTTGACAGCTGGAGGATCTTCATGCAGCCAGATGTTCGGAGAGGCGCTCGACATACCTTGATGATCTGCAGCTGCACTCCCTCGTCGGTCTGCGGGCCCTGGAAGCAGTTACAGACGGTCTCCATCAGCCGGTCGATCAGCCTCTTGCCCGGTGTTCTGCTGTCCGGGGCATTGCCTGTGATGTGGCCGTACGCGATCAGCTTCTACCGGGGCAGAGCAGCAGGGTGAGTGAGGAACGCTCAGGGTACATTTGGGTCTTGTAGCATTCAAGCAGTGAGTGAGTTTAGGATTTACTTCAGAGCTTGTGCTGCTTAAACATGAGTATGTGACAACATTTTGGATCCTGCATTTCCCATAATGTAGCTAATGGTATATTAACATGAATAATGAGAAATACTTTAAAAGCATCTTTCTATTCTAGATTAAAACATTATTAACATATTAACTATTGTTATAAATCATTTTAGTAATTACAACTGCAAAAATTTAACAAAAAGCAGGTATGTACATGTAATATAAACGTGTGCGTGTGTGTGTTCCTTTAAGAATGAATTTTAATTTGAACAGTAGCACACTGAATGTAGACTACTAAGTGGATTATAACCAATGCAACCCCACAAGTGCTACTACGAAAGGCTGAGATGAGATTAGAAGATGGCTTGTGTGCAGGTTTGTGTGTGTGGAATGCTAACCCATTGTTCCAGGTGAACATCAGGAGTGTCAAACAGGTGAAACAAGATCCCCACCCCACGAACACGTAAAGTACTCCTGTGCACAAGTCTGTGTGTGTGTGTGTGTGTGTGTGTGTGTGCGTGCGTGTGCGTGTGCTAACCTGCAGACAGTCCAAAGACGTGCTAACTATCCGGGGGGACTTTGACTGACAGGCCAACTCAAAGGGCAGCACATATTTGTCCGCCTCAATGTAGTTGGCTCTCGGGGGGACCACCGTGCCATCCCTGCAGGGAACGAGGGGAGCAAACACACTCGTCAACTAAACGCACACGGCCACTTCGAGATTCCAAATGGCAACTCCAGTAGTAGCATTTTACAGAGCTTCACACCTTAGAAGAGCCCAACATTGAAGACCCTTTTCCAATAGCAACCATACATACATATCACCTGAAGGCTGTTTGATCTGCTACAAAGTAGCAGTTACAAAAGCAGCCAATCACCGTAGTTGTACCTCAGTGAGCAGCTGGAGTCTACGGCCTCGGGCAAACCTTACCTTTCTCTTCTTGCGTCACAAGAAGAAGGAAAAAAAACAGCCGTGCCTTCATTCACTCATTGAAAACTGTGGGTGCTTAATAATACTTACTTTTGTTTTTCGAGCTCTGCCTTGATTTCATCTACGGGGGGAGACACAGGAGATTAAATGTTACTGGAGTCTGAACGTTGACCCTTTCAGTGGACATTGGTGTGACATCATTTGACCGTGGATCTGTGGGTTCTGGGCCATTTATCGGACTGGAGAAGTACATGTTTGTTTATTGAGCACGGGTTTATCTGATATGGCCTCCATGTTTAATTTATAAATCGCATTTGGTTCAACTGTCTTCTTGCACTTATTTTCTGCATCGCCGCTTTAATCTGCTCTGCCTTTCCTCACCAAATCAATCTACATTTCGTCGTGCTTTTTAAAAAAATCCATTGCATTGATCCGCCCATAGCTGTACACGCACTGCTCAGGTACTCAAACAGCAGGCAACGTTGCGCGTCCAGCCAGATTGTGACCAACCAAATCCTTTTCTTTGCCTCACCAACCACGCTGTGGCGGACGCTTGTGATCTCGAGCGGAAATTAGCTTGGGCAATACCGACCCCGCGTCAGTTATAGTGGTGAATGTATGACTAGTCATAAAAATGTGTCCGCTCAGTTCCCCTCTCAGTGACTTAATGCTTGACCTAAATGAAGGAAGGCGTTGAAAATGCCTAAGCTCTTTTTACATTAGTTCTCCTGGCTAAGCTCTAGTGCTTCACTTAAACTTTAAGAAATGATCTCTCTTCACACAGTGATTCATTTTTGTAATCAAGTGGGAAACGGATGCAAACGTCTGCAATCTGCAGCGGGAAAACTTTTAACTTAACAGAAGAGCTTTGGGTGGGGATGGGAGCTTCATGTGTGTGACCATTTGACACACACACACACACAAATCAGCTGACAGCCAGTGTGAGTGTTGTGTTCTCCTGGCGTCATGAATAATAAGAGAGTCACAAAGAAGCTCTAACACACCTGTTAGCCCACCTCTCATGTGGCCTTGCACTAAACTACAGCTTCGTAACGAAGCACTACTTCCCGTTTCACCGATGGAACAGTGTCAGTAGTACTTGATTATGTACTGAGTGTCACTCGCTTATAACCCCTCTACATATTGTTCAATTGTCGCAAAACATGACAGGTGACGGAGCGTGATGGTTGTGTGTGTGTGTGTAACAGTATCCGCGGTTGTGTTAGATGGAAAAAGCACGGGCGTCACAGTATCCTGGAGTTGGGTAGCATCCTGTGTGTGTGTGTGTGTGTGTGTGTGTGTGCAGCACCGGGCTGTCCGGCTAGCTGACAGGGCTACGTACAACACGGGGATTGGTCTGTTGGGCTAAGCTAGCCTAGCCGCTAACAAGCTAAAGTGCCCCATCTCTTAGCGCGTTTGCCTGCCGACGTTGGCAGCGGTGGCGTGGGGGCATGACGCAAGCACCGTAGAATTAGCAACACAATGCGGGAGCGACGGCCCGCACACATAACGCTGCATTGAAAGCGGCAGCGGGCAGCCACGGAGACGACGGCCGTTCACATGCTAACGCTAGCGCTAGCTAAAACAAGACGTTAGCTCTCGCTCGCCTCTCAAACTGAGGAGACGTTTCAGTGAAGCCAGACTCTCAACGCGGGGCTCGCTGGAGAAACAGCACTCACCCAGCGCCACCTGACAGGCTTTTCGCAGCTGGCTGTTCTGGCTCCTCTTCACCTCCTTGTCCGAGAGGATTTTCTCCAGCGCCCTGGACAGAAACATGCTCTTGGTTTTACTGCTCTCAGCCTTGGAGTGCTGCTGTGGTGGCCGCTGCTGTGGTCGCTGCTGCATCTCTCGGTGTCGTTACCGCTCCTCTCTCAGGCCGTCATCCTCGGCCTGGCCCCGGCGAGCAAGCAGGTGACGAGGGAAAGCTAACGAGAGCCACACTAGCGGTGTCAGTCGAGTCGCTACCTCAACTCAGCGCCGCCATGCTGGTGACACGTCACGTCACGTGACTCCCAGCTGTCTGGGTTTTGACAACAGCACCCCGAGGAGTCGGCGACCTCCCCCGACGGGGCAAATTGTTGGCATAGTTACCGCACGGGACCTTCCGCATCCCATAAAGCCGCCGTTGTGAAATATATCCGGTTACATTATTCGTAGAGGAGTTCTAAACATTACGCGAGGGGAGCCACAGTTTTCAGTTGTTTTTTTTTACCGCTGTAGCGAATCAAGCGCTCCCAAATAGATTAAACCCCTTTACCGAAATGTCAGCAGATGGCAGTAAAACATTACAACTCAGTTAATATACTTCACCCCATGTTCCAACGAGGAATACGTGCATCAATGTAACTGTAAGATCTATATGTTTGATGTTAGTATTTTGTTCTCATTCATAAATTGCATTTAATTATTCTATGTGTTTGCTTATGTAGATAGCTGATCATTTAGCCTGAGTATGTTGTGTGGTATGGAATACTTCAAATTCTTTTTGTTGGTCAATTTATTTGTGAATTGAGTAACACTTTGGGAACCTGTTTATATATACACAAACAAAATCTGAAAACTAAGTGTAAAACTGAAATGAATGAAACTAAAAGGAACAACTACAAATTGTAAGTGTCATCGGGTTGGGCCTGTTTTTTGCTTTACCAGAATAAGAGAGGCAGACATTGTATTTCTTTGTTCTTTTATATGCTTGCTTGTTCACGTTTGCGGAATTAATGATAAATACAGAATCCCCCATTAGCAATTAACTCTTTTCCCCCGTGGCCCTTTGATTTTTGTTTAGTTTTGAGTCTTTGGACAAATTGCTGCTACAATAAGCTTTTAATTCACAGCTGACAGCAGGCAGACCAGAAACCATTAATATTGCTACACATTAGTTTATTTCATCCAGCTCCTACAATCAGCAATTACAGGTGTACATCTATTTATTCATAATTCTCCAGTTGATTTTTAAAAACATTTCATTAAAGGTGATAAAAATGTACATCGTATATATCGTCGATATGAAAATACTGACAATCCTCTTTACAAATCTATACCATTGGATTTATCTGGCGAACAAAAATCATTGCTCGGTCACTTTAAAAATTAAAAATAAATCGTACTCCGAGCAAAGCAAGTAGCCTGTTTTGAGGTTGTGCTAATACAATGGTTCCTCTCCCACAAAATAATATTGATAATTCACAGTATGGGAGAACAAAAACAAAATAGTAGTGTCACATTTTGCACAGACTCTCCGTTGCTTCATCCAGAATAGTAGAATCACCTACTAAAATAGTCTCCTATTGGGAAATAACATCTACGAGAGATTAACAACCAAAACAATTACAGAAAAACATAGCAGTTATAAAAATAAAAGTCATAAAATGTGTTCAAAAGGAAGAAAATATGCAGATGCATGATTAGAGAATAAATAACAATGCCGCTGTGGTTACAATCCCAGTGTCTATGTGGTAAAGTCAGAAATTAGGAAAATAAATTAACATTGATTTCTAAGTCTTCCATTCAGTACCATTCACAACCATTTCATGTCGGAAGTCAAAAGTCCCGGCAGTGCTCTTGTGTACCGTGAAAGACAAGACCGTACACATGCAGCTTGAAATACAATAGTGGGTGCACATAGTTTACACTCATCGATATTCACCGTCAGATAAGATCATTGGGTATTCAAGCAATAAATCAGAACTACCAAAGGATGGACATTAGTGTGATGGTGGTACGTGTGGACGTGTCTCATTACAAGTGCACAGGGGGTCACATGAAGCCAATAAACATTACTCTGGGGGGGGGGGGGGTGTGTGTGTGTGTGTGTGCCCACCACGTTTCAGCCAGTGAGATAAAAGCCACGCTAGTCAGGAGCATCATTTTTAACAACAGCGCAAATGCTGAAACGTGCCTGCTCTCACTTCAGGGAAGCAGTTGGCAGCACCATGTGAGGTTAATGGATATATACATCTCTATAGATATAGATATACATTTCCAATAAATGTTATGGATCCGCTTTAAGAACTAAAACCGTGCGAGAATTGCCTCTTCCTGTAGAGAATGTTTCATTGGATCAGAAGCATATCTGAGCGTCTTCATGGGCAAATTAATTAAAAGTGCAAGAATCCCACATTAAAAGCGGCACCTGGGAAGAAGTTGCGGGTCAAATTTGGACCTAATCCCTTAGTCGAGGCTTCTGAGAGGATGTTTTGTTACAAAGTTGTTACGGAAAGCTTTGGATAGCAAACAGATGAAGGCGAGGCACCCCGCCCTGCCTCGCCTTCATCAAACCCGGTGGTGAATGAGTTTTTGTTTAAAATAGGACTCAATCTGACCAGAGCTTATTATAAATTCTGGGCTGTTTCCGTGTTGTCAGTGACTGCATCACCAACTCATTTCTGTGGTTGTGTTTGCAAACAACATCACAATGCGGCTATTGATCCGCCGTTTAGGCCCAAAGTCAATATTTAGAAGTATCAGGGTTACATTCTCCCCTCGCGGGTCATTGATTGAACTCAGTGATGAAGCCAAAGAAGGAAGCGGTGCGGAAATACTGCCGACAACAGTTTTTCATGTGCAAATGTCTTGTGAACCATCCGACTGGCGAGAGAGAGATGAACGTACCGATGAGGTGTGTCGCGTCGCGGTCCAGAGAGGAAGAAGAATATTAAAAAGTACGTACAGCAGGGGAAATAGCCCTTGTCGCAGAGGAGTAGAGGGAAGGCAATGTGAAGGAAAAGCAGGAGGGAGATTCAGTACGAGACGTCCCGTTTCCGGTCGGGGGACTTCCTGCTGGTCAGATGGAAACTGGTCATACGGTCACTTGTATGGTGTAAAAGAATAAGAGGAAACAGAAATATGTCATACTATTTTTGTTCAATATAAAACAGGCATGAGAGATTATGAAAAGAGTAGTTGCCCCCCAAGGAAAGATCGCAAATATACAACCTTTCATTGTCAGTTATTGACGCAGTGAGTAAAAAAAGGGGGGGGGGGGGGCAGTTAAAAGCATCTGAGCCAAAACGAACAAGAGTTTTTCTTTCTAGGTGCTTTTTCCTCACATAGAAACCAGGACATTACTGTACTGGTCACTGGGGGAGGAGGTCACGGTTGGGTGACAAAGCAAAACTAAATGGAGAAAAAGGGGAAGAAACAGCCACAGATTGTCAACAAAAGCACTACTTCAGTGTGTGTTGTTATGAGGTGGGGATGACTTGTTAAAGCTTCATCTATTCAAGGGACTGACAACAAGGATGTGGCGTCTCCTCTCTGCCCTCCTGTGGAAGCTCAGCGTAACAAAATCTTCCAGGTGCAAAACAAGTGCTTACAGTGGTTCAGAAAAGAGCATGAGGCGGCATCCAATTACACTTCTGCTACACTCTTTTTGTCCAACATTTCTGTGCCTGCAGGCCTGGGGCGGGGTGTGTGGGTGTGTGGGGGGGGCATCGCTATGGCACACATGGGCGGTTATTGGCATGTAGACGAGCGTCCATCGCGTGATCTAAGGAAGAACTCGCACGTCTGCCGTCAGTGACAAGAGATCCAAAGAGCACACGCTCTGCTGCTCTGCTACAGTCGTATTCATGATGGTGCAGGATGCTCCCGAGCTGGTTACCATGACTCCCGTGTGTGTGTGTGTGCGTGTGTGTGTGCGTGTGCGTGTGGATAACGTTTGCCTCTCTGGTTTCCAGTGTTTAGTCGCGTGCGTCCGGCCCCTCTTACAGAGTGATGACCGTCCCGTCCTCCTCCAGACTGCGCATCTCAGCCGCTCTGTCTGGGGACGGTGTGGTGGAGTTGGCGTTGCTCGGCGGCCCGCTGCTGCCGCTGGCCAGCGCGGCGCCGTTGACGGAGAGGGCGGAGGGGGTGCGGAGGTTGAGGTGGGGCTCGTAGCGGGGCAGCGAGGGCATCCCGTAGTCGGTGTAGTCGGCCGGGTCGCGCCCCGCGGACTCGGCCTCGCCGCCCACCTCGATCACCAGGTCCTCGTCGTCCTCCTCCTCGCTCTCCAGCTCCCCGACGGGGAAGTTCTGGATGATGTGCGACGGCGCGGGAGCCGCGGCACCGACCCCGCCGTGCGACGAGTAGCCGTAGTAGCTGGCGCCGCTGTCCGACGACCGCCCTGAGCTACCGGACGCCGTGCCGCCTCCGCCTCCTCCTCCACCGCCGCGAACTACATTGTTCCGCTGGTTGGCGGGCTTGACGGTGATGATGAGGTTGTGGCTGTTGGCGATCATCATGTCCGTCACCTGGTCCAGAGATTTCCCAACCACCTCGATGCCGTTCACCTCCAGAACCTCGTCGTTGACCGCCAGCAGGCCGGTGCTCTCCGCCAGCCCGCCGGGCACCATGCGGGAGATGAATATCCCCGGGACCTTCTCCAGGCCCTGAGGGGTGACCCGCACGCTGGAGCCGTCGCGAATGTAGAAGCCCAGGGGCTTCTCCTGGCCGTGCTTGTACAGGCGAACGCGGCGGTGCGTCTCAGGCAGGATGTCCACGTCGATGATGGAGGAGACGGGCCGGAAGTCCCTCGGGAGGCTGATGATCACCGGCGGTTTCTTCCTGGTGGCGTCGGGCCGCAAAAGAACCGCCGACAGCACGGTGTTCTTCTTCCTGGTCAGCGAGTTGGTACCAAACGTGTAGTCGGCTTCTTCTGCGGAACAAAAAGAAACAGGGAAGTAGAGACAAGTGACGTGGGGAGAGAGGACAACGATGCATGGAGACAGAAAGAAAAAAAAAAAAAAAAGAGAAATGTAAATGAGGATGTGAATGAACAAAAGAGGGTTCATGTCCCGTTAACATCCCAGCAGGCTAACTGCACATCAAGGCTGACAATCTGTTGCATCACGTCCTTCCAGGAGAATGAATAACGCTTGATCTCTCAGCCTGAGGCATCGCTGCATGGCGCCAACACACGCACACGCACACGACCCCCGGATCCCAATGACAGCCAAACCCAAAGCCTTCAGGCTGGCGCACGCGTCTGCGTCTTTACGTACCGTCGTGTTGACGCACTCGTTTCAATTCATGGTTCTAAAAGTCTTGCGTGTGTTGCAGAGCTATTCACCGCCAGAACAACAGGCGGAGTAACGGGTTTTTGTTGAAGACGTCTTTGTGTGTGGAAGTTGTTGGTTTGTTTATTTATTTATCATAGACTTTATGCATCGACACTGCTGCTTTTCATCGCGGACACATTTGTCCCGTATTTTCCTCCACAACTTTGTTCCCCTTGACCGGCAAACCGGCGTTTGCGGCGATCTCCCTCCGTGAATCCAACCCGCCAATGACGGCTTGTATAAGCCGTCATATTTACGCATTTCTTCCGACAAACGTTCTTCAATCTGATCCGTTCTCTCGTAAACGTTCTTCCTTTTAATAATGAAGTTTAGTTATAAAAGTCTACCCAACCCCCCCGTTAACGACCCTCCGACAGAGAGTGAGCTCGAACTGGTGCTTCTACTTTAAGGATCCAGGCACAGATGAGGGACAGATAACCAGCTGTCCCCCTTTATTTTTCCTTCTTTTCCGGTTTTTAGGAGGCGTGAGTCACACTGCTTCAGACTTTAACCCAGGCGGCAGATATTAAAATTAGACCAAAGGCTGGCGGTGACGGAGGGAGAACCTGGACCTTGGTTCGGTAATAGTTAACCAGCATAATGCACAAAGCTAAACATTAACATTTCTGTGACTCACTTTCTTGTTTGTCTATTTCTGGAGTTATTTTCAACACCCTTTCTTGTGAATATGCCCTCAACTTTTTCACAGCACTTTGTTCACTCTATTTTTAGATGAAAGGGCTCTATGAATAAAACTCAGACTAGCCGCACTGAACACTTCTCTTTGAGGTTCGTCTCTTCCGTCTGAGAGGGAGTGTGTGTGTGTGTGTGTGTGTTGTGTGTGTATAATCTGTGAAAACTTTCATTCGGGGGCCCGATGAAGATTGCCCGGCTCTCGGGTTATGGCGGGTACGCGCCCCACCACTCCCGTCTCCATCTTTAAAACTAAAACAAAGGATCAACTGTCCCGAGGACGAGCGGCGGTCTCGTGTTTCGGTTCCCATGAGGCACGGGTCTAGTATATACACACACCTGACCTTATGGGCACACACACACAAACACGGAGCAACAATAGCTTCATACAAACCATGAGGGCAAAAATGCCAAAACACAAGTTTGATCCTCTCACGCTCTGTACCTGTTCAAACCGCTGACCCGCACGCCGCCGTCAGAGCGTTATGCAATAGTAATAATAAAAAAAGGGCGTAGAGATGACTGTCTCTCTCAAACACACACACACACGCACAAAAGCCTTATTGAGCAGAGAAGGATGGCCACTACGGGGACACACACAGAAACACAGTACTGAGTCCTGGCAGCAAATGGCACATGCATGTGTCTTCCTGACCACAGCAGCAGGTGTTGCTTTGCACACACACTTATGAGGTTGATGTGTGGTCAGCGAGGTTGCCTGAGCGCTCATGAGCAGCGCAGTGAGAAGCTGCATTATAGCTCGTTAGAGTGGAATAGGCTACAAAAAAGGTAGTTCCCCATTTGGTGCGCTACAAATGACCTTAATGTAGTTCCCACATTTTATTGACACAACGGAAAACACTACCCCAAACTCTGGATGACATAAACCTTATGTTTTTGTCCATAAACAAAGGACTGAGTCTTTGTGAAAGGCCGGAAATGTCAACCAAAAGTTTCCTCTTTATGGGCAATGGAAGGAACTAGTGTGTTCATTGTTGTTTATTACAACTCATACAAGGAGGAGGAGGAATAATTACTTTATAGTAAGCAGTGTAAAGGCTGTCAAAATACGCAGTTGGAGAGACGAAGCCAAAAGTCGACCAAGTGACATCATAACAACAGAAACCAGCTTTAAAACAGCGGTTATGCATTTTCCTGTTCGTCTCCTCGTGTAAGACCCAGATTTTTCCCCCAAAAACGAGCACCGATGGTGATCTTGTGGCTGTGAATCGCTTTTCATAGAGCAGCGCTTTTGTTTATTCGACAAGCAACTCTTCAGCACATCATTATCGGTTCAAACCTGTTTGACTGAACGCCAGACGAGGGAATGTTCTCCCCCCTAAAAGGGAAGTGATGATGTACTGCAGGCCTGATGTTCACTACACAGTCTTCATCCCTCTGACAGGACACGCCTGCAGTGTGTCAGGCCCGCGCTGCAGGCGTAGGTCGCAGACCCCTAATAAAAGCACACAACCCCTCTCCACCCGTTCCCCCATCCAGCCCTGCGTGGCGCTTGCCACGGATGCGCACAGGCTTGGCATTCCAACTATGCAGAGGCTGCTTTGACTTCCCACACTTTGAATAGCCAGCGAGGAGCAAAAAGGAAGCGAGGCAGAAAATGACGACGCAGCGCACATCGTCACACGCGACGACCGCTCGATCCCCCAGTGTTTCCCCAACCATTGTAACAGGGGGTGGGCCCTCCCCACCCCCTGAAAAAGGGTGCAATTTTTTTAAATTATTAAAAATATATATAGCCTAACCTAACCCCCGGCTGGACCATTTGCCCGACTACTACAGCCCCCCAGAAGTTGTAAACCAAGGGGAAACACTGTCCCCTCTGTAGTATATGACCAACAAGCAGAGCACTCACAGGGGGGAGTGATGCATCTCCATCGCATTAAGAGAAGCATTAGCGCACAACTGCCGTGCAGCGGTTAATTCCCTCTCATATATATATATATATATTATATATATAATATATATATATATAAATAATATATATAATATATATATATATATAAATAATATATATATATATATATATATATAATATATATATATATATAAATAATATATATATATATATATATATATATATATATATATATATAGAGAGAGAGAATTAGTATTTTACTATTTATTGTATTTTTTTATTTGATGTTAGATCCTTTTTTTTCTTTTTATTATTCCCTTTTCTTCATTTATTTTTGCATATTACTAATAGACCAGAATATTACAGAACATTTGCGTTTCTAAAAAGGAAACGTGTAACACACATAAGTGCTCACACGTGCTCCCCGCAGCGACGGCTACACTCCTCACACAGCGTTACAGCTCCCATGATGCGGGTCGACGAGGCCCGGGCTTCGCTTGTGACACAACGATCCGTCACTTCCTGCTAACAGCCCTGCGCGGTGCTGAGTCACGGAAACCTGACACTTGTGTCCAGTTGAAGGAGTCCTGCCACTATCGCTTCCAAGAGCACCGCCGACTGTACTATTGGACTATTGGGATCTTTCATTTAAACAACATATTTTCCCGGCTATTTTGCAGCTGGTCGGCTGTCGAGTCTTAAAACGGGGTTTGAGTAGAGCTACGGCTAAAAGCTCTCTGAAAAAGGTCCTCGGGTTTAATTTTTTTTTGACAGTAGCCGGCCAGGAAACCCCCGTCTTCAGCCTCCAAACATGACACACGTGTGAAAGATCAGAGGCGTGGAAGGCTGCAGGGTTCTGGAAACAGTCGGGTTTGTTGATGGAAGGCGCCACGGCGTTCCTGACACGGAGTGATACAAGAAGGCGGGGAGGGGGGGGGGTAGAGGAGGGGGTGGGGGGTGGTTGTGTGTGTCAAGGAGAAAAACCAGGGGTGATGTGAAACAAAAACAAAAAGACCTGAACACCACAGGAGAGAGATCAACTGAAAACAGAGAGGAAAGAGGAGGTGGTAAAAATAAAAAACAAATTTAAAAGGAGGACATTCTTGGAGGGTTACTATTCCTGATGTGGGGAGCATACCTTCCTGGCTCTGATAAGACGGGAGATGAGGAAGGAGGGACGAACCTCAAGAGAGCGCTGAGAGGAAGGAGTCTTGCACAGCCAGGATAGAGACAAAGCCGTCAGGGGAGGGGGATTGGTTGCATGAGTCTTTGTGTGTGTGTGTGTGTGTGTGTGTGAGAGAGAGAGACGGGGAGATCGAGCTGACAACTTGAGCAATTGCTGATTAAATTCATAATTCCAAAAGACCTCATTTGCGAATGTTCGCCTGCTTCTAGGCCTCCTCACATGATCCCTTTCATGAATTCTCTATTACACTCATCTGTCCTGCTTTATTATTCTCTGTTGGCAGGATCCATCCGTCACAACAGAATAACCGGAACCTTAATCTACACTATCCGAGTCACCAGCGTTGATGTGGCAGCACGGCGTGCAAAAAGTAACACAGCTTACGATCGGGGTTGAAGCAGAATGTAAAGACTTTATTTTCCAGTCCGCATTCATGTACAGCACTGTTCACTGTGTGTTTCTCTGCATCTCTTCTGCATCATGAAGCCATTCCATCAATTTCTTTTGTGCTGACATAAGCGCATCTCTCCTTCCTGCCTGCAATGCCTCCTCACCCTGCCATTCGGTCCTCCACTTAATCTGTCCTTTAGAGCCTTTGGTCCACCCACTTTTAAAGCAATAGCAATAACTATTGTGTTGTTTTGTCTCCCCCTCTTCTCCGTCTCACCCTCTTGGATGGAGGGAGAAGACTTGTTACAACTAGAGACCAGCGTCGGGACTAAAGGCGTCGCAAGCCGAGGTCAGCGGCTGGATGACAAGTACAGACTGGCAGGAGTCAGGATGGGGCAGGTAGCCTGGGGCTGAGGCTGGATTTGAGGGTGGGACGGGGTCAGGGACGGGGTCAGGTCACCCGGGGGTGTGTGCGTTAGTACCGGGTCACGGGGAGAAGTCTGGGGCAAGGTCGCTACATCTAGGTTCGACAAACGGGGCCTTCTGCGCAGACCCGCTCGGTTACTCCTCCAGGGGGAAAGCGAGGGGGAGGAAGGACTAGCAGACGGGGAGGACGGCGGAGAAGAAGGGAGGAAGGAGGATGCCGAGCGGCCGTGTGTGCTCGGGAAACCCAAGTCTAGTCTTATGCGTCTCAACAAGGACTTAAAAGAGGAGGGGCGCGCTGGGGCACCCTGTGCTTCTGGCTCTGTCCTGCCGTCAGCGTCTGGCTCTGGAAGACAAACCAGCCAACCAGCAGTTAGATCAGGCCGCCGATGGACACCAAGACGGACACTTAGACGTGACCAGAGGAAGGAAAGACTTCACAGCAATCTCACAGGTTTTAGAAAATGCCCCAAGTGCCGTTAGAACCAGACAGATGTGCCCAGATGTACATTGGTAGGAACCCCACCTCAGAATGCGCACCAGTGCTTTTCCCGCTCGACCCGCGGACTTCACATTGTGAGGACGTGACGCGTTCTTACAATCTCCATAGATCTCTTAAGCATTAGAGGAAGCGTTTGAGGTGTCCCGTCAACAATTACCCATCAGGACTTTTTGCTGAAACCACTAATCCAAGGCCGAGCGGCGCCGTGTCCAGACGTCCATGTTGAGAGCACGTTGGAACGATAACGGAGACCTTTCAGCGTGACGGCACATTAAAAGTCTTAACAATACACAGTGTGGGGATCCGACCAGAGTTATCGTGCTTTTCTTTCATGACATAGATAAGAGTTGACCGGTTGGGAATCTCAGAGCCGGGTTTCAAAGATTAGATACGATTTCAACAACAGCTGATGAAATGCAGATTGTTTTTTATAAAAACATGAACGTAAAGACTACAAACAATGACAGTAGTGTTTGCAAACTGCACGTTGAAACCTGCCGACTACGGTGCGCTGCTATCCAGGGTAAACATACAGGAACATAAATGGAGCACCAAGCCGGGCCACAGAAAGAACGTTTAATTAAACGTGTGTTCAAAATACACTGTTTGCCCTCACGCTCCACCCAAAAGAGTACTGCTCATATCATCTAATGATACTTAATAGGGAGAAAACTGCCTCTGGGTGGTTTTATGTTTATGAACAAGGTCAACATCCTTCATGTTTCATTGAAATACAAATAAATGACTGAATATACTCCTCTTAATCTAGTACCCGTGGTCTAGCAAAGCCCTTTCAAAACCTGTGACATGAACTAAGACGGAACTGAAGCGATTTATGGGCATTTATGAGAAGTCATCGAGTCCCACGTGTACAAAGTTCAACATTCTCTGCTAAAGTATGTCACCCATTCACCTGTCACACTCCTTGTCCCAAGCGGTATTTATAGACACTTTTACACTTGGTAAACAATGATGACGCACCAAAGTGTACGCACGTAGTTTAGCAACGGAAGTGCGTTGGTGCAATAGCTGATAACGCTACGGAAAGACATTAACTACCTCAACTAAATTGGACTCTCTATGTGTGATTGAGGTGGTATTGGGTGAGCGGAACACGGCACGTGCCCCAAATATACACATGAATTTAATTAGTTATGAGCCCCTGTCCATCAGTAGCTAGCATCCACACACAGGAGCAACGTTGGGGTTCAGTGTCTTGCCCGAGGACACAGCGGCACGCGGGCTGGAGGACGCCCATGCTCTCCACTCACCCACGAGTCGCCGAACGCTTGTGGCTACGCTCCGTTTGGTAGCGTTCACAGCGCCACGCACACCATCGCGTATAGAATCACCGGTTTGGACTTCATTGAGCTTTTAAATTGGCACTACAAACAGGTCCATTTCTGAGGAGTGGCAGTCGACACGTTTGACAGCCAGCAGCCGGTGTTTTGGTTTAACTGGTGACTCAACCGTGCGGAAAAAACACAGTAACCACATTTAAGCGGGCCGCGTAAAAGCATTGGATCAATCTTACATACACACCGGTTCATGTTTATTATGGACGGTCATGACAGTTGTCAGAACCCCCCCCCCCCCCCCCCTCTTCTTCTTCTTCCATCTAAGCCACCCTCTCTCCATCTCCTGGCGGGCTGCATACTGTCCCATCTAGCCAGGTTCCAAAGGCTTTCTAGCTTCCCAGGCCCTGCTTCGGCTCTCTGCTTTCTTTCTTCCACTCATTCTCCTTTTCACCATTTCCCGTCTCTCTCCATCGCCCCCTCCCCGCCCCCCACCTGACGGCGCAAGGCTCTGCGGAGGCTCCAGTCCAGCCTCCTGTCCTGTCTAATCTGGCCGGCGAACATGATCAGAGGGCTGGCCACATTCTCTTTCTCCCTCCCTCTCCCTCCCTCCACCCAACTTGGGCCTCACTATGCATTCCTCCCTCACTAATACTATCCCCCCCCCCTCCCTCCCAGCCTCTTGCTGCATTCCTATCACCCTTACACTACTCCCTCTGCTTTCCCCAAAGCTCTAATTACACGCCTTGCCTAAACAATGCCTTATACATTACTCCCTCTGTAGCACCGTTTACTCGGTCTCCCTTTCGTCCTTGCACCTCCCTCATTAGGCCTAAGACATGTTCCTCCTCCACACATTGCTATCAATCCGTTGTTCCCTCGCAGCATCCTGGGGAATGATTATCTGCAGAGAACCTGACATCCAAAGCCACGGTGGTGGTTGAGTTCTATTATTTTCACCCTCCATGCTCCTAAAGTTCCCTCAGCAGCACTCCATCTCTCGCGCTTGAATCCGCTCATCTCGAGCTCGCAGGAGTGAGTCTCTTCACTTATTCTGACTGCTAGATGCCGGGTCGGTTTCCTTACGCCGTCACATTCTCACCCCGTCCTTTCTACTGTGCACATACCTTTCTTTCATTACTCAGCAGACTCTGTACATTGCTTATTGCGTTTATCCTGCTCTAGTGCTTGTTTTGCAGGGTGGTAGACTTTGTCCTTGTTGTACATTTCCTTTACTCTGGCTGAATGAGTCATGGGCTGGTTACTTATTACGAAGGCAGTCCCTACTGGGACACGCAAATAAAAGCATTCCTGTCCCTCTGCATACTGGGAAGGAGGTACGGTCCACCCAGGACAGAAACTGTGAGAGCTGTGAGTGACGTCACAAAACAAACCCACGCCCTGAGAGAGGCTGCTTACAAACCCAGAAACTGCGTGTGGGTGAGAACGTTCTGGACGAACGATGCAGGCAAATACGACATCACTTCCGACGAGCATGTTTACAGCAAAACGAACACAAACCCGGCGAGTCGCTCAGCGTCCACATCGCTGATGTGACGGCAAAAGTATTACATTTAAATGATGAGGAACCGTTCAATGGTTGGGGAACAGTCTCAGTTTACTATTGATCATTCTACAGCGGAACCAGAGGTGACCTACAGGGCTCCACTGCTTCAACCCGTATGCCTTTATCCACATGGGCCAAAAGAAAAAGACACAAAATGATTGAATTCCTCGTAGCAGCTTTAAAAAGAAACATCGATAATAATAAGTTGGCCACTTTTTCATCACCCGCTGACTAATGACCACAACAGACTCATCTAATGTTCTGCTTGCACGGTGAGTCGTTCCCATTCTACTGATTCTGATCCAGTGGGTTTGTGCGTCTCTACTTAAAGAAGCTACAATTACATGAGGACACCAGACACATCCAAATGACAGATTAGGCGACAAGAAAAAAACCTTTTAAAAATAAGCAGTTCACATCCAAAACACTTTTTGACCCGGTTACTTATAATGCTAATAAATCTTGATTTTTGTTGTGGGAGATGCCGATGTCTGGCTTCTTTATTACTCCACCTTCAAGAGAATCCTAACCCAGTAACACAAGATAATCTTAAGACTTAATAAACCTTTCTAATGAAGGAACTATTTCCTTCCAAACCCCACACACGAAAGACGCTCGTACCGTGTCCTGCCAACCAGACGACCGCGCAGGAGGAAGCGTGCCTCTCCTCATGGACCCGCAACAGAGACGTAAACATTACCAGTGCCCTTCTCGCTTGAGCTCTAATGTTAGGTAGCTCAGTGGTACGTCTTTGAGTCCGTGAGTCAATGCACGCTTCCTTGGGCGCCGGGATATAGCTGGCAGATGTAGTTTCAATCCGAAACCACTCACAACATTGCCTGTGGGTTATCTTTAGTAACCCGGGCATGATTTATGGAAAAAGACAACGGTTTAGTTTGTACCGTGCAGCTTTGGGAGATTTGAAATCAATTTTGACAAGAAGGCCGGTATCTCCCAGCTGACACCAACACAATCCAGCACTAGCACTACAAGTAATGGCGAATTACGTGTACTTCTTATTTTAGGGTGGACTGTCCCTTTAAGACAGTCTGTTTTCAAATGCAAGCAATACTGCTCCCAGCATGCTTTGCGGCTCCCATCAGCCCCATGCAATATTAATCCGACAATGAACAGGCCTCTTCACGGCTGCCATGACAACCAGTAAACAGTGGACTCCTCACCGCCGGCTCGATGATCATCAGCAGGTCGCTGGCAAACGGGGCGGCGGGGAGTGAGGGTCCCCGGTGCTGTCGAGTTATATCGCCGAGTGCTGAAGTTCGACATGAGCGGCAGAGACAGAGTCTGGTGGTCCACACGCAGACAGCAACACGCACTCCGTTGCTCAGCAGGGAACAGTGCGGCGTTAATGGCTGGTCAGTGATGTAGCGTTGGTGCATAAACAACAACAACAACTATGTGGGCTTTATTCAAGAACCGCAACGAAACAATACGTAAACAGACGCTCACAAACGCTTCCATCTGCACATCAATGAATGAACAGAACTCAAGTGAACTAAAAAACACGCTGCCCAAAATAATGACACCCAACATGTTTGCATTAGCTCCAAACATGTCACACAGATATCTGTGGTACTATTCCATGAAGGCAAACGTGCGCCAAACTCAGCGCACACCCGCTGCCTCGTCTGAAGCGCTTGCTCTGACGCAATGCCCGATCACGTTACATCGGAGCATCGAAGACATTTACATAATCGCTCAGTTCTCAAAAGGGACATGGTCATAGTGTGACGGCATTATAAGCCACTTAGTGAGCGTAAGACTGAAGCGCGGTGGTGCACTAAACACCACCAAGCGGTGCAGAGCAGAAAACTGTGGGAGGATTGCACATAAGTGACAGTCTGACCCCTCCACTTCCTGACCTCAGAGCTGCTGACAACACAAGAGAGTTTAGAGTTCGCCTGCCTGCGTAAATGAGGCCTTAAAGAGAATAAAGGGCCGCTTTAGATGCAGAGTAATTTGTGCTGATGACAGCAAACGAAGATTGGGGAGGACAGTAACATTAAAAGCATTTCTCCAAAACAATATAACAGTCCGCAGTGAATTTGACCTCATGTAACCAAGAGAGCAGACTGCCCGGCTGTGAGACCCTTTCCACGTGCACCAACAGAGCCATGGCTGGAAATA
Organism: Gasterosteus aculeatus; assembly: GCF_964276395.1. Lineage (NCBI taxonomy): Eukaryota > Metazoa > Chordata > Actinopteri > Perciformes > Gasterosteidae > Gasterosteus > Gasterosteus aculeatus. The sequence goes on from NC_135689.1 coordinate 18,360,039, forward strand.
ACAGCTGCAGAAATATAACCACTCATCTATAAGCGGAATATTAGCTGCATCGACACACGGAGACAAATCAGGAGGAAAATCCAGGGTTAGAGGGCAGAGAGGTCTACAGGCAACTGTGGCTGCATTATTATGTCTGTGTGTTTATATTCTGTCTTTGTTTAATATAGCTGTGTGCGAGTGGCTGACTGATCTGTGAAGCCTGCCTGCTTGCATGAGTGCATGCTCCCATGGGTTTTGTGTGTGTGCAGCAGCGAGCCCAGCGTGGGGGTAGCGTCTGTGGCGTGTAATTGAAACACGGTCCCATGCAGCGCTGCAGAGTGACCCCACTAATCTCCCCCCTGACAAAGTGGCTTAGATTCTATAGGGTCGTATGGCACAGCGAGACAGCTTAAACACAACAGAGCGCGCCGCCCAACATGCGCCGGCCCGCACCCCCCCCCCCGGGGGTCCTCCCAGCATTCAGCAGGTCACCCTCCGCAACTCATTAGGTGCACTTCAAAAATGAATTCAAGTAGTTCAGTAGTTCTTTTACACATGTCGTCCGACAGAAACAAGTTTGCATTAATACTTCAACACGTGCAAAGAATAAATAGCAAGTCATGAGCAAATATTACGACAACCGCAAATTCCAGGCACACAAAAGAAACAGGATATCCTAATCGGAGAAGAACCCCCTGGGCGGCTTGACTGGTGGTGTTCGGGGAGACGGGGCAGAGAGATTGCCTTTGGAAACAAATACTGCTTCCCAGCAAGGTTTCTGGCCGTTAGCTATTTGGGTCAGAATGGGACACCAGACAACACAGCCAGAGCACGGGGGTGATAACAGCTCCACGAGGACAAAACACACAAGCAGCAATCCGCCTGAAGAACTGAAAAGGTAATCTGATACCGTGGTCATTCTCACCTTTTCACTTTGCGCTTATCTAGATAGAATAAACAAAGCTAATTTCACTGCTCAAAAGCTCGTCATGCATAACTGAGCTGCACCCCTCAAGGATAGCGGAACACTTGTTTGTGTATCCATCAGATCAGTAAACGATCACTCTTTGTTCCATAACTTCCTCCATGCTTACCTTTCCTCTGCAGGAACAGTCTGAGCAGGGGGCTGGCGGTTGAGATGGCTTTGTGGTAGTTATCATCATTGTTGATGGGCAGCAGGTCGCCGTGGACGTCGGCGTAGCCCACCAACAGCTCCACGTTGGGGATGTGATGCACGTGCTGCAGGAGGCCGTAGAACTCATCGAAGCGGCCCGGTTTCGAGCGCTCCAGCGAGAACCGACGAAACTCTGCACCAAACTGGGACGGAGCACACAAGGAATGCACACATGTGAGAGACGTGGACACGGCAGGAGCGGAACTGCACACTGGCGGAGACGTGGTGATAAGCCAATGCAGCCATAATTTGGAATCACTGAAGGCCACCTGAGATTTGAGGCAGTGTTTGATAAGTGCACACTGTTCTGGTAGCCAGCTCGTTCTTAAAACCACATACGAGAGTCTGTCGTTCCACGTGGACGAGCTACCACGGGTGACTCTGTGATGTGAGTGTAGCTCTATGTCTGATCAACCACACGTTCCCACAACGCTGACCAGAGAGATGGTGATCGCCGTGGTCCGGCCGGATCAATGTGAGAGGAAACTCTTAGGGCAGGCGCGCTGAAGAGAAGGACCAAGTGTTGTCGTTACTGTTGCCCGACGCTGACAAAAGATGATCTATGATCCACTGCCAACCTGGACAATACAGTCAATCTGAGCACGAAGGCGAATTAGGTTACATGAACTATGAGTGGGGGGAGCGAAGCAGGCCCCGGGCCCGTTTCTGGTAAGTGCCCGCATTTGGACACGAGTAGTGGTTAGACCAAACATCTCAAATGACCCTGGACTGCGCCGGTTTGGTTTGGGAAGAGGCTGTACAAAGTGACGTGACGTAACGTAGCGCGCCGGGGTCGTTTCTTATAAACCGGTTGTTGTGGCCCGAAGCCGGACTTGAGTTGGGTCCACGCAGGTAGGAGGAACCAGAAGGAGCGGCGAGGGAGTCTGTGGCAGATGACACGCGACACGGCGTCAGCTGACCTCCGTCTTCACGCCCGCTTCAAACTTCTATTTCCTCAGAACAACTTAGCATCACGTCAACGTGGAAGTTTAAAGTATGGCGGCGGGACAGTCACCGTACGGAAGCCCCGCTCCGGCCGGTCAAGCTTTAGCTCGTATCGATGCGGAACGCGCGACCACATCATTAAGCCACTTAGCATGCTAAATTAGCCGAGTTATCGTCACGGGAGGGCGTGCGAGGTGGTGGAGGGAGGGAGGGGGGGGGTCACACATATAACAAGTAAACTGACAACGAACTCTGGGCGTGTGACGTCAGCGTTACCTTGCTCTTCACCTCCACGGTGCTGAGTGACCGGTTGCTCGGCACTCGGTGGGTCTTGTTCATGTTTCGCTAGCAGCGCCGCGCGCCTGCTGCTGCTCCTCCTCGCGCGCTGCTGCTGCTGCTGCTGCTCTGTATCCCAAAAACAAAAGTACGTGCGTATCCGCCGGTTCTTCCAGCGACGCTGACTGTCTCCGCGACTTCTCGACGCCCACCGGCGATATTGTTTCTCCAAGAATGCGACAACGGCCGCCGACCAGCGTAGTTCACCCAGGAAACTTATCTCATACTCGCCGTGCCAACGCAGCTACACCACTACTACGCTCGCGCTCTGTCGCTCTCTCTCTCTCTCTGTGTGGGTCTCTCTCTCTCTCTCTCTCTCTCTCTCTCGTGTGTGCATGTGCCTGACGACACTAAGAGATTTCAAAATAAAAGACTCTACTTGACTTCCCAATACAAGTCATGTATTATCCTGGGGCGGAGACCCACAACCTTGCTGCCAAGGAACTTAAAAAAAAAAAATTAAAGCCATTTTATATGATCCCATCCAGAAAGTAGTTTGATCTCAACATATAATTGTTGAGAGCACAAAAAACGAAAACGATTTGGCATTTGATCCCTTTGCAGCGTGTGTGGTATTGTTTGCATACTGTCAACACATGATGTATGGGACACATGTTGTAAAGTACGTTATTATGTTAAATACACATTTATGTGGTAGTAAATGTTCTAAGTGCAACTTGTTTCTTGTTGCATAGTGACACCTTCTGGCCAAAAGCCATATGGGCCTGCTGCTGGTTATGTATATACACACACTTGTGTGTGTGCTGTCAGTACAGGGAAGCACCAAAATATGTTTGACCGATGCCCTGCTGTCAGTGGTCATTGCAAAGCACTCGTGTCCATAAAAATCTGTTCGGCTTTCTCTCAACAAAGTACCATTTAAAACATTTCACCTCGTTTTATACTGCTGTGTGGTAGAAACATGTGGCATTCTTGTTTCATTAGGAAATGGATTGTGGGTTTGGAACAACTTTGGTTTGATATTGCAAAAAATATATTGCAATATGGGCTAAAAAGGTGGGACTTGACACGGATCACTTAAGTCCTTACAAAAGGATTGGATAATTCACCTTTGTTTATTTATTGTTCCTGTGTAGGCTGTATATGAAGAACCTTCCACGTGTTGCTCGGGGACTCTTAGTTTGATTGGTGGTTCTTGTACTCCATCCAGCACATCACCACCAACCTCTTCGAAAGAAGAACCATTCATCCAAACCAGACAGCTACTAGTTTCCATTAATATATGGGAATAGAATTCTAATCCAGCCTGACATCCAACATAAAAGACATTGTTCTTATTTACAAAATAAATCCCATTTTCATTATGTAGTTCTAATTCTGAATAGTGAGTGAGTGTAAAAAAAATCACAAAGTGGAGGCTCTTTATGATTCTGATGGGGGGGGGGGGGGTGGGGGGTGCAGAACTCCGATGGACCCAACTGAAAGAGGAGAAACATCGGCAAGGGCAGAGAAACCGCACCAAACCGAACGGGTTCAGGAACACTGAAACGGGTTGGAAAGCAAGAGCCGCTGTCTTAACACTTGAATCATGACCTATTGTACTTTCTTTATTAAAAATGACCCTTTTCAGCTTATTTTAAAGACCTGATTGTTTCTGAAAACAAATGAAATTATCTAATGGTGTTAAAACATTTCTATCCTCACACCTTTACCACGCGCTTCCTCTCCCCCACCTGTGGCATGTACAGCTGTTTATAGATAACCGATATCTCCCCCCGACGCAGCAGACTCCTGAGGAAACACACACACACACACACACTCTCTCATTCTGTCACTTCCCTCCTTCCCTCCCACACTATATCCGAGGAGGCCCTCAGTACGCTATCTCTCTCCAGTGAGATGATGATGATGATGGTGAAGGTGGTGATGTCACCAGCTCTACTCATGGAATATCCTAGAAAGTTTGATTCACATCTTAAACAGGATAATAGCCCAGAGTGCAGCTCAAGACGCCGCTCGTATTGGTGGAAACTCCTCCTCGATGTCTCGTCTTTATCCCGGTGCCGCCTCCCGTCTCACGTGTCCTCGTCTTTTTGGCATCGCCGCCGTGACGAATGACCTCCCTGTTTTAACAATAGGCCACGGGTCTCGTCCCCTCCCCTTTTCTCTTTGCCCCCCTCTCATCATCTCCTTTTTTTCTTCTTCCATGAATCATTTTTTGTACTGTGCAAATCGTGTGTGTGTAGCGAGGCAGTTTGAGCTGCAGGAGGCGCTTGCTGTTGGATAGGTGCCCCCCCCCCTACTCTGTCTCTCCCCCTCCACTCCACCCTTTTCCACAGCCCCCCCATTACTGCAGGAGAGGCCTCTTGTCTCCCCCGCAGTCTGCAAGGCCTCTCTTCAGCCCCCACCTCTGCGCCCCCCCCCCCTCTCTCGGTGCTGGTCTCATTGTCCCAGTGAGTGTGGCGCCCTGGTCTACATGACCTCCATGCAGTATTCAGAGGGTGAAGAGGACATGATGCCATTGCAGACACTGGGACAGATTTGTTTTCATTATTTTTCATTAATCCCCCCCCCCCCCCCCCTTTTAGCTTAACGGAAACGCGTGGTGGTTGCCCCCCCGGTGTCCACGGGGGGGCGCCACCAGGGTTCCATTGCAAACTGCCCCCCCCCAACCCTGTCCCCTGCTCTCCCCTTCTCTCTGACCGTAATTTGATCCCAGCTCAGGTGGACGGGCTGCAGGTCAGGTGGGGGAGTGGGGAAGGGGGGGGGGGGGGCTGTTCAACTGACCTGTGACCAGTTCAACCAATCAGCCTCCCCACTGTGAAGCAGGCCGCTCCGTCTCAGCAGCCTTTGTGTCTGACAACACACACACACACACCAAGGCCTCTCCGTCTCTCCTCCAGCTACAGGGGGCGCCAGCGTCTCCACCACCATCACCATCACCTCCCCTCCCCCCACTTCTCCTCCTCCTGCTCTTCTCCCCCCTCTCCTTATCCTAGATCTCTCCTTCTCCCTCCCCCCACACTCCACCTCCATCTGCCCCTGCCACCTCCTCCCCCCTTTCGTCTCTCATCTTCTTAGCTAACCCCCCTCTCCCCTGCTCTCCCAACCCTCTCCAACTCCCCTTCTCCTCGCCTTCCCTCCCCCAAGCTCCTTTCCCTACCCCTTCCTTTGCCTCCCTCCCTCCCTCCCTCCATCTCGTCTCCCCTGCCCCCTTTGAAAGGCTGTTAAGCACTCCTTCTGCACACAGCACTGCAGATGAGGCCTACGCCTCCCCCACAGTCTGCCAGGCCTCTCTCGCCCCCCCCCCCTCTCTCCCTCTCTCCCTCTCTCTCGCTCCTTACAACAGCATAGCAACACAGACTAGCCAGCCTTGCCTCTCTCCCTCTTGCACTGGGGTCATTTCCATCCATTTTAGATTCCTCATCCCAGGGCGGCAGTTTAATCAAACGCTGGGGGGTTAAAACATACGAAGGGAAAGTATGCGTAACTCACCTGGGTTGGGAGGGAGACCATGTGACTCCTATAATGTAACTCTGTCCGGACCGACTGATCCCCACTCTGGGAAAGGGCCGTTCATCCAGCGGTGCACCTCGGCAGAGGGTTAATAATGTAGCGCTCCATCTCCGACCGGGCCTCCAACACCGTCTCTTTGGTAACGCACAGAGGCTCCATTTTGCTCACACAGTGTAGCCCTCTGACCGACACATCATCCATTCCATCGCATTTACGTGCAACACCTTGTTGCACAACCTTTTTCAATTACCCTCTACTTCACCTGGAATTTCTACAGTGAAAAGGGAAAAATTTGTGAAACCGTCCTCGTGCACAGTTGATCCTGATTACCAAGCAATGCTGGATTTAACGGTGACTATCGTTGGCTAACCAGAGACTTTATAGTCTTTATACCTTCGCTGCAATGCATCAACATCAGCATCTTTTCTGTTGCAATGGAAGGATCCTTTGTTTTATGAATAATAAGGACTGGAGATATATTCAAAAAATGTATTTCCTGCAATGCAAAGTGTCACATAGGTGTGCCGAGACATGACTGCCAAAGACACGGGCATTATCTAATTTGGCTTATTTTCAACAAACAAACGAGGATATTGTCCCATTATCTCCTTTACAGACAGTCAAAGGGTCGTAACATACAAGTATCTCTTGTGGCAACTCACACATTTAGGATATATAGTCAGTGTCAAGCTTGAAGACCTTTTTTGTTGTTGAAAACGACAATAAAATTGCTCTTTTAAAATCATACTGAAAAAAATAATGTTTGTGCGAAATCCTTGAGTTGTTGCCTGTCCTGACCTGCTGCCCAAAACTGTCCATATATCTCTGATGTCCCTTTGGGGGACACCTTTTACTGATCACTCCCTCCACTCATCATACCCAGTCAATGCTAAAAAAAAAAAAATCATCTCTAATAAAGAGCCGGTTGAGCAAAATGTTTAGACATTAAGCAACATGATATGAAAACCTCTAACTATGTCTTTGCTTGAAGCAATATCTCCTTGTGACCCCCGCACACGGGTTATGGCCCCCGCGTGGACGTGCTGGAGAAAACGCCATCAGCACAGAGCGTACCATCAGTCATTCAACCTCCGGCCTCTGCCACAGGCCCCTTTCTACCAGAGAGAAAGCACTTCATTTACCGACGTACTAACGACAGCAGACAAAAGCGCATTTACAAAACTTCATATTAATAAAATAAAACTAGATGATAATAATCAGGACACGTTTTCCCGGTGGTTCCTTAGTTTGAACGAAGATGCCGGCGTGGCCATTAGTTCCGTGAGAAGCACAATTACAGCACTTTATTGTTCATTAAATGCTTAGGTGGAAAATGAAAACATAAAACAAATACACACAATTCAAATTGAACTCTTTTTTTTGGAAAAAAGAAAGAAAAAAAAACAACTTCTCTGTATGCTTTGTATCCTGTCCAGTCTTGTGAGGGCAAAGAAACGTCAAAGAGTTAAAACTGTGACAACAGAAAGCGAGAAGAGTAGAGCACGAGGCTGCAAACGAGAAGAGAAGAAGAACAGCACCGCCATTCTTCTCCAACACAAATCGGTTTAAGAAAAAATGAAATTACAAAAATAAAATCTAATCCGGTTTAAAGCAAAAACAAATCAATTCTGTTATTTATATATAGATATATTATTTTGCAAAAAAACTAGGTATTCGTTAAAAAATAAACTTAAACGTACAGGAAAATACCAGCCACCAAAGCGACAACTATTGTTAAGCATACCGATGTAGAACATATGAGGCTACCTTACATACAGGTAATAGCAAATATTTAAGCGTACGTGAACTTCAACGTCTGTCCAAACAAGTCTAAAAGACTGTACAAATTTACACTACCCGTCTCGGATAGAACTACATGGAAAAAAAAGGTGGATTCTCTGGTCAGCTTAAAAAGCTTTACCACACGACAACGCAATATTTTGAGCCACATTTAGTTCAGTGGCAAAATCAACATCAATAAGTCGTTAGCTCAATGTAATAAAGAATACAGGAGGCAAAGAAAGAAGAGAAAGTCTATTTGTTCAGTTGCCTTCGCACCTCCCCTTCCCACCCGGGACACGTTAAAACTTTACATCGACCGTAGCTGCTCGTTGAGTCCCGCCTTTAAAAGTCACTGGATGGCTTGTTTGGAGTTCTCTCCTTGTCTCTGTTCAGATGTCTCAAGTGTCTGACTGTCTTTTGGCGGGAAGGGAGGGGGGTGTCAGTCACACCTGCTGCTTGCCCAGCTGGGCCCCTTCTCTTCTGCTTCTTGCAGATGATGGTACAAATTTGGGAATAATGATGGGATGAGGGTCTCTTTCTTTAGCAGCCGGCCTTTCTGCGTCCCCTGAGGGCCCAAAGCCATTCTCCACATGTGCCTCTTCCTCGTCATCCTCGTCATCTTCATCATCGTCGTCGTCGTCATCATCATCGTCCTCCGACGTATCGTCTAGATTTGAGACGCTCTTACCCTCTGTCCCCGGCTCCGTTCCGTCCTCGGCTCCAGCAAGCAGTTGGTTGCCATGGAGATGCAACTCCCCCTCTAGCTCCTCGTTATCCTTCTCATTCTCGTCACTGTCAGAGTCAATGGCGATGGGCTCTGAAAGATCTAGAGGTATTTTCTGTGGTAAGGTGCTGTTGATTGTCTTGGTTGGCTCTCCGCTGGCACTGTTGGGTTTGGGGACTGATGGCGGCGCTTTACAACTGACCAACGTCCCCGGCGGCTTTCCCCTCTGTGGCGGCGCCACGCCGCCGTTGGCCGCCACGAGCTCCCTGTGTTTTCGGAGCGCCCGCTCCGACAGCCCGAGGCGCGTCCTGGACGTCCGCCTCTTGTTCTGCCCGCTCTGGTATGCGCCGTCCTGGACGAATGCCAGCTCGTGACTGACTTTGCTCAGCTCGTGCATGCTGAAGCCCAGCAGCACGCTGGCGCTCTGCGTCTCGCACTCCTGCATGCATTTCCTCCTTTTGTTGCCAAAGTGGCTGGAGATGTCCGACTTCCACAGCCACAGACTGGCGGCCAGCTTCTCCACCTCCCGCCGACTGGGATACGGCGCCTGATTGAAATACTGCGTTAGAAAAGCCTTCCTGGACTCGTACGACTCATTCTCTTGTCCTTTGGGGTCAAGAGCCAGAACGACCGCCTCGTCGGGATTTTCTACAAACGCGGACGGACCGTTGCTGTCGCGCGGGTGGGCCCGTTCTCCGGGCGGCCTCCTGCGTTTCGGCGCGCTAGTGTCCGAGCTGTCAAAGCCGGCGCGCTTGAGAGCGCTGCTCTGGGCCGGGATGATCCGAGAAGAATGAGCGGCCCGACTCTCCTGGCCGTTCTGGGACTTCCCCACACCGCGACAGTGCACCAGGTGCAACGTTATGGTGGAGGCCGTCATGTTGCTCGTGTAAACCCCCAAGCAGTGAATGCACTTGTAGGTCAGTTTCTTTTCCACGGGGTGGACGGTCTGGATCACCTGGTGCCGCTCTCTCAGGTGGTGGGCCAGTGAGTCCGAGATCGGGCCCTTGAGGATGGAGAAGCAAAGAGGACACAGCGTCTTGCCCACGTCCTTCTTGTAGGGCAGCGACGCCTGCGGGGCACTCTTAGCCGGCGCACAGTCGGCAGCCCCCGACGGCGCTTTGGCCAGATGCGGCGGCACCAGCCTCTTGCCGGATATTAGGGAGGCAGCCAACGCCGCCGACGGCGAGGTGTTGTTCTGAGCGTGAAACGCCACCGACTCCTCCGGCGCGTCCCTCATGTTGTACGTCGTGACGATCAGCTGAACGTTCTTGGGATTGCCCTGCTGCAGGGTGAGGTCGAAGGTCAGGGGGGAATCCGTGCGCGGGCCCACGCTCTCGTCCGGGTGCGACAGCCGCATGTGGGCCACCATCTTCTCGACGTCGTTGAAGGTGGCGCGGCAGTGGGGGCAGGACAGGCCGTGGATCAGCATGTGGTTGAGCAGCGTGTCGCTGGGCAGATAGCGGTTGCAGTACAGACACTTGCTGGTGAAGTTGTGGATCTTCATGATGTAGTTGGCGACCGCGGGCACCTTCTCCGCTTTGTGCTCCTTCTCAAAGTGGGCGCTGTAGACGTTCTCTGGGAAGAGCTCGTTGCAGATGGTGCAGATCTTCCACTTCTGGGTGTAGGACGTGCCGAGGATCGAGGACCCCCCTTTCTTGGCCGTGACGGAGGCCACCGTGGTCGCGGCCGCCTGGACGCGGGAGCCCAGCGGGTTGGACTTGAGCGAAGAGGAGGCGCTGACCGAGACCGCGCTCCGCAGGCCGCCGGCCGAGACCAGCTGCTTGGCCGCGTGCGACTGCTGGGGCACCGAAACCTGGGCGTTCCCGGGTAAGGTCACCCTCACCTGCTGCCCGCCGATGGAGAACGACTGGGTGGCGCCGGCCTTTAACCGGATCCCGTCGTGTTTCATCCCGGACAGAAAACTTTGCGCGCTGAAGCCCGTCTTTGAGGAGACGATGACCCGGCCCAGCTGCTGCGAGCCGGGGGACCTGGTGGTGGCCATCACCGCGCCTTTCGGGCCCATGCCGATGATGGTCTTGTCCCCCTGGGTTTTGGGGGGGATCATGATCACGGGTTTGGGACGGGGGACAATCACGCTCGTGTGCCCAATCATGGCGGTCACCTGGTAGCCGATCCTCTCGTGGTCCTCGATGACGTGTTGGACCAGCGCCTCGTAGGTCCTTGGGACAAACAGACACTTCTTGCAGTGGATCTGGTTGCTGTTGACATTGTTTGTGTTATTGCCTTCTGTGGCTCCCGCCGATCCCCCGTTCTGAGTCTTCTCCCCCGGCTTCACAATATAGGGCTGGGCTACTTGCTGGAAGTGTTCCCGGTAGATGTGCTTTCGCACCACGTTGTACAAAGGGTCCCTGTAGGTGCACTTCTTGCAGTAGTACACCGCCTGTTCCACGCTGTCCCCGGCCCTTTTCAGCACCCCGTCCTTCATCAGGAGCCCGCCGGCTCCCGCCACCATCCCGCCGGGGCCCTGCCGCATGGTGCTGTTGGGCATGTGGAACAGTTTGATGTGCGTTTCCAGAGTCTTTTTGTTGCCATTGTAAGTGCAGTAGGGGCAGTTGAGAAGAATGTTGTTCTCGAAGTCCTCGCTGTGGACGTTGCGGAAATGGCTCTTGTACGCGGAGAAGTACTTGGAGGAAAAGAGGCAGCCAGTGCAACAGAAGGGCTTCGATCTGTAGTCCTAAAAACACAGAAAAATAAAATGCTTAAGTTTTTTGTCTGAGAGAAAAGAATACTTTTATAGATTTGGGGTTTTAAAACGCAGTCGATTCAGATGTCAACGTATTGTGAGAATGCTTGCAGCAGTGTGAGTGCGTCACACACCTGGACTTTGGTATGCGACGGTTCCCACATGCACACATCCTCCCAGTTAGTGTGCTTTATGTACACCTCTGGAGGAATAAAGTCTTTATAGTCCTAAACAAAAAAAAGAAAGAAGATTAGTACTTGATCAAAGAATGATCAAAGGGAGACACAATCGCAACCAGCTTCTTGTCATTGATGAAAGACAATATTCTTCCTTAAAATGGTTCTATACTGGGGGAAAAGGAGACAGGACTTTTCAAAATAAAAATAAAATATGTGGCAGGGAGCAGACATTTATGTACAGATGTATGTATGTACAGAATGCAGACAGTTTGTGAATAGGGTTGTGAAAAGTTTTGTTTTCGATTTTTCAGCATTAAACATTATTTTCCATGTGAAATATTGGCATTAATTACTTATTTAATGAAAGGGGTGATCCAAAAGGAGAACGTATGTACCTTACCCGCCCAAGGTTTGGACACACTTTCTCATTGAATAAGAAAATGCGTCCAAACGTTTGACTGGTACTGTACATAAAATATATTTACGGTTAGTTACCAGCTTTCTTTTGTCCTCCGGGACACGGGTTTACTTTGTGGGAGGGCTGGTAAGTCAATATTTTCTCTTACGCTTTCTATAATCTCACTGCGCAAGATTTTGTCTCATGGATCTAATGTGTAAAATAAAGGACGATGACATTTATATCCAAACTAGGGCTGCAACTAACGATTATTTTGATAATCGATTAATCGGTCGATTATTTCTTCGATTAATCGATGAATCGGATTTCTTTAAAAACGGCATAAAAAAGCTTTAATTTCCAACCCTTTATTCTAAAACAGAACCTCAAATTCGTCAGAACTAGTTCTCTATACTACACTCACAAACACACCCTCATGTTCACTTGAAGCATATTCATTAAATTATTACCATCATTGTAGTGCAAGTTAAGTAAATGCATACAGCTAAAAAACAACCAAGTGCTATGAGATTAATTTAAAATGGCATTTGTAAATAAATGCATTAGAGGCTTCTTAGTTGATTTAATGGATCACCATGTGTCTCCCTTTACAGGCATAACATCAACTACCGTATAACCCACAGTATATGCGCAAGCGCACTGGACTACCATATATGACAGCATTAAAAAGTACAACACACACAAATATATTTGTCAACAATAACCGATATGGGACAAAGCACAAAATATCAGACAACACATTGAAAAATGAATGGTCCAAAAGAGGCGAGTAAATAAAAACGTGTCAAAGTCTTGCTAACTGCTTTACTGCTGTTATTAGCGAGCTAACGCTAGCTTGATCAGCTGGATGACGAGTAAACAGGAGGCTTGTTACGTCCCGTTTTGACGTGAGGGACAACGTGGACGTCTCTCCCTGCGTCATGTGACTCACAACAACTGCCAGCTGCTCTTTCCTCTACGTCGGCTCGGCGCCTTTATTTTTATCTTTGCTCCGCGCGCATCTCCGCAACTCATTGAGTGACGTAATAATCGCGCGACACAACGAATCGATGATGAAATTTGTTGCCAACGCTTTTAATAATCGATTTTATCGATTCGTTGTGGCAGCCCTAGTTCGAACATATTTAATCTGTAGAATACTTTGCGTCTGGGCCTTGGCCTGGATGGCGAACTACGCACAGCCTTTGGGTTCTGCTTTTATGCCTGAAGAGCAAATAAAACTCTGAGGAAACTGGGGACAGCAGGTTGTTGATGAGCACAAAGGAACTGTACAATCGGCACTAGAAGAACACCGTCGGCTCACCTCCAGGTGGTCCCTGCAGAACTCCAAGCCGATGTCTCCTAAGACCCTCTTGACATTTTTCCTTGCTTTCCGCAGACTGCCCAGGTTGTTGACGGGGAGCTGGAACATTCTGCACACCTGAAGAGAGAAAGACGCATACAGTGGCATGTTATCAACGGGTGCAGGGAACAATAGGAACAGCTGAACTTCTAGTGAGGGAATCAACAGTTGGGCTGGAAAGGACCTTTAACTAGCCGGGTGAAACGCCTAGACGGAAAGCCGTGGTCATTTATAAGACATGAAATACACAACAATGATGGCTCCAACTGTGTGTCAAACCAATCAATTTCTGACACAGCTGTCGGTTACGACCCAGAATCCCACTTCTATGCTGATGGATTAGTGCTGGGGAATCAGCACAAAAACGTCCAGAGAACCTCAATTTGAAAGACAGCAGATGAAAAAGCAACAAATGACCTGCTGCTTTCACTTGTGAGGGATTCATTGCATATAACGGTAATGAGGGCGGACACGTTGACCGATGATGCTTTCCGTTTCGGTAATAGGGCGTAGCGCCTGGGTGGGGGCGTTTCCTTTAAGGTAGCGATGTGACGAGGAAGAACGTTCCAGGAGCTCCAGGTTGGTCTGCAATACTCAGACAGGATTTCACAACTCTAAAGTTATCACCATAGGAACCAGTTAACCCACTGCTGTCCACACAGACAGTTAACCTGCAATCAACCAAAGCCGGCTGAAACGTGGTGAGTCAATGCTGCTCAGGCATCATGAAGAAACGGACACAGCCTTCGTCACATGCCGTTGGTAAGGCTTGCAACTGGAGATTGAGACCATGAAGTGATGTTTACTGAGGGAATAAATATCAGAGTAGAAGGTGGGCAGTAAACTCAGACTTTTTGTAACCAGAGGAGTCGTCCCCTGCTGGCCGTTGGACAGAATGCAATTCTAAGACAGAAGCTAAAAACGACAGAACCGCAGTTTAGTTGTTTAAATGTCCGTACTTGGGCTAATGCGTTTTTTGTGACAGGCGATCCCTAGTTTGACCAGGCCAAACGCTACTCCGCTGTGTGGAGCAGAAGGAAAGGTTGCTCACTACCGTAAGTTCAGCTTGACAAAAGGCGCATTGTACAAGCTGTTCTACTTACTGTCCAAAGTGGCTGTCTCTGGTCGAATCAGAGCTTCATGTTGTGGGGGTCAAAGGTCACTGATGCACAATGGCATTAAAGTTAGCTCATGGACATGAAATAGAACCGTCCCAAACTACTCTTGTTAAGGCTCATTTCCCCCTCCAGAAAACAGCCAAAAGGAGAGATGGAACCGAGGGTGTGTGGTTCCACCAACCGTCGGCCCAGTGAGGGGTCCAGAGATCTGGAGACAAAACGGTCGGTCTGTCATTCAGAAGTCTGCAAGCGCCAGACTGAGTGAAAGAGTCACATACCCAAGACCACTTCCCCTCCCTGTCTCACTTCCCTGCTTTCTCCTAGAACTTGCAGATGGCGCTAGCGAGGAGCTCCATTATGTAAGTCTCCCAACACTCTGCCTGCCCCCTTTTCTCTCCCTGCCTCGCAATACCAACACAGAATGGCGCCTCCTATTGAGTCAGCAGCAGCCTCTACAATATGTCTGCAGTGGAGGGGGGAGTGCGAGGGGGGGTGGGGTGGGGGGTACGGGAGGGAGGGAGGAAGGGGAGGGACAGAAGGAGCGAGAGAGATCAGTGATGGGGGAGGGGAGTGTGAGAGAGGATGAGGTGGGGTGAGGGAGCTGGGAGGGAGAGGGGGGGAGTGGGAGCGAGCAAGGGGGGAGATGAGAGGAAAGGAGACAGAGTGAGCGACGGAAGTGGGAGGGGAGGGGGGGGGGGCAGGATGGGGAGGCAAGGAGGTCGGGCAGACAGGCTCAGAGGAGAGGGAAGGGAGGGAGAGTGAGGGAGGGAGGGTGAGGGTAGTGTGAGGGGAGGGAGGGTAAGGGAAGGAGGTGGGGGAGAGAATGGAAGAGGGTGGTAGGAAGAGGGGGAGATGGATAGGCACGGGAGGGGAGGGCGGTGGGAGGACGAGGGAGAGAAATGGAAAAAAGAAGGAGAGGCTGACTAGGAGGGGAGGGAGGGAGGGAGGGAGGAGAGGCGATAGGAGGCTGCTTTGCTCTGCGTAGGTCTCCCCTTCGCCCGCGCTGTGAAAGAAAAATGAGGGAAGAACGCCTACAAACCGTCAACCACAGGCGTCCTCACTCAGTCCTCCACCGGGACACGATGACCTACGTTCTGGTGGACCGTTCACGTTTGGTTCAGGAGGAAAGACGCTGCGTGTGTCCATCAAACAAAGTTTAGATGCTGAACTGGCCTTCGGCGTTAGTTGTAACTGAACGTTCAACACCTGACTTGCAGCCTTCGGCAATAAGAGAGGACGGGGTGTATTAGTGTGTGTGTGGGGGTGTGTGGGGGTGGGGGGGGTAGTAATCAGAATGTGACACTTGCCCTGACCCGAGTGACAGCCCCCCCATAGAACAGAGTGGATCACAGCCCCCCGGTGTCACCTGGCTGACCTCTGAGGGTTTGCGTTTTCCCGGTTGGAGACTTAAGTCCTTTGAGGAGAAACATCGTATGAATCAAAAGCCAAAACGTGCGCGTGGTTGTGGATCCACGTCACGTGTCGCGCAGCGCTCCGCTGTACAGTAACAGAGACTCACTTTAAACATTCGTAGCAATGGGAAGAAAAAAAAACCGTTAACTTCTAAAAGATCTGGCGTGGGATCCCGTGGACACGGACCACATGGTGCGGTGAGGGGACGCCGGGGTCAGTGGATCGGATCTCCGATCAACATCTGGTAGTATCCAGATCGATGGGTCCCGGCAGGGAGCTGCTGCTGCCCGCTGACAAAGAATGGGGACACAACGCGCTGAGTTAGCATGCTAAGCTAGCTCAACTCGCATCAACAACACGGGCACTAATGCTGCCATTTGTCCCCTCAATTTCCAACAAACGTATTGTTTTTTTTAACCCGGCTGGTCACGAGCACGCGCGACGCTGAAGCCCCCCCGACCGGACTAAAACGCCGGCCGCTCTGACAGCCAAGTTACCCGGGTCGGAACGCCAGTGCCCGGGCACCTATCATCGCATCACCGCAGGTAACCGCGGCTAACGGAAGGTCTCCCTCCCCGTTGTGACAGACACGTTTACCTGCTTTTCACATCCAGGGCTCCCGTCTGAGTGAAATGTGTCACCTCGGAACGGCGACGTGTGGACACTTTCGCCGTCTCCTCCCCCCCCCCCCCCCCCCTGCTCGGGTGAGGTTTCCTTTCAGGTGACCACTATCTTCGCGGGGGAGAACGAATCCACCCGGCCGTCGGTTGAGCCTCCGAAGCGGACTCCCCCTCGGATATCCTCTTCCCTGCGGTCGGGAAACGGGACCAGAAAGCCGACGAGCCTCATTAGAAAATGAAAAGCTCCGTTCCCCTGAGTGGTGATGGCGGACACATGTCCTATTGTTGGGAGCAGCTCTTTCCAGTAGATAGCCTCGGGTCTGCCTACGAGAGCCTGGCAGCAGACGGCGTTATGCCCATTCTTCACTCTGACAGACAATACACATCCAGCCGAGAAACTGCCCTATCCAAAATGGCGCAAATAAAAGGGGCGGAAGTGACATCACGCTCGATTAGCATACAGCATCACATTGCGAGATCCTCGCGAACTCGGTTGGCTCATTAAAACTCTTGATTGGTCCATCAATCAACTTGGCCAATTAAGCCACCGTCACTTGTTAAAAAGAAGGAAAGAAAGAAAAAAAAAACTACCTCGTCCGTCAAAAACAGCGGAGGCCTTTAGCTGCTCGAGCCTGTGGGGTAAACAACCCAACACAGTAGTGGCGGGAACTGGCCGACAGCGGGCGTCCTTCTGGAGTGGGTTTCTCTGCCCTGTGCGCATGCGCGACACGGCTACATCTGCCGCTCCCCCCCTCCCCTCACCTCCCCGGCGATGGCTCGGATGTACAGTAGCTGTGTCTCAATTCCCCAGACTGCATCCATGTAGGACACAGCCTTCGCAGTACACCTGGTCTGGGTCCTCCAACAGCCGAGCGGCCTCTTAAATGGGGGGGGGGACTTCCTGCTTGCTCATTAACTTTACCTCCACTGCTCCCGTTGCTAAGCAACCTGCTGCACTTGACAATAAAAGCCAAACTTGAACTCACTTTGATCCATTTCTGTTCATAATATGATGTATAAACTATCTATAACCGCCATTAACAGCGCAGCGGCTTCCGGTAACGTGGGCTGGTCGTTATGTTTTTGTTATAAATGTGTGTTTTGTGTTCAAAGGAAGCAGTAAACAATAAACTAAGATGTGATATAATATAACATTGATATCGGTAGATAGTCGAGGGAATTACTTGGTGGGATATTCTGGGCCGCAAAGGATGAAAAACAAAATAATAATTGAGCCAATATTAAAAACGGTTTTATTTTATACACACAATCCCAGGTGTAGCAGTGTGACTTGTTCTGACGCCCATCTGACGGCTGTGTTGAAGTCGAGTTCAGTCAGCGGTCTGGACGGGGAATGATGCCACACTTTGCTCTTTGTTCAGGGGTTGATGGGAATGTAAAGCAATATGTTCCTTCAGTATTCAGGAGCCACTACTGACAGCAAAGGACTTCATATCTGCCGCTAACCGGGGAAGTCTCCCTCGTCCCGGTCTGACCGAGGTGATTGATTCTCCTGTCTTAAGACTTTGAGACTGAAAGGAGCACTGCACCGTTGTGGGACTTTCACACTGAATGCGGATCATGTCGTGGCGAAGAGTGTGATCAGTCCTTTCGCGAATGACACGATCTCATTCCCTCCGAGTTTGGACTCTCCATAAACTCGATCCACAAAGGAAATGGGTACCTGTTTGGAGGAAGAAGAGAGAAAATCTATAAGGAAAAACAAAACTCTGTGAGGTGGTCAGTCTCTTGATCTCTCTCTATCCATGATTCTCACCCCAATTTCACATTTCTAAGCCACGTCTAAAGTATTTAAGGTGGTCAAAGATCGATGTTGGCATAAACAGCAGGGAAATTATACTTTGTGTCACATATCTAACCTTATGACTTCACAAAAACGTTTTTTTTTCCACATTTGTAGTGTAGTAAAAACAGAGAATTGAGAGAAATATCATCCTAACATAACTTCACGTATAGTAGGTAAATATTCTTTTTAAAAAAATGAAGTAACTGAATTCGGGCCTCACTTCTCCGACTGAGTAGTTGAGCTGTCTGGCGCGGACGATCATCTCCATCTGAAAGACGTATCCTTTGGACACGCAGCGCTCAACCAGACACACCAACACTTCCTTCTTATACAACCTGAGGGAAACAAAACACGATGAACAAACGGCCGTGCATGTTAAAAAAAAGTCGGTGGCCCTCAACTCTTAAGACACTGGTACCTGAAGCTGCCTGTGAGGTCTGAAGCGCCGGGTCTCAACAACACCTGAGACAAAAAGTTCGCCCCCCGACTGTGAACGAGAGAAGGAGACGGAAGAACAAAGGGAAGATCAGACATCAGCCTCCTGTCTCTCGTAAGAGGTGCGAGTGGAAATTCATGACCAGAGCGCCATTGATGACGTGCAGCAACCTGATGAGTTTCCTGCGAAGGTCCCAGCCGTAAACGCCCCCGTTCCCGTGGTAACGAGTGCCAGACACCAGGTCGTAATCACCTTCCTTCTGCTTTCTGACAAACAAGACACGGCGGTTTTCAATAGAAGATTTCTACACAATTTCATCTTCAACCTGCATTTGTGGCACTGCAGCTAAATGCCGTTGTTCAAATATTCAGAAATGAAGTTTATATATACACAGAGTGAAATAACGTGGAAAAAATAAAGAAATCCCATTATATGGAATAAAAATCAAGTAACACTTACTGAATAAATTCTGGGATGAATTTGGGCTGAAAGACAAAAGAAGGAGAACCATTGAAACTAAATTAGCTACATTTTAAAAAGCCCCAGTAGAGTGTTGATGAAGAAAATAGAACGGCTGAGGTTATGATGACAAGCTGATTAATGGATTTGCATTAGCCATTAAACATTTACCCGTAAGAAGTAAATTCCACCTCTGGCACGAGTTGCTTCGAAGTGAGGATTTGCATCTTTGTGAAGATATTTACGTTTGGATTGTTGTTCAGACAAATGAGACGCCATGTTGGGCTTAAGGAAATTATGTTTATGGGAAATTGTAGATTTTTTATACGTTCTAACAATTAACAGACCAAACAATAAATTGTTTGTTTCAAAAAACCTGGCAGACGAATCAATTATGAAAATATTTGTTGACCCTGGAATCAGCATCATGTGGATCAAGAGATCAAACACAATGGAGCGAGCTCCACTCACATGATGGGAAAGATCTGCGTCCATGATAATGATGAAGTTCCCAGTGGCATGCCTCATGCCGTGTATGTACGCAGTGCCTTTGGAAGGAAGCAGAAGAGCTCATCAGTAGTTGGAAAAGTTACTAGAACAAATACACCATTTATTTAACAGGCTTATACTTACCGAGGCCCAACTTCTTCGCTCTTGGTCGTAGAAGCTGAACCACAGAAAAGTGAGATTAATGTCTGCGTAGAAATCCCACGCACGATTAATTAACTAGAAGTATTACAGAGACAAGCATAAAGGAATATAGGAAACAATTACATGAAGATTAATCAATTGTAGTACTTTGCTCAATTGTAAGTACTGTAATGCATTGTTTGAATCTCACAAAAACCCTACGTAAACAGCCACATCCGAACTTACTATCTTATCCTCTCCATAGATTTTCTGCAGCTGCTCTGCCACCTGCAGTGTCCCATCTGGGCTTCCGTCGTCGATGACAATGATCTCGTAGTTGAAGCCACTGTTAAAACAACACATTCAATGAGTTATTATGACGTTGATTTGGTTCGGTCAATATCTAAACCTTTAACACAGACAATGACAGAAATGAGCTCGAGCGAGTTACTTCACTTGACTCGTAACGTTTGCGGTGACACAGTAAATCAGTGACAGCTCATCACTGACCGTATTAACGTTGGTTAAATTTCCACAGTAACGTCAGCTAGCTGTAGCCGAGCAGCTTTGCTGGCTCCCGGAACTCACCCTTCATCCAAATATTTCACCAAAAGCCACACTATCAGGGGAAGGTTTTCCCGTTCGTTGTAGGTAGGTAATAGTATTGAGTATTTGTCCTCACTATCCCGGTTTGGGAGCGAAGTTTTTCGGCTCGACATTGCGACGTGGATCTGTGTGGATCGATGGTAAAGTAAGGGTCCTACAACATCCTGTTTATGGTTTTCAAAATAAATCAAGGTATCGGCGTAACTCATTTGGCAAATACGATGGATGTCATACTTAATTAAATAAATAAATAAATATTTTTCATAATGAATCTTATGTACAGCAATAGTGACACATCAAATAAACAAAACACAATTACGGTGCATAATTAGCTATTTTTGTCACCTCAAGTAATTGCAGTGAGTCGTAATATTAATTTCACACCGATACTAAAATTATTTGATCTCTAAACATGATGATAGAAAACATTACCCACCGATGCCCAAGAAACTAAACTTAAAACTACTAAAACTAGCATGTTGAGCATGTCTTCACAGATTCCAGACTTAACATGGTTTTTATTTTGAAAAATAAACAAAAATAGTACAAAACCGGAAACAGAGTGTGCCGTTGAGGGAAACTTAACGAGGCCCGGAACTTCCAGTGTGCTCTTACAAAATAGAGACCACGGGGAACAATTCTCTTGTCGCCGCCGTTCCGACAAAGAATTATGACATTATTATTATTTTCTGCTATTAATTTCTGTTGCCCTACAGAGGGATGTTGGACGTCAGTCAGGTCATAGTCCTGCTTAGGGACACTTTAGCAACATAAACTGCAAAAATTAACCTGCACTAAAGTGTCGTGTCTAGTATCCAGGTTAAACGACTTAAAGTAATAAACACACTTCATTAGACAAATAATGCATTTTTATTAACAGCACACACACACACACACGCGTGCGCGCGCACACACACACACACACACACACACACACAGCCAAATGTAAACATGATTTTTCAATAAAAAAAAGTTATTGTATAAAATATCATTAATGAATAAATGTACACAGTGAATACAATTAAAAACATTATTAGACACAAGACAGGGAACATTCTCACAGTGTATTTTATACCATGGAAAAAAATGAAGCCTTTACACCATGGATAATACCTTTTCATTCTCATTGAGGCAGTTAAGGTTAGCATGGCAAATAAAACATGTAGAAATGAAACCCGGATGGCTAAACGACATGGGATTGATACAGTGCATGAATACATAAAAATAGTGAAAAAAGGTTTCAGTGCGATTATAGTGTATAAGACAGCACTTGACTGATGCCGTTGAGAAAATAGTCCCTTTATGATGCTGTTTGTCAAAACACTATTCTATATCAGAGAGCTTCCTACTTATTCTTGGTTCATTTCTCAGTCAAAGAAAATAGTAACACTACTGTTTCCTTTATTCACCAGGAAGCTTGTGAGGCTTCAGCGTCAGTCAGTGGCAAGTTCATCCCAGCAAACCTCTTCAGATCTGCTCTTTAGTTTCAGCTCCATTCCTGCGCGGCCATTCAGCTCCAAAGAAAGAAATATAGTCATTTTAAAGCGACGTCAGTCCCTTCAGCGTCGCTGCCTGCTTGTTGCTAGTCGCTCAGGGCTGGTAGCCATAATACGGGTCTTCTGTGTGAAGAAAGCACACCCAAAGAGAGTAGGAGAGAACGTGTAAGACCACTTTCATACTGTAGTGACAATAAACCGAGGACACATCAGACACATGCTTTCAGCAAACACATGGTTATGATAATAAGCCACATTTTAACCACTCAAATGACCATAACCCAAAAGCTGCTTTAACAAATGCTTGAAGTGGTCGGTTTTATCCCCCGAGTTGACCCTCAGCAATGCAGAGCTTCGTCTCATCTCACTTTCATCTGAAACAATTATCGTTTTATTCACCCTCACTTGTTAGCTCTTTCCTCTCAGTTTCCTCTCAGAACTTCTCAACCCCTCCACTGCTCTTATCTCCTGCTGGACCATCACATCTTAACGAGAGCTTTGCTGGTGGCTAACCTGTTTGCGGGGGAACCCGTTGGCAGCCTCCACTGCTGTCGCACACACCCGGTGGTCCGCCCTCGCCCGGCTGTCCAGGGGGTCCGGCGGTCCCTGGGGCGCCTGCTTTACCATCTGCTCCTTTGGGACCTAAGCTGCCCAGCTTGGACTCCCCTGGAGGACCTGCAGACACACGTAATGCACACATCAGTACAGGGTTGTGCGCTGGCGATTATATTGCAGTGGTACATTCAAATGACTCGGAGAGAAGTACCTGCAAATCCTTTGACCCCTATGGGCCCCTGGACATTGGGCCCTGCGTCCCCTTTGCCCCCGGGCAAACCTCTTCTTCCTATGGAGAGAGAAGAGACGAATCGGCATTGTGAAAGGTTACAGTAATATTTCACTGGAGCCTCAAAATCTGATGAATTCAGACTTTCTTTTTACAGTTTCTGAACAAACAAGGAGAATCAGGTTGGATTTTTTTCAAGTCATTAAACGTCAAAATAGAGTCTTACCCTGTTCTCCAGGATATCCACCCCTGCCAGTGGTCCCCCTCAGGCCGACACGCCCCTGGGTGCCTCTGGGGCCCGGTGGGCCCCTCGGCCCTGGAATACCAGGTTCCCCGGGGGGCCCCACAGGCTCCTCTATGGGAGCAGGCTTTCGACTCATCTCGTTAATGAACAAGTCAAGTTTCAACACCTCCTCTGAAAAACACACACAACTCTGGATTAAAACAATGTTTGCGTCCTGTTTGAATGCCATGATGAGCGGGTCGAATATGCAGATGTCAGTCGTGGCTGAGCGGAGAACTTACTATGCACCAGTTGCTCACAGGCCTGTGTGACCAGTTGGTAGATCATGGCCATGGACTGAGGCTCCCCCTGTTAAGACCCAGCCGGTTTAAACAAGGCTCACATTATATTGGGAAATGTAATTCCACACAGACCAGAAACAGTGAAAGAAAATGTAACCCCCTGTAGTATCTTACAATTATTTCTATAACCCACCTTCTCTCCTCGCTCCCCTTTAGCTCCAGGCAAACCCTGCGAAGCAACAGATACACCCGTATGAAGATGATTACCAACTACAACCACTGTGAAGACGGGAAGGATTTATCCCTCTGGTCTTACCGTAGGTCCCGCCGGTCCTGAGAAGCCTCTGTCCCCTAAAGGCCCCGGGTGTCCGGGCATTCCCTGGAAACCCTGCAAAATACATACAGATGGATGATGTATGGAGCAGATCGACAAACGGAAAAAAATAACTCTAAGAAGCCGTTTCCTGAGCTTCCGAGCCGATGGGAATATTGGACTTATCCATTTCACTGTGGGTCCAGTAATGCTGGCGTTTGGCCTGCGGGCGGCGCCAGAGGAAAGCTCAAATAACCGAAATGGACACGGTTTACTCCTAATCAGTACGTGTCCATACACCTCAGGGCCATTGAGAGGACTGTTTTTCAAATTCTTTGTCATGGACCAAAATGCTTGTCACAGTCAGATTCTGACCCGACAGTGACACCAAAGTCAGAATTCCACACAAATGAAATCCAATCTCACCCGGGGGCCAGTGAGGCCTGGTCCACCGATGTTTCCTTCAAGCCCCCGAATGCCCTGTGTACACACATTGCAGACGGATAAGGACAAATGAAAAGTGACGGGGGGGAGGGAATCACGGCGGACAGGTGCTGTTCTGAGATCAAGCAGCTCACCTGAGGGCCTGGAATCCCCACCTCTCCTGCTGCACCCGGAGGTCCTGGTAAACCCTGCAGAGAGGTCGAGAGGCAGATGAATGGGTTTAAACACCACAGTACAGTAAAAGTCTTCCGTCTGCCATCTTTTCATTTTGGTGCCTTAGTTCAGACTCACCTGAACCCCTGGTCGCCCGGGATCTCCCTTTTCCCCTCGTGCACCAGGCGGACCCTAAAAAGGAAAATAAGAAAACTCAAACTTTGGACACAGCTTACCAGATAGAGTCCATAAGAGCGCGGTTAATAACACTCGGCACGTATTCAAAGCCAAGAAGGTCACTCACCGCTTTACCCTGCACGGCCATGCCCCGGGGCCCCGTGCTGCCCAGGGGTCCAAGACCTCCTTCAAAGCCAGGCTTTCCTGCAGGACCCACCTCCCCCTGAAACACAAGAAAAGCCACTTGAAGCTGCAAGGGGGGCCCTCAGACCAAAACAGGACAACAACCACCCGATTTGACTGTGAAATCCCCAGATCACACATGTGTGGACAGTGTTGCTGTTGTGATTGTGTTGTTATGGATGGATCAATCTGGGTGGGGGGGGGGGGGGGGGGGGGGGGGGCGATGTATTCTTTTTCTTTTCTTACTCTTCCCCTGAAAGCCCCCTATGGACCGCTTAGTGTTCCCTACAACACTAAAGTGAGCGCATCTGGTGCTCAATTCTAAAACTAACCAAACTATACTGTAAACATGTGCTTGCTGTAGTTCCAGCTTTGCAGTTGACTTCAACGCTCAATTTCTAAATCTTAGTCAGTCTAAAGAAGTATCTCCACCTCACCTTTTGTCCCGGCTCTCCCTTCACCCCTTTCTCACCCCGAGGACCTGGCTTCCCCTGAGGGAAGAAGCCAAGAATTCAACAATTACCGCCAACCCGTCACCAAACAACTGGGGCGCACATGAAAGTGACGTACGATGGGTCCAGGGGAGCCGGGGGCTCCGGGGACGTCGGAGGAGCAGGTGCAGGTGTAGGCCGGGACGGGGCAGCTCTCCTCATCTCTCTGGCACACACGGAGAGCAAAGGCACCAAGTCACACGCGTGTTTACTGTGCTCTCCTATTTCTTACTATTGTACGATAGAAAGGTGAGGACAGCAATATGATTGTGTGAGAAGAAGTTTGGGTACAGGCTATTTTAGGTATGCGTAACAGTTTTTAGATATATTATTATTTTCAATATAACAACTAGAGCTAATTAGTGGAAACCTTTTAAGTCAGCTCTCAGATCATTGTACTTCCAGTCTCCAGATAGCTGTCACATTATTTACGGTCCGTAGCAGCATGGGTGTTACACTCAATGTTCTCCCCGAGCTCTGTCCTCAATAGAGGCCCATGTCTTGACATTAAAGATGAATGAATTAAAGAGTTTGAGAAGGTTGTGGAGCAAAAGCACACAGCCAGGTGACCAGCTCCAGATCTTTAGTAACGGGTTTCTACCGAAATCCTCATTGGGAAAACACATTTTCTATATTCATGTATTCAGGACCCTTTAAAACTCAAGGTTATTTGAGGTTTGCACATATTCATTGTTGGGTTTTCTGTTTTGCATTCTCTCTCTCTCATCTACTTTTATGCTAATAACTTAAAAATACAAATGTGTTGAAACACAGCATCTATTGTCATTGTGCATCCGCCGCGGTAGAGGTGAATAATTAAGGTGAGATGGAGACGGACTGACCACCCCTGGCAGGTCACAGCAGGTGTCCTCTGAAGCCCACGACGTGTTGCAGACGATCTCAAAGGACTGCAGCTGGAACTACAAACGACGAGGAACACACGGCACAGGATGAGCACAGAGCAGGAGAATCTTC
Source organism: Gasterosteus aculeatus (assembly GCF_964276395.1). NCBI lineage: Eukaryota > Metazoa > Chordata > Actinopteri > Perciformes > Gasterosteidae > Gasterosteus > Gasterosteus aculeatus. The sequence continues at coordinate 18,385,729 of NC_135689.1, forward strand.
TTTTATGTGTCTAATAGAACAGAATAAGACGTACCGGTGCGGATCCACTATTGGGTCCTCTGGTCTTCACCAGTTTTCCCAGCATCTCAAAGCCGTCGGTGGGCAGGCTGCCTAGAGGGCGGGCAGGCCTCTCCCCCACGCGCTGGCAGTCCACGGACAAGGACACACTCACCTGGCTGACCGACAGGTGCACCTGCCAATCACCAGATGTTATGTCACAACCATGTAGTGAGATTGACTGGGCAGGGCTCCCCCTGGTGGCTCCTAGCATTACTCTTTGTGTTACCACCGGCCTCAACGTTTTTTAAGTACCTTAACGGTCTCCTAGACGAGCGTTAAGGAGAAAGAACAAATCAGCGAGATCCCTTTTTCCCCCCAAACATTTCCCCAGGCACACACAGCCGGACATGGCTCTCTTAGTGTTCCCTATAACACTAGAGTCTCCTTAGCAGTCTTTATCACATGTAGTCCGTCTTGGGACAGCTGCTGAGATTATTGCCCTATTATTACACGTCCTGGCATTCATTCTTATTGGAGAGCACATGCAGATGACAAGGTAGCTGGTGGAAATACCTTGTGGAAACTGCCATAGAACAGCCGGTGAACCTGCTGCTGGTCAAAGGTCAGTTCCTGCACTTCTCCCCTGTAGTCCAGACTGAAGTACACCAGGTGTTTGGTGGTTGCTGTTGAGAACACAACATCGCAACATGATGGTCTGCTTAAATCTTACTCACACAAAAGTTCCCTCCTGTTTTACCATTTGTTGCCCAACTGTTAAAAATAGGATTTGTTGACAATAAGAATAAGAATCTGTATAGCATGTATGTTTGGCATTGTGGAGTCCTACAACAAAGTGATTGAGCTTCTCAAAATAACATTTTCTTTCCCGCAACATCCAACACATACTCAGCTTATTATTACATTACAGAGAAAGAAAAGCTGCTGATCCACAAAATGAGGAAAGTGAGAATGTTCAGTAGGGTTAAAAAAAACAATGAAGATTATTATTTTATGACAAATGACAAATAAACATCCCGGGGAACGATTGGACGGAGGAAGTTGGTTGCGGTTTGGGAGGAGGAGGGATGCAGAGACGTCACTCACGGTCGAGCACCACTCCCATCTTGGGCTGGAAGTCGTTGTCGGTGAGCTGCCAGAGGGCGAAGGGCTCCCGGGGAGTCTCCTGCAGCATGCGGAAGCCGATGCTGATGGTGTGTTCAGGCGAGAAACCTGCAGGGTGGATGAACCTGGGAGGCGGAGAGGAAAAGTGATCCTTTTAAGTCATTTAAAGATGCAGTAAACATGCATTCATGTGCTGTTATGATTTGCTCTGAATCGAGTGTCTTGAGGTGATATCAGGCGAGAGGCTCTCCTGGATCAAGTATCAAACACCATCAGGCTGTTATGATCCAGTGGATCCCCTCTGGCCAACTAGTAACAAGAACTGTTACAAAAGCCAACAGCAACATGGCCAAAGAGAATCCTGCGCTTGGAAACATATTCAGGACGAGTCAGAGGGACACTGACAGGGACAAAGCGAAAGCAACTAGCTAAAGGACTTCTTTCCCTTTTCTGTATTCCAAGTGAGTCCCAAGCATCAAATATCTGTCCTGCACCAAGTCTGAGCCTAGAAAAGTGTAAGACAAATGTACTGGTAGCCTTCACAAACAAATTATTTATATGTTTATTGGTAGTTTACACCAATTATTGTATTTCAATAAAAATGTATATTTGGACTGTTTTTCAGTCTCTTTCTGTGTCGCCTTCACGCCACAATAGATGTATAATCAATATGTTATTGACACTTTTATTCTAATAAAATGTTTCCTGATTCCTGATCCTGATTTCTTAATAATATTCTGGATATTCAAAATGACGCTGCAGTGAGTGAGGTCGTTGCACTCGGTAAATAAGATTATGATTTCAGCGGAGCTCACGAGAAGCAGCGAGAGTAACGGGGTCTGTCGCGGCGTTTGCATCTGACCCTCGGCGCTTTGCTACACGTATAAGAATTAAAGTGAGGCTGTTTCATAACGCAGAAGAGAAGCGAGAAGAAGCAGAGAGCGAAGTGAAAGCGGCGGGAGAGGTGATCTCACCTGGTGCTCTGTGTCAGCTGGACGTCTCTGTACAGAGTGTACGTGGGGAGGTCGTTGAACGCGAAGGGCTCGGCCGCGACGCCCTCCACAGACGAGTGGGCCGTCTCGGTCAGGCCGAAGGCTTCCATCATGTCAAATCCTGAGAGGATGAACAACACGGGGTTCGTTTTAGGACAACGTGGCGACAGATTCTCAGTGCTCTAAATGTGATGCGTCGATCTTTTTTAAATGAGCCCGTTAGCTTCACATTTTTTCTGTGCTTTTCTCACCTTTTACAAAGCTGTTTCTGATGGTGACTTCGGGGCAGACTGTAACACAAAAAGGGCAGTACAATCATTATGAACGTGGCAGAGAAACAAAAATAAGCTCCATGTCCACCACAAGCATGTCCCAGGGGAAGAACTGCTAAGGTTTTACTTTCATTATTACTACATGATTTACTACTAAATCATGACACGTATGCCATGAACTTGTCATCTTGAACTATGCCAAGATGAAACGTATTTAGTCATTCAACTTAAAATTAAAAGGCAGAAGATAGAGAAATACATTTTGTTGAAGGTGAATAACTGGAAGGTCAAATGTCAAACTGTTTATTAGTATTCCAAAATGACTTTGACACAAAACAGAAAATGTCGTAACAAGTGTTTGAAAACAACACATTCAGTATTTTTAGTCTTGCTTGCTTATACTTTTCTGTATAAGAGGATGAAAGAAATAAAAAAAACTAATGCCGTCCTCAGAACAGCAGGAGTCGTGTTAATTACCCCCCTGGGAATTTCTGAGAATATAACAAGTGCCCACAGGATGGAAAGAACGCTTGAGCTAATCGCTCATTTCTGCAGTGGAATATAACTGCGACGTGAGGCAGCATACCTTCGTTGTGGACGGGGTACATCCGGGGGTGGATGGGGATTCTTGCGGGAGCTGTGGCTGTAAAAGGAAATCCAACCGTGACACATTTCACAAACAACAGGAATGTTTTTCATAAATATTTGTCTACCGATCCCTTATCGAGATTTGGTATCAATGCATTACCTTCAAATGGAAAACAACCATGCAATCATTTATTTACACATTTTACGTTTGTAGGGTGTTTTGTTAACGTATTATCGGTATGACTGCGATAGCACCCGACCTGTTGGATGGAGAATGGAGACGGCGGCGCCCTCTGCTGAGCCCAGAAGAGAGTGCACGCTGATGCGATACAGAGTCTCTGGTTCCAGATCAGTGAAGCACTGACTGCTGCTGGACTCATCCACCGCCTCTTCCTTTGCTTGCTTGTCTATACACAACGCGCGCACGCGCGCACACACGCACACACACACACACACACACACACACACACACACAATGCTTCAATTGTTAAAATCAATCAAATACTATACTTTATTGTCAGTGCAAAGAGTTCAGGTACTAGGACAACAAAATCCAGTTTGGCATCTAACCAGGAGTGGAAAAGACAATGTATAGTGTATAGTGATGGAGAGAATATATACAGAATAATATATGGAATAAAGAGAATGTCCTCATAGCTTTCCTCAGAGGAGGTGACGCTAAACTACTTACAGTTCAAGCTAATTGAGGTAATTACGCTCTCTCTGTTGTTCTGAAAGGTCCTTTTCTGAAAGGTAGCTCGGGGAGTCGCCTTGGTTACCCCCGAGGGAACAATTATCTTTATAATGAACTCATAAGTTTCTCTTCCGCCTTCATACGGCTATTTGTAGGTTTGAACTCAACTGTGTTGAAAAGTTGAAGTCGGTTGTCCGTATAATGTTGTGTGTATGCAAGAGGATACAGTAGAAAGCTTTGGTGTGCAACTGAGAGGAAGCATCATTTCACATTTATTATTTCCTCTCCATGATTTTATACATGCTTTAGATATGATTAAATGTATGACATGTTTCTGTTGCAAACCAATGAAATCCTATTTAAGAAATGAAGAGAGATGTTGCAGAAACACCATGGCGGCATCATGGAGGAGTATTTTTTTTTATCAGTCACGGCTTTTGGACTTGGACCAGCCAGTTTCCAGCGCCTGATGAGTAAGGTTTTAGTTGGCCTGCAGAATTGTGAGGTGTATCTAGACGACATAGTTCTACACTCATCCTCATCCGAGTTGGCCAAGGTCAGGTCCGCCCTGTGGAGGCCAAGATTGAGGCCATTGTTGATTTTCCGACTCCCAAAACCAAGCGTGAGATGCGCCGGTTCCTAAGCTTGGCCGGTTACTACCGTAGTTTTTGTCGGAACTTTTCTGATGTTGTGTTGCCGCTTCCTAATCTGCTTCGTAACACCACCGGTTTTGCACGGTCTGTTGATAGTGAGACAGCGTTTCAAAACGCCGTGGCGTTGCTCTGCAGTTCTCCGGTGCTCGCTTCTCCAAATTTTGGCTGCTGTTTAAGAACAATAAATTCTTTACTATTGGCTGCTACGTTCCTTATTGTCCCTCGCGTTTGTTTTCTGTTATGTTGCCGGACGCTAGCAGGGAACATAACAATCTCCTCTCCGTCTCTCCTGAATAATCATGTCGGTGTGACCACATTTACTGCAGGTTCTCACTGTGAGTTACCTTTGACTGACTGGATGACGATACGATATCCATCGACAGCAGACACGGGCCTCCAAGACACACAGATACTGGAGTGGTCTGACCGGACCACACTCACACTGCTCACCCGCAGACTTGCTAGGGAGGGAGGGAGAGAGAGAGAGAGAGAGAGAGAGAGAGAGAGAGAGAAACAGGTGAAAGGGAGAGACAATAAACAGAAAGATGAACAACCTCATTGCACATTGGACTTCAGGACTTTCCCTCAGAAATGGTGGGACATTTTGACTTGCGAGTGAAACCTAATAGTAGCATGAAGTAGTATGCGTGTATTCTTTCAGTGTGCATCACTCACCGGTTTTTCCCTGAGCAGAACCACTGCCTCCCTCTCTGTTGCGGTACTCAGCGGTCACCAGGATGCTGTACCGAGTATCTGGCTGTAACGACTCCAGCGTCACCCGCTTCTCAGCACCCGGGACCACGACCTGCCGACAACAAAACCCACCCGTCAGGGTCAAGCTTTTCAAGGTAAAACGTCCGTGTGTCCACACACGGATGGGCCAGCTCAGCCCTTTTCTGTTTTTGTTTTTTCTTAAACTGTCCTGTCCATCAGGATCAGAGACGGGATCACGGCCACTCACGGTGCTGTCCTGGGTCTCGGCTGCAGTCAGCGCAGTGTAGGACACGCGGTACTGGAGCACGTGAGCGTTCGGAGGAACCCAGCTGACCACCAAGCTGACGGCCGTCTCCTCGGTAACCAATATTCTGGATGGGCCCCCGCCAGACACTGCAGGGACCAAATACAAGAAATAAAAGAGACACACGAGTCAACAAATCACTTTGAAGGAGCCACAGAGTTGAGTTACTTTGCATAAAACCTGTATTGGAGGGTGGCTTGAAAGAAACCTCCAAGCATTTCTGGAGAAAGCATCAGTGAGCCAGCTTACATGTGACATGTTACATGGGCAGCACATGTGGTGCAAACCAAAAACCAAAAACTGGGAGCGTTGGAGGAAGTTCGCCTTTCAGCAGATCTCAAACGCGACCCACAGGAGCGATGTACATGGTGACGTGGCACTTTGAAAACGGCAGTCAGCAAGCCAAAGTAATAGCGTAACACGACAAGTAGCACGTTTGATTTTTTGATAGCAAGTAATGACTTTTTATCACTACCCATTTATTATTTTGCATCTGCTGCTTTCCTGTCATTGTGTTACAAAATACAATAGACGCAACAACATCGTGGGATGGTCCACAACCTATCTGACAATATTAAATTAAAAATAAATACAAACCAGACCATCTGCAAGATACTGATTGAGGATTCAAAGTGATTTCTGTGACATTAGCAATACTGCTGCTGTTGGCGACTGGACTGGAACCTTCCTGTAGGTGATGTCCTTCTACATCAGCAGTAGAGAATATTAATGATCATTCTCATCTCTTAGGTGTGTGCGACTCACAGGTGCTGTAGCGTGTGGCCACAGCTTCGCTCTGAGCTCCATCGCCATAAAGTGCAGACAAAGAGATCTGGTATTCCTTATCGTCCTCCACACCCTCCAGGATCGCCCCTTCGCTCTCGCCTCCCGTCCTCAGCTAGAACAGAAAGAAAATCCATGTACTCCATGTTTATCATTATGACACAATCTCCGCCCAACCTCGTCCTTGAATCCTCCCCCACCTGTCTCAGGTCTCCTCCGCTTAGGGAGATCCACTTGATGAGGTAAGAGACGACGTCATCGGCTGCAGACTCCCAGCGCACGGTGATGTCACTGCCCGAGAAATTGGACACCCTGAAGTCTGATGGGGAAGGCACCTTCACTAGGAGAGAGGGAAAACGTGTCAGGAGAGGAAAAACAGAAAGACTTTAGATGGGCTGTGTCTTCATTCACATTCATCTCAATGTTTGTTCTCTCTGTGGTGCTGTTACATAAGGCTTGTTTTGTAACGTCCAACGATGCATTAAAGCACCCGGGACCCGTGTGTGTGTGTGTGTGTGTGTGCCTTACGTGTGGTGACGTTACTGGTGAGTGCTGCCGACAGGCCCAGAGGGTAGTGAGACTGGACTGATACCAGATATCTGGAGAGTGACGAGAGGTTCTGCACCACCACTGAGTTCAGTCCAGCTACCTCCACCTGGAAAGAGATTTGATATGAATGACTAACTTTGACTTGACTGCAGGGATCTACGAGCCATCGGCTGTCGGTCTGGCAGAGGAAAAACCTCGAGACAATAAACCTCTGGACAATAAAACCTCAAAATGTGCATGTAAATTGACTCCATTCGATGAATAGTTAAATATAAAACCCAGAAACATGTCAGCGTGAGATGCAGAAGTTTTTAATGTAATTATCATTTAAAGTTGTTCATCCAGTTATTCATCTATTTTTTTCATTTAGTTTATTATTCCTATATAATAATATATATTATTTAGAAGTATTTGGAGGATACAGGAAAAGGTGTAACACGCTGGTTTGTGTGTCCCTGCACTACGTCTGTCTAGCTGCATTACTGTAATCCTCTGGGGAGGATTAGATGGGGACGTGGTTTTGGAACCAGGACTCTTGTGACGCGACACCGCAGAGTTCACCTGCTTGACGTCGCTGCCGTGGTTGGTGCTGTAGGTGATTCTGTGGCCGGGGACATCCACAGCTCCGGGCACCCAGCTCACCCTCAGCATACTGTGCGTGACCATCGGGAACTGAACGCTCACTGGCGGTGGGACGTGTACTGGTGGGTGGGGTTGAAGGTAAAATATAAAGGGAGGAAAGAAGACAATAAATGTGGAGAAAGACAAATGATTTGTTGGCGTGTTGAAGTGATTCCTTTGTTGACGGAAGGGGATGACAGCGAGTAAGGAAGCTCTGTAGGACTCTCAGAAAAAGGTGGAGTAGGACGGAGGACATGAGTCGGGGGGGGGGGCAGAAAAGCTTAGGGGAGGGTCCTACATGTGGTGGCCACAGCAGTGACGGGGTCGCTGGGGTCCTCGTCATACAGAGCATAGAGGGTGACGGAGTAGTCGGTCGCCGGCAGTAACCCTGCCAGCTCCACCCCTCCCGTCTGTTCTGCACTGAACTTCTCCTGCAGCGACACAGAAACAAGCGTCTGGTACCAGTTCTCACCGTACATGTGCATCTCGTGGGAAACAGGCCAGCAGCGCTTCTGTTAATCAGTATCAAAGAAGTAGAATGAAGTGCATAATCCACATTTGAGATGACCGTGGCTCTTTGTATACGTCGGAGACATGGACGGGAGGAGTTGAGAGAAATACTTATACAACATTATTATATGGCGCATTTAGGTTTTTATTTTTTAAGAAGTTACAAAGTCTATAAAAAACAAAAAGCAATGTAAATAATTTGACTTGATGTTAGAGAAGAATTATGTTTTGTGTTTTTTTTAACACGGTGCAAAGTGGCAGCACAGGTACCGCCCCATCACTCTCCCCTAAAGGCACACACACATAATAAAGAGGTCCGCTCCTCACCTCCTTGGCGTCATCCGGCTCCCCGTGGTTGAGGGCCGAGTACAGGATCATGTACTGTGTTGCACCGGGCGCTGAGCCCCAACTCACCCTCAGCGTGCTGAAGGAGGAAGGGGTCACCTCCAGGTCGGTGGGGATGGTGAGGGGCACTGAGCGAGGGATGAGGAGAGAGTAACGTGTAAACGTGTATATCTCTGTGATTTACTATGTAGCATGTCTCTCCTCGTGACACATTGTGCATTCAATATGCTGGTGGCGAGATGGAGCAGAGACCCCCTATTCTACAGAGTTTGGATCGCCATCTTTTATTTTTGAGCTTCGCGCTTTGGACGTGAGCATAAGCGCGATCTGATTGGCTAGTGCCTGTGCTGTCGTATTTGCATGAAAGGTGCTGTGGGTTTTTAAACTAAAATGGAGCTCGATATAACAGAATTTTATATATAAACAACTTGTTAGCAGCATAAAGTCATTGTTGGTTTTGGTCTTTTCATAGAATTTGTTCAGAATTGGAGACAAAAGTAAAATTACTGCCTTCTTATTTTTCCATTTACATTCATGTCTTTCACACATTTCTGGAACTTATTTGACCTTTGACCTCCAAATTCTAATCAGTTCGACCTTGACTGCAGGTGCCCGTTTGTCACAGAGACGTTTAACAACACAAGTATGTGTGAACAGACAAATGAATCTCCTGAAGTATAATACTCAGCAGTGGTGTCGGTCTCACGTGTGGTGACAGTTCCTCTGAGCGCCAGGCCAACAGTGTCTTCATACACGGGGAAGATGGACACGTGGTACAGCGTCTGAGAGGAGAGGCCTTGCAGCAGCACAGTGGACTCTGAGCCGGCCAACACCACCTGGATATAAAGAACCACTTGAGATCAGACGCAAACATGCACATAACACTTGTATTTTTCCATTATAATACTAATATGTAAATTGTGTATTAATTAATATGTGTTTGTATTCCCTTCCCGTACGGGACCACACATTTTTTTTACCCTTTTCTTTTTGCTCCTTCGTTTTATGTTTGCCTTTAGCAATTAACCACATTTCTCCCCAAATTTGCATACGATGTAAAATATAGAGGCCGCTGGAGGTAATAATTGACAAGAGGGGAGGTGGCGTTCTGACCTCCTGTGGAGTCTGACCCTCGGCGCTGTGGTAGACCACTCGGTGCTGCCGCACTGGCTTGGTGGGATTGGTCCAGTGAAGCTGGACTTCTCTGGAGCCCAGTTCAGAGAAGCGGAGGTCGGTGGGACCGGGGTGGGAGAGGTACGGGTCAGCCGTGGGCCCGGGCTCCATTCCTGAGGGAATCGGCAGACTCGGACTCAACAACATGTTTACAATTTGATGCCTGGCATTAAAACAAAGGCCCGGCTGTTTCCGAAGGCATTCACTCATTCCCTACTCACTTTTCAGCCAGTTATATGTAAATTCGTATAGAAATAACTTATCGGCAAAATTGTTAATTCCCCCGGAGCAATTATTGCAGAGATTCAAGTAGCCTAGATGATGATAAATACACAGATGCTGCCTCGGATTAATACGCATTTTAAGCTTTTGTGGTTGGGTTTCCCCGCAGCAACATGCTGAGAGTGAATTTAAGTTCCCGCTGGTCATCAGTAATGCAGGGCACAGTCTACTGGACGTTAAAGCTTTATTCTGCCAAACTAATGAATACAAAGTACTTTGTGGGTGTTTGTGTTGTGATGCTCTGCGCACAACAAGTATATTAGTTAAATTGCGCTGCTCTCTCAATTTTTGTGCATCTTCCATTTTTCGTTTGTAGACTACTTTTCACCAAAGTATAATAAACCTCAATGTCCATTCGGACAGCACTACAAAGTTGTGAATTGCCCCTATAGTGAGTGCTGAGTGATGAAATGATGAAAGTTGGTGTGTGAGAAGAAGGCAGGGAGGCAGATACCTAAAGAGATGGATATTTACGTTTTGAGATGCCACGGTCCTCTATCCTCCCACACAGGATGTGAACTAGCCGGCCCACCAGTTTGATGAGCAGGGGGAAGTCGTTGACATTGTAGACGTTCAGATCCACCGGCTCCGATGCCACTTGTCTCAGCTCGGCCTCGTCGGCATTCTTTACGCCTAAATAATACAAAGTTATAACATATTCCCATCCACGATGCAGGGAACTCGCTAAGAGATTAGAACAAACTGCCGAACGTCATGAAACAGTAAATTGTTGAGTCCCACAGAGCACAGGAATGCAGGAGACTTAAAGGTTGTAGTCTGCATCTCCTCAGCCTCACCCACGGCGATGATCTCCACGCCGGCGCTCTTTAGCCGGTTCGCCGCAGCAATGGCGTCATCCTGAGATTTCCCGTCGGTCAACAAGACCAGGAAAACGGGCGCGCCTGACCTGGCGCCCGCCTCGGCCCTCATGTTGTTCTCCATGACATGGAGCAGCGCCTGGCCTGGGAGACAGATGCTGTACATGAACTCATGTGTGTGTATTCTAAAGACAGATGTTGAGGCTCGAACACGCAAACACTCATCGGGTTGCTGTTGATGCGCGTCTACCTGTAAAAGTGTTTCCTCCTTTATATCTGAAATTCCTCACTGCCTCCAACAGCTGGTCTTTAGTTGTGAAGCTGTTGAGCTGCCACTCAGTGCGGGGGTCTCCGCTGTACTGGGTCAGACCTGGGACAAGGACGCAGCATTTAACGGGAAGTTATTACGGTATTTTCATTTTTTTGTGACACGGGCCATTCTGAAAGATTTATGTTTTCATTATTTTGTTGTATGATGCTAAAAACCAAAAAGCACAGTGTGAGTGTCTGTAAATCAGCTTCTTGATGTAGCATTTATTTACAAGCCAACAATGCAGACGATGAGCAATGCTCCATTGCCATCACTTTACAACCACAACCAGTATTGCTATAAAAGCTGTGGATCAAGGTGTGTCCATGAGCAGCCACGTTAATGTGGTCACCAATTATTTACCACAAGAGGACCAATCAGCAGAAATCAAATAATTTGTCCATAAAAGCCCCTGTAGCAAAGCTAATACCTGCACCTCATCAACATTGTCACTTAGAGTAAACCCCTTAAATATTCTGCTCTTCCCTGAATGCCCGATCTGATCCTCACCGATCTGAATGTGGTCCGGCCCGATGTGGAAGGGCATCATCAGGCCCTCCAAGAAGTCTCGGACCCGTCTGAAGTTGGCGCGCCCGATGCTCCAGGAGCCGTCCACCAACAACACGATGTCGGCCGCTGCCACGCTGTCACACTCAAACGGTTTCCTTGGAGACGTACCTTAATAAAAAATGAAGCATGATGCAGATAGTGTTGAACTGAACCGAGGCCAAAGAGCACTGAAGCTGTTTGCCTCTCTGACACATAGTTCACATAAATGGCTGGGATTCCCTCCCAGGGGCCAGTAGTGATCTTCACAACTGACAAATGCATCACATTGAGGAAGAATTTCCGTCATGCACCCTTTCAATCATGCAATGGCAATAAATAGATGAGACGAGGTCCGTCCAACAGTCCGGCAAATGGCTGCAAAGTAACACTTATAGCAGGTGGAAGTCCTCTTATTTTTTGCAGGAACATGGCGGGTGAGGAGCTTGTTTTGTCTGAAATTGCTGTTGTGTATTTCGTTTCATTGGCTTGTATGCTAAAACGAGAACAAGTTGCACATCATGTGATCGGCGTGTGAGTCGCTTGTTGGTGCAGCGTTGCTGCATTAGCTGCTCATGCCGTTGTACTTAAATCACATTGTGATGTTTCTTCCCTTCAGTCGTCACCCATCTGATTTTTGCAAAGCTAAATGTATAGATTTAAAACAGGAAACAGATGGCTTCATGCCTATAGGCAGGCAAAAGTGTAGGTGTAGGTGTTGAAATGTGCACATGAAAATGTGTGAGTTTCTGTGCATGCGTGTTTGTTCCCTAGGATTATGAGGGAGAGACCAGGACACCTGAGCCCTGCAGCCGAATGAGACGGCCTGTCATTATCCTTCCCTTGTCATGTCCCTCCCTCGTGAAAACACTGTCATCACTTGTCAAACATCTCTCAAGCCTTGTGTTCCTTAAAGCCTAAGACGGGGGGGGCAGACGTCCTTGAAGATACTGTGCTTAACTTCCTGCTTAGGGTATTTGGTTCCATCGTATTTTTCCTTGAAATAAAAAATGTCAGTTCTACGTCATGGAGCAGCGGTTACCTGTCACCGGCTGGGTAGGGAAGGGGGCCTTCCGGGGTCTCTCCTCTGGGGCTTTGCCCTGCGTCGTCCCCTGCTCCTCCTTCTCCTCCCCCTTAGAACGATCCCGCTCTTTCTCCTTCTTACGCTTCCTCTTCTCTTTGGGGGTTTTCTCCTGGGCCTCGTCGGGGGGCTGGGAGGGGGTTTCTGGGACCGGGGGCTCTGGGGAGATGCGCACATGGACGAGGTTAGATAAGCAGAGACTGTTTAGAGGAGCGGCTGCCTGATAGATAAAACATCAACCACTGCTTACAATCCCCCGGGCCCACCTTCCTTATCCTCCTTCCATCTTGTTCCAGCTTTTGTTTACTGTGTTACACCCACCGTGCTGGGCTGTTATTACTGCGTGTGTATTGGTCTCAAAGCGATTAGTGCAGGCGTGTGTGAGTGCAGTGTACTTACTGTACCCGTGTGTGCTGTCGGCGCATATGTGGGGTTTGTCAACATATCCGGTCCAATAGCGTTATAATGACAGAGGCCGGGGAACATCAGAGCAGGGTTAAACTGAGTAAAACAGTGGCGGATTCCTTTCTGGAACAGCTTATTTGTGTCCAACAGGAGAGCTTTTGTTTAAACCGAAGGAATTCCGATTTGGGGCTTGTGAGCTTTTGGAAGGCATCATTGTTGAAAAATGGCCACAACATCTTATAAATATGTTTGATTTCAATTCAGACCAGGTTTACTTTTAGCTTAGAGGGTAGATTTCACATCTGGTTTCATATCGGCTCTCATGATTGAATTGAGATCTTCCCCATTGGCAGTGTTTTGGTTCCTTTTGTAAAAAATAAAGTAAAAATTGAAAAAAATCTTTCGTTCGTTGTAACAACAGATGTTATCATGATTTTGTATATTTTATGACTCATATTCAAGGCGTCACCTGTGGCAAACATGTTCTTTCATGCCTCATGTTGTCAAGCACATGGTGCTCTACAAATATAAAGATACATGGCAAATAACCGAAAGGCTTGTTTTCAATCACAGATCAGCCTTTTCGGGTCAGATCTAAATATCTAGTTATTACTAGCGGGCTCCACCTGTAGGGGCTGCGGTGGTGCTGGTGCTGATGGTGGTGGCGGGGTCTGGATACAGAATTGTCGGCAAGCCAGTCAGAGCCTCCGTTGCCTCGTCCAGGTCTCCTGACCCCGAACCGCCTGGCAACATCTTCTTCTTCTGATCTCGACTACCACTGCGGATCGCTTCCTCCTCCCGTAGACCCTCCACTAGTAGAGGGAATCGCACATGGCTCATTACTACTGATTCATGTTAAAGTCAAAAAAATGCAGGGAATGTGAAGATCAACTCTTGATATACTAGCAAACTGCAAATAAACCACAATAAATAAATGAATATTCACCAGCCAATCTACAGAGCAAAAACTGCCCCTCTCCATCTGTTAACATGTTAAATCTAGGTTTACGACGAGGGTTATAGGTTAAAGCTGGTTGACACCACATGCAAAGACTTTAACTGAAGCTATGCAAAGTTAAACCAACATCTACTATTTTATAGAAATAGTTATTTTATTTACAAGCTGTTTCCCCTGCACCTGTAACCAACCACAATAAAAGATTCAAACCCATGCTAATTAAATGCTAAACATCAACATGCCTAGAGGCTTATTTTAATTTAGAAATATAAATGAGCTAGGAATTAATGTGTATGTATATAATAATTTGCATGGGTAAAGATTGTGACAGCAGCATCTCATCAGATAACTGCCAGTATGGCTGCTACCAGGCAGCAAGATCCAGTTCTGCCCGGTGAAGCCAATTAGGAAGTATTCTCTCCACCAACCAGCTCCTCGTGGTTGCAAAGATGACCATATGACCATTCTCACAAGTGTGACCATACTCATAAGTGTGGGCATACTGAAGACCGTCTAAGTCCAACCCAAGGTGCTGGAAAGGAGGGTTTGGCCAATAGTTGAACAATGCGTTTTCGGTCCTGGTTGTGTAACGACGCAGCAGCTCTACTCTTGCAAGGACGATCCAATCTCTGTACGCCTAAAGCGAGAGCTGTGTTTGTGTGCTCGGCAGTTGTTTGCGGAGGGGATTGACCTTCGCCAGGGCTGCGCCTTGTTACCAATCATGTTTGTGGTTTTCATGGTGAGGATACGGAGGCGTAGTCGGGGGAGAAGGGTTTACAGCTCAGGGTAACGCGGATCTCACCGTTGCTTTTTGCAGATGGCATCTTAGGTCTGTGACCTCCAACTCTCATTGGAGCAGCTCGCAGCCGAGTATGAAGCGGTTGGGATGAAGATCAGCACCTCAATCTGAGGCCGTGGTTCTCAGCAGAAAACCAATGGATTTTCTACTCCAGGTAGGGAACGTGTTCTCACCCACGTGCAGTGGGGTCAATTATTGTTGTATTGTATTGACTTACTTCTGTAAAGATAACATTTAAAGTGTCTTCTGGAGAAATTCAGATGAATAAATCCACTAATCTTTTAGTCAACAGAAGTTTTAACTAAGAATTGCATTACCTACTCCAATTACTTTTGCACCAGTGCCATTTGACACCAGCGAGGTGAACAATCGGTATGTAGTATTACCCCTCTGGCGTAAGTGCTTCACCAGATCCCGTTGCCGAATCCTTGCCAGGAGGTAACAGACATGGTCAAGAATGAAATGAAGGGTGACATTTTAAAAGGAAGAAATAAGGGGCCCAGAGGGCGTTGAGGCGAATGGGAAATGTGATGCATCAGGGAGGAATTCCCAGACTGGAGAGAGACAGTCCGTGTCGAAAACCTCCAAACGAACATGTTTCTCAGGCCTGCCCGGGCACGCTCGCCTCGACACAGTAACCTACTATCGCTTTGCAGCCGGTTCGCAAGCAACCTGACAGGATATCAATCAGTCTAACAATCAAATGCCAAACGTGTGGGGGGGGATGTACACACACAGAGCCGTAGGGAAACCACCTGAGGGACAACAGGTCTGCTGACTAGTCCACCGCAGACGCTAATCCTCAGGACACACGTGATGCTTCAACAAAACGTCCTCCGTCTCCTCGGAAATGAAAACTCTCCTCTCTGTAAACCGCTCGTCCTACAAATACGATCCAACAGAGTGAGCACAAAGCCACAACCGACTGCGTGGTTCCGCTGAGACCCACAGGAGCAACATACTGACATTTCAGCCTGTAATCTAGCTGGAGTAGCTCGCTAAGTGTGTGTGTGTGTGTTTGTGTGTACTAAAGAGGAAGAATGTCAGAAATGCACCACTTCATACCAAAGGAACTTTGCCGTGATGCCAGTTATCTCAGTTACCAACTGAGTCAACAGCATTTCTTTTTATCTCTGCTGATCGTCGTGATCACATCATGACTTTGGATCATGTTTCCTCCTCAATGCCACAACGAACTGCAGCTGGTTTTTGTGCGTTCCAAAAAATGTCTGGATTGCAGAATCAAATGAAAATCTTACACTACATCACGTAAAATGGCCTATTTAGAAATGCAGTCATGTTCAAGCCTGCTCATAAACACGCACACACATTCATATCTCAATATCACTACTCACCCGTTGGACTATTTACTTTCCCATTACTACTAGGCGACTTTGTCTATATCTGCTGGCTCAATGCACAAACCAGCCTTTTGCTTTTTACTGCTTAATGTTTCAAAAAGGATGTTGTTAAAAAATGTAATGTTGGGAAACATCCCGCAAATCCATAATAAACCTTTCTACATTATAGTATGTATGTCCACACTAAGATTAGATTCCTGTTCACCTACAATGCTCTATGTTGATGATACACTGTCTTTGACCTTAATAAAACCCTTGAAGGTCCTCTGTCTCTCCTCTCAGCCCCCCCCTCCTCCTTCCTTACTGGTGAATCTCCGCTTTGCGAGGAGTTTCTCTGTCGTCCCATTGAGCACGAGGACTTGGAGCGCGTACTCCTGACTCGAGTCCAGTCCCGCCACCGTCGCCCGGCCCCGTGTGGTTGTCAGCATCAGCTCGGGCTGCGGCACCTCTGGAAAGGACGAGCAAATCAACTTGTGTCTTTATTCTCACACAATAAGCAGAAGAGAGTTGAGCTGACTTAAGTTTATTGCCATCACTAAAAACTCATAATGCAGGACAGACAAGACAGGACAGCATGCTAACAAACCATCGCATGCATAAAACACAATTTATAAAATACATTAAGAATTAAAAAAATCCTTTAAAGTCCTAGTGAAGGTTATTCAATGATATGGAATATTTGAGCGTAGTATGATGAAAAAAAGACTTGAAATCATTTCTTTTTTATCCACGAAAAGGTGTGCGGACTCAGAATGCAATGTGGAGCTGCAGAGGAATGTGGCTCCACACACACCCCCCTGCTGTCTTGATTTATTTGGTTGGTGTTGGTTAGTTTCAGCTTACATAAGCACACTTCATATTTAGTGTCTTTCTTGTTCATACATTGTTAAATAAGTGCACCACACAACCAG
The DNA here is from genome assembly GCF_964276395.1 of Gasterosteus aculeatus. Taxonomy (NCBI): domain Eukaryota; kingdom Metazoa; phylum Chordata; class Actinopteri; order Perciformes; family Gasterosteidae; genus Gasterosteus; species Gasterosteus aculeatus. Next base: position 18,402,520 of record NC_135689.1, read on the forward strand.
CAGTGTGATCAAGAGGGTTTGAAAAAGAACATCAATTACAACTGATGAGTGAACCTTCTTAATGGATCAAATTGGTCAGAAAAATTGAAATTCCATCATTAAATGTGTATATTTTCTAAACATACATGGTACATTCAAATGCTTTCATATTTTCTACTGGTTAGCCAGCAATTTCACGAAGTAGATCTTTGATCATTGCTTTAGTCTCTCCATTATTGAGCTGAAGGCGATCACCGCTGCACCATCTTACATGATCAGACAACTCCCTCCCAAATGCTGATTCATCTGGTTTTGTGATCACTGTGCATTGCCAGCAAATGTTGCTGGCAAGTGAAGAGAAGCTGACTGGTGCCATGGCAACTGTGAAAGAGCACGTTTAACACTAGAACCGCCAGTAAATCATTAGATATGAAAGTAAAGATAATCACGTTTTGTCTAACCTGTCTCTTGATTTCTAAATGTCTTATAACAAGGTAATTAAAAATAGCTACAAATGCCTAGCTGCATCAGCCACTGAAATGCTCTTAATGCATTTCCCCCCCTTTTAATGTCATAGACACCACCTTCGCATCCTCTCACCCCTCTGGCAGACCCTCCACCTGGTGTTGGACTGAATTCTTCTACTGACTCTCTCCTTCAGACGTGCCTGGGCTTAACTGCCCAGTGTGGAATGGGAGGTTATAGGGTCACAGAAGGAAACAACTAAGTTAAGGAACAAGTTTAATGGTAGCAAGAGTGAAAGATGTGAAGGAGGCGGTGCGGAGAGAGGGAGCTGCGTTCTTATCCAAACCATGGACTGTGAAGCACATTCATGGATCACAGTCAGAGGAAAGGCTCCTTCTGTCTTTTCATCAGATGAAGAGTTACCATGACTCCAATGTGGAGGAACCCGACTATGTCTGTTAGCAAGGATCTGTCAATCACAGTAAGCCCGCCCTAAAGCATACTCCACTTTACGCTCTATTGGACTGAGGATTTTCACAAAAAATGGTCAATTTCTCTAAATGTTTCGGAAATCCTAAAATTAACAAATATTTTACAGGCAAATCAAATTGTTTGCAGGATATGTGTGTTTCCGTGTAATTAACTACTACAAATAGAATAAAGTAGTCCCTGAAGATGACATATGAGTGGGTTTACAACCTCCACGGCCGCGTGGGGACCCGGCGCTCAGCACACAGCAGCGTTGTCTCACCTGAGATGGGTCTCACTCTGACCTTGTAGCCCTGAACGGGTCCGTCAGCCTCCTTCCATTTCATCTGCAGTCTGTCCTCAGACAGGACCGTCAGCTTAAGACGACCTTGAGATTCACAGGGAAAAAAGGAGGGAAACAAAAAGACAAATTAAGGCTTCATTACATATGTGCGTGCGCATGCCGTCTCTTTTGGGATTTGGGTCAAGAGAAAGAAGACGGCATGAATGTTGCAGCTCTTTGAGAGATCAAAGACACAAGCTGTGGAGCTTCCTTCCCTCCTCTCGCTTCCTTCTGCCCAAATCAAATCTGCCTCTTGTTTCCACTTCATCTACATAATTTCCAGCAGTGGCTTCCCAACAAGCAGCGTCTTTCATGTCTCTATCCGTCCGTCCCTCCTTCCAGCTGCCCCATCGTCCATCAAAGCACGTCCTGTCCTCTCGTCTTGTATAGAAACAGGAACAGGACGCTGGTCGGGGACCGGCGGGTCGAAGGTCATGTCAGAGGAACCGCACAGAGTTACAGTGTGTCGGGGTTTAGTATGTACTATGTGGCAGCGTGATAGATGGAGGGGAAGATGGGGGGCAAAGAGGAACCGCATGAATCACAGAACTTTGTCTTCATCCCTTCTGACCCTGAGCACTCTACAGATTCTGCTCTGATGAGCATGTACTACGTGTGCATAAGTCTGTGTGTGTGTGTGTGTGTGTGTGTGTGTGTGGGGGGGGGCGGGGGGGGGGGGCAGGGGCCTCTGGAGGGTCCTCCAGAGGGTCTTGGCAGCAGATCAGAAAGGGCCTGACGAGGACAGACCGAGACTGAGGTCAATGTCCTACAGACCCACTAACAACAACGACAACCCTTCCACACAGGCGGGCAGATATGCCGACGGAGAGAGGGGCCGGTTTTGTGCTCACTGATGAGCAGCTGGTTGTGTCCCTCATTCTTCAGTTCACGACTAAAATAATGAGCCGTTTCAGTCTCGCCAAGTGTTGTTTTTGACAACATTTTGTATAAAGTAAGCAGCAAATACAGAAACGGCACATTCTAACATGCCATTTAAATGAGTGCATGTACGTAAATTAGCATATTAGCTACTTCAGCTGCTAAGTACAGCTTGTGTATCGGTGATCGCTTAAGTAGTTTGTTAATAACTAAATTAACTAAAGCACAGAACACTTTGCTCATACTGGTACCTCAAGTCCGACTCAACAAACTCTCTAAACTGCAAAAAGATATTCGTCTGGCAATTAGCATAATTGACCAAAAATGGACATGGGGGCTCCCGTCACATGGGGGGTCTTTCACACAGAGGTTCTGAGAGTAATTCTTGTGCTGGCGACCAAGCCAGTGTCAGCGGTGTCAGTGTGGTTGCACTGAAACAATTACAACAAACTAAGAGCACAGCTGCCAACATGGCGTCACCGGAGCAGAGCCGTACTGTGACAAAGACCCAAACACGACTAATGATGAGACATTACTCGGTTCTGAGCCGTGCTAAGATATGCTGAGGCAAATTCATCGCAGACTACTAGGAACTAGTGTAGACAACAATGTATAAACTCCTGGGGGGACAAATACACCCGAGCTCGTCTTGCAATATATAGATGATTGTCGATGGCAACAATACTGGTTATGGCAATTTACATTGCTAACAAGTTAGCATTGCCAGCATTTTGTCTCCGTCCAAATAGAATAAAGAACAGTTGTGTGATGTTGTGTCTGTTTTTCTTCTGTCTGTAGTAACAACAGTGGTACATAGTAGCTGTAGACCTGTAGCTAAATTATATTGACCAACAGAGACCGGCTTTTACTACAATCACACCACACAGATGTGTATCATCCTTGGCAGTGAATGTCCTATTCGTAGCTATCAAAGTTTTGTGCATGTGGTCATGGAGGCAGTGCACCTTGGCCATGGACTCCTGTGGACAGCAGCAGGACGACACCGAGCAGCAAACACACCATCAGCCAGAAAGAGAATGATGCTGAAGCAAGGAGCTGAGGAGACATCAGTGGAACCTAGAAACATTAGCAAAAAAACTTTGATTTTTCACAAACATATTCATTTGTTTAGGTCAAATGACCTAAAGTCTAGTAAAACAATCTAAACAAAAAGCAGAATGTAAAGTAAAACAGAATAATCCGGTCATGTAAAATGAACAATGGCAACAACATATTTTGATAATTGATTAGTTATTGAATTTTTTTTCTTCTTTTTAATGATTTTATTTCTGTGTTTTTCACTGCTGGTTTGACAAAAAGGGGGAATTTGTGTGATTATTCACTATTTTTTGATTCGTAAACCCTACAATTACTAGAGGAAAACAAATTAGCACAGGAAAGACACATGAAAAATACGTTGTGCATTTGTGAAAGGATTCACTGGGTTTTTGAATAAGTTTCATTCGGTGTTTCACAATTTTTTTATTTACCTGGAACCACCAAATGCAACGTGTCCCCTTTTCCCACGAGAAGTCTTGTGTGGCTGACTCAGACCACAGGTGCTCCAGGGCCGGTGCCCATTAGAGACCTTAAACTTCACACGGCTAATGACACCCACAAGGCTGTAACATTAACACACAGGCAGCACTTTAAGAAGCCATAAAACATCACGCTGAGAGCTCCAACATCTACACTAAAGGCACACTGAACGCCTCAAATGCGTGTATCCCTGACAGCACATGGCACAACGTATGTACAGTGGTTTTAAACAATTGTTTCCTCTCCGGTATTATACATCTGTATACAGACCTCGTGATTACGTACAATTTGTATTTGGGGCGGTCGTTAAAAAAGCCACGACCGTTTTTCAAGATGTGTAGACAGTTGATGTTTAGAAAACAACGTCAAATTTGATGTTTGTTCTTTGTGAATATGAGCATTGGTCAACGACATGCAAGCTATTCTAAAGGCCTGACGTAGCAGTCCGGTATTAAGCAATTATACTACAATACAATTGTGATGTCCAGAAAATGTATTATAACAATAAAAAGGATCCAGTGTGTGGTAAAGGGGCTCAGTGCGAAATGACGGCACAAACATGCAATCATGTGTGTGACAAAAAGTGCTTTCTGCTCAATGAAACTCTCAAGTGTAAATGTTTATAACACATTAATTCGGACCTATCAATCAATTTCTGTGCGTTGTGGTTTGTATCAATAAATGTCATATAATTTATTTTTAGATTTAATGTAAGACATATAACATATATTTCAGACCTTGTGACTAGACAGGAGTGAAACTTGCACTGTCTGAATGCTTTGCCGACTGCCTGGTATCCGGCAGCAGTGACATAACTATAGTTTTCTCCTGTTTCACATGTACCTGCTTGCCCAAATGTTGCCAAGTTCATACCGTGCTTGAACCGCATGTCACGCGTATCCAGTTATCTCCCTAACGGCCAGATGACGACAACAATAAATCACACTTTTATTATCATTTTCTGATGCGTCTTTGTAAGAATGACCACATCCAGTGTGAATGTGATTGTATTCATTAATAAACACTGTCAATAGTTTGATGCCTTCAGGTTACTTGGAGAAAAATTACATTATCAGAAGACCTTCCCAGCAGGCAGGTCGCCTGATGAACGAACAGAGGAAAGAATGTGTAAAATTCATCAAAATAAACAAGTAACGGCTGTTGGATGGGGATCTTACAGTTAATAACAACATGTCCTCCTTAAATTTACATTAAAATGCTTAAGCTAAATGTGGCCGTATTGTGTGTACACACACACACACACGCAGATGACTTATGATGCTATGTGATTAAGCAATTAGCCGCTAGAGGCAGTATTTAGTGATTGACGCAATGCATTGTGGTTATTTTTACAAAAGCTAAGTTACTTTACATTAGCTTGTCACTTTTAGTTAAACGCAATACACAGTCAGAAAGACGTTTTCACGTCATATAAATATATATATATACATATAAATGTTGCAAACAGACATCATTTAAACTGAGTTCCCTTCCTCAGGCCACTTTAGTCTGTTTTACAACAGTTTCGAACAATAGACGGCATCTGCACTCTGAAGGTCTCGTGGTTTTAACGTGGAGTCAAAAACCCACCCGACTACAAAACACAAGCAGCCTTTCCTCGCCTTCTCCGTGGAGCCAGGTGAGTTCTTACCTGGCGGTGAGGTGAGTCCACGTTATTCCTTCAGAGAGGCTCCACACGGCAAACCACCACGGGCGGCGTGTCAACAAGCACTAGTTCCGCTGCAGCATCACATCTGTATGCGCGCCCCTCGGGGTGAGAGGCGAGGCCCTTCCGCTGCTGCGGCGGGGGGCGTGGCCTGTGGGGAGGGCGTGGCCCTCGAGGGAGGGCTACAAAGACCTCACCTGAGCAAACGGTGCTGAAGCGTGCGTGCTGCGATGCCTCCCGTAGAACTTCAGCACCAATCAAAACTTTGGACACACTTTCTCATGAGAAAACGTGACACGTGTTTATGTAAATAATTAATGGGACAGCAGGCGCCCGTTAACATCAGGTTCTGTGAGTAGTCTCATTGATGGAATTAAAGCTGGAAAATATGTTCATTCTTTAAATTCTTCGTAAATCCTGACATCAATGAATGAAATGCTTGGACAGAAGAGACCCTTTATTTTGGCCTGTCGTAGGACAGTAATAAGCGTTTCCTATGCTACCTCATTGCAGGTCCCTCCACGTCTTCCAGGTTGACAGATGTGAGTGCTGACAGCAGCCATGGGTGGTTTTGACTTCATTATGATGATGTTAGGGGAGTGAACTTGCTGAAGGAACGGGCTTGTCAGTGTTGCCGATTTGTGACTTTGATATAAAAATAGATCTTTTACTTCTATTATTATTATTACTAAAGCAAAAAGAAAAATATTCTCATTTATTTGCTTCTAAAAAGACGTGAGGGTTTGCTGCTTTCTTTGTCTTATGTGATAGTGCCTGGTTACCTTTGAGTTTCAGACTGTTAATTAAACAAAACATAAACTTTAGAAAATTGTAAAGGTTTATTTTCTTTGTGTTTATTCTGAGAATATTTTTGACCAGAAAAATAATTAATCATGGAAATTACCAGCAGATTTACCAATTTATGTAATCAAAAGAGATCATTCAAGTAAATGTATCAATAACCAGACACTTAATTAGTCACTTTCTACATTTGTTCCTCCATTCCCTAACAGCTTACACTGTAGGGGCCTTCACAGAATGTTATGAACACACATAAGTATATCAGCATTTATAACAAAGCATGAAGCGTTGAAGTCCCAACGTGTGACAAGTGCCGAGAAAGGAAACAACCTGTTACAATACTGTCAAAGTATCCCTTCGGCCGCCTCTCGCTCCACATACATCATCCTTTGCAGACTCTTGCTTGTATTAACTATGTTTTTGAAAGTCCCTTAAGGCAAAAGAGCATAACTGTCAGTCCAGAGTCAATGCACAGCTTTAATAGGAGGGCCCGTTATGGGCCAGGCCCGAAGCCATGACCGGGGGAAGAAAAGACAAACAGCAGAGGACACTGTTCCCTCTTCTGGTGCCTGTGTGTCCCAACTCTGTTTTGGATGCTCCAAAGCTTTGAAGGAGAGAGAAGTGTGAAGAAGATCTGGACTTCAGTGCAGCGTGATTTCCTGTTCCTCGTCTTCGTATTCAGCAGCCGAATCGCCTCGGTCGTCTTCGCTCTGCCCCAGTAGTGGCAACGAGAGCTCCGGGCTCTTACTGTTGAGCTGCCTCAAAGACGATCCTTTATCTGATGGACAATATTACAAAACAGATATCAGCAGTTATTTTTCTCTTACCCCTTTTGTTTGTTACTTGACTTAATGATAGTTAGATCAGAGGTCTAATTGAGGGAGAAGACGTTATCTTTCAGTCCACACATTCAGCTTCCCACAGCAGCTCTCAAGCTGGACACCGGTTCATTCACAGCTCCTTTCATGCGGATATGACAGAACAGGCACCAGCCAATCAGATCGCGTTATGCTCACGTCTAAAGAGCGTGAAGCTCAAAAATAAAAGGTGGCGGACCAAACTTTGTGGAATAGAGGGTCCCTGCTCCCTGCGGACATTGGCCTGTAAAACGTTGAAGAGCCCTGAGCTAGATAGCTGCTAAATGCATACAAAGTAAATAACTAACTAAATGCTTAATTGACACAATCATGTCATCGCCACATTCATTAACACTGATTTAAAGGTTTTGTCACTTCCAGTCAACACTAAGGAGAGAACAGGCTCGTGTTGTGATGGAAAGAAAGCTGTTGGGACTGTCAAACATTATTTCATTTGATGGTCTAGATTAGGCATAAATGGTTGACTATCATACGTTGCAAGATGCGGGAAGGATTAACACCCGTAGCTGGTGATTTGAAAAACTGCCATAAAATGTCAATTTGAATTGATTCATCGGTACGATGCCTTTCATCACAGTACAGTCATTTAGTTCACAGCTTTTAAGACATGTTTTGGTCGTGCCTTTACTCTTTAGTATATAATTTGACCGATTTCAATCTTGTTATGTCATTGCCATTAGACAGTACAAGAGTATTATGATCAATTACAGTATAAAAACACTTACTTTTGGAATAATATGTCTTGAGTCCTACGTGCAGTGAAATGCCACACAGACACACGGCGAAGCCCAGCCAGTTAAGCATGCTCATTCTGTCTCCCATCAGAGCCGCTGCTAAAATGAGCGTACACACCTCCTGCAGGAAGAGCAGACAATACATTGCATGAAATTCTATTCTAAAGTCCAAACAATGGAGGATGGAGAGCGATGGATGGAACGATGGAGAGCTCAAAGGTTATTGGAGACATGAACGGTCCGGAGCAAAAGCAGAGCTGCTAACGTTTTAAATCACGTCGAATCAGACTGACGCTGACCCAGATACTTTCACTTTCATATGCCTCCTATCTCAAAATACGGTGCGTCATGGTCTGTTTTACAGACTCATTCAAAAGGAAAGTCATACTACCCACAATGACAAAGTACCTTAAAGATCCCTGATATGGATAACGTGAGGCTGGAGGTCCGGGAGACAAGCAGGAACTCTGAGAAGCCCAAACCGAAGGCCAGCAACCCGCCGGCGCTCAGCGTGCTCACTGAATACAGGACGGGCAAGAGCTCCGTCCCCCGGAATAACTTCTCTGAGGTACTGAGGCTGAGTCCTGGAAACAAGACAGAAATCTACAATTATGGTTCCTTGGGTTTACATGTCATCTAAAGAGCTTTTACACAGTAAGACAAGACACCTGCATGAAACAATCCTGGTACAGTAATAAGACACAAGGCTGAAAGAAGCATCTTCACAATGTTCGATCCTTTCAATGCAATGGCAAGCTGATGGAACACAGTTTGATTCACAAATGGTGGGAAATAGAGCCATAGGTGGATTAATGTGTTCTTAGGATGAGTGTGACTACTATGACACCACCCTACATATCTTTATGGTTCAGTCATCTTAATACTGTAAACATATATGAAATGAGGCTGAGAAATGATCTGCAGCCGATTGTCACATTGGCTATGCAGCGTGAGAGTAGTAAGATTAGTAAGAAGCATTTAAAGCAACCGTGTCTTAATACCCACGATTAAGAGTACTAGCTAGTTGTGACCCACATCTGAAGAAAAATGGCATCATGCATTAGACCAGTGGTCCCCAACCACCGGGCCGCGGGGCCGTTTGGTACCGGGCCGCACCATGGAAAGTTTATATATATATTTTTTTTCTGAAAAATCTTTTATTTTGAAAATTGACCGGATTTTCTCGTAATTATGTGCGCTCGTCCCTCTGACATATTCCCCACACGTCACCAGGCGTTTTTCTTCACGTTAACACGGTAGTTTCGCCCACCAGCGAACACAGAGCGCGCGACTACTACACCCCCCTACCCCCATCGGACCTTCTCGACCGGTCCGCGAAATATTGTCTGACATGAAAACGGTCCGTGAGGTAAAAAAGGTTGGGGACCACTGCATTGGACTAAACCCACAGGTGATGCATGAGGGGGGACAGAGGGAGGATGTCCCAGCAGCCAGAGATTAGGACTAAACTCACCTTCATTATACAGGAAGAGGGGAAAGAGGCCGGCAAACATGAGAGGCTGCAGGTGGTACAAAGCGTCTATTGGGTGCTGCAGGCCTGGTGGGGAGCAAAGCAGGAGAAAGGAACAACACGTGGTTAGAAACTTTTAAACATTTGAAAAGGTCAAAACACAGATGTCTCCTCTGCTGTGTGTGGAATGACCGGTTTAAAACGGGGAAATATTTAACGTGTTGATCATTTTATTCTGTGGAGCATCTTTCAAGGAGGCTATAATATGTTTTAAGAGAATGGACACTTTATTTTATTTTAACATTTTAGAGCAAGGCTGCTTTTTAGAGAAAAATAGTAGACAAATGGGGCTCTAATGGCTTCAATCTTTGGTACATCAGGTTACAGATTTAATCATGATGGATTTTGAAGAAACCTCTGACGTAATCCACTTGACTGCTGTGATTCAAAAAAAGGGCACATTATGGTAGTTATCATAATTATATATGTGTGTGTATATTGAATTGAATGAGAAAGTGTGTCCAAACGTTTCATATAAACGTGTATAACACGACTGCTGCAGATATCCATCATTCTCAGACTGACCCAGCTCTGCTTTCTGCATGAGGACCTGCGTGAGGGTCCAGCGGATCCCACCTATGAAGGACGCCACCAGCACCATGGTGAAGCCCTTCAGATTGAACTGAGTCGACTCAAATGTAAACATGAACAGACCACAGGAGATCAGCAGGACCACCAGGATCAGGAATGGGTTCTGGTCAAAAGGGAAGATGGCAAAATTATGTGAAATCCAAAAAGGAAAAAAAAAAAAAAGACAGGAAAAGTGAAGAAAAAAAAATGAAGATACAAAAAAGGTAAAAAAGAACAGAGATGGATAAAAAAAAATCAAAGCTGAAGATTATATTTATATATTATATATATAATCTAATAAAAGCTTCTGGTTTGATTATTTATTGAAATAAATGTAATGTGACCATATTTTAAATCATCAGTTTTTATTATAATCCATGCATAAGTATACATATAAAAGCCCTGATTAAAAGGAATCAGTTTGGCTTGTGTTTGCAAGTATAATATATTAACTAATTAGCAAGCCATCGCAAACATATTTGCAGGTCTTGTAAATGACCCTTTTATGTTAAAAATAATACGTCCTCTTAAACATTAATGAATTTACACACAACAGAAGGAACTGTCATTTCAGCAATGTGCTGCGTCCTCACATGTTGCAAAAAGAATGACAGACAGCTCAAGTCAATCGCCATCATCTTGTAGGAGGTAAAGGTAGAAAGAAAAGAAGAAGAGAAAAAGCAATCTATTGGGATCACAGTCAATTATGCTCTTCAGTCTTTATACGGACAAATGAAAATCCAAAGGGGCTTAGAACATGAGCATTTTCACAAGGCGGGAAATTGTAGAGAAATTATACTAATGGTGTCCTTTGTGGTGCTGTAATCATTACCATCAGGGCAGCAAACCCATATATTCATACTTCTCTTTCCTGTGGCCCTTTTTTTCACAGAATGTCAGCGTGTGACTCAATGTTACGGTTGACTTCATAATTGCACCTCGACTTGAAACTGTCATGAACGTTTGCTCGCGGAGGAAAAAGACTAAATGACTTAATACACCTTTTAGGTGAGCGAGCAGAGTTCAGTCAACTGAGAGACGGTCGATTCCGTCTACAGAGCAAAGGGTTCAGCACTGATCAGTGCATCTGTTAACTAAATGCCACTTCCTCAGGCGTCACGGTGTACCTCAAAGAAGCAATAAAGGCTTTCTGCCGCGTCACTGTAGAGATTATTTACGGTTTGACATTATTTACATCGGATGCGGTTAATGTAGTGGAAACGTGGGTCCCTCACCGGCTCCTCTAGTTTAAAAACCAGGGAGAAAAACAGGATGAAGAGCACCGCTGAAGACTTGGTCATGGTGTACCTGGAATCAGACAAAAGAATAGAACAATCCAATAACTGGGTTACTGGGTATGTACAATACTGATGGTGTCCTGTAGATTTTTTAAATGCCTAAGAAACAAACTCACAAGCTAATGGTGATGAAGAGGAAGCTCCAGTTGGAAAGCCCAATATCAAGTGCTGAGGCCAAAGCTGGGGACACAATTTAGGACTCTTAGCAGACAGAAATCCTGTTCTTGTTTGCCTTTAATGCAACTATCCATTGCGAATCAGAAGATGGTATATCGTGCTGTGGAATATTTCAAAATATTCCATTGAACTGAATAACGCTGAAACCTACTTATTGTGGACTTTAGGCCGGAGACCTACGAGGCTTTTTTGCTGACTCAATACTGAACAGAAAACGGGGTCATCCCGTCCAAAGACTACATGTGACGCGTTTCTATCAACATGGACTTCAGTAAAAGTACTCGTCACTGAACGCTTTGTGAATGAGCGAAGGTGATACGAGCCGACTGATGCGTTTTCCTCGGTTCACTGTTGCTTTCGGTGAAAGACTCTCCGGTACGATCTCACCCGTGGGAGCCACTTTACGGAGGTAGTCCTTCCAGCTCAGAACGGTGCGAGGTTTCCCCGTCCAGCGCGTCATGGCCCGTCGCGTCAGAGCCGACAGGCAAAAGTTGATGGCGAGGTGAACTAACGTCATGAAGAGGGGATAGTGGAAGCCCTGAAAGAGAGAAGCGGGCCGGGTCACCTAGCTGGGTCACCTAGGACGGCCTCTCGCCCCAGGGTTCTCCGTCAGGGTCCTGAACACCGAGACACCGGGAGGCCACCAAGTTGAAACCGGGACACAAACACGTCTGCCTTCGTCACAAGAAGCTAATCTGTGCGTGACCCGTGCAGAGGAACAGCTTTAGTGCCGAGTGCTCTCAGGACCCCTTTCCCTTACCTGCATCAGCCATTTGTTATAGAAGGTGATGCCTATAGAGAAGACGTAGTAAAAGAGAACAAATCCGACGGTGCGAAGCCCCCGGCAGAAGAAGTGCACCGGGCACGCCATGCAGGGCCTCCACCTGAGGACAGGCTGAGGACAGGCTGAGGACAGGCTACCACAGAGAGGTCATCGCCCACCCGAGTCTGCAGCCCTGCACGACCCCCGCAGCGCTCTGAGGGGGGGAGAAGAGGGGGAGAGAGAGTAAGAAGTTAGGGTTTGGTTCCATTCGGTTCATACAGTCGCTGCCGTTACACAGCTGGATAGTTAGCACGAGCCAGCTGTGATGCTAGCTTAGCGTTAGCTCCGGTGTGACGACCAGCAGCAGCTCACGTTCGCCGTTAGAACCACGTCAGCCAGACGTCTAACGTCGACCAGACAACGGCTCTCGCCGCGCGGTGGACGTCATGCGCGTCGGTAGTGAGACGGCGTTGGGTCGTGACGTCAGAGGCCAGTGCCATCGGTATCGCCAGATGGTTGTTTCCAGACGTTTAACGTGGCCGGTTGTTTAGATACCAACTGACGTCAGCTGCGCGTGACGTCATTACGGAGGTCGGCTCGCTTTGTAACGACGTCGCGTGGTCGGTGAAAAGTTAACTCGCGTGCGTCCCGTTACCTGGTCGCGTCTCACCTGTACGTGTCCTTCTCGCGCGGTCCCACCCACACGTTACTGATGATCTACAAGTTAACTTACGCGTCCTCCTGACGCCTCGCTGGAATCACAGTCCTCTATTCGCTTCCTCCTCGCGCCGCAAAGTTACGTCACGATTTGACATAGTTGGACTTCCTAGACGCCTTTCACGTGACTGAATCGATACGCACCAGAAATATGTTAAAGTGTTATTGATTGGAGGAGTGCACGCGCAGACTAGTGTTTTCACAGTGCAGCGTGTGCACGGTGAGCGACACACACACACACACACACAGACATACGCACACACGCACGTTAATCGGTGCAGCTGAAACGAAAGCAAAGAGCGCGTCTTCTGGTCGATTACTCACCGTCACTGTGGCGAGCAGCGGGACGCACGGGACGGGACGGTGGCAGCGCGGGCGCCGGCAGGGGGCGGTGGTTTCTGCGTCGTCCTCCCCAAACTACTTCCGCGGTCAGGAAGCGAAGGCGGAAGCGCCCGGAGACCAAATCCTGCAGCGAGGAACCGCCGCGCCGCGCCGAGCACCGTAACCCGGCGTTTACCCGCCGCTCTGCGGCATCCAGCGTAACACCCACACGCCCGTTGCGTCTCTTTCCCCCTCCAGGATGGCGGAGGACGAGGACGAGGCCGGATACGACGAGGAGCTGGACGACGGCTCCGGCGGGATGGACGTCGGCGGCCACGGGAGGAGGAAGAGGCTCTTCTCCAAGGAGCTGCGGTGCATGATGTACGGCTTCGGGGACGACCAGAACCCGTACACGGAGTCCGTGGACATCCTGGAGGACCTGGTGATCGAGTTCGTCACGGAGATGACCCACAAGGCCATGTCCATCGGCCGCCAGGGCCGCGTGCAGGTGGAGGACATCGTCTTCCTGATCCGGAAGGACCCGAGGAAGTTCGCCCGAGTCAAAGACCTGCTGACCATGAACGAGGAGCTGAAGAGAGCCCGCAAGGCTTTCGACGAGGCAAACTACGGCTCGTGAGCCCTCTGACGCGGCGCTAGTTGCATCGCAGCGGTCCGAGTGTCTCCTTTTGACGCCACTCGCCGTCTAAAATCTGTTATTTGTGGTTTATTTTTTATTTCCTATCACTCTATGATGGTGACGAAGTGTGTAACCTTGTTGGTGGTTGTGGTGTGTGAGTTTCTCAATAAAGAAACGTGCACGTTGGGTTAATAAGACCAGTCTTCCTTATTCATTTTAGTTCCAGAGAAAGTGAACCTGGAAAAGACAGTTCCCCACATCTGGAGACAGTGGTGTCCGACCTCAACCTGGTGCATTGCTTATGACGGAACAATAGTTACGTTCCCTCCTTCCAGCTTTTTCTCTAATTAATCCTGGGGGTTCGCTGGGAGGACGATGTCCTCTTGCACAATGAGGAAGTGTAACGGAACAACTAAAGATGTATAGACAACACCATTAATTGACCGATCCAGAAAATATTCCACTGATGAAAATAACATTTGAAAGTTGTCCATGCTGAAAATGTTGAACGCATATTTTTCTAAAATACATGGTGACCTTATGTAAGCACCACACGGGCAGAAAGTCTGTTTGACCATAACTAAAATTGTTTTTTTTGTACAAGTTGGACAAAAAGAAGAAACAAACAGATTTTATTGATATTCCTTAAAACATTTTTTTTTCTTTACACAGACCATAAATATAACGGACCAACTACAAGCATGTGTTAATTCATTTATTCTTTTCAAGCCAGTTACTTCTTACAGCGAAGCGGTCGACTGAATTGGTCTAAGCAGCAGGTAACGTGCTGCCGTCCAATCGGGATCTAGATCAGATCTTTACCGGGGGGAGGGTAGGGGGGGGCTCTCCGATGACGGGGTCAGCTCGGCATCTGTGGACGGGCTGTCTGCATTCTCAAGAGGCCGAGTGAGTGGAGCAACCCCCTCCCCCCTTGGTGCCCCCCCCGCCAGGTGCCCTGGAGGATGGAGAGGACAAGCAGTGCACCAGGTGGACAGGAGTGGGTGTTTGTGTTTTGGGGGAGAGGGGGACTGGGACAGCGGGGAGTCAGGGTTCAACGGGAGGAGGAATGTCCGTGAGTCTTTCTGCTTTTACTGCACATTCTCCATCATCTTGAGGAATTCTGCAAGAGAGAAGAGAGAGATGGCACGGCGTTATTGAGATGGGAAGTTGCAAACTGCAAATTGGTCTAACACCAGGTATGAAGGTGGGGTTTATATAACTCTAAAAAACAGTTTTCTAATGTCATTTTCTATAAATCAGGCTGACATGACGGACATGATTTGCACCAAACGGCCTGAGGTGATTATAAAAACCACCATCATCATCCTGAACCATGAACGCACCATCAAAGTCCAGCATGCCGTCTGCGTTCTTGTCTCCATCCTTCATCAGCTCATCGATCTCGTCCTCTGAGATGGGCTCGCCGGTGCTGCGGATGATGACGGAAAACTCCTCTCTGTCGATGTATCCGTCGCCGTTCCTGCGCACGCATGTACAGGATCCCAAACATTAAGCGATTCACAACACAAATCAGACGATTGAGTACACGTCAGTGACGTACTTGTCGAAAATACGGAAGCACTCCGCCAACTCTTCCTCGCTCTTGCCGGCCTGGTCCTCCTTCAGCAGCCTCACCATCATGACCAAGAACTCCTCGAAGTCGATGGTGCCGCTACCTGAGGGGGCACAAAGGAGCCATGCGAGCGATTCATGAAGGTGTGTACAGCCGTTAGGTAGTGCTGCGCACAAGCTATGGCACCAAGAGACACTTGGATAACTTATTGATTGTTTTCTCTTTGCGCACAGTTTCACACATGAAAAGTAAAAGGAAAGAAGTGTAGATATGTTATGACCGATTTTTATAATGTATACATGTGTAATACATATAAAAGTTGCCTCTTTTGTCCTGTCATCCATCGCTCACCATCCTCATCCACCTCCTCGATGATCTCATCCAACTCCTCTCTCGTGGGGTTCTGGCCCAGCATCCTCATCACCTGGCCCAGCTCCTTGGTGCTGATGTCACCGCCACCGTCGGTGTCGAACATGTCGAAGGCGGCCTTGAACTCTGCAGGAAGAGGAGATGTGAAGAACGTGGCTCCGAACATGTTTGAGCAACGCGTTACTGCCGCCGGGACTCACCGTTCAGCATTTCCTCGCTCAGGTAGGAGCGGGCCTCTTGTTGTGCGTCGGTCTGGAAGACAGATCACTCACTCACTACACAGGCTTCATTCATGATTCCACACCTACTGAGCCAATATGGCCTTGTCAAGCTTCATTTTTTTTTAAGGAATATCACAGCATTGATCAAGCGAATGGAGTCACATATGAAAGGAATATAATTGTTTTCGATTCTAGGATGATCATTTCCAGACTCATTAGTGTCGGTGATGACGAGATGCTTTCAAGCTTTGTTAGTCGCGCGATGCCGAGGTGTGCGTCTCGAGCTTGGTGGGAATGTCTCCGGCTATTTCCGGCTCAGGACATTAAGCTCGCTGTATATGGCTGCAGACATCTTATCCTTGGGAATCTGCCACCGAAGCACAATCCACACCTTCCCAGCGGACCCCCACCCTGCTCCCCGTCTCCACTTTCTGCCGCCAGCAGTGATACACGCAATAGACGACTGAGGGAGGACCTGTTTTTTGCATTTGTTATAAATGATTTAAAGAGACTTTATCAATTAAAAAGTATTAGGGATGAAAAAGTTAAAACATTTGAATGGGAAGCCAACAGATTGACATCTAGAGTTTATCCAGAAAAGGCTTGTAAAGGATTCCATATTTCATATTATTAACAAACCCACATGCGCTCATCATAATTGTTTGCTTAAATAATAATTTAATAATAAATAACTTCAACAAGTCATTCTTTGCACAATTTCTGGTCTTACCATCTTTGTGGATTAGCTTTTCCCTCCCCAGATATCCAAGGAAATAAAAAAAAGGCCAAGAGGAGTGGTCAATCCGTGTGCACCCCAACAGAGAGACTAGACGTCAAGTGAAGATTCAGACACACTTTAAACTGGACGGCCAGGTCCCGCCCCCCGCCTCCCACAGGCCTCCAGATTTAGTATCCTGAACTTTTAGGGTTCTGGGACCACGGCAAGCCAATCACACCGTGGAGAGGAAAACAACCTGGTTTCTTATAGTGAGAAAGTAAAAGAGGTTCATTTTGTGTGTGAAAGAATGCAGCTTTTGGGGAGAACGGGATTCTTGTTTCAGTGCCTTCTGGTTTTGTTAAGACTGAGATGATCAGGATGTGAGGAAGAAGTGGGATGTGAGGAGTAAGTGGGACATTCCGTGAAGCAGAATACCTTCACAAAAACCCAATATATCCTTATGTTTCTTCCTGTGTGGCCTCTATCTCATAAAAGGACATTTAGTAACAATGAAGATGAAGACAGTGGGAGATGATGCAGGAGCTAACATTTTAAAGTTGCCTGTGGGTTTTGTGATGATGGCATTTCAATCTGGGGCGTGAAACCCAAAACCGGGTGATGAATGCTGTGGAGCCCGTCCCAATCTTACCCTCCTCCCACCCCCCCCCCCCCCCTCTCTCTCTCTCTCTCTCTCTCTCTGTCCCTCCGCCCCCCTTCGCCGTGAATAGCAGGAAGATTTGGGGCTGAGCTCGGACGGCCGACAAGTACCCGCTCATCCCGGCACCTCACTTCCCGAAGCGGTCAACCTGGTGCTCCTTATACGGCGGGCGCTTCCTGGAGGGAGGGGCCCGAGGTGAGACGCAGCAAATTGGGATAGGATGCTGAGGCGGGGAGCAGCCACGAAGGAAGGGGAGGGATGTCGGCTTTTTGAGAAGTGGTGGGAGGCCTGTAGGTTATATACCCAGAGGGAGACCTGCGCACGTTCCACAGGAAGAATCGGTCCTGTGAGCGACTCGAGCCTCGCGTGCTCACCGGCTGCTCGGCTTCACCTCTTGGGGACCACGAGAAGATCGCTGACAGAGAGATGGGGGAGAACCATTTAAACAAGATGACTGAAAATATGAGACAGAGGCCACTCAGAGCGCAGCGAGGAGGCTAGTTTGAAGTTAAGGTCCAGATAAGGCCGAGCGTGAGCGTGTGGGAAGGTGGAACGATGGCGGAGTAGAAAGTGCATGTGTGTCGGTGTGTGTGATCACGTCACGTGTTGGTTGTGTATCTGAGAGATCAACACAAGCAGCAAAACATGCTCGGCAGAAAAACTTGCAGAGATGGACGGGGGAGAAAGTGGATTTATTTAGAAAGCAAAAAAAAAAAGGGTGGAGCGGGTATTTATTTTGGAAGAGGAGCGTGGGTGGGGGCGGGGGGCAAAGTGGTGTAGCATTTCTGGAGAAGCGGCAGCTGCAGAAGGGGACAGCTGGCTCAACGCAGGCGAGTCTTCGTCTTAAAAGGTTTGACGGGATGGATATTTATAGGATTCCTCACTGGGTCCCCTGGGTTCCGTATGAGAAGGGGGGTTGGACGAGGGCGTAGGGGCCAAGGGTCGGGGGGCGGGGGGGGGTCTCAGAAATAACATCCTAATGATAATTGCACAAGGATTTATAGCATTATAGCAAAGGTGACCAAGGAATGTAGAGCTGGCCCTCGCTACTGGACGTTCTCCATCATCTTCAGGAACTCTGAGGAGACAAAAGGACGTCAGCGGTCAATCAAACAACCGCCTCCCCAAAATCCAGCACTTTATCTAAACCCCCGAACAGATGAACCGTGAAATGTGGCTGCAGAATGCGTGTGCGTGTGAACAAAACCTTTTTCCTACCAGACTAAACATTCCTTTCATAGGAGGCCAAAAACGTTTGGTGTCTGGTGTCTTCATATTATAACATGTTTTATTTTTATAATATGAAGGAATAGGCCTACTTCTGCACTAAAATGCATATAAACATTCTTGTCAAGAGATTTCAAGATGAGAAATTGCCGCAGAGAAACAGACATTTCTTATCTTCTTTTCTTTTAACTTGGTGTTGTATTTTGCTTGTTTTTCTAACTTTTTTGAGGTTCTCTGTGCTTTAAACAAAGAGAAAGAGCTTGATAGCACTTTTATATCTCTGTTGATTGTAAAGCAGGTGGTCATTTTAGAATACCATAAAGATTGGAAATGGACAGAAACGTTTGAGATCTACATTCTCATCTAACTGTTCAGAGATACTTATTCGAGAGTGAATAAGTATCTCTGAACACTCTGACAGTATAACTGAAAAGGTTGTTAGCAGATGTCCAGTCTCTCCCTCTGATGATCCTGCAAACATCATGGAAGACACTGCGTGTCCACAGCAGTGAAGAAACTCCTCCGGCTCGATGAGTAGCTCAACCTCACCGTCAAAATCAATCTTCCCGTCATGGTTCGTGTCTCCTTCACCAAACATCTCGTCGATGTCCTCTTCCACCACGGGCTCTCCGGTGAGGTGGAGGATTTCTCCAAACTCCTCCCGATCGACGAAACCATCTCCGTTCCTGAGGACAAGAAGCAACATGAAATGAAGATGGACGAAAACTACCCTCCTCCACCCCGTTTCTGCTCTACATCACCATGCACACACACACACACACACACACACACACACACAGACAGATAATATCGCCGACATAACACACATATATATATATATATATATATATATATATAGGTATATATATATATGACATGTTGCTATGGTGAACATGGTAGCAAACGCTTGATTACACAGCCAGCAAGTAAGCAGCACATAATAACGTTGAGTTGTGTTTTTGATCACTTGGTGAACGTCAATCCCCTTACAATCCATTTTGTCCTTTAAATTGTGACAATTTATTTGTCTTTTGAAAGATCAAAGGAGATTTAACCTATTTTTACATTCATAACAAACTGGATAAGTGTAATAAGGTAAGGTGTTAACTGTACCAGTATACGTATATGCAAATCACACAATCAGTAACATGAACTGTATTATAGGATAGAAAAAATCAGTAATCCTGTCAAACTAGCCTGAATACTACAGTATGAGTTGCATTCCTCTCGGTTTTGATGTGCTCTTCAGCTCTATATCGGATCAACATCACTGTGGGTAATTCCTGTAGCTCTCTTTGGATCCAAATGTTCCACAATGTTGTCTTTCTTTCATCTGTGTGTGTTTTCACTGTTTTCATGAAGAACAGCTGCCTTCTGACGCGTCGATGAGATCCGCTAAGTCAGTCATAGAGCTAGTTGGTGTCTATATGAGAATATATAAGAGTGCAGCTATAAGGAAACTTTAATTAATATTATCTGGATACAACAATGCACAAAATGACAGCGTGAAGGGGTTTGTCCGCACTGATGAAACTACAGAGCACTTTAACCTGAATCGGCGGTTCCCCTCGGCTCTACGGAGCTCCGGCTCTCTCCTTTCCTGTTATTTAACATTGTGATTCATTTGCTGTCTAATTGATCCACAGCTCAAGATTAAAAAAAAAAAAACTTGAATATGCTAAAAAGTGCTAGTTGGTATTTGTCTTTTTATAAGTTCGGTTGTCATACTTGTCAATAATACGGAAGCATTCTGAAAGCTCTTCTTCACTCTTTCCAGCCTGGTCCTCCTTGAGCTGTTGCACCATCATGACCAAGAACTCCTCGAAGTCGATGGTGCCGCTGCCTGAGGAGAGGGAGAGGGAGAGGGGGTGAGGGGGTGAGGGAGGTGGAGGGGGGTGGGGGTGTAAAGGTTGAGTGCAGTGCAACCAGAGTCTGATCTCTACCTCACTATAATGTCTTTTGTATCTCTGGAGGGTGTGAAAATAACTAAAGAGTGAGACTTCTGACTTTTGGCAGGATGTCAAAAGCATCCAAATGGAAATGTATTATGGAAATGGTGACGTCCAATGTTTTGGACAAAAATTGGGTCTATCTCAGCCTCTGCTGCTTTTATTTGACTCCTCTCTTGCAAGTCAATGGACATTATGGAAATACATTACCAATTTCTGGAGTGCCTCTTTAATGTGAATGAGTCATACACAAGACACCGAATTTTCTCTTGGCTGCTTGTTGAATAAGCAACTATGACTTCTAGACTAAAAAAAGCACACAACCCACCTCAGAAACCAGGGAAAAATCAAAGCCTTTTTGCCAATCAAACTCACCGTCCTCATCCACCTCCTCAATGATGGCATCCAGCTCTTCCCTCGATGGGTTCTGGCCC
The DNA here is from genome assembly GCF_964276395.1 of Gasterosteus aculeatus. Classification (NCBI taxonomy): domain Eukaryota; kingdom Metazoa; phylum Chordata; class Actinopteri; order Perciformes; family Gasterosteidae; genus Gasterosteus; species Gasterosteus aculeatus. The sequence continues at coordinate 18,423,435 of NC_135689.1, forward strand.
AGCATCCTCATCACCTGGCCCAGCTCCTTGGTGCTGATGTCACCGCCACCGTCAGTGTCGAACATGTCGAAGGCTGCCTTGAACTCTGGACGGGAGAAATAACTAGATTGATATTTGAAAAACGTTTAAACTAGCAAAAAAAAGTGTCTAACGTTTGAAGGTTTATGAGGGAAGGTCGTTCCTCTTGGAACAAGCTCTAGTACAGGGAACGGTATTGAGTGTAATGTCCCACTCAATACCACTCAGTTTTATATGAACGACTGACCTGCAATCATCTCCTCGGTCAGGAAGGAGCGGGCATCGCTTTGGGCGTCGGTGGGCTTCAGAGGACAACGTGCAGAACGTGGGAGATCGACAGAATAGAGGATTAGAGCGGTAGAACTTGCTGCTTCTTACCAGTTGTATCTGCCAGCGGCTACGTCGCGACATCTCGTTATTAAAACACGATTGTGGACGAGTCAAAGAGGCTAACCGGCTCCTCATCAGGACATAAGCAAACACACACACACACATTTAAAATACGCCTGATGACATCGCAACTTTACACCGCGCTGTACATACTATAGGAATCTTTATTGGCGATGCTAGCTTCTTGTTTTAGGGTACAATGAGTTTGAATAGTAACATGATTCAATATATTCACATCTAAACATCGTAATAAATCGATAGCTCTTCGGACCCTTTCAGTTTGGGGCCCAAGGAGCCAGGTTGCCTAACTTGCCTAATGGTTAATCTGCCCCTTGTATGTTTCCCTGAGCCAGAGATGTTTCAACGCAACTATGTCCCAGTAGGTGTATTGCTGAAGACCCACAACGTGACGTAATAAGCAACAAGGTCCAGAGAGGGAGGAGGTCAGGGTGGACGGGAGTGAAAACAGTCATTGCATAACTTTCATACTTTAGTTCATTCTACTTCTGAAGTCATTTTTGCTAAAGTTTTATTGGCAAAACGGGTTCAGCGTTGCAGGGACTTCTGCAGGTGCAATTGTGTTGCTGGACATTTCGGAAGCAAACGCAAAAGAAGAAAAACCAACGTAACCATTCGTGAGAAATCCTGTGGTAGGAGAATATGTCGCAGGCTTGAATTGGGTCGTGTACCCGTTTGCTTGGCAGAACCTCATCAGATAACGCGCCAAATGGAAGGTCAAGCAAAACCCACCCGTTAGTTCACTACAAAGCTATTTGGGAGAGGATTAGAGAGGGATTTTCTCAAGGTGAATGCCCTAAATTAGGACACTCAGAGGAGGCAGCAGGTCTTCTCAATTTACTAAGCTGCGCTCTTCCTATCTTTAGTAACTCAGATCTACATATCAAACAAAATCACGGCAGTCTTTAAACAAACAGCAAAGAGGACATCCAGTAAGTTGTAAACGGAGGTCCTCAAACCAACGTTGCGAGTCTGGAAAACGGTCCGCCTCTAATAACATCACAGAAGTTGTTGCCTCTAATTAGAAAAAACAGGAATTCCAAGAGAGGAAAGATCGCTTGCAAAGAAATCCATCCGATAACCCAGCTGTGCATCAGATGAGGACCTACTGGCCGAGTCCTTTTTTTGCTTCAGATAATAATATCCATCTTCTGCCATCTGTGTTATATCCTCATCACTTGACAACAAAAGCAACTCCTTAAATTGATGGAAGTCCTTTTCAGTTTTCGCTTTCTTACCATGGCGGCCGGCTGTGCTGAACAACAGACACCAGTGAAAGAGGGCAGACGTCGGGTAAAGTCTCCCTGCAACACAGTTCAGGCGGCTTTACCTCCATAAGTACCCGCTTATCCCGCTTCACTTTTACTAAAAATGATCAGGATTGGCCAATGGTCCCCCTCCTCAGACAATGGACGGCCAATCAAATGGCACTTTAGTTTGTGCCCTCACACACTCTCCTGACGGACATCCCCTCGTGTGGCACTGTCCCCAATCCCCCATATAGATAACAGACAGGCTTGATGACATTTTAAAAAAAAGAAAAGAAAACACAGGGCAGGCATCAGGCAGCTGGAGGCTATTTTGGCAGAGGATCAACTGAGCATCTCTGTGCAAATGGACTTTTGATTTCATACACATCCACATTAATGACACACACACACACACACACACACACACACACACATAGGCACACAGAGATTAACGCCCCCCAGCATGCAGATTCTCTGCCCCTTTCGCAGTGTCCTTTAACTCATCTATCTGACTGGCTCCCTGTCTTCACTGGTTCGGACTTGCCCTTGCACTTATGACATGTGTACCTTTTCCACTCTGTGGCTGTTTGTTGGCCTCTGCTCCAAAATGGCCTTCCCATGGTACAAGCAACATTTCTCTGGAACTACTTTGTCTATCTGGAATATGTTTAAAGTTAGGATCAAGGTGAACACATGTGAGTGTGTTCTGATGTGTAAATATCAGTATATACAGTATGTTACTGGTTAAAAAGTAAATGAAAAAAATCACTTACAGGGTATTCATCCCTGTAAAACATGGAGCTATCAGGCTACACACCCTGTATGTCATAGCACAGTGTGTGGCCAGTATATGTGGGACGTCTTACTTTGATAGAACGAAGCAAAACAAAAGGCTTTAGTGCAGGCCCCACAGCACTGAAACTGGAGCAGTGAAATCTGGATTTTCGGAGAACTCGGGGTGTGATTTTGATTTTGCAAGTTTAACCCATTCTTTGAATCGTCAGGGCTTATTGGATAGTAGCCTGTGTAGGGAAGAGCGCCAGCTCCCGTAGCCACTCAGAAGCCAACACGTGTAGAGCGAAGGATGCCGCTTGACAGCGACCACACGCAGCTGTTCCCCTACTTTACCTATTGGTTTCTCTCCTGGTCAACAAAGAAGCAAACAAAAGGATCTCATGTATGCAGAGACAAGGGCTTCCAAAACGTCTTCATGCACCCCCCCAAAGCCATAATGCTTTTTTGGGGGACCCCTTTTGCAAGAAGTTTTTAAAAACCCATTGACGATGATACGGAAGATGTTAAAAATACTGAATAAATAAAGCATCATCAATACATTTGTTTCTCATTATAAGCATTGTTTGTCAGTGTCTGTGTCAAAACGTGTTCATCTTTGTGAGTTAGCATTAGCAAGCTAACTAAATACTTGCAACTCGCTTTTAGCTCAATTTTAGCTTTGATGGGTATTGTTTTCACAGGCAGACAAATAACAAAATGGTTATGGCAAATACATTTTTAACAATAATAGTTAAATTGGCAAAATGAGGTAATTTTCTTACATTGATGTTGAGGATGTAAATTAAAAGAGGTCAAAGTTGACCTTTTGCAGCATGAAGGCTATCTGGCGTAAAATGTCACAGGTTTTCCAGTTAAATAAACTGTAATTTGACTCTATGATTTTCACTAGATGGAGAACTAAATAACCACTTTGATTATTACTGTTCTTCTACAGGGAAACAAAGTTAATAGCTACCAATGTAGTGGTGGGTGAGATACTTTAATTACAATCAAAGCGGGGATAAATACCACAGAGAGTTATATTTATAATAAAGAGTTATATTTGTGGGTTAGTTGCACTCTATTATCAAATGTTCACACCCAATAATTCATTTTCCACTTGACAGACGTGTCAATCCGAGAGTGTCTGCTGTCGTTGGTCTACGCTGGAATGTTAAGCAATAAGGCTCTGCAGTTTCTCAATTCTTTAACTGGAAATCTATTTATGCCCAATGAACGGTCCCGTTGGCAGAGAAACAAGGGCAGCTGTGCTACAGCCGTCATGCTGACAAGAAAGCCTTTCTTCTGACAATAGAATTGGGAGGCCTTTACCCTTTTGCTGTGTTAAGTAGCTGGCACCTAAATTGCGGCATTCTGCACGCACTGTAAAAAGAGGAAAGTCTCATATTAAGACAACCAGATATATATGTTCAGTGTTATTTTACAGTAAGGCAATCCTCGTGTTTTGTGTTCATTAGTGTTATCGCACACTTTTTAAAATAAGCTACAGGTTATTTGGGGGAATTTTTGCAGGCTCTGTCCGTGGTGCTGAAAGTTGCGATTGGTAAGTCTGCTGAGCACGGAAATAATAGCGGTATATTCTTTCATAAAAACCTACATGGTACATGCATAAGCACATACATGCAAACATACACATGTAAACATGCTGCACACTTGGATGGAGATGCTATTGAATTCTTCATATTACATCTAGGAAATGCATTTTCATTAAACAAACTACACAAAGAACACACAACGTTGCATGCTTGATATGATATATTGCAGTTATTAAGCAAGTGGAACAGAGATGAGTGCGGATTCCTCCTGATCAAATATCAATATTCATTATCAGAATTTCACATATCCATGATACAGTGGAGGAGGTGGATTATTTCTCGTAATACACAATTTAATTCTTTTTCATAATTGTAATGTTGTAGAACTGATTTAATATTTAAGGGTTAGGGTATGATTTGGACTGGATTAGTCACCGTTGAGAGGAATGAAATAAGTTATATTTTGCTCAAAATGTGCAGCCTTGCACATCACTATCTATCTACACAGAGAGGTTCAGGGGAGCAGTTTACAACTGCAACTCAGAAATCAGCGTTGTCTGCCTCATACACATCATTTGTAGATACTGCAACACATCAATCAGTACCGCATAATTTAACATGGACATCCGACCTGTGTATTCCGACTAAGTACTTTCCCTATTTCATCTGGCTTTGGTTTGATTTATTCTTTATCTTTCAGTTGACTCAAGTTGTTATTAACTTCATCCTTAATATTTAGTTACATTTGTATTACCAATTCAGTACAAAATAAATGAAAATCAGATTCCAACAATCGACAAAGTGCTGGCTGCTAAAGAGGCTAACTGTGGCGGGCAGAAATGGCTAAACGTTATGTTAGCATTGTCATTGTGTGGTCTCATCAGAGCAATAATCCCCTCTCTTTGTACAATATATTTGCTATAGACTATAATGATTTAATATCAGTTTTTGGCCTTGCTGTTCAGGGATACTTTCTGTTGTCATCATTTGTGCATAATATGAAGCAAAGCAGTGTTGTGTTGTGAGGCAGTAAATGCATTATTTATTTTATTTAAAAATAAATAGTGGAGCAATTTAATGAGCAGGTATGACTGATCTGGTCTCCAATTGTTTAGTTTGGCTGCCCTGAAACTCATCATTTAGGTTAATTCAAATGAAAGCAGCAGTGGGGTCACCTGCTCTGAGTATTTAGATTCCAATAACACACATGATCTCCTCTTCACTTTCTTTTCCTTTTCCATCTCCTTCTCTCTTCTCCATCGTCCCTGTTTTTTTCATCACCCTTCCACCATTGTACACGTTTTAATCCTCGCCCTCTCCTCTTTCCCTCTTAGCCTCCTCTCAACCCCTCCGTCACCCACTGGCCAGTTCAGCTTCCATGCCGACCAACTTATGTCACCACCTCCATCGACTGACGGCAGCAGCTGACGCTCCACCCGGCTAAAGACTTCTCTCCGATTAGGTGAGAGGAAAACGTTTTGAAGTGCGAGATGACTCTGGTTTGCCGAGAGGGAATGAAGAACCAGGAGAAAATATCTCCTATTATTCTTTCCAGTTTTTCTTTCTTCTCCTCTTTCTCCCTTCTTCTCCTCCATACCTTCTATTCCTGGACATCCCCTGGGGGAGCAGCTGAACTCTGTAGACAAACACACCCTATATAAGGCTGAGGGTATGCCATCACTCCTTCCCCTTCCCCCGTCCCCCCCAGCTCCTCCATGCCAACAGCCAGGTTCTTCTAAGTCATACAACGTTAAATGCTGAACAGGGATGTTCTGGGCCTTTTTTTTAAAGAGTACTCTGTCTGGCAGTCGTCATTCTTCAAATTGCAAAACATACAAACGTGGTCGAAATTGTTCTGTTAAAGAAAGAAAAACCCACAATGGGTTACTTAAGCTTGTGAATAATATGTGCAACAGGAACATCAAGCTGCTCGGAGATGGTCTTACAGCCTTTACCTGCAACATGCTTGTCTATTAGAGGACACACCTTAGTTCAACATGTGTGGTCATTATTTATTTCTAATCTTTTCTTGTCCATTCCCTTTTTTTTAAAATCGGTTATGTTGAAACAAAATTCAAAATGTCAATGCTGATTTTCTCAGTTTCAAGCTTTTTCAATGACCATTGTCATTTTTTCTTTCTTTAAAGGAACAGTACCAACTATTTTGTCAACACATTTGTATATGAATAAAGATATATATATATATATTGTTGTAGTTTGTCTTCTTATTATGCAAAGAATGCCTGGTGGTTGCACCATGTACAACCTGAAAAGGGGTACGTTGAGGTTTTGCTTTGGTTTGGGGGTTGTTGTTAAAAGTCAGCAATGCTGTTGATGATAGTCCGCAGGCAAAAATACGATTCTATACGCTGGATCAAGCACACTTGCTGCTGTCTGGGGAGCTGGAGACCACTAACCCCTGCACTGCAGTTACCAGTCTTAAACACCAAGTGTCAGTCTGGTCATGAGTCAGTCAGAAGAAAAAAACAACTCAATGGCTGCAGTTACAAGTATTTTTGCTTAGGAAGGTTCCTAGATGAGTGAAATGAGCCAAAAGTATCAAGAGCTGTTTGAATATCTAAACATTCAGCACGTAAAACACGTTGGTTTTTAGCTTTGCAGCCCTACAGGTTTGAAGTGTGATTCTGCGCCGGCAAACAGAACTTGGGGGCAGTGTGAAAAGGAAGAGCCTTTTCTCCAAATTGACTGACAAGTGGGCGAGTTCATTCCTTGTTTGGGACAGGGCACATAATAGATATGTAACCTTCTAAGTGTGTACATTAATCTCAGCACTTGATTATATAATTATTCACATGTACATGATAACAGTGTTGACGTTATATAAGAATGTACGTGAGTTCTTAGCATGACTGTTTAGGATACAGCAGGTTCAATTAGACCTGACAGAACCCCCTGCCATTTGATTTCTCCCAATTAGCCCAATGCACGGGAAGGCTGTATGAACGTGAGGGGAAAGGGAAACGGCGGGAGAGTCTGAAGTGAAGTCACCTGCAGAGAGGTTGTTTTTGGTTCATTTTGTTCCTTTTTGGTAATTACAAGTGTTTGTTTTTTCTGTTTTGCTTGAGACCAACGAAAGGTAATAAAGCAGAATGGTTAATCGCATCCAGGAGCGCGGCTTCTTTCTTGACTGCACCGCATCCCAACTCAAAGCTCAGTGAGCCATCCTGTGTTGGCGTTGGCCTCAAAGGCGCTACGTCACAGAAGCTTCACTTCTCACAGGAAAGAGGATAATTCAGAAAAAGTTTCATTTATATTGCATAATTGAATTATCAGTTTCACCGAAGCAGTGTTGACAGTGAAGGGTGACAGCAGCAGGAAGGAATGAGCTCCGGTTTCTCTCCTTCACACTTGAGTGAAGCAGCCTCTCACAAAAGAAGCTCTTCATTCAGCTTCTTGACATATTTCAGTGAGTCATGTTTGAGTCTATTGTCTTCGAGCTAATTGTGAAGCTTTAAGAAGTTTTTTTTTTTTCATCTAATGTTGTCTAAATCATAATAGACAGTCAGATTCCACCGTGCACCTAATTGTGTCACGAATCGTCCAGGACGGGAACCCAAAAGCAGACCACACGGAAGAATCAAAATAAAAGGTGGGTATTTATTATGCAAAAAAAAGGTGTGGGGAAGGTCTGGTCCGGTTGGGTGGTGATGAGTGGGGGCTGGAGTCGGGTCAACGGCTAGGCAGGGGAAAAGGGCGATCCAAGTAATGAGCTGTAGGCAGGGAAACAGATTGCTGGTTAGTGATCCGGAAAATAAACAGAAACAAACACACTGACTCTTGACTAGACTAGACTCGAGTTTGGAGCAAAAACCGTACGTGGTACGCTAACGATCCGGCAAGGACTGGTTGTCTGGTCACGGCTTCAATGGTGAAGGGGATGGTAATCAGGACCGGGTGTGCAGGCAGCAGCAGGTGTCGATGGTTGAATAATTAGTCAGGATGTGTTTGGGGAAACTCAGAAAAAACAGGTTAGAGTGGCAATGTAACAAACCCTGTTCAGGAAGCTGAATTCCTGACAAATTGTCCATGAAGTTAATGTAAGTTTGGTAAATAATGAATTCCCACTTTAATTCTAACTCAAAGGAGCCAGTGAAGAGAAGCCAGGATTGGGATAATGTCATGTATTAAAACCAGTGATAGGTTGATGCCAGAGAGGAGAGAGTTACGGTAAGTCTTGGAGATGCACGGAAATGGAATAATGACACGGAAGTCAGCCCAATTCCTGAATACCCCAGTCTGCTGTTTTTACTGTCAGTATGACAGAATACTACTCAAAAGGTCTGACCGGCACTTGGTCGTTGTCTTGCCCTTCACGCAAAAAAAAATGGTTCTTTAGAAGGCAGTGTGGTTCTACAAAGAACCTTCTAAAGAACCATTACATCTATTAAATGGTTCTACATGTTTTTCATATCTTTAGGTTATAAATGTTTCTTTGAGATATTAAAGGGTTCTTAATTCACAGTCATCTTATCCGAGTGTCTGAATAAGCTAACGTTAGTATACATACAATATTGGTGCCTGTAGCTCGGCTGGAAACGCCACATTTCCCTCATTTTGTGGATGACGCATATAACGTTAACATTAAGGTTTTAATAATCCTCAGATTTTTGAAACGGTTCATTTCGGATGTTATTTTGTTTTCTAAGGCTAAATTGAGCGTTAGCTAACTAGTTAAGACATAAACATAAATATCCTTTGTTGCACTGCTATTTGTAGTTGTGGATGAAACAGGGCACTGTTTGAATATGACTGTTTCATAAGGGACAGCACAGTAACTTATTCAGCAGAGACGTATGTTACAGGTTGGGTCTTGGGCGCAGTTGGGTGTTCCAACAGGACAATGACCCCAAACACACATCAAAAGTGGTAATAGAATGGCTAAATCAGGCTAGAATTAAGGTTTTAGAACGGCCTTCCCAAAGTCCTGACTTAAATCCCATTGAGAACATGTGGACAATGCTGAAGAAACCAAAGATCAAAGATTCAACGAGAAGCTTACCAGAAGCTTGTGGATGGCTACCAAAAGCGCCTAATTGAAGTGAAAATGGCCATGGGACATGTAACCAAATATTAGCACTATATTTTTGACCCTGCAGATTTTTTAACAGGAAACAGGAAACTCAAGAGATCCATGACATTATGTTCTTTACAAATGTATGTACTTTTCTCCACAATTGTGTGTGTGTGTGTGTGTGTGTGTATAAAAGAAATATGATTAAACCTCCAGATCTGTTTATTTATATGTGTGTAGTGTATGAAGTTACTTCCATTTCCTTTCTTTTTTTTCTCAAATGAAAATGTTCCTCCTCGTGAACTAATCAGATTCACATTTATAAACCTATTCATCAGCAATCCTATTCTACGCGTGCGTAAGAGCGCGCTGGGATGCCCCTGTGGTTCCACATCTGCAATGCTCTCCATTAAATCATTACGCGCACCGTGTCGAGGTAGTTCCAGATGAGTGACTGGGATTGAGCGCGGAATAGCATGATTGGCAGCCTACAACACATTCAACAGATCAAAATGTCAACAGCACCTGTGCAGACGGCGCCGGGGTCGCACAATCCCATCGCGCAGTGCGACTGGTTCAGCGACGGGAACCGAACCGAGCCGCGCGCCACCGAGCACCTGCACCGTGCCGGCTGCCTCTTTCTGCGCGTACTGCCCCACGAACAGGCGATTCCAGCGCTAGTGTGGGTTTTCCTGTTGCTCACTCTCTTCTCCTTTCTGGTTAATGGACTCACCCTTTTAGGACTCGGGCGCTCCGAGGACCTCTCCTGGGAGCCGCGCGTGGCTTTCTTTAAGAACCTGATCCTGAGCGACCTCTTGCAGACCGTTACTTTCGGCCCAGCGGTCATCGGCTCGCTCCTCCAACGCCGCACCATGGCGTTCGGCGCCTGGTGTAACGTCCAGTACTTTGTGGGGACCGTCAGCATCTTCTCCAGCCTTCTCACCATCACATTCATGGCACTGGAGCGCTACCTGTATGTGTGCCACGCCATCCGCTACTTGGTCATCATCACTCAGACGCGCCGGCGGCTGGCGCTGGCCTTCATCTGGATCTACTCCACCTGCGTCGGCACCATCAACGTGATGTTGTTGCACATGGGGAGAGGGCAGAATAATGAGCATGTCACCCGCGGGCTACTGTGCGAGCCGGACACGGTGGAGCAACACATGGGCTTCCCCCGTGCCTCGGCCGTCTTTCGCAAATGTACGGGCTCCGTCACTCTGATGCTCTGCCTGCTGGTCTACGCGTTCTCCTACCTGAGGATGTACCAGGACGCGCGCAACGCCATGATGCCGTTCAGCACGGTCAACACCAAAGCGCGCCGGACCGTGCTGTTCTACTGCGGGATGCTTTTCCTGCAGCTGCTCCCGCTGCTGCTCAAAGTCGCCTCGGACACGTTGTGGGAGGTGGAGGGCACCGAGGCCATGGTGGCGCTGACGGAGCCGACGCCCTCGGACACGGCAGTCGTGCTCCACATGGCACTGTTGGTGATGCTCCTCGTGCCACCGCTCATCAACCCAGTGGTGTACGGGCTTAGAAACGCGGAGACCAGGCGGGGGATGCTGAGTCTGTTCTGGTGCAGGACGACGAGGAGGGACCACGGCGCGCGCCCGAAAGCGGAGTTGAGACTCGGATACGTTTTGCCCCAAAACCCATTGTGACAGACAGGGGCGGCTGGCCAATGGGGCAAAGTTTTTACATGTGTAATTTATATAGAAAGGTTTTTTTTTGTACATTTTGAATATTTAACTACAAAGTATAATTTTTGACCTATAAGGTGTTGTTCTTAGATTTTTCACCAGCCACCACTAGTTCAAATGTATGAAAGCCCATTGCCGCCATAGAAAAGAAGGGTTAGAAAGTCGAAATTATTACTTAAGATATGCGCAGGCTTCTTTGTTGTTTGGTAAATCTTATATTTTCACGTTCAGATCTTTTTTTCACATTCAGACTCTTGACCCTGACGTGGCGTAGGGGGCGGGGCATCAACGGCATCAAAAACTTGATTTTCAAATGAACAAAATCTTTTTACAGATTCAGACTTCCAGGTTCAATAGCGACACCTCTCTGTAACCGTAGTGATGTTAACAACCAGCTGCAAGGAGCCTGCGCATGCGCATTTATTATGGAATTTTTCGACTTTCTAACTCTTCTTTTTTGTGCCGGAAATGAGCTTCCATACAAATGTCTGTGACTGACAGACCTTTTCATTAAACTACGGCCCTGTCCCTTACGGCAGTGGCCCCCAGCCACCGCGGGCCATTTGGTAACTGGCCGCACCTCAAAGAGAATAGATAACATTTATTTTTTGTCTTTTGACTTTTTTTCCGAAAAATGTTTTATCTTGAATATTGACCAGATTCTCTCCTAACTACGTGTGCTCATCCCTTCAGACATATTTCTCCAGCGTCACAAGTGTTTACGGTTACAATTGTCGCAGTAAAATTTGAGGAAATTGCACTTTCTTGTTTCTTGTTCTTCTGAGTTTGTTTCCCTATGGTTGAATGCACTTGTAAGTCGCTTTGGATAAAAGCGTCAGCTAAATGACATGTAATGTAATGTAATGTAATGATGTAATGTAATCATGACAGCTAAAAGCAAGGAGGATCTCCAACTAAAATGGCCTTTGCTTTTTTATGGTACGTACGTTTCATGTTTCACAGCTGTCTGCAGGGCCACTCTGTACAAACTACGTGTGATGCAGTTATAGTTATAGGCAACAAAAAGATTAAGGTCGCATTAACATTGCTCCAAGAGTGAAAGTCATATGTGTGTATATGTTTTCTGGGTTGTATTGTCGAATATTATGTACGTATTTAAATATTGATACAGTGTAATTAAAAAGCTAAAACAAGATATAACAACAGTCTTGTCAGGGGTGCGTGGGAGGCAGGACTCAAATGCAGAGTTTTAACGAAAAAGAGACTTTAACATTCATCAACTCCAACACAAAATGGCCAAGGGGCAAAAACGCATACAGGTACCGGGGAAAAAGGCAGGCAGGAACGAGACACATCCAGGGGGCTGAAGATAAGGAACATCCACAAAGTGACAAGAGACACTAGGGAGGTGCAGGTGATTGGACACAGGCAATCAGACAATCACAGGGGACGACAGGACTAGACAGGAAGTGAAGTTACCTGGGTACACGAGTGGCAGAAAACTACAAAATAAGACAGGAAGTGAACCACACCGTGACTCTCTTTACAAAGTGTCTTTGTATAGTGTTGACGGTGGAACTTATAATAACGCCTGTGTCTTGGTGTCCTCCTATAATTTTCATTGTTTGTTTCTTTTTTCTTTCAACGCGCAATTGTGTTCAGCGCCTGGTGTCCTGCACTCCTCCACCTGCCCATCTCCGCCCAATCATTTTAGACATCTGCTTCATCAACGCATCATTCTATCAGAAACCACCACCACCAGTGTCTGTACTCCATGGGGCGGATATATCTTGGTGCTCAGGGGAACGGCCCTGTGAAGTGCAAGCGGCAACAACTCTGTCAAGACTCTCATCGCATATCATCTGTTAATAATAAACAAGTACCTTCAATTCATCTGACGTGTTTCTCCTGATTGAAATATATTATGTCTTCACCAGCACCTCTAAGGATCCCTTACTAACATTATATCTTGTTCGCTCTCCCATCTCACATCTCACAAATCACCAATGAGTTACAGGCAGAACTTTACAGATTTAAACATTGTTGTCATTTTTTAATCCCTGTGCATTCGACGGTATACCACGACAATGATTCAAACACAACCCAGTTCATTCTCGTCTACCTCGATATACCGTGCCACTAAAATCTAGTTGTTCAAAAACACAGGATTGAAGGTCCTGTGACTTGACTTACAATAAGAGCATTTCAACTATTTGGATACAAACTCAGAAGAACAAGAAACAAGAAAGTGATAGCTGATCTGAAGAGTGCAAGTACAATTTAAGTGCTACAATTTGTTTTGTGTTTTTTAGTCGAGGTAGAGTCTGAAGAGGTGTGTATTTAGTTTGCGGCAGAAGATGTGAAGGCTCTCTGTGGTCCTGGTGTCTTCAGAGAGCTCGTTCCACCATTTCGTAGCAAGGACAGAAAAGCGTCGAGATCTAGTCAAGTGTTTTGCTCTCAGTGAGGGAGGGACGAGCAGTTTAGAAGATGCAGAGCGGAGAGTGCAGGTTGGGATGTCGGGTTTGACCATGTCCTGGATGTAAGCTTGACCCGATCCATTCACAGCATGGTAGGTGAGCACCAATGTTTTGAACTGGATGCGGGCAGCCACCGGTAGCCAGTGAAGAGAGCGGAGGAGTGGAGTAGTGTGGGAGAATTAAGGAAGGTTAAAGACCAGTCGAGCTGCTGCATTCTGGATGAGCTGCAGAGGTCGAATGGCGGCAGCAGGGAGACCTGCCAGGGGGGAGTTACAATAGTCCAGGCGTGAGATGACAAGAGCCTGAATCAGTACCTTCTGAGTGAGAATGTTATTGCAGCTGAAACATTCTAAGGAGAACTATAGTACTTCCTCTTATGGGTCATACTTTTTGTGATATGTTAAGCGGCACAATCCTCCAGCAATACTCTACTTCCCTTTAATCAGATGTGCAAAAAAACTAAGATTATTGCACATTTACTGTAGTACTGGCCTATTGCTGATCTTGTCAGCGTTTACTGACCACGTTTTTCTCTACCGTTCCACTTGTAGAGTTAAAGCACAATTTAATGTTTGATGCCTGAAAAAAGTATATATTTTTTTAACACAAGATTTTTACTTTTTATTTCACAAGGTAAAATAAACTAGTCTGTGGATACAACAAGGGTGCCAGCTGTAATATCAACTCTTGGTTTTGGATAAAAGACGCAACCATGATACTATAAGTGCATTTGCAGAATAGCAGGTCGAACCACCCAAGCAGGTTCGGTGCATTGTCACTAGCTAATTTTGAGCCTTGTGATTGCAAAACACTTTACCCACTGTTCCTGAGTACATAACAAAAACAAAGACACTTTTCATTGTTTATTCCATTTGCAGAAGTGGAACACTGTTAACCACCATTTGTTATCAAAGAGTAAAACGGGAATAAGGAAGTCAACAATGTCAGTGAGTGTTTGGTTGGTATTTAACTCTACATGTTTGAGAGGTGTGCTGTAAAAGAAGGAGGAAGTCCCCGAGCAAAAAAAAGGGAACATACAGTCTCACACAGTCAAACAGGTAAGCTAGTCACTCGGACTCCACCCGAGGAGCTCAAAAGCAGCACCTGCGTGTGGAGTTTTTTTCATAACTTTCTTTGTTAGCGCGCTGCATCTGCAACCGGTGAACCACACTGCATCCGTGGATCCCAAAATTAGTCAAAATCAGAGTTCTTAGTTTGTGATTTTCTCACTCAAGTACCGATGGATCCCTCACTCCTCCGGAATCCGGCTTTCAATTCACCTGTTGTGGACTCTTTATCTGATATGCCAACTCAGAGACACACTGAGAAGAACCTGAAATTCATCTGTGAGTTCAGCAATGGGTCGGGTCCACAGCAGGCGTCTGGCAAAGAGGATTACAACTTCAATACCGCGAGTGAGTCAGTGTCGGTCATACTCCCCGACCAGTGCACTGTCTATCAGCTGCGGCTTGGCATTGGCATGCAGGTAGGCCAAAACCTTATTGATTTGTCTAATCTTCATAAGAAAGAATACTATTATACTGTTACTATTTTGCCCGATGAGTTTTCTATCCAGTTTATTTTCAATATACAGTATGCACACATATATTGACTTTTTTTTAAGATGGTGCTAATAGCGGGGAATGAGGGTTGGGAATGGAGAAGGGACAGGCTCAGGAAAAGTACAAAAATGTCTCAAGCAATGGTGGAAGAACTATTCAGATCCTTTACTTTACTTTAAGTACTAATAACACACATTTGTAAAATGTAGTATCAAAATGAAATGTTTTCATTCTGTAGGAAAATATTCCCAGTCTGTGTTTGACTACAATTACTTATGTTAACCTGTATATAATGTTGGCAAGTTTATTTTACAGCGATGCTTCATATTCTATTTGTTTGAGTTTCGCTGTGCTGCCAGATCTATGTAGCTCTGGAAAAAAAGTTTTCTCAAAAAATAAAAAAGGAACAGTTCAAACTATAGTTTTGTCAAGAACATTTTACTAAAAAATCCTACATTTCTGAGATATGTCCCTTCCCAACGTGAACCCCTAAAACCTGTTCGTACAAATGTATACAAAATATTTGACATAGAAATTCGTAACAATACATACTAACTGGCGGTGGTTAACCACGCCCCTTGAGTGAACGTCTCTCCGCCAAGTTGAATTTTTTGAGGGGGTCGGGTTAGTAGTGTATTCTTACAATTTAACATTGATTTCTCGTTAAAAATGCAATCACAACACGTTTATTTTACATCGTTAGACTTGTTTACGGGGTGCAGGTCCCCATTCACTTTGAATAGGGTGACGTCATCAGTTGCAGTCCGTATTTATTTAGTATGTATCACTATGAATTTGTATCTTCAAAATTTTAGTATAAATTTTTACGAACAGGTTTTGGAGATCAGGCTGCCCTTTCACTGGACAGGAACGGTATGGCTCTGTATCTAAAAGCAACTAAAGCTGTCAAATGTCTATTGACTTTTGCTTTACCACAATAAGGATAACATTTTAATTGTGGAATACCTAAACAACAGATTTCCTGTAAATTTAGTTTCCTAAATCACCTACATTTCCCCCTTAGGATAGGTTGTTGTAACTGTGTTGATGTACAATATAACTTATTCATATAAACAAACTGCAGCCATCAACAATTTTACAAAATCTTTGCCTCTACACCTTCAGGCACAGGAACGAAATTGCCACCCAAACCCACTTGCAGTGTTGGACCCGGAGCGATACACTCTGCTATATGCCAGGGGGGGCGACTGGTACGAGGCCTACGATGACTGTCAGGTCATCAGGACGTTGGACATTCCATGGTCCTGTGACCACACCGGCCGTCGTTCGGCGCATATTGTGGTAAAACCGCTGATGACGATGAACTTGGAGGACAAGAAGAAACAGCAGAGTGTTCTGGCGTACCTGATTGGACACGACCTGGATACAGAAGCGTCCGACAGACTCGGCGAGCTCAAGTTCACCAGAAGGAAACTGGCATCTTCAAGAAGACAGGAGCTAAGGGTCCGGGACCACGAGTTGTATGCCACAGAGCCTTGGATAACAAGTGCCGATATTCCAAGTGACCTTCAGGGCCAGCTCAACAGAAAGCTCCCGGTCACCTTCCATTACATGAGCAAGATCAGCTTTAGCATAGAGGTTGACTTTAGTGCAACGCCAAGGGTTCTTCTCACATTTTTTGGAAGGGTGGCGGCAGACCATGGGCTAGATTATGACACTTTGGACAGATTGGTGTTGAAAGTCTCTGGGAGAGAAGAGTTTCTATCTGGAGAACACCCCCTGAGCGATTTCCTCTGGGTTCGACAGTGCCTGAAAAGCAACCAAGACCTCCACCTGTCCGTGGTCCACTTGTCGCAGCTCGCCGACGAGGCTGTCAAGTTTGTGGACTGGCCTCTTGTTGATGATTTCAGTGGTCAGTTCTGCTCCCACGACGATCTCCGCTTCGAAGGGAAGGATGTGGACGACATCTTCATGATATCCTTGTGGGACTGCAACAGGAGGCTCCGAGTGAAATTGCTTGGCTTCGACATCCCAAACCTTCCAAGCAAATGCCCTCAGTATGTTTACGTGAAAGCCTCCATACTCTATGGCAACAAGGTTCTATCTTCGGTTTCCTCCCTTCCCAAGGCTTTCGAAGAGGAAGTGCTGTGGAATGAGTGGCTGGAGTTCGATGTTCTCCTCAGGGATCTGCCACGTGGAGCCAAGCTAGCTCTCACTATTAATGCTAGTCATGGTGACATCCCCCCAGAAACCAAAGACTCAAAGTCATCATCGTCTTCATTCACTAAAGCCCCGGACCTGCATAAAGGAATGGGAAATGTGCTTTACTTTGTCAATCTTCTCCTCATTGACCACAGGTTAGCTTTTAATATCAATTACAACTTTCAGTTACAGAAAGAGACAACCTGCTAACATATGATTTATCTGGCTAAGTAAAAAGTGTCTTGGTTGCTCATTTCAAATTAATATTAAATTCATTTTCAAATTGTGTGTGCAGGTCGTTGCTCAGCCAGGGCCCTTATACCATGCACATGTGGTCCTACCCTGACGTGGAAGAAGAAGCCATCACCTACGAGGCCGACAAGCTGTCCTCTGCCACTAACCCAGACATAGCAGACTCCATGGCTATCAGCTTCCTTCTCGATCGCTACAGCTTCCCTGTGGTTCTACCAAACAGCTTCTGCACGTCTGAACGCTCCTGCAGTTCTTCCGCCAGCCTCCCTCCGACCAAATCTTCCACCTCCCCTAATGCTGCCTCCCCCACCTCACCCCCTTTGAACTCACCTGGCACAATTTCTTCTTTTCCACATGGGAATCATCGCCAGGACTCATCGACAAACACTGTAATTCTCAGATACCCATCTTCAGTCACCAACACCAACATGTCTTGCCTCAAAAGGTTCCGGGAGGAGAGCATCCGCTACGGCACCAATTTACCCCAATATCTGCGCAATGTTGATTGGATGGACCGCAGTGTGGTGGAGGATGTCCACTGGCTACTGGGAAACTGGGATCCTGGGGAGTTGGATGTGACAGTAGCACTGGAGCTTCTGAGTATGGATTTTTCTGACAGGATGGTCAGGAGACTGGCAGTGCAGAGATTGGAGCGCCTGTCCAATGACGATGTATTAATGTATTTGCTCCAGCTGGTGCAGGTATGTGAAAGATACAGCAAGAGTGTTTTGCTTGACAAAGTGTTTGTGTTTGTGTGTGTGTGTGTGTGTGTGTGTGTGTGTGTGTGTGTGTGTGTGTGTGTGTGTGTGTGTTTCGGGAAACTCAATGGCTCTAACAATTGGCCTGAAAAAGCTTAAGATTCACAACTGGTCCAACTGGATTTTGGTAATTGAGTGTTTCCTAAGCCCTTGGCAGTAGTTAGGCAAAAAGAGGCTTCTAGCTAGTGACCATTGATGCCTGAATGCACAATGGATTTAACAAATTATTGTATTATCATTAAGTTGATGCATGTATGTGGTGAAAAAATATGCTAGAGAAGTGATGCAGATAGGCCTTTCAGACCAAACTGGGATTGAGCTTTATCGTATAATTAATGTTAGTAAATTTGCATTTAATCACATTTGATTTACTACTTATTACCACATCTACAAATTGATTGATGAATGGAAAAAACTTTATATCTATATATAAGTGTGTCATTCACTATGGTTAATTTGGCGCACTGATCCAAAGTCACAAAAAAAGATGGTGGTGTGAGGGTGGTGTAACTTTTCCATTTTGGATACATCTAATAGGTAATAAAATCTTTTAGCATTAGCCATTAATACCTGTTATTATGTAGAGGTACTTATACTTGAACATATTGTGGTGAAAGGATTTTTCTCTGTTCTTTTTACTCATGCAGACCCTTAAAGTGGAACCGTATCATGACAGTTTCCTCGCTCGGTACCTCATCCAAAGAGCTCTGCGGGTGAGTCATGCAGCATCCCGATATTTGGAGCAACAACAACAGGCATAATACATTTTGATGAATATATTTTTTTTTGTGCTGCATCATTTTTCCATCCATTTAACATTTGCAATCATACTAGTACTTACCGCCCAGAGAACTTGGCCAAACGTGAAGTTAAGAAAAGTGTAGTTGTACGTTGTACAAGTGCAATACAGTCATTGAGCCCAAAAATCCTCAAAATAGCTGATCAAAAATCAATTTTTATAACATCAACCGACTTACACAGTAGACTTACTCTGGGTTACGAGTTTGAGGAAGTGATACGGAATCATTTGGAATCATAAGGTGGTGAAGGTGCAGAGGAGAGGCAGATAGACAAGCAGACGGTCCAAAAGGAGCTCTTCATACAGCCTTGTTGCCACAGTTCATTGAGTCCTGCTTTGGTTTTAAAGTCCTTTAAAGTCCTGTTGTAGTTTCTCCATCGCAGAACAGCGTCATTGACATCTGCCGTATGTATAATTACGTAGCTTACTGAAAGTGTAGTCCCATATTCTGTAATCACCACAGTTGTTTTTCCCTAACTCCTTAAGGAATTCTCCTTCCCATCTTTCCTTAACCCCATGACGTTTTCCACAGAGGTCAAGGAACAGTAGCTTGTAACTGAAGTTGGAAGGAATTTTGGGACAGCCGCAGATTGGTTCCTGACATGTGAAACATGACATGACAGATGAGAAACAGATATGTTTCTGTGTCCATTACTCAGCTCACCTCCAATGTCTCCTCCTTCCCCGCAGAGCAAGCGAATCGGCCACTTCTTCTTCTGGTACGTCCGCAGTGAGGTGGCAGGCGGCCTGTACTTCCGCCAGCGCATGGCTGTGATTCTGGAGGCCTACCTGCTGGGCTGTGGTCAGGCCATGCTCGACAGCTTCACCCAGCAGGTCCAGGCTGTGGAGGCCCTGCAGGAGGTCGCTATAACCATTAAGAATTTCTACCCTGACAAGACCGACCTTCCTCCTACAGGTGAGATGCATCTGAAAAAGATATTTCCAAAATAGGTTGCCTCTTGCCTCAGTGGTCCCTCTTCTGTTTTGACAATCCGTGTATCGTGTTTTTAGGAAAGTTATGTCCTGTTTCTTCATAATAGCTATTTTCATTTCATCATTATGCTAGTAAGCAGAATTTCACATGATATTTTACGTATTTCAAATTGCTCTTCGCTCAACCCACCTGTTGAATCTGGTTGTACTACACAGTATTGTGGTGTACGTTTTCCTGGACCCTCCTTTTCTCTCTGGACACTTTGGTTTAACGGGCCCTTGGGATTCAGTCATCCCAACTCTGCTCTCTGCTCCATCGGCTCATTACGCATTCTGCTGCATCATGTTTTGGGATCATCATTATGGCCACATGAACCTCTTGTGTTTTGGTAGACTCTTGTTCGGTAAACACCTTTCATTGCCTCTTTTATACGCTGTCATTGAGCTCACTCACTACTCTTACCTGCCCCCCCTAGTTGCCTCTAGTGATGCCAGCTAACGGAACTATGGCTACACACACTGCAACACTTTATGCCTTAGCTAAACATCTACTTGAAGCCGATTTCCTGCACATATATGTTGAATGGGATCAAGGGACTGACCTAATTACTTGAATTCTGTGATTGACTGAGCTCCTCACGCGTCTCCATTTTTCTTTTTCGTCAAAAACTCAGTCTTGCCAGACAGAACAAAGTTGAATTCTTTTTTCTCCATTTTCTATCAATACTGTGGGCTTGTTACAAAGCTCTGGCAGCTCCACGTTGCCATGGCAATGGCAGAGTGATGTTTTTCAGTAAAAATTTGAGGATGTGGTGGAGGGGGTAGAGCGGGTGCGCTGTGAGCCGCAAGGCTGGCGGTTCGAGTCCCGGCTGCCCAATGTCTCAAGTCAAAGTGTCCCTGAGCGAGACACCTAACCCCTAATTGCTCCCTGGGCAACATGTGAAAAGCCATGGGTTTAAAGTGTAATGTAAGTCGCTTTGGATAAAAGCGTCTGCTAAATAACCTGTAATGTAATGTTCCAAGTGTCCAGGGGCTCAGATTGCTTGGTCCAAACCACTTGTTTCATAACATGCACTCATGAGTGATTATCTGTAGAAGCAAGAAGGTATGAAAAGACAAACATCTGCTCCTCCAGCCATCAGTGATTGCCTCATTGTTGGCCCCCCATGTTCAGTAGCCAAAATGGGCCCACTAATCTACCATATACGTCTGTCTTTGTGTTGTTGTTTTTTTGCTTTAGCTCCTCTGAAGCTCAGAGAGCTTCTAAAACAAAGTAATCTGCCGAATGAATTTCTGCTGCCCTTTGACCCCCGAATTAAAGCCGGAAGGATCCTGGTAAGCCTGGCTAACGTTGCTCGTATGTCTGAAAAAGTGTGTTGAATGTTATTTGTGTTTTCTGATGGTGATTGGTTCATCCTGACGCCCCGACTTCCCAGTAGTACATTTCTGTCCACACACACATAGGCTTTTAAACTAGGTCCATCAGCTAGGAACTAATTGTTTTCTGGTACACGAACGTTTTACATGATTTGGCAAAAGGCTTTGGCAGTGCAGTGGGCGGGTTATAATTTATTAATTAGCTCACTCGTCAGTTTCGGTCTTTCTCTCTTTGATTCGGCCCGGCTCATTTTCTCGTCCCTCGCATTCCCCTTTTTTCGATCTCCCTCCTCTCTTTCGCTCAAATCTTTGTGTGCCTGTCTCTCCGGCTTGACATTGCGCTCCTTTACATTCATTTAATCATTTCGAGCTCAAATATTTGCCCATCATGTTTCATGTTCTACAGGCCAATCCAGCTACTCTGACCTTCACTAATCAGAATGTGAAATGCAGGTGCATTGCAAGTTTATACAATACTACAAAGATGTCAGTTGATTAACATTGGCTAGTTAGGGATACTGAACTACCCAATCTAATTAAGAATTAATATTCCAAGTCAGGCACTGAATGATGCAGAGTTTGAATGCAGGTTCATGTGCTCAGATGGATGGACTACACCACATATATATATATATATATATATATATATATATATATATATATATATATATATAGAAAATAATCAAACTTGAACACTGTTACAGCTTTAGACCTTTAACAAAACCCATTCCCTATAAACCGCCAAGCTCAGGACGAGCACAACAGTTCTCTTTAATCCTTCTTGTCCAGCTGGACAAATGCAAGGTGATGGCCTCCAAGAAGAAGCCTCTATGGCTGGAGTTCTCTCCCATGCCGTCACCCACCTCTGCCACACCAGTGGGAATAATCTTCAAAGAGGGGGACGACCTCAGACAGGACATGCTGGTTATTCAGGTTAAAGAGAATACATTTAATCTTTATCTATTTCTCAAAAAAATAAAGAATGTTGGTGATTTTTTCGGTTAACATCTTTTTACCCCTAGATTAAGTGACACTTGACTTTGGACATCTTCCTATACAGACACTGGTGGTGATGGACTCTATCTGGCAGAAGAAAGATCTGGACCTTAACCTTGTTCCGTATGGCTGCATCTCCACAGGACACAACATTGGTCATTTTCACCACCATTTTCGCCGTTTAACTTCTGTCTGAAGTTACATCTGCAAATCATAATGAATATATTTGAATACTATTAAGTTATTAGACTGAACTAAACCCCACTTGGAGTATTGTTTCCTTTTTCCCTAATGTTTACACAATATTACAGTTTTCTTCTGGCAGCTTCTGACAAATTCTACACACATTTAGCAATATGAAGGACAACAATAAACGTTGCTCCGTAGGTCCAAAGACTGCAATCGAATCCAGGACATTATGAGCGTGTTCTATTTACCAAGCTACCAAAACGCATCTGGAATCAAGCCATCGCTGTTGAAACAGAAAGAGCAGAGTAGAAGACAACAGAGATATTTTATATATCTGCTTCATATTTCATAGATGAGATAACATTTCTTAACCAAAGACGTCACCCTAGTCGGAGGAGCTTATTTTTTCTTTTGTAGTTTGGACGTTTGGTCATCTTTAAGTACGTCCTATGAAAAGGGACATAAACAGAACAACAACAAAAAAAGTGAAAGCAGGTTTCTCCTCGACAGGTATGATTGAGATTGTGAGGAATGCTGTGACCATCGCTGCTGTCCATTGGAGCCAGGGAGGCACCTCAGCAGCCTTCAAGAACGATGCTCTGTTTGAGTGGCTCAAGTCCAAAGGTCCACTTCAGGAAATAGTAAGAAGAAATGTGGAAGACAATCAAAGGCAGGGTTATTTGCGAGATGTGGATCCAAATGAAAAAAGCCTAACTGCTTAATAACGTCAGTCGGACTTCAAAACATTGACTAATAGCCTTTTCTATTTTTGTCTGTGCGCACACAGAGAGACTTCATTTTTTCAGTAGACACATCTTGTCCCTAGATGGTCCTTTCTTCAATATACTTTCACTTTTACCTTCTAATGAAAGCTTCTTACAGCTTGCCTGAATCAAGAGTGTAGACCAGTTGACTTTTATTCCTCTATTCTTGCTCTGCCACATCATCGGTTGTGTAACGGTTGTATTGACTACAGCACTACAAGACCGTGGAGAGGTTCGTGCAGTCCTGTGCGGGCTACTGTGTGGCCACGTATGTGTTGGGTATAGGAGATCGACACAATGACAACATCATGATCACAGACCAAGGTATGCGCCACAAAGGTGGTTCAGATTCTCACAAGCTGTGAATTGGACTTAGCTGAATGCTAAATGCTCTTTATATTTCCCGGGACCTCTCAGGGAACCTGTTTCACATCGACTTCGGTCACATCTTGGGTAATAGGAAGCACTTCCTCGGCATGAAGAGGGAGCGTGTGCCATTCGTCCTCACGCCGGACTTCCTGCATGTCATGGGCGGGGGCAAAAGCCGCAACAGCCTCTACTTTCAGCGCTTCAGGGTGAGAAGCTCTATTTGTGTGCAGGTGTTGTTGTGGTTTTGTGTGTGGTTACACTGATAATTTGATTGCATTTTGTGTACACTCTAAAAAAAATCACTGTAAATTTTACTGGCAGCAAGGACGCCAGGAATTTATAACGTGCAGTTGAATTACGGCAGTCTGCTATTATTGTAAATTGACAGCTTTAACTGTTTATTTATGACATTGGCCGTTATTTACAAGGGATGGAAAATGAACTGTATGTTACAGTTATTGTGACATACTGTAAGATACCGTTAGAAATGCACCGTAAATTTACAGCAATTTGTTACGGTGTATATATTGTCAACACATCCTGTGAAAACACTAAAAAAGTGCAGCAACTTATTCCAATCAATCCATCTCAAATAGCCAACGATGTGTAGTCTGAGGTAAAAGAGGCTTAGATAGATATAAATAAAGTTTTATGTCCCAGAAGGCACTGCATCACATTTTCACACTGAAAAGACACCTCAGAGGGAACTGAATTGCATTTTCTCTACTGGAAGGGCCCCCAGATGGTGTATATTCATCCATAAGAGCCCTTCTGAAAACAAGCATTAGTGCTTGTTCCATGCTCGAAAATAATTATCTTTTGGCGAATGATAACCAGGGGTCTTGCTGTTTTAAAGAATAGGGATTTAAATGCCCCTGCGATTGGCTGGCGACCAATCCAGGATGTACCCTGTCTATCGCCCGAAGTTGGCTGGGATGGACTCCAGCCCCCCCGCGACCCTGTGTGCAGGATAAGCGGTTTGACAATGGATGGATGGATGGATGGGATTTAAATGCCTCATCGTTTGATGACAAAACGTTCTTATTGATGGAGGAGTATGTGTTTAGCGTGGAAGGTGAAGGGGCAAGTGAATCCTCTGTGCAAGTGTAAATGTACCATCATAGTTTCCTGTTATTCAGTGTGTCCTCATTTCCTTATGTTTCCTCCCTGTCCTCCGTTCCTCACCCACATTTTTCCATATTAGGACATTTGCACCGAAGCTTACCTCTCCCTGCGCTCGCACTCTCGAATGCTGGTCACCCTTTTCTCCCTCATGCTGTTGACGGGCATCCCTGAGCTGGGCGCTGCAGAGGACATGCGTTACCTGCGGGAGGCGCTCCAGGAGGAACAAAGTGAGGCAGAGGCCAAGGAGCATTTCCTCCAGAAAATCGATCTGTGTGAACACCTGGGCTGGACTGTACAGGCCAACTGGTGGATCCACATGGTGGCAGGCATCAAGTAGATTGTTGGGGTTTGAATCATGCTGCCTCAGGGGGGATCTATGTTTATAGGGGGGTCTATATATAGTTTATATGCTTTCATTTTGTGCGTGATTTCATTGTTTATTTTTATGTAGTTTTTCTATATTCACATACTAAAATATGCTCCTCCACAATCCTAAAGAGGATTAATCAATATCAATATCAATCACGCCTGGCTCACCTGAAACACGCCTCAATACCTGTAAAGGTATGGAGAAATACGCCTCCCATCCAACGGCAATCACCTCCATTGTCGCTTTGTTGAAATATAAACTTGAGGGAGTGCCCATATTTTTATTAATGAAAAAATACGCTTTAAACTGCTAACATTTGCTTTTTGTTTGGTACTCTCACATGAGTCACACTGCTAATGAAGATGGAGTGCTCTTATAAGGCCAGAAACCCACCAAACTCAGCAAAGCTGCTGGCCTCCATCCATTTCTAAGACAGGCACTAAATCCCTCTTGGGGAGTGTAATAAATACAGCGACCCCTATATGCACTTGGATGAACAACTATCTTAAGCCACAGATTTGTTCAGTGGTGTAAATTGGAACTTTTTTCATGTCTGACATCGCCGAACCAAATCAGAAACGACTTTGGTGATTCGCCGTCTAGGCGCCAAATACCCTTTTATATTTGTTATCCTGGTATGTCTACCAGTAAGACTCGATAATAAGGGGAAGTCCACATGGTACACTACTCGACTTGTTAGACCACTAAGTACTAAAGTAGTCTCTCTCTTTGTCCATGTCTCATTTTACATATCTTTCATGTGACAGATATAACTATGTCATTGATGATATGATTAGTTCCCAGATATGACATGAATTCACGGCTGCTGTATTGAGGCAATGGTTGAACCACAAAGGTTCTCCCATAAAACGAACCCACACCACGACTTGAGCCATCAAACTAATCAAGAAACCAACATTTGGTTTTTGAATTTAAACAAAAACTAGACAAGAAACAAGAAAATATAATAATACATATAGTAAAAAGTAAAAGTAAAGTAATTTAAATAAATACAAATTGAAAATGGTTCCCTTTTAATGTTGTTTTGTAAAGCATGTGGATGGTGACAAGAAACAGTCTGACTTCATTTGTTTTCATATCCTCAAAAGTTCTATCAATGCATTGAATAAAACCCGCTGAGACATAATATGTTGTCTTCAACATTTTCTCATCTGGTAACTGCAGACGGTTTGGTCCTTCAACAACTCCCCGATGCAGACACAAACACTGTACATGCATGCAGAGATGTGGGGGGGGGGGGAGGTCAGGCTTGGCGAAATGGTAGAGAGACTCTGACGGACGTCTGAGAATTAGCAGACACCCTTGTGTTCTGTTGTGTAAAGCCAATCAACCTTTTTTTAAAGTTAAAGCTAGTTGCAAACGACAAATCAATATATCAATAGTTGTGCTTGATAAAAAGTTGCAAAGAAGGGCCACAATAATTTAATATTATTTCAAGTGTAAGATTGTTATGTTTTATCATCGTTATTATACCACCAGGTGACACTGTGGTAGAGGAGGTACTCCTCAAGACTCTGAGTGAAGATGGCAACTACTAAATGTACAGTGCTATGCTACTATGCTAGCTGCTAAGAGCTTTTGTTTTATTGTATGTGCAGCCTGTTGAAGGAAACAACACTTCTTAAACATGTTGCTGAGCTTCTATTCATCCCTCAACATGACAAAAACAAGATTCTGGGACTGGTAAGATCGAGAAAATGAACATTACTTTTATTTATTATATGTTGTAGTGGGTTCATTTTATTTGGCCTGATAGACAGATCAAGCTTCCCAACAGCTGGATGCCAAATCTTCAATGAAAACTGTTTGTAAAGGAACTCATGTTGAGTGGCAGGGAAACAATGAGTGAAATGACAATTTAGCAGGGACATGGCATGAGAACCAAAGGACATTTCAAAGCTAATCTTTTTGAAGAAGCGAGGGACGAACAAAATTTAAATTGCACCAATTTGAGGACCTGGATCTACTTTGGACCTTGTTAATTCTTTCTGGCAATTTTATTATCCATCTCATTGTGAATCATCTGGATGAAGACCTGCTGATTATGCTGGACATGTCACGACTGAGTAAATCTTACTTATGTGTTATTCTTTATAAGAGTGGAGGCACGGGCCATTGTAAAGATCAGGATTTCATTTGTTCAACTGCATTTAAGTTTACCTTTCCAAATAATGATAGAATAAAATGGATCCAAAAATATTTTTAAATAAAACATTTGCATTTGAAATTTATAAACAGATTATGGATTATGTTAATGAGGAGTTTGTTACTTTTGCATTACATGCTGTAGCAACAAGCACTTTTCAGGTCCAGGTTTTAAACATTTAGCAGAATGTTTAGGCTGAAATGGAAATTTATGAATATGTTTCCATTAGTGTATAATGCCCTGACACTCCTATTCATTGAGCTTCCATCGACTCGTTCATATCTACTGTGTCTCTAACAGAGGTGCAATGTGGTAGAGCAGTCTTGGAAAGGGAGCAGCGAGCTACTAGATGCCACTAGATGGAACTAAATCCTACACACTCCACCTCTAAGGGTCAGATTTTTAAACCGATTCATCTTGATTCACCTTTGGTATTCCCAGTGTTTACAGTGTGCAGGGTTAAAAGATGGCGCAAATCCCTCACCACTGGGGAATTTAATGCGTAAACATCAGCTCAGGCTGCAGATTTCGGCCAGCTGCCAGCCTGTCAAACCCAAATGAACTGAAGCACAAGAGGAACATTTTACATACATACAACATACGTACAGTAATGTAATGTATACACACATCTTTCTCCTCTGAGACTGACGTTGGGTGACTTGCACACGTCAAATTCATAGGACCTCAAGACGAGAGGACGTGCACACACACTCGCACACACTCGCAGAATGAAAAACAGAGGCAACGCTGTTCATTTTCGCTTTCTGAGCATACGTAGCAATCAGGTAGAACACCTCTTCCAGGTGTTTTCCTGAACTGAACAAATTACAGCCTTCGCTTAACTCTCCTAAAACGTGGTCTCTGCTGTCCTGTCACAGGTTTTTATTGCATTCCATCAATTGGCGTCTCCCCCTCTTTGTTTGTTTGTTTGAACCAGTGCTTATTTTTGGGACTCCTGATCACTGTCCTTGGTGCGTGCGCATACAACACTGGACAACAGGCCTCTATTCACCTGAAGATGTGCAGGTCCTGTACTTACTGTTTACTTTCATGTTTGTATTAAAGGAGAATGCTGTTAATAATTATGGATTCCAACCATTCCTGGGCTTCACCTTGCACAACCTGAGCCGGCTCCTGACAGTGAGCCTGACAGCTACTCCTCTGTTTCTCTTTTTCTGCCTCACATTCTGCCTCTTTTCACTTTGGCTCAGCCCACTCCCAGTGTGCAAACACATTATTATCCCCGTGTGTACCCCTTTTGGCTCCATATTTCATTTCATTAACATCTTACCATATTGGTATGACGCTCATAGATTATCGCCAGACCTTGACACACACACACACACACACACACACTGTCTTTGTGTTAGTGCGGCTGCTGGTTGGGGTTATGCGATATGTACCGGTTCACTTGGCTGGCACCACATAATGAGCTTGGCGATGGAGATTGTCATCATCTCTTGATAATTTCCATGGTACAACTCCTGTCAGCGATGAGTTGTCTCACTATCCTCCCCCCGTGAAGCGAAACAGGGCGGCACTATATTGGACTGCATATTCAGCGCTGCCATTTGAGTATGGAAGGAATCACACGGGTATAGAAGTAAACAAAACACACACAATCAAAATAGCGTGATTAGTAAAAGATAGGAAATCCATTCACTTGAGAAATTCACAAAAAGTGACAGACAGTACAATTCGACATTAAGTTACATTTCAGAAAATTTTAAAAGGGGCAATTAAGGGATCGGGAGCCTCTGTTTTGCCTATAAATCCCTCTCAAATGAGTAACAACAAGAAAACTTCTAGAAATATGAGTTTGGGTTACAGATATATAGTATATGTGATCTTGGCCTTGAGCAATTAATCTCTTCATAAATGTTCCTCACTTACAGCCTAACGAGGCCACACAGTAAGCACATACGAGTGGTCAGTGGTAAAGTCAGTATTCAGTAAAGGCAAATCAATTCATGCCTGTCAGGCAGATTGATCATTTAAAATAAATCTACAGAAATGAATGATGGCTGGGTTCCATTTCACTGATTGAGGGTCCTGGTGCTGATCCCTCATTGACCCTTTTCCAAAAGTCTGTATGCGGGTCAAGTTTAAGTTCACCGCCTTGAACAACGTCTTTCTTCTCACATTATCAGAGCAGCTCGGCGCGTGTGAGTCAGCGGGTAAATCTTTAACCCGGCGGTGATAGCGCTGGGTGGGGTCCGGCCGCGTGGAGGGGACCGACCCGCTCCTGTCCCAGGCGGACTGGGGCTCCACCTCCTCGCACCGGGTTGAACCCTGTGCTTCTAACGCCATCATTCACCGAGACGGAGAGCGAGCGCACTCAGGCGGGGAAGCCTCTGCGGGACGGCGGGCGTGTGTGCGCGCGTGCGTGGGAGAGAGAGAGAGAGAGAGAGAGAGAGGGAGAGAGAGAGAGAGAGGGGGAGGGAGGGGGGGAGAGTGCGCGTGTGTGCGGGACGGAGGCAGAGAGAGAGGTCGCAGTAATCTACCGAGCAGGTGAGCGCTCCATCTTCTCCTTCCGTCTTTACTAACATGTCTCTGAAGACTTCTGGTCGGGGACGACCTGTCACGCGAATGTCGCCTTTGAGCAGTAAACGGCCACCGGACACCCGCAGGGGACGTTAGAGAGAAGCGGGAGCGGTATGAACCATATCGCTGTCCCCGTGTAATATCTCTGTTAGGACGTAGAAGTGTGGGTTTGGAGGGACTTTTGTTGTGTTTTTATACAAACCTTTTATCCGTGTTTTCCGGGCAGTTAACCCGCTAACATGTTTATGTGGCTTAAGTAGTTACCTTAATTAGTGTCGGCGAGTTTGAAGTACACTGCGGTCACGTGGAGCGCATCTCGGTTGAGCGAGCCGCAGCCTGAAATGAAATGCACCTCCATTCAAAGTGTTACGGTACGGTGCCTTGTACAGCCCGAAAGACACGCCGATAGACCCATATTTAAGAAATCATTTGTCCAAATTCATTTAACATTATTTTGGACGTTATTTGAAATAACATTATATTCCCCAATCTTTTTTAAAGCAGATTCTTAAAAAGCTGTATTCCAATTGCACTGCATTCTTGTTTAAAAGGACCTCCTCTATATCCCTGTCTATTTTCATAGTATTTACTGTACAGTTTTGGAGTAAATGAAAGGTAAAGTCAGCTCGTCGGGTCCCTTCAGTGCAGACTTCGGGATGCCCCCAATGTTGGGCACTTCCTCCTCTTCTCCTCCTCTGAGCGCACTGTCCCCTTACCCTTTGGGGGCCGAGGTGGGCCCACCGTTGAGCCGGCATGAGCGGATGCCTTTCTGGTGGACCTCTGGTCTTCCTACTGACCGTGCTACAAATTCTCTGGTTCCAAATGTGTTGCTTCAGCAGGGGTTGGCGCGGGTTACGGTGGGACCCTCTTCCATGCCGGCGGGGTACCGATCCAGTGGTCCTTGAGCCTCTCCCCTGTTTTGGCAGGGAGGACTATGCCGGCGCCCTCCGGGGCGGCACCTTATTTGACTATGACCTCCGATCAGACGAGGCAACCTTATGAATTTAAGCGTCTTACGAAGCGGAGGAAATGAAGCTAAGGATTCACGCAGTAGTGGCAAGCAAAGAGGGAAGGACCCTGTGCCAAATCCCCGTCCGGCAGTTGGACATGGGAAACGGGGCGTATGGAAGATTGCTTGGGCAGTGTCTCAGCCCGTAGACGCCGTGAGGCCGGTAACGGCCCCATTACGCCTGTGTCCGGTCTTCTCAGAGTTGTTTTTTTTGGGAATGTAGCCCAAAGTGGGTTGTAAACCATCTAGGGCTAAATACTGGCATGTGACTGATAGTCAACAAGTACCCTAAGGCAGGGGGCACCAACCTTTTTTGCCTTGCGGACCGTTTTCATGTGAGACAATATTTCGTGACCGCTCTTGAAGGTGTGTCGGATAAACACGACGAAATAACCGGCCGGAAGATGGTGAACTATTCCTGCGTTGGGCAAATCCAGAGGAAACTCTGGTAGAGGCCCGTGGCGGCCCTGATGTGCAGATCGGTCGTCCGACCCGAGGCACAAAAAAGACTAATCAAATCTAGCAGCTGGTTCCCTCCAAAGTTAAAAAAAAGCTGGCGCTCAGTCTTGCCGTTTTATTTGGTAAAGCGAATGATTAGAGGTCTTGGGGTCGAAACAATCTCTATATATCCCTAAACTAAGGGTGTAAAGATTCATTTTAACACCGATTCGATTCGAATCGCGATTCATGGTTGCTGATTCGATTCATGGACAATCTGGGTTAATTTAGAACGATTCGATTCGATTTGATTCAGTGACTTGAAATCGATTCAGTAACTTTACTGGACAGTGCAGGCAAAGTTTCTGAGATCCCTGTTGTTTCTTGTAAGGAAATCAGGTTTAAATTAATTATGGATATTATAAACAAGCAAACAACAATTAATGGCAAATGTATTAACCGTTTATTTGAATCAAGTGCAATTTTCAATATAAACATTACACAATAATTACACAATGTTTGGATCAATTTACAGAACCCCGGATTTTCAACCACATTGTGGGGTCGCATGTCTTTACAGATAAACTTGGCAATTGTTACTGTGATGTTGAGTTTGGTGCTGGTGAGGCCTGAGGTGTCTGCAGAGCTGCAGTTACCTGCTGCTGCTGCTGCAGCGGTGACGCTGCTAGAGGTGCCTGACTGTCGGCGTTTTGTTTAATCCCACGGCGCCTTAGTAGATGGCCGGAAAGATTCGTTGTGTTTCCGTGTTTTTTTATTTGGCTTCTACATATTCTACAAACAGCGACCGACTTATTTAGAACACCTCCGTGTTTGCAAAAGCCAAAATGTTTCCACGCGCTGGATCAATAAGTTAGTTTGTAAATGTCTCGCGCGCAGACGCTGTGTTTTGTTGTTGTTCCGAGTCAAGCGCGGCTGCCGCTGCGTACCGATGACGTCACTGACAGGCAGACTGAATCGAGTAACGTTTAACGTGTCTAAAGTGATAAAAAACAAACACACACACATCCATGCCGTTTTTGTACTTAAATCCAATGTGCAGTTTCCAAGTATCGATACAATTGATTATGTACCATTTCAATCGATTTGTAATCAATATATGTCGTCCGAAATGCCGATTTGCGGAGCACAGATTGATTCAGTTGGATTGCAGGAATATAAATCGATTAATCAATTCAGTGAATGAATCGTTACACCCCTACCCTAAACTTTATATGGGTAAGAAGCCTGGCTTGCTGGCTTGGAGCCTGGCGGGAAATGCGAGCCGCCTAGTGAGACACTTCTGGTAAGCAGAATCTGCGCTGTGGGATCAATGGAACGTCGGGTTAAGGCGTCGGATTCCGACGCGCATCAAACCCCCATCTTGGTCAATAGAAAAGGTCTTGGTCAATATAGACAGCTAGACAGTTGCCATGGAAGCCGGATTCCGCTATGAGAAAGTCTATTTGTCTACTTTTGACTAGTACTGTATATATACCACGATATATAGATTTGTATATATGGATAAGGAGAGAGAATATTCTATACATATATGTACATACGTACAGTATATATGTATGTGCATGCATATTTCTAGATAAATAAATAACTAAGCTCTTTCACATTAATCCGCTGTAAGTAAGAAAAATATTTCATTTTGCTGACCTTCATTTCAATCCAATATGCAACTTGCAGTGAAATATGAGATATTGTAGCATCATATTGCATTAGTTTTAACTTTTAAAAGTTTTATCAGTGTAGATCAACAAAAGATTGTTTCTATTTATAACTGAGGTTGAAAGTTGAAGATTTGTGTGTCTGTGTGGACCTGCTCGGTCACTGACACCAGTGGGTTGCTCATTGCCGGGGGGCAGAATTCTGACACTATTGCACAAATTCCAACCAGATTATCCTGCAGCAGATTAATGGAGGGCAGAGCTAAGATTCACCAGCGAAAAGGGTTTGTATGAATTGTTTTGGCTGGTGCAGATGAACAACAGGGGTTTGAGGTTTCTTGAACACGTCCCCACCGGCTCGTATTAAATGTCTATGGCCACCTTGCAAAACATATCTTTCCTCTTTGGCTTTTTCCCTTGTGGGGTGTTCTTACAAATTTTGAACGCCATTTACTTGTTAGGGTATTTAGACATGAGTGTTTAGAGGTGCATGTTCCCATGACTCTTAGTCTTGCTTTAATCAGCTCAAGGACCTGGCCTCCTGCCCTACTGCGGAGATCAACTCTAACCTGAGAGGTTAAGAGGCTCTACGAGTCGCGGCGGCTGGTAGTTCTGCCATGTGGGTGGTGGCTGGGTTTCCTCTTTGTTAATTGACTTTGGGTTGACCAATATATTGGCCCTTGAACTTTTTTGTGGGTATTTTTTGTTGTGTTTGCAAACTTAAGAAGAAGAATAAAAAGATGAGTGGTAGCAGGTAGGTGGCGAAGCTCTCCCGAAAGACCTTGACTTCAGCACTTGAACGCACCACCAGGAGCGATTTCCAGAGCATTTTGAGATTTGAAGGCCATTAAAACTCTACAAAAAGAAGCTTTAATTCAAACCAGTTCAGGCGTGGGATTTGTTATGATGAACTAGCATTGTTTGAAATGAACTGAAGAAGACCAGTGAGCCTCGGAAGTGGACGAGTGCGCACCAGTTGTCATGATGACATTTTGTATTGTCATTTAGCCAGTTGTGAGCAACTTTTCTTTAAAGCATTGTTAAAGCTTACAAATGTCAAAGTGAGGTATCCACTGACTTATTTCATCATTGACATAATTAGAAATAAATAGAATGCTTCAAATCAAAGACTATTCAAAAAACGATTGACTTTGAGAAAAGGGGACCCAACAAAACAGGTCTCAAAATGCTCCTTTCTGGGTTTAAGACTTTAAGGAATGCTTTTGTCCACAGTGACCGCCAAAATCCACACAAAAGTTACGCACAAAAGGTCCACGTATAGCTTATAATTGTTGAACAATACGACCGTGGATGCGATCTAAAAGGGTTAAAAGGGCATTTTTCATTTGGTCTGAACTCTAGCTTTGATCTCGTCTCTGGTGGTTTGGGCAGGGGGCCGCGGGCCGCGGTCACGTTGGAGTGTGTGTGTGCTCCAGTGTCAGCCTGGTGTTTGTGCCCCTGTGCTTGGATCTGCTGTACCTCTCCAAAGACTTGTCGCTGCCGTTGGCCCCTCGCTCTCTCTCTGTGTCTTTGATATCGGAGCCTCTGTCGGGGTCTGTGCAGGCCGAGGCGTCCTAATCACGTCCCCTGATACAAATCAACCCCTTGTTTGCAGCACAATGACGAGATGAACAGATTACCTCTACGGCCCTTTTTCCTGTCTGTCTCTCCCGCTCCCTTCTTCCTGTCTCTAAGTTATGTCTGGGGAATCGTCAAGCTCATTTAACTCACACCAAGTGTATCAACAGCTTGGTTATTTTCATGGGCAGAAGATAGATCTGTTGTTTGATTCATTTATTATTAAGTTCACACAATTATTAAGTGATAATTGTGATTCCGATAAGTTCTAAAGAGTTTTTAGCATCCATAATACTAATTCCATAATAAACATCAGTTAGTTATCACCATTGTTCGCTCGACCAGACAGTTAACCCACCAATAGTCTTAGTATATTAGTACTCAAGATTGAGTAATTTCTTTATTAATTGCTTTTATTTTTTTATTTTCTTGTATAAATGTATAAAAAGGCAGTGCATCTGAATCAAATGTATCTTCTCTCTTTGTGACTACACAGCACACCTAGACACTCATTTAACGTTGGAAAACAGCACTGCAGGTAGAGAAAGTCCTTCCAGACAAATGCAGTAAATCACCACACAACAGGAAATGTATTTTTTCTTTTATCCGTCTGCCAGTCTAGTGAGCTGCAATCATTGCCAATTACATCTCAGGACGTAAACCTGTAGGTGTGTCTTTTCCCCTCTTTGCCACACGCACACGTGCACACACACACACACACACACACACACACACACACACACACGGAGGGGTGGGGTGGGTTAAAAGCTGGAAACGACTGATGGCATGCAAATCAAACCACAGATTGTCTTATTAGAAACAGGAAATGCAATTTCCTTGTGTGTTTTACAGAAGCAGCGGGTCGAATGTTCCGCCTGAACCCAAGCAGGAAACCTCTCAGATCACTGTCTGCTTTTTTTTGATTACGTGACAAATCCACCGTCCATCCGTCATTATGTGAAGATGGTGGAGCCTCTTCAGCTGAACCTAATCTCGACTTCACTGACCTCCTCCACTTGTCACCGAACCACAAATCTCTGTAGGGCTTTGCTCTCCTGCTCCTCTGGCCTCGCGGCGCTCTGGCTTTCTAGTACCAACATGTACGAGGTGATTGCATCGGTCGCTGTGTCTGAGCTGAATTGAATCACCTTGAATGCTCCTCGCCGGCTACGCTCTCGTCATGTCCTCGCTCGATTCATCTATTTCGTTTCAGTGTGTTGTTGGGTTGCATAGGAGGCCATAACACAGCAACAGAAACTGCTCTGGTTGTGTTAAAAAAAGGGATGCACACACACAACATCCGTTGTTTGTGTGTACACAAGTAAGTGAATCTCCTACTGAGGGGTTTAACTCTCTCGGTAAACCGGAAATAAATCATTATCTTTGAGTGTAGAAATGAGTTAAATATCCAGCCAGTATTATGAGATTTCCTTTGGCTCCGCGGGTGATTATCTGACGATGGATGTAGTGGATTAGGTCGCTGTTTGAAGGGAAGCTGTTTCCTTGTTTGACACTATGGTTAAATGAAATCCCTTTGGTTGGAGAAGTTGCGTTTGGGTGGTCTCCCCCCATCAAGGCAAACAGGTGGCTTAGTTGTTGACTGGTAAGGAGTCATTTGTTTTTTATTATATTAGTTGGTGTGTCTGCCAGTGACCCAGTAGAGATCGGCTCACCAGGGACGACCTTCTCCAAAGGACATTGATCGTAGGTCAAAGAGGGAATTACCCCACGTCAATTCATCAAGACGAGAAACCCTCAGTGTAATTTAGGCAGAAACACTCACCCACTGTGGCTTCAGGGTGTGTTCCAATAACTGCTTTGAATTCCTTTGACCTGTACAGTATCAAACTAATTGAGATGATCTCATTGCAATTTAATGATGTCTCTGAAAGACGAATAAAAGAGGTGAACATCTGCACCTCGTCTGAAAAGCACAAGAAAATAGGCAAGAATTTGAACTTGTCGACAAACCAGCATATAGTTCAGCTGCAAAAATAACGCCGCTTTCATATGCTACTGCTACTCGGCGCAGCAGAACGAGACGTGTTGTCATCTCGTCTCTTGAGGCTGATTAATGCCAAAAGCCGCTAACAGCCGGGACTTGACCACGTGTGGAAGGAAGTGAGATTAGAAGCAGCACTGATTTATGTCATCTCGCTTTGAGTTAAAAGTGTAACTGTCCCTTCTCCAACCGCGCAGCACTCAAACTAGTCTAGTCTACGGCTACTTTCTCTGTCTCAATCGCTGCAGTAGGTTGTTTTGTGTGAAGATCAAACGTTGCTTTTTAACCAGGAACCTTGTTGTATTTGATACCCGAGATCCCTTCACCTGCTGGCAGACACTCTATTATATCCTTCAGTAGTGCTGCATGGAACGAGTGAGGGATTTAAAGTTCCTTCGCTTGAGGCCAACTAAATGAATCTTTATTGGCCCTTTTGTCGGGGAGTTTCTTTGATTCTTTTACTAATGGTCCGTGTGCTTGTAAATCCCAGCGGATTTATGTCTCCCTGACTGTGGTGCAGGTAGCAGCAGCTTTAAGTGGTGAGTCACCTGCCTGTGTGAGGCAAGCAAACGTCCTCCATGACCTCACCTGAATGATCTGATCCCATTCCAAGCCTGGCCTACTTAAACAGTCACAGTTTCCTGCTGCAGTGTACAGAGAGGTGCACTAATGAGTCCTAAAACCTGGAAGCTGTCTCCAAGTAAATGTTTTTTCTTTCAATAGGTTTTGGGTTCGATGGCTCAAATAAGGTTTGTAGTTAACAAAAACTCAAGCGGTTTAAAGGTAGAAGTCCACTCTTACGGCCTCGTTGTATACTGTCATACCACAGCGGTGTAGTTTGTTTCAGGTGGTAATCATCGGTGATGATTGATTTATGATGATTGATTGATTTATTCCCTCACTAAACATTGTACACATCATTTTATGTTGTGTCAAGTCTTCTCCAATGCAGCAGGAAGTGAATGAAAAGTCCATTAGAGTCAAACAGACCATAGAGCGTGGTGTGCTTTGGGGCGGGGCTACCTTGTGATTGACAGGTTGCGACCATGATGTTGTCTGGTCTGTCTTACTTTAATCCTTTCACTTTGTGTTTTTAAGTCATGACAGTTCATGTTAACATTTTTGACATCTACAAATGTCTTATTGAAGGTCCAGTTACAGCCCATCCTGCCCTGTCACCTGTGGTGGAAAAATACAAAAGTACATTATTACATTCTCACAGAGTGAGCGAGTCCTAGGATACTGAAACAACGAATCTTGAGAAAGAGTCATCCTTGGATTTTATTCTCTACTTTGCGGGTCTCCATCGTCCTACAGAGAGCGATATAGACTGAAGGAGGACGAGCCAAGTCTGCAGGATCTGTGTAGCTTATAAAGGGCAGGAATACAGGGTAGGTGTTGGCACAAAGACACCCGGTTAACAATGGAA
Source organism: Gasterosteus aculeatus (assembly GCF_964276395.1). Classification (NCBI taxonomy): domain Eukaryota; kingdom Metazoa; phylum Chordata; class Actinopteri; order Perciformes; family Gasterosteidae; genus Gasterosteus; species Gasterosteus aculeatus. The sequence continues at coordinate 18,461,108 of NC_135689.1, forward strand.
GGGCCAAACATCTTCTCCCCAATTCATCTCCTTCCAGCTGGCAAAGTAGAGACGATCTAATCAACACAGATTATGTGTGTTAAGCAACTTGACTTGAGTCTTAAGACAGAGAAGTCTGGCATTAGAAACAGGAAGATAAGTCAGTCATCACTTTGCTATCACACACCTCTGTTGATGACGACCACAAACCAAGTTAGCTACACCAAAATGGACAGCAACGGATGGGTGACATCAGAGTGACCACATCTACTTATTGTACAGTCTGTGACTCTTTTACAGACCAGTATCAGTGTTTCCCTTACCATCATATTACCATAGGTCACTTTTTATGACCTATGGGTGAGGTAGAAGTATTTTAATCGTTTGTTTGCCACAAAACTTGTTGCAATGATCTAAAATTTCCATGGTTGGCCTCCAGGACTACGTGAGCCCTGCAGCGCTACCGGCAGTGTGCAGAGTGGCTCAGTCCGAAGGCAGTCATCTCATGTGTACACACACAGAGTCGGGCTTATCGTGTTATTGTACTCAAGGATATTGGAGCCTGGGATTGTTTGGACTAGTGTCTTGAGATTTCTTAGCTTTGTCTGACAGCTGTACAGAAGTCACAGCTTTCTATAGTTTCCTCTTATCTCGGTGTGGGGACGAGGGGTTTGTGCGTGTGTGCGTACGTCAAAGTCGTTCTCCGGTTTAACAAGGTGCAATCTGACTTTTCTCCTTTATTCTCCCTTCTGATTTATTCGACTACAGAAGGTGTTTTTTTGTGCTAAAGAAAACGTGGAACCCGCCATGCCTTCACGAGGTATCGGATATAGATGTATCTGAAAGGGGGGCACCAGCGGCCGCTATGCAGCAAGTCAGCCTCTTCGCCCCCCTCTTTTGCAGGGGTCAAAGGTCACGTCAGCAGCGAGCTGCGAATGTGAACGCTGCTTTGTTCTCCCCTGCAGTTTTTAGTTTAGTCCAGCCTAAGTCACACACATGCATGCACATAACCCGCACATACACATATATCTTACAGGCACAAACACGCACCCCCCCCCCCCCTCACCCCTCACCCCGCTCCACTCCCTATTTTCTCTCTCGTCCCTTATTCACTCATAGCACCAGTTGCTTCAGCCTTTGAATAGAGCTGACCTCCGCGGCCCTGATGCATCAACCCAGTTGATTTGTCACATGTTTTGTTTTTTAGTCGTACTGGAGGTAACAAAGACGAACCAGCAGCAAATCCACTTGCCAAACTTAAATCAAGTCGGGAAAGCCCACTCCACTTTAGGCCCTAAATAATAGTTCAGCATTTTAGGGAATACACCCACTGTAATGAGTTAGATTTATAAATCCATACCGCACTGTGTGATCTACACGCTAAACATGAAACGACTGACAGCTTAGCTTAGTTAGCTTAGCACAAAACTGGAAACAGGTAGCGTGGCTACATTCCATCTGTCACAACATTTACTTACTTGTTCTACTCAAGCTCACCGGTTTTACACTTCAGGTCTCATTTGTTTAATTTGTGTGTAAACGTCTTGTTTGTGTATATACTTCCATGTTTGTCTGGTGGTTCGATGTTGTAACCACACTGGAGGACGAGTCAGCAGCTTGTATCAACTTAAGCTTTACATTCATAAATGCATTCCATGCATTAGGTTTAGCCCCGTACCGTCTCTCCATCCCTTCCTGTGTTTCCTTCTTTCCTCTTTCCTTTTAGCCAACACGTTTTTCCTCCCTCTTCCATCCATCTCTCTGCTCTCTCTCTCTCTCTCTTTTTCCTCTGGCCTTCTCTCTCGCCCCTTAACTCTCCCTCGGCGTCCAGAAGAAAAGGGGTGGTGCATTCCAAAAGCTTGGAGACCGTTCCCCTCTTTCAGCCAGTGGCCCACAGAGTGACGGACGCATTAGAATAAGAATAGCTGTCCATTCACCCGGGTGCCCCAGTGACGAGCCGGAGGGAGCCGGAGGGAAAGGGGAGGCGGGGGGGTCCCGCACACGGCGTTCCCATTGGCCGCCGCTGTTCCCTCTGTTTTCACATCGCCGCCGTCAGTTGCGCTTTCAAGTTTGTTTTACACATTCTGGCGCACATACATGCCACACATGTGCATGCACGCGTAAATATACACATTTTGGGCTTCAGGGCCTTCACACATGCACGCTGGGATACGGGAATCTACGCACACACACACACACACACACACACACACAGTCAGAGACAGAGGGAGCGATTCTGACCACGCAGTGCAGAGGAGTGTGAGGTGACCGGCGTCTGTGTGAGTATGAGGCTACAATCTGTTAATGCTGCTCATGAATATTAATCGTTTACTGCACGGTTTTACTTGTGGGTTTGACATCAGCTGAAACTCTCTGGGTTCTTGTGTTTTTTGTGGATTACTCCTTTGTGGAAAATTTGGGATTATCTGATGATCTTTTTGTCTCTGAGCAACTTTTACATCTTATTAAGTGTAAGATATGATTGTTATAGTCTTGTTCTAAGTGTGAAGCCTCATTAGTGGCAAAGATCTCTGTACTCTGACTGGAGACGTACAGCAGGGCTGCAGTAGTAAAAGAGGATCTTATCTCAACTCTTTATTGTGGTTGTCATTGTGGGTCAGTGTTAGTCTCTATATTGAAAGATCTTTCAATCATTTCATAGCTATATGTAATTATTTTTTTCTGAATTTGGAATAAGACTATTCTTTAATATTAGATCTGACCTCAACAGCGTCTGAGTCAGTTCTCTTCCTCCATGATCTTTCTTGTTAGTCTTGATCAACACCTTCTTTTCATTTCTCCTCCCCTACTTCCTTTACTCTAACAACCTCTCTCCTTGGCTCGCTATAGAAATACATATTGCCTCATTTACAAAGGTCTGAGAATGCAGGCGGAGCACTTTTATTTTGTTAATTGTAGATTAACAACTTAATTTTGTGTATTGGGAATAAAAGCAATGGATTTTACATTTATCCAGCATCAAGCAAGATAAAAAAGCCGGCTCACAGCTCTCACTTTGGTTATAATATTGTAATAGTGGAAAAGCATTAACGTTTACATCGTCAGACATAAGTGAGCATACATTAACGGCTCAATCCAAAAATCTGCAGAAAACACAAGCTCAACAAATTCACTTTGAAAAGTGATGATGAAGCAACAGGTGTTGTATTCCCCTCAAGGATGCTTCACACAGGAAGTAGCCATCCTCGGTGTTGGGTATCATCCATGCGTTACGCTACGCCGGAATAACAACAACAGCACTCGTTGCTCCGTACATCCAGCCCGATCGGTACTGCACATGTGCAAGGTAGATCGGGACACAAGCTTCTCCGGGCTCTCGCGTATCAAAGAAACAAATGGCGTATTGTTATGAATGCAGTCACCGACTGAATACACACGCTAATCCGTTGAACCGAGTGCTGAGACGCTGTTGGGTCCCTCCTCCGCCTTTGACTCGTTGACCTCTTATTGCTAAAGCAGGCTGTGAACACTGCCGTCCAACAGAGACCTGCTTTAGCGGCCGAACCTGGATTAGTGAGTGAGGTCAAGCTATTTGAGAAATTCTTTCAGATTGAAGACATTTGATCTGTCAGACAACAAAGCAGTCAAACTCATTTAGCCTCGTCCTCTCGCCTTCCTGCAGCCGCTCCTGTTGGTCTCAGAGGTCGGATCGGTGGAGTGCGTTACACGAACAATGTGTGTTCTCACCTGTCATTATCTGCGCCGACACACAGCGCTCCGTCCTATTCATCGAGCAGATGTCTGTGTTTGCGGAGCCTAAGTACACAAGAGTGTTTTTTTTCTCTCGTCATTGTGGAAACATAATTAAGATCGCTTGTAGCTCAGAGGAAAGCCTTGAACTGCACTACAGCGGCGTTTCTTCTATTATCCTCGGGGCCTCTTTGTGAGCCGCTACCACTACTCTTTGGAGGCATAATGCTCGTTCCATTGTTAAGATTTGTGTCTAATCTGACATTGGCAGAGAGTAATAGTACCGCAAGTTAATGAAAAATGAACAACTTACAGTTGCTGATCATCTAGCGGTCACAAGCAAATACAAATAAAACCTGTCCCCTGCGACCGGCAACTGTAAAGGTTTTACTGAATGAAGCTCCTTGAGATGTTCTTATTGATTTCCACACTCTCAAATCATTTGTGTCTCTTTCTTCCAGCTGAGACAGAGACATCTGGTGTCCATGCGTCCAGCAATCATGATTCCCTCCACGGCCGTGCATCTGAGCCTCGTCATGCTGGGTGAGTAGAAGATCGGTTTTGTGTTTGTTCCTTCGGGGATGCTTTCACATCTCATTTAGCTCTTTGGTTGCATTTGGACTCTATTGCCATTTCATCGTGGTGTGGGAGCAAAGGAGATCATACGGCATGTACAGATATTACAGACCATGTGCTATATACTACATGAATGTGAGTTTCTTTATAAAAGTGAGGGAAACCACAGTAATTACACGGTACAAGACGCTTCTTTTTCATACTGTCAGTAATTATTCATCAGTAGACTTTATTGGTTATGAGAGCCAGCTGCAGTCTAGACAAGTAATGCTCCCATGTAATAACGCTACTGACTAATCATGAGCTCACGAATACACTCGTATGGTTCAGCTACTGCATCACCTGTTGTCAATTCAATATGTTGGATGGTTTAAGGATTAAAGGATGAATTTGGTGTTCGATAACAAAATATCATACGGAAATGCCAAACTTCCGTACAAAAGTACGGTGGTGCAGGGACATTCTGTTGGATTATTATGTTGGATTTCATCCAGCGTCACAATGCTAGTGCTAATGTACGTTTGTACATTTATAATGCATATGTGATTACCTACAGTTTATTTTCGTATGTGAAAACCCCCAAATTACACAAAAAACTGTAAATTGAGCCCTATTATTAACAATACAAATATATTTATAGTAATTGACAGATTGCAATGACATTTTTGGCCATAAGGTCCAGTCCTATGGAGAAACTGAGCTGACACGGGATTACACATTTTTATATTGCACAGTTGTGCAATATAGACAAGGACAAAACATTAATGTGGAATATTACACACACTCATATAAACTGGAGTTTATATGACATTTTTTTCTTATTCACATGGCAGCCAGGTCCTCCTCGGCTATGCTGCTGACATGGAAATTTTGACTGGAGGTGTTGATATGACTGATATGACTGATACTCTCCATCATTATTCATGCACGCTGAACACAGGATTGAGCTGTTTGTACTGGAATGTGTTTACTTTAGGGAACAGGAAGGAAGGTTTTTCTTTGAGAGTTAAGCTTCCTTTTGCCGAGTTGAAGTTGCTTCTCATGCCAATAAAAAGGGAGTAGCATAGCGCTATATAATAATGATTATACTTTTGGTTGCAAAAAAAACTCCATTCAACTCATGATGGGAGGGTCATGAAAACCCCGGTTTATTGGGTCCGCTAGTAGGATTTGGATGCTGTTAGAATCGGAGGTATTTGAGGAATGCGTAGGAAATGATGGACTACTGACAGCAGCGCTGGAATTGAGACAGAACGGGCCCCTGCAGGGTTCATTTTTGACTCGGGGGCCACACACACACACACACACACACACACACACACACACAGTGCACTGTCAAATGTGTTTGAACTCGTCCCCTGATCACCTTTGTTTCTGTGGTTGAGTTTCTTAGAAGGCTTAACGGGATTCTATCACAACTTAACAGAAGCGTTTTCAACGACACTTCCGCCGCCTGCACACTTTGAAATGGAGACGGGTCCGTGGTGTTGTGCTGCCATTCCCAACTCGCCTCCCACAGGTTTCTTGGTCAGTCGGTGTTACTTATTAACTGTAAGAAGACTGTACTTGTACGTGTGAGGGGAAGCAAACTGCCAACTGAGACGGATGTCGGCTTTGGTCCTTCTATACCAGTTAATGAATGAATGAATGCATAACTGAAAGAATGAATGAACATTTGCTCCCCTGCCACAACCCCGAGGTATTATGATATACTCTCTACATGCAGATTATTTTTCGAGTGTTCACAGGCCTGCTGCGACCAACAGGGCAAATCTTTAAATGAATAACTCAAGTTGCAGGTAATAAAAACTTGTGTCTGCCCCTTATATTTATCTATGGATTGAGGGTCAGGGTCAGGGTCAGGGTTTGAGCCGTGTCATTGCCTAATGGACATGAGTAATCGGAAAGATCTCTATGACAGAAAAATAAGAGAATGTCGTCTGCAAAATATTTCATCTAACTGACATTTGGTGACTAACCTTTGACCCTATAAAGGGCAGTGCAATGACACTACCTGTCAACAAACGAGACATGAACAAAACATAGATCTCAGAGCTCGCATCATGTTCTTCAGTGAGGCCCATGTCTTAATATATTAGGGTGTTGGACGCGCCCACCAAGAAAGTCTCAGGTTTCTTTTACGTTTAAAATTCTGCTGCTCTGTTCCGCCCTGGCGGACAGCACACAGGTACGTGTGCGCACCCGCAGTTCAGCACACTCCCATCAGCGGACAGAGGGCGCATCGGAAAATGTCAGCATCACAAGCTTCCACAACCATGACACCTGGAATGTTTTTCTCTAATGAATAACATTTTCCTCTCCGTCCATGCATTCCTTCCACAGGGCTGTATACAGCAGGAAGATGCCCCGGGGTGTATTTACACGTTGTGCATCTGCTTTGTTCGCAAGTGTGTGTACGGTACCTCGCCACGCGCTGCACTCTAATCATACGCTGGTAAACCAGCTGGTGTCAAACAACATCTGCACAACCGGCTTCACCTCAAGGCACACTTATACACAGGTAGTCTCGCGCCAAGATCACAGCAGCTCTTCCTGTTGACGTTTGCTCCAAAGATCCCCCCTCGCATCTTACCAGAGACGATCACAACTTGTCGTCTTTGTGGAGACATAAAGTGACCAATTTGGTACAACTTCTGGTCCACAGTAGGCCACAAAGGAACAACGATAAAAATAGTTGGAGCCATTAACTTTAACTTAACCAATCACTGTATAAAATCCTGTGTTTCGGAATCATTTGATTGAAGCCATGGCCACTATATTCTGCGATAAGTAACATACATTGATAACATTTAGAATGGTTGATGGTTTACACTGGCGGTGGTGAAAATCACTCTGAGCGAGAAAAGCGAAATCTTTGCTGCTGTTACAATATGCTCCCACTCCCTGAATATAATAACAAATAATGACATCACATTACGTCTGATTTAGCTTACGCTTTTGTCCAAAGCAACGTCCCCATGTGGGTACGAACCCAGAACCCAATCGTCAAGCAAGTCACACTTAGGAGTGCTATGAGTAAGGGCCATTTTAAATGCTATTAAAGTGCTACCTAGTCAAGGTACATAACCCGTAAAGAACACTTTGACCACTCAGTTAGTCGCCATGCAGGACTCATGCAGGATATTGTGTGATGATGCTGCTGTTGTCACGTCTTGTGCGGGTGTTTTGATGTGCGATGCAGAGCAGACGTCCCTTTAAGTCCTCTGTGAGTGTCCCTCCTAACACTCCTTCTCTGAGCTTTCTGCTCCTCTACCAAAGAGCACCGCCATGGTACTTCAGAGCAGTATGTTCTTTGACAGAGCCAGAGTTCTTGTTCAAAGACAGATTACTGAGCTAAATGCGGTGTTGTGCCTTATTTTCTGCAATATAATGTGTTGGTACACAACCTAAATGCACCCTAGTAGGAACGCATAGTAGAAACCTGTAGAAATACTTCAACAAACTCAGACACAGTCACAGACAAAATGCCGTATGATAATACCATGCTAGTCGGGGCAGGTGGAAACCAGGTAAAGGACACGTTACTACATGTCCCACACGGAGGGTGGGGGGTAGAGGGGGGCAACAGCGCGGTCAAGTCTCAGATATCAGAGGCATCTTTTGAAAATGAAGCCTTTACACATGTAAGGGTGGGCCTAGATGATGGCACTGGAGGAAGCCGTTAGACCGAGAGCTTTCTGCATGAGGGGTCTCCATTTCCAAACACAAGTCACAGTCATTCATTTAAAACTGAGGGTAAATTATGACTTCTGAGGGGTACGTGTCCAGACAGAGTGACAGGAGAGGATGTGGTAACACATCTGGATGTTACCTCTGTCACTCTCTCTGAAGCGGTAACCCTGGTCTGATATTAAGTGACGATGCACAGAGGGGCAACTAATGGGCTTTTACATTGAAATGCATTAGTTGTTTTCTTTGACCATAGCAGTTTTTAAGTCTTGAAGAAAACGCTGCGTAAGAAATATCACTTGTCTGTCAAAATATTTAGAGAACAATCGTCATCACACTTATGCAAAAAAGTACAATAAGTAAAAGCAAAAAAGTTAACAGTGTTGTACTTAAAACTGTTTAGTGTCTTAAAAGTGTCTGAGACAAGTAAAAGTGAAACTTCTGGCCACAAACCATGTGACAGCAGACTCACAGGTCAAGAGGGATTAAAGAGGATAAAGGACTCGCCGGTCTCTCCTCATGGAGGTTGTGATTTGTTTTAACACTCTGTCATCACAAACAGCATATCAGGGACCCACACTTTTGCATATATCCCAATATATCACTCTAGGTGCATCATATTTTTTATTTAATATTTTCAAATATTTTCATCAGATGAGCTGCTTTTCTAGGTTGCAGAGTACGTTACATAATCAAGAACTAGTGACCTTGCTCATTCACGCAACTAACCTAGCAACCCACTGATTCGGGCACTGGTTCGGTTGGTCATTAGACCCCGAGTCCATCGAACTGGTGACAAAGAAGTGCAATGGTGGACTCAGTTATCTTAACCTTCCTTATTTCCAAAGACGGAGGTGGAGGTACAATCCAACATTTTGTTTGTGGGGGGTTTTGCTATATTTCATGGCAGGGTAATAGTCCAGTGGGTGCAGCCATCGTGTCATGTCATTCCTGTAACGTGAGGTCAGGGGAAGCCCAGTTGCAGCTTCCTGTCGGTTTCTGTGGTTCTCCTTTATTTGAGTAGAGGGGTGGGACCACTGAGCGTTATGTTCAGCTTTCAGAAAAACACATTTGGACACAGCCTTTGTGCTTCTCCAAAAAACAACGTTACATAGGAAGAGCATTCTTTTATTTACCCTACTATACTTTTCTTTAGTGCCGTTCTCTTTCATGCACAGCCTTGGATCGGTCCGGTTCATCCTTGGCTTTCAGTATAGCAGCACTGCTGAGTTTTGTGTTTGGTTAGGCTGCGTTTGATCTTTATCTGCAGGCAGAAGGATCATCTTCCAACCCATTTATGTGCAACGCCGCATGTGCACACCTGTCTGTGCAGCATGTGTGAATAAGTAGCTTCATTTTCACTGTAATCTGTCCTTTCAGTTGCTGTATAGAATATCCACTCGGTGGAGTAACATTTCAGGCTGATTGTGAGGTGTGTTTTCTGCCATATCGGGGCTATTGCTAACGGTGTTATCCAGCCATTGTTACTCACAGGAATTCAGAAAATCTGTCTCACTTAAATCTTTTACTTGAACTGGAGCCAAGACATTTATACACACATAGACATTGTGCAAGTGAGTGAGTGAGTGAGTGTGTGTGTGTCTACATAGGCACTGGAGGAAGTTTTTTTCACCCTTTACGACTTTTCAGCCTTTTCTTGAAATGATTCACTGTAGTTTGTTGTAGTAGTAGTTTACTGTTTACAGTACACACACGTTTTGGAGTACAAGCACTGTGTTGTGTACATAATCGTGAAATGAATCTTACATTTTAATATTTTATTTTGTAATGGTGAAACAGTGTGTGACACTAACAGTGTGTGGCGCTGTGACATCCTGATTTACCTTTTACTGCTATTATATGAAGATATTATATGAAGAATAACATATATGAAGATATGGACACTGCTAGCCCTCATCAGTACGCGAAAAAGACGAAAACAATTGGATTTGCAGTCTGGGCAACAAAATGCCAACGCCAAAGACAATTTAAATGCCAATGGGCCCAAAGGTTTCTTGCTTTGTCTTTCCACAGTTGTTATGGCTATTGTATTTTTCAGCCAGTCGATGAACACTTGAATCTTTTAATATTGATTGAAATTGTGTATGTGGCGTTTAGAAGGACCATTAGATGCTAATCACTGCTGGGGGTCTAGAGGAGATGAAAATGAGTTCCCACAGTCCATAGTTGCTTAAATGCAGATATGCCACGTTTCTACCCGGAGGACGCCTATGATTCCATCTCAAGCCGCCCGTGCCTCTCCAACCGTGCCTCGACTTGTCGCTGCTCTGTGTTTTCTGTAAATCCACCAAAGACCCTCCGATATCTCTGTCAGCATCTCTCATCCCGTACCACTTTGACGTCTGCGCCCGGGCGTCTTATCGTGACAAGCACTGTGGAGCGATGGGAATTCATTTTCATTCAATATGGTTTTATGTTCGTCTCACAGGCCGTGGTCCGTAGTTGTCACGAAGCTGTTGAAGCTTGGTCTGAATGTCCGGACTGAACTGTCTCCACCATGTCTTCAACAGCATTTTCTGAAATCGCTGCGTCCACTTAGTATTTGGGTCCGCTCATTTTCTCTAACGTAATTTTTTACCTCTTGTCTAGCGCATACGTCCCAGAGGACGGCTGTTGTTCAGACTCAGTGATGCAGAGTCCCTCTTGAGTTGGAGGGAACATGAACATAACTTTTCCGTTTCTGTGCTTCTTCTTAGTCCATTAAGGTAATTACTTTTTGAGATGTCAAGCAGTGTCTAAAAAAATTAAATCACAATAATCAACTTATTATGTATAATCCACTGTGCTTCTGCGTAGTCTGATTTTAATAGGAGGTTATTCTGTGGAGGTGTCATGGCTAAAACACTACAAGTACTTCCTTTCTACTTGTTTCTGCTACATTGTGGAAAATCAGGGTTTGTATTCCTTCATAAAATGGTCTTTGTTCAGTTTTGTTTTAGAACATGCCAAGCTTTACACTTTTCTATAGAAATGTAAACATACACTGTATATATGTAAATATATTTATACACATACATATAGACATTTCCATACACATATATATGGAGAGAGAGAGAAAGATACCGTTGTACAAAATGATGTTTACGCCTTCCACCTAGGAGGAGCTACAATAATGTCTACAGTATATATTAGGGGCATGCGTATATATATATACAAAATATAAAATTAAAATAAATTACAAAAATATAACAAAAATATACCTGTATAGATATACACATATATACATAGACAGAGAAAGCGATTCAAACACAATTCTACAGAATCATGTTTAATCCCTCCGCCACAGAGGAGCCAAAACAACGTTGTACAGCCTCTGGTCCAGACTATTTGCTGTTGGAGTTGGGAACATCTACAAGGTCTTCATCTTATCTTAATCTCCAAACAACCGAAGCAAAGCCTCCCAACGTAAAGCATGCCAAGGGTGAAGGACTTTAAAATGGCTTTTCTATTAACCACAAAAGCACAACTTTTCTCCGACGGTGGGTCAAACATGTAAAGGCTACTGTATTTGACTGAACTGATCTCTTATTCTCGGGAAGATTTAACCTGTTATCAGCTCTTGTTACATAGTGGCATGTGGGGGGAAACACTCCTTTATGAAGTGCAGGCAGCATATGTGTGGCAAAGAGTGGAGACACTGTAGTTACCTGTAATTTAATCTATTTCACAGCCTTTAAGGTTTGCCGAAGGCAGAACAAAACCTTTAATAAAGAACCCTTTGAAGAGAAGAGAAATTCAAAATGCTCGATCCTCACGTGACTCCTGTTGACCTAAGATAGTTCCAGGAAGTACGTCACCGGCAGCCTGAAGGCATAGACATCTGTAAAACAGGTAGAAAGAATTGCAGTTAAGCCTAGTTTATGCTTCTGCGTTTTCAGAGCGACGCAGACGCAAGCCCCCCTTGCGTGTCCCTTGCGTCGCTTTTCACACCTCCTTGCGTCCTTGCGTGTGTCGACCCACTTTTCTAGGCTTGCGTCGAAAGGCAAGCCTCCCGCAGCGCACAAGGCTGCGATTGGTCCGCTAACTACGTCCTTTACGGAGTCTCACATTTCCGCCTTCATAGCCTGATACCGCCGTTATTAAAACAAAGAATGTTCAGGAGAGAACGGATCAGATCAGAACTTTTGTCGGAAGAAATGCGTAAATATGACCGCTTATACAAGCCGTCATACCTATTTACTATTTAGAATTTTGCTGGTAACCGTATTATAAAAGCAAGAAGGTACTTGAGGCAGTATGTAACAGTTCAAGGGTGGACAAAAAAGTATAGCCTATCGTTATTGCTTAAATATATATTAACAGAAGTGAGTATTAGTACCTATTTTTGGGGTAAAAAATATTCTTTTGTTGTCTTAATATCACTACTCCTCCCATAAAGGACATACCAATGTTCAGTTCATTATTTTTTTACAGAAAAGAATCCTTCTCATGAAAATCATTTTAGCAAATATATGACGATACAAGATTACATGTATCCTACATGTACAACAATAATTAGATATGTTTGTTTCATATAAAATGGTGATTTTTAATTTACAGTAACTTTACTCTGCTGCCTTTATTATAAAGTGACAATTCAACCGTTTGGTAGAGCACATTAGGAAATTATATTTAGCCTTTTGATTTTGGGCTTATTGCTTTGAAGTATTTGAATGTTCTTAAACTTGATAAGATATTCAAGAGCAAATACAGAGCAATGTATTTGGGGAATATTTCTTAAAATTCAGATTAGAGCCATTTCCCACCATTTATAAGGCGTCTTGGTGGTTGTAGTAACCGTCTGCAGCATCTTTGTGACAGAATCAGACTCATCAACAGGTGAGAGACAGCACAATGGCTCAATGGAACCAGAAGCATGATGTTGATGAAGTTTGCGTTTTAGGAAAGCCGTCACAAATATGTAGAGTTAATAATGATTATTATTTATATTGTTTCTTACTGTATTTATCAGGGATCATGTAAAAATACAATAATCTCCAAAAAAGACAAGATATGTTTTATATGTGCCCGCATGTAGCCACACACTTGATGAATTGATAGAAAACATAACACATTTATGAAAGCTTTATACTTCAGTTTATATACTAAGTGTATAACCTATATAAGTTGTACAGTTATGTAATTCAAATGTCAAATATGTGCAGAATCTGCTAACATGCTTTAATTCACATTATTCAACTGTGGCGCTAACAGGATCTTTCTAATCGGTTTGAAGTCCACTCCAACGCTGTGCTGCTAACTTCAGGGAACTATTTCTCTGCTAGAATAGTTATTTACACTGGTTCTTTTGTTGGTTTGCACCTCAGAACTGTTGATTCAAGCTGTAACAATGTGGCGTTTGAGTCAAGTGGGACCCGTAGTGGGAATCGGTAGAGACTGCTGTGGGCGACATGCGTGTGCCTGCACGTGGCCAGCCCCATTGAAGAAAGGATGCATATAATTTGCATCCTGCGTGATAATCTCCAAACTGCTCACCCATGAATGATGTAGACGCTGTTCTGCATATTTAAATGCCACATCTATTTCTGCGCTGATGATGCCAGAGGCCTGTTAATTTGGTTACTTTAGTTAATTCTGTTTTTAAAGTGGTAATATTCAATTTTGGGGCTGCAAGGTGCACACAATGCCAGCAGTGTATGATTGGGTGAGTGACATGCAGCATCAAAGCGCTCTGAGTGGTCGGAAGCCCCGGGAATGGGCTCTGCAAGTAGGAGGCCATTTAACAGTTTCCCTTTTACTTCCAGCTCTCAGGGCGGCGATCGGGCAGGAGCTGCCATCAGGTCCTCACGGCTGCACGGAGGGAAGTTGTTACCCCGCCACTGGAAACCTTCTGATCGGACGAGCCGTCAACCTGTCCGCCACCTCTACGTGCGGCCTGAACGGCCCGGAGCAATACTGCATCGTCAGCCACCTGCAGGTCAGGAGACACATGAACACACACACATTGACGGGTGAATTATGGCAGCCGTCACATCACATCGTGTTCTCGGATTCCTGTATTTCATTCTGCATTTGGCATTTCAAGCCATTGGTGTGATAAACTCATGACCTCTCAAACTTGGCTCTCTCGCCTGCTTGGTTCTATCCCTCTCACACACACCCTTTACTATATGCCTCACGCTGTAGTTAATGCAAAGGAGGGAGTGTTTGTTCTCTCTCTCATGCACTCATCCATCCCCGTCCTTCAGTCCCCACTCTTCCATCTTCCTTTGTTCATCTGTCTGTTTGTTTGGAGCAAGGTTTTTATGAGCAAGGTCTCCCCTCAACGACATCCAGGCTTTCAATACCAGGCCCAGGTGTAGACACATGTTAGACACACCTTAGTCACACACACAACATACATTTACAATCCCTCCCTCCAGCTCTCTCAATTAATCTCCGTCTTGGTCACGGTATAAGGAAGATGATTTTGAAACTTAGGCTTAGAAACAAAGGCACGTTTAGTGTGATATCCAAAAGTGTTGTTAGATTAGTTGAGTTCCAGGCTCAAACTGACAGAAGATTACACTCCAAAGTACAAAAAAAAGAATGTTTTTAGCAGTGGCGGCTGGCCAATCGAGGGCCCCTCCTTGACACCAAAAAACAAATAATTCCAAATGATAAAAAAAACAATATTTTGGTTTTTGAAATATTATATGTACCTAGTAATATTTGGAAAAAAATGTATTTGCACAAAATGTATGCTTTTCCTGCACGTCCCTTCCCTGCGCAAGATATCCTGCAGAAGGCGGCTCTAAGAAGTACGACGGTAGCTGGTATAAAACTGTACTGTCCACAACTTTTTCCAAAGGGAAAAAAACAAAAGAGAAAGTTGTGTTGAGACTTTTCTTCTTTTCTTTTTTTCAAGTTGGGGTTCAAGCACAAATTGTCATGTTAATCCACATAATGATGCACCAAATAAATCCATAGATGCTGCTACACAGGCCCAATGTACAAGTATGATGCAAGACAAAATGCTGTTGCATTCTGCTCTCACCTCGGCTGTATGCAGCTTAGTATTTAGTTCCTATGTGACACAGCTCCTGACATGTTCACAATTACATTGACGCCCGCCTTCTTCTCCGCGTGGATTTCTATGCATCTACGTGTTTGTGCCTGCACCTCCGCTGCCTCAGGGCAGGAGAATCCAGCAGTGTCAACTTCCAGGTGAACATGATTGACATTGCCTGATTGGTGAGAGGCCCCCCGCTATAGAACGGGCAGGATATGGTGACAACCTGTAACATAAATCCAGGTGAGGTCCGCTGGTCTGTCAGGATCTACTTTAGAGGGCCCACACCAAACATTTCAACATCCAGGAGCCCATCAATCATGTGTCATAGTTTTTTAGGCTGCATAGTTTTTATGCCCATTTAGCATTTTGACATAACGGTGGTATTATGGGCCGGGTGATATCCATTTCACAGTTGTAACTGAGGTGAAAAGCAAACTGAGTGAGGCAGTTTGGGGCTACCAGCGTGACAAAGAGGTGTTTTAAAATCAACATCAGACTAACATGAGTTCATTGTTGGAGCAGAAAGCCTCAGCTGAGCTGACCAGGCTTGACTAATGTGAGATAAATACGAGCTCAGTGTGAGGGTCTCAAAGCCCCCTGAGCTTGTACCAAACACCAACTGAAATGGAAACTACGCTCTCCTTCAACCAGAAAAATGCCCAAAATTGCAACTTACAAATTTGCCTTTTTGAGAACGGCAGCGGAGGATCCCTCCCAGGATGGAGCTGAATGACTTTTACTGCATGTACATATATGCATCTTCCCGAAACATAAACCCAATGAATTGACCAATATTCACGTGAGAGCTCCACGCTGTACAATGATGAAAATGGAGGATGCCAAAGCAAAACTTCCATTAAAATCAGCTAAAACCATGTTCATCCTGTAAATGACTTGTAGCTGCAGTGCAAACTGTAATATCGCTGTGACACGAAGGCTCTTCAGGGGGGGGTGCTACTGTGTAGAAAGGAATGTCCCTGGGATGAGGGATTGGACAGATTCATTCCAGGATTAGTGAGGGTACGTGAAGAAGGCAAGCTTGCATGGAAAAAACGCACACATTCACCTATTCAGGATGCCGCCCCCCCCACACACACGCACCATACACACAAAGTCCACCGCTAGCACACTTGAGCATTTATTTTCAGTGTCTGTTTTACAGCCGTGTTGCTGTTGGGGGCTTAATCACCCTTGACAACAACCTAATTAAGAGCTGCTGCCCTGGAATCCTCTGTTTCTGTGTTACCCTCATCTGCCAGTTTAGCCCTCCTTCCCCCTCCCTGGTCCCTCTCCTTGCGCCCTCTCGAACGCAGCCCCCACCCCCCCCTTTGCCCTCTCTCAGCATCGCCCTCACCCTCTTTGCCGGACCCCTTCTTTGTCCTACACCCCTGAAAGGGGCCGCTGGGCACCCACTTCTCTTACCTGCCCCTTCCTTTGCCGAACAACCCTCTCTCGACACCCCTCGAGATTCAAGTCCCCCAACATTCCTGTATCTTTCCCATGCCCCCTGTCTTTCGAGCTCTTCCTCTTCCTCAGTGCTGAGGGCATAATCGCTTCATTTGTCCCTTCATCTCCCCCATCCATTCATGCCGGTGCCTCAGCACAACCTTTTTGCGCCTCTCTCTCTCAGGTTATGGAAGCATGTTGGCGACAAAAGACTTGAGAGAGCGCAAAGCGATATTTGTGTGCTGCTCGGTCAACATTAGAGATCGCACAAGCACAGACTTGTAAGAGCAGTATCAGATTTAAGCGTGCAATCACAATAGCGTGAGTCTGCCCCCTTCTCAAGCCGAATTCAAATTTGTTCTGAGCTCTCTCAAATTGCCTGAGTTGCAGTCACGTTGGTCTGTAGACTCCCAGGTTATCTGATGCACTGCATGCACTGAGGCCGTCATCAGGTTCGTTCTGACACAAATAAACTAACGATAATTGCATCAGCCACAGCTATTTAGGGCTAAAAAGCACATGTTAGCATGCGTGACATGTTAAACAATGTAGCTGCTAATCAAGAGCTTGTTGACATTGTTGCTTGCAGTGCAGCCTCACAGAGCTGCTCAACTCTTTTCGCCCTTTATCTTCATCCTCACACTTACCTCCATCTCCCCCACTGTCCGTCTTCCTCTCATGTGCCCCTTCTTGCTCCCTCCTCTTATTTTACTCTTTGCTTCCTGGCTGTTTAGTCCCATTCACACACAGGGACACATTCCCTGCATGATTTCGGCTTACCGGATCAAATCCCTGGTCTGAGGAAACATTTTTATCACAGCGGCTTGACTGACACTGTACATTTGTCCTGAGGGCCGGAATTGTTTAAACCACTTTTCCACGTTAGTATCTCTTAGTTTACAATCCTCGTTATCACGTGTACGAGACAGAACTCGTATTTTCATCATAAATCAAAGCTTTCGCCATCAGCAGCTGTTTGGAAACTTCTCGTTTTAATGGAATAATAATGGAATTTTAGCTGGAATAAACTTCCTGAAGATTTAAGACTTGCCCCAACTCTGACCACGTTTAAAACAAGACTGAAAACTTTTATGTTCAGCTTCGCCTTCTGCTAAATTTGACCTACATTGCACTTTTAACCTCTGCCTTTAATTAAACAATTTAAATAAGATTTTAATTTATAATTTTATTTGCTGTTTTTAATTGTCTTTTAATTCCTGCATTTTATTTTCACTTTATTGTATGAAATGTTATGATGTGAAGCACTTTGAGTCTGCCTTGTGTATGAAAAGCGCTATACAAATAAAATTGCCTTGCCTTGCCTTAATACTGAATGTGTATTTTTTGCCTGGACAGGGGTCAGACAAGTGCTTCGAGTGTAACTCCCAACATCGCCACGACCCCACTCGCCACAGAAACAGCCATCGCATCGAAAACGTGATCTACCTGATGGACGAACATGGAGACACCTGGTGGCAGTCTGTCAATGGTGTGTGTGTGTGTGTGTGTGTGTTTGTGTGTGCACCTAATTGCTCTGTATAACGTATACATGTTTGTCTTGTTATGTTGTTGTAATTAAATCCTGATGTTAAAGAACCATTCTCAAGGATTTAGCAACATAATGATCATAACATGTGAGTCACGCGATGACAGTGGCAACAAAAGCGCAGAGAGCCATGGTTGGTGTTGTTACGCCACCGAGTGACGGACGTTTCCTCCACAGGAAAGGAAGACGTCAGCATCCGACTGAACCTGGAGGCTGAATTCCACTTCACTCATCTCATCATGAAGTTCAAGGTACGAACACTTTGACTCTTTGTCCTACTGTTCGTACGGCTCTAATGAACAGCCTAGTGAAATATAAGCACCATGTGCCGCCGAAGCGAATCGGGCCTGATTTCTCTCTTCCGGCCCGCAGACGTTCCGGCCTGCAGCCATGATCATCGAGCGCTCGGCTGATTTTGGTCGCACGTGGCGCCCGTACCGCTACTTTGCCTCGAACTGCACCAAGACCTTTCCTGGCATCTCCGCCAACGGACTGCACCACATCAACGACATAATCTGCGAGGAGCGCTACTCCGACATCGAACCCTCCACCAAGGGAGAGGTAAGAAGTGGAGGAGGGGCTGGTAGCTGTGATGGTGGAGGCCAGGCGGACTGGCAGGACACAATCACATGTTCACCGTCACAACATTCAAAACTAAAAAGGTTTACTGTTTTTATAAGTGCAATCCCATACAAACGCTGTCACTTCCTCTAGCCTGTGTGTGACAAACAGGCCCAAATGTTGTGTGTTAGAAAACGGTCTCTTACTGATTGGACGTCCACATAAACGCTGGAGAATCTTCCCTTCAATTATAAGAAGATAACTGTCTGACTAGAAAAATAGATGAAGGTCACGCAACCAAAAGTGTAAATAGGTTCCTAAAATAACAGAGGAAAGCAGTGATCATGGGAATGTGACTCAGATTTGCTCACAATAACATAAATATTACTTTAAGCCGATACACCTCATTTCTTTCCAGCTCAGATCTGCCATTGCAAATGTGTTCATTTCACTACAAATCTAATTGTGAAATTCTCTTCTGTATTCAAGGTCATCTATAAGGTTTTGGACCCTGCCATTCATGTGAAAGACCCCTACAGCTTGGACATCCAAGGCCAGTGGAGACTAAGTTCACTGTTATTAGCAGCACACAATAGTGTTTTATGATGTATTTATTAGTATTTTTTTCCCCAATGGAAATGCTTACCAATGAATTCCCACCTTTGCCACAAAGTGGGTCAATTCCACAAGTCAACCATAATTAAAACATCTTTCGCCCTTACAGAACTTTTGCGCATCACCAACCTGCGGATCAACTTCACCAAGCTCAACACTCTGGGAGACGACCTGCTGGACCGACGCTTCGACGTCCTGCAGAAATACTACTACGCCATCTATGAGCTGGTGGTGAGAGGGAGCTGCTTCTGCTACGGACACGCCTCGGAGTGCGCCCCGGTGCCGGGGGTGCACGTCCGGGAGAACAACATGGTGAGCTGGCGGCCTCCCACCAGAATTCTTCAATTGCAATTAGTGTTGACGATGCCCTCGTTACCCTCCGTGCCAATCAATCTTTTCTGCACGTCACAGATTCACGGTCGCTGTGTGTGCAAACATAATACAGAGGGCCTAAACTGTGAGCGCTGCCGGGGTTTCCACCACGACCTGCCGTGGAGACCAGCGGAGGTGGAGAATCCTCACACCTGCAGAGGTGGGAACATTCACAGACACCCACATACACCTAAACATCATGATGTGAGCATGAACTCAGGAATGCATATGAAGATTGTTGTCGCCTGCAAAGATTATTTACACACACACACACATTCTCTTCTAAAATATCTTTGTGTATTCAATATAGTAAGCTCTAAAAATTGCGTTTGAGATTCTCTAAATACTTAAATATTATAATCCTCCAGACATACATTAATCTTACGGATAATGTAATAACGTAATAATGTCTATTCTCCCCTTCAGAAAAAATAACTTTTAAGTGTGGAGGAAGAGAAAAGCTTTATTTGTTCATTTGTCTTTGCAGAGTGTAACTGTAACGGCCACTCGTCCCAGTGCCACTTTGACATGGCGGTGTATTTGGCCACGGGCAACCTCAGCGGAGGGGTGTGTGACGACTGTCAGCACAACACCATCGGACGCAACTGCGAGACGTGCAAACCCTTCTACTACCAAGATCAGATCAGGGACATCAGGGACCCGCGAGTCTGTGTTGGTGAGTCTTGCTCTTCTCAACAAAACGTTTCACATTATGTGAATGTAGATTTGCAATAAATGTCACTCATCTGCAGCCAGTGAGTTGAGTTCACACCAGTTTCACACTTTAAAATGAATACAAATACCTGAACCTGAAGGTGCAGCCAGTTGAGTGCAGATTTTTATGGATATCTCGTCTGTCTCCTAAACGTTTTCCGTTGACACGTATGCCCTTCTTTCCCTTAACTCCCTGCGACCCATGACCTCCAGCCTGTGACTGCGATCCTGTCGGATCCCAGGAAGGGGGGGTGTGTGACAGTCACACCGACCTGGACATGGGGATGATCGCTGGCCAGTGTCGCTGCAAAGCCCACGTCAAAGGAGAGCGCTGCGACGACTGCAAGGAGGGTTATTACGGACTGAGCCAGAACGACCCGCTGGGCTGCCAGCGTACGTCCCGTCTGTTTGTCCGTCGCTGCAGTGCTGAAAATGGATTCACTGTGTTTTTTAAGATAAAAAAACACATGATCTGCATTAAGATCTGGAAGTAGTGTGTTAGCCACTTCCTAATCTATTTCTGTGTGTGTGTGTGTGTGTGTCTCATCAGCCTGCAACTGTAACCCTCGCGGCATCATCCTGATGGGGGCTCCTTGCGACCAGATCAGTGGAGACTGCTCCTGCAAAAGATACGTCACCGGTCGCCACTGCAACCAGTGTCTGGTTAGTGACTGTTCATCTTATAGCGATCCGCAGCTACGTAGCTTCAGAACAAAAGATCATACAAGTTGATGTAAATTTGCTTTCCCAATTGTCACCAGACCTGACAGAGTGAGGCAGTTTGGCTGTTAGTTCCATAAATAAAGAGTCGGTAAATGATAACCCCATAGTAAAGGGTATTTTCTCAGTTAATTATGAGCTTTTGTGCAAAATGAACAAAAATAAATATGTTTCAAGCTGTACACTGACCACGTTGACACTAATAAAGAGGAATCAAATCAAGACAATAGTTTGATTTAACGGACGTGGATCAGATTTTCTCATTCTGAATTTGTGGGAGCAAGTTATTACCTCTATTACCAGACAAGATCATTATTAATCAGCATTATGATTCTATTAAATGAGGAAAAATTATCATATTGAATTATCACCAGTTGCTACAAAGTCAAAGCTCAGTTTTCTAGAGTGTAACATGTATTTCCCTCCATGTAGCCTGAATACTGGGGGCTGAGTAACGACTTGGCCGGCTGCAGACCATGTGACTGCGACTTTGGTGGAGCCGTCAACAACAGGTATGGATCTTTTAAATACTATACCTCTATGTGTTTTTGAGTAAGAGACGTGTTTAGAAGTCTAAAATGTGCTCCGTCTCTCACTCCAGGTGCATGATGGAGAACGGCCAGTGTGACTGCAGGAGGCATCTGATTGGCCGACAGTGCTCAGAGGTCCAGCCCGGGTATTTCTGCGCACCGCTGGACTACTACAAATACGAGGCGGAAGACGCCACCGGACACTCCCCCAGTGACCCCGCGCTGCCGGTGAGGGCGCCGGTACCGGGGGCAATGGAAACCACCCAAATGCTTCCAAAAACAATGTCAAGGAGTTCCAAAGTAGATAAATTCCGCTGTAGTGTTTAAATCAATCTAATCCTTTAATATTAGGTACCCACCCGTTTTGCCAAATGTTCTTTTTTGTTAAATTGTTTTATTTTATTAGGTTTTGTATGAGCAAACCATTGTGCAATCAGAGTTATTCCGTATGGATACAACACAGAATTATCCTCCCCGGCCCTCATCCGAGGATCACTACTGATTAGTCCCTGACCGCCTCGCTTTCTCCCATTCTTTACTCCCTCTGTCAGTTTACCATCTCCTGCAGCGCCATCCGCCCACCTCCACCCTCTCCACTGTTAAGGATAACCCCCTCTCACCCCCAGTTCCCCCTCTCCCTCATTCAGCCGTTCGGGCAAGCCCAGACCGTCCGCCTGCACATTGTTCAGGCTGCAGGAATGTGGGGGGGAAACAATCAACTTCAGAACGTCACGAGCAGGAAATGGCAGATAGTGGGCGACATGCGAGGCTCAACGATTGAATGTTTTAACTGTCGCTCATTAGAAACGAGTTGTACCGCACAGATGCAGGACAAATCCTTTCTGTTTCTGTGCATAGTTCGAGCTCCATGGCGGAAGTGACCCAGAAAAAAACACCAGACGGTGGCACAGATACCAAACTGTCCAAACTAGTTACTGCCGCGCAGCACACAGCCTCGCTAACAAGCGCGACACACACGCAGAAGAACACACTTTCAGCCTCGCTGTCTTTGTGGCCCGCCGTCACGCTCCGGAGGGTTTGAAACAGCGCGGCTCGTTGTGCACTGTGTCGTTTCCGCTTTGTAGAATGACAACGCTGGGCAGGATGAACAAGTGATGCTGTTAAAAGGGTGGTCTCCTCTTCCCTTGTTTCCTCTCTTCCCCTTTCCTCTCCTTTCCTATCTTGTCACCTCTTATACTCTTTCCGCTCCTCCCGTGCCCTCACTTCTCCTCTCCCATCCTGTCATCTCCTATAGTCCAGTCGTCTTCTCTCCTCTCCTGTCCTCTGCTCTCCTATTGACGCTTTACCTCTTGTTTCCTGTCCTCTCCAGTGACCCCCCCCCTTCTGCTCTGCATCTCCTCTTCTATTCTCTCTCTTGACGTCTTCTTTTCTTGTTTCATCTCTTCTCCCATCCTCTCCTCCTCCTGTCTCCTCTCCTCTTGTTTCATCTCTTCTCCCATCCTCTCCTCCTCCCGTCTCCTATCCTCTTGTTTCATCTCTTCTCCCATCCTCTCCTCCTCCCGTCTCCTATCCTCTTGTTTCATCTCTTCTCCCATCCTCTCCTCCTCCTGTCTCCTATCCTCTTGTTTCATCTCTTCTCCCATCCTCTCCTCCTCCTGTCTCCTCTCCTCTTGTTTCATCTCTTCTCCCACCCTCTCCTCCTCCCGTCTCCTATCCTCTTGTTTCATCTCTTCTCCCATCCTCTCCTCCTCCTGTCTCCTCTCCTCTTGTTTCATCTCTTCTCCCATCCTCTCCTCCTGTCTCCTCTCCTCTTGTTTCATCTCTTCTCCCATCCTCTCCTCCTGTCTCCTCTCCTCTTGTTTCATCTCTTCTCCCATCCTCTCCTCCTCCCGTCTCCTATCCTCTTGTTTCATCTCTTCTCCCATCCTCTCCTCCTCCTGTCTCCTCTCCTCTTGTTTCATCTCTTCTCCCATCCTCTCCTCCTCCCGTCTCCTATCCTCTTGTTTCATCTCTTCTCCCATCCTCTCCTCCTCCTGTCGTCTCCTCTCTTTGTGTTTCCTCTCCGCTCACATCTTCTTCTCTTCTGTTGTCTCCTCTCAGGGCAAAGTTCGTCCTCAGGCAGAGACTGACTGTGTTCAGCACCTGACCAACCAGCTGAGGAGGCAGCGCCGTCACCATCGCAACTCGCAGCAGCATCGGGCAGCACTGAGACGGATCCGCCAGCTTCAACAGACGGTAGGATGCTTGTTTGTATTTATAGTTTGACCAAAAAGGTTATTAGCTTAGAGAACGGGTTGAAAAGAGTGTGCAGAAGTGTGGGTTGGTAAGTTTTCACTGATCTAATTCTACGAATCACAAATGAAGAAACACTATCACATTGTTGCTAGTTACTGCAGTAAATATAGTGCAGAACACATTCACACACCTGGATCCAAAATGTTTATGTCATGGACAAAAGAGTAATGATCTTTAAACAAAACTTAATAATCCAACCGTATGATTGAACTTGCATTTTCCCTTCTAAAAGTAGCTCTGTCCTCATGAATGTGATTAGACGCTCCTCCTCCACAAGCCTCTAATGGAGAGAACACACCTGCCAATAACCGGTGGATAAAGGAACTCTTTCTTTCTCTCTTAGCCGGATGTGAGGACCGTTCACAGAGAGCACACCCCCAGCCACATGGTGACGTGGACCGGACCCGGCTTCGCCCGCGTCAAAGACGGTGCCGGCCTGGTGCTGACCATCGACAACATCCCGTACGCCATGGAGTACGACATCATGATTCGCTACGAGCCGGAGGTGTGTGAGCGCCCCGACCTGCAAGCTGCACTAAAATCTCTTTTCTCCTAAGACAGTAACCTTAACTAAGGCGCGTGTGTGTGTGTGTGTGTGTGTGTGTGTGTTTGTGTATAGTCCACAGAGGACTGGGAGGCCATAGTGAGTATTACATCCGTACAGCTGCCGTCCAGCCTCCGGTGTGGGAACCTTCTGCCAACTGAACAGCTCTACACGGTGACGCTGCCTCACCGGAACAGGTATCAAAAGTGTGCGCGTGTGTGTGTGTGTGTGTGTGTGTGTGTGTGTGTATGTGTGTGCAGGAGAGGGAAGGATAGGGTTTGTCAAAGTAGCCCAAGCGTTGATAGAGTTAGTGTTGTTTCATTACTCAGGAAGAATTGCATCATTATATTGTTGTGGCTTGAACGTGCCGTGGCTCGTACGAGTTGGGCCTGTATTTGTGTTTGCTGCCATTGATGCAGCGATGGGAGGGCAAACATACCAGAACGCCTGTGTAAGAATTTACGACAGCGATGTGCAAAGGAAGGAGGCGGCTGGGTTTCCTGATTACAGCGAGACCTGTCATAGCCGGCCGTATATCCAACCTCAAACACCTGGTCTGGGTTCACTGAATTGTACAGAATGAAATCCTTCTTGAGAGTAACACTGCACCACAATTTAATTTAATATACCACATAAGTCCCTCTTAATTACCATGGAAATGCCCCACCTCGAACAGTAAGACCATTAAAAGCCTGAAATCTTGACTGCACCTTATTTACGCCACGTTGATATTCTGATGTGAAAAGCTTAATGTCCTGCTGAAATAGTCAACACATCAGACAGATTACTGCAGATCAGATTAAGTGTTAACAATTCTCTAAATTGTTGAAATTGAGGAAGCAGAAATAAGGATCCAGAGAGAAAACAGCTTTTCAGAGGCTGAACTGATCTGGAACTAAGAGGTCAGATCCGTCCCGGATCTTGGTCTCAGCGGACCGTGGCGGGCCTTCCGTCCCCTTCTTTGGTTGGTCCACCAGCCAAAGCGAATTAGCCAAGTGAGCCCAACACACAGACAGAGGGGGGCGGAGCTAGAGGCAGGTAGAGGGTGGACAGCGGCTGCTTTCAGATAAATGTAGCGTTTACTGCGTTTCTGTTAACATATTTATATATATTTCAGATTTTTGCTTCTGTGTTTGCTTCATTTGGGACAAAGTGGGTGACAACTCACCTTTGTCCTCATGTTGGTGTGTGTGTTGGATCCTTGCCATGCTCGGCAGGTGTGCTGGAGCCTACAGGGGAGGGCAGCCAGTGAGGCCTAGTGTTTGTGCAGGCGATAATGTCAGCAGTGACATCATCGGGTTGGACCGGGTATACGGGGGGGGGAGAGTGTCATAATAGGTGTCACCTGTGTACATGCTGCAACCCGGGGCGGGTTGATTGACGGCGCTATGAAGGTGGAGGACATTGACTGTTGGGGGGGAAAATGGTGGAACATCCATGTATCTGAGGGCACATGAACTAGGTTTTTGTTTTGTTGTTTAATGAGACGTGTATCAGGGACCTTCCTTTTTACAAATAACCTGGACCAAGTCTTGCTTGCCTGCCTCCTAATTCCAGGATTCACTCGGTCGTGGCATCATTTTAATTCCATTTCTTTGTTTGTTTGTGATACTTTTGCATAAACCAAAACTCAATAGACACCAGCGCACGATATCCAGTGCTCTTGCCTTCATAAGCCCCGTGATCACCGTAGACTTTGACCAGAACGAGTGCTGATGCATTCAAGTGTTTTTGTGTGCGTCATGTTTATCCAGGTACATCCAGATGCCCCGGCCTTTCTGTTTCGAGCCCAGTAATCGCTACGTGGTTGCGATCAGGTTCCAGCGCCACGGCGTCACACACCGACACCTCACCGCCTTCATCCTCATCGACTCGGTGAGCTAACTGTCAGCCTGCAGTCTCATCGTCCACCTCCAGGTCTGCTTGCAAGGCTGTAGGAGTGGTGGAATGTAACCAAGTGCATTTACTAGAGAACTTAAGTACAAATAGGGGGCACTTCCTTGAGTCTTTTTAGGATACTTTATCCTAAATATTTATACTTTATACTTATACTTATACTCTGCTACATTTCAGAGAAATATACTTACTACTTTTTTATTTTTTATACTACAATAATTCACCAGTTACTTAAGTTAGTCTTCATGCATACGGAACATACAGAGAGTATCAGCTTCACCAACAATATCTACACCTCAGTTGGGTAGGCAATTATTGAAAGTCATTCTTTGTGTAAAACTTTTATTTTTTGCTTCTGTGGTAACAATATAAAATATTTGTTTTGGGGATTTTAATTGTGTGGGATCTTGTTTAAGGATTTTCCTTTGGTCCCTGGAGAAAATGATCATCAGATGAATCTATAATGAAAAGAATCCTCAATTGTCTAATGAAATAAAACAGTTTAACCAACTACAGCAGTTCTATGCTGCTTTTACATAAATGTATGAGTCCTAATCTACACATGATGTGATGAACTGAATGATGTTTTTGTAATAGAAATTCCTCACTTTTAAAAAGTAATTTCTTTGTAGAAACGAGATTTCGCTTGTGCAGCTTTTATCTCTCCTCCCTTAATTTACCATGAATCCCCGTCAATATGAATCACTGTGATATTCTATATCTAGAGTTTAAGCCTTTCCTCCTTTTCCCCTCTCCAATAGCTGGTTCTGATCCCCAAATACACCGAGCTCCCCGGTCTCCAAGGTCCCGAGCCGGAGGCGGAGCAGCGGCGGGAGGAGATGATTCGATACATGTGTCTGGATTCCTTTATGATCACGCCGATGCCCGCCCTGGCGGAGATGTGCTCCAAACTCATCTGTAGTATTTCCTCCATCATTCACGATGGCGCTCTGCGTGAGTAGATACGAAAAAATGGACGCGTTGGAACCCACTGACATTTCAAAATCACAACCACGTTTTCTCTCTCTCTCTGGTTTTTATTCACCGCGTGCAGCCTGTCAGTGTGACCCTCAGGGCTCGCTCAGCGGCGAGTGTGAAAAGGTGGGAGGTCAGTGTCGTTGTAAAGCCAACGTGATGGGTCGCCGCTGTGACCAGTGTGCCCCGGGAACCTACGGCTTCGGAGTGAAGGGATGCACTGGTGAGTCTGCCCTCTGCTCAGTCTGTCACATGACCGACGCCATTTATCCGAAAATAAGGTCAGTGGTGAAGTGACCACATTGTTCATGTCCCTCCGCAAGAAGAAACTGTGACATCACTGAATGTTCCCAGCAATAGAAGAAACACTGAATGAACCCTTGAAATGCCTCCTCCTGTTCAGCCTGTGACTGCCACTCCGAGGGCTCAGCGAGCCGCCAGTGTGACCCGGCTTCAGGCCAGTGCCAGTGCAGGCCGGGAGCCACCGGGCGGCAGTGCTCGGACTGCCAACCAGGCCAGTGGGGCTTCCCCAGCTGCGGCCCCTGCCAGTGTAACGGCCACGCCGACACCTGTGACCCCCGCACCGGGGAGTGCAGGGACTGCAGGGACTACACGGCAGGACACCTGTGTGAACGGTAGGGGGTCGCTCCGTGTCGGACTTGACTTTACTCCGCCCCTCGGTGGTTGTCGGACTGACTGTCGGTGAACGCCTCTCATATCCATCACAGTTGCGTGGATGGGTTCTTCGGGAACCCGGTGCTGGGTTCAGGGGAGCACTGTCGACCCTGCCCCTGTCCCGGTAACCCCGGCTCGGACCACTTCAACGCCGATTCCTGTCAAGCTGACGACACCTCCAACCAGATCATCTGCAACTGCAGACAAGGCTACACTGGTGAGCTACGACAGTGCAGTAACGTACTTTTTGACGTACTGTTCATCTATGCTGCAGGCTGACGGGCCCTTTTCTCCCCTAGGGCCCCGCTGTGACCAGTGCGCCCCTGGTCACTATGGTAACCCAGATCAACCCGGTGGGCAGTGCCTCCCGTGCAACTGCAACGGCAACATCGACACCCAGGATCCGGAGTCATGTGACCCCAGGACCGGCCAATGCCTCAAGTGCCAGTACCACACCGACGGTCCGTCCTGTGACCATTGTCAACATGGTTACTATGGCAACGCTTTGGGCCACGACTGCAGACGTGAGTGATGTAACCATTATCCTCTTGTTTATGTGTGTGTGCTGCGACACACATATTTATATATGACAACAAATATACACTGTAGTCCGACCAAAGAGCGTTAATTGCTTTTTTTTCCTTCAAATTCAACGTTTTTTTGAAAGAAACTATACTTCTGTGTAGTCGTAATACCGTCAGATTGTAAGCTATTATTTTCATATTGTTTGATGAAGGTTGAATATTTAGAACAATAATATAACACAATAACAATAATATAACATTTACTCAGGCAGACAAAAACATATAGAGTAAAAAACACTTACATGCTTGTTTCCACACACCTGACAGATCGGATCTAACAGGAAGTAACTTCCTATTAATTATTTTAAGGCCCCCTGCTGCTCCACCTGCTCTCGTCCGCCCGGAGCAGCAGATCTCAAACAGCCTGATCGTATGGTCCGAGAGGCTGGCAACTCGAATGCCAGGAAGGTTCCTGAAACCGGGTCAGAAATAACGAAACCGTGTGTGCCATATGTGACAAACTGGGTTCTCTCCCTCTAGGCTGCACCTGTGTGACCGCCGGCACCGTCCAGTCCGACTGCAGCGACGGACAGTGTCACTGTGACCGGCAGACGGGAGCCTGCACTTGCAGGGAAAACGTGGCTGGCCACAACTGCGACGAGTGTGCTCCGAACCACTGGAACTATGGCCAGGGCCGAGGCTGTGAGCCCTGCGGCTGCGACCTTCAACACGCCCTGGGGAGTCACTGCAATATGGTGAGTCCTCCGAAGGGCCAGGAAGGGAGGCCACTGTGGTATGTTCTCATTTGCCTGATGGTTTTTTATATGTCTTTCTTTGTTCCCGGGCTGCGTTCGACAGTTCACAGGACACTGCCACTGTCAGCCGGGCTTTGGAGGTAGACAGTGCACCGAGTGTGAGCAGTTCCACTGGGGAGACCCGCAGGTGCAGTGTCAAGGTAGCTCCTCTCGTGACAACGCTAGTGAATAATTACCACTTGTGACCAGGGCATTGGCTCGCAGTGCTTTACTTAAAAGCGATAAATGAGTCCTCTATTCAGAAATGATGCAGTCCATCAGTGTTATTCTAATATCCTTTTCTCAGTAGTTGAAGGGGACACATTTACGTCTCTGTTTGCCTCTCCCGATCAGTTCATCTCTGGGCTGTCTGCACAGGAGACTGAGCAGGAAAATACGGTGGCCCTGAAGTGCAAAACACAACGGCAAATAGGAAAACACAACGAAATTAACTCCTTATGGAAAGGGTAGGGCCTTATAGCAGAGGACGGATCTGATTGGACAGACGGACTGTCTGTCTTTTAACAGGAAATGAAAGAGGGCCCGCAAGTGTGACGCATTTCGGTCTCAAATAGTTAAGGAGTCACGGTAATTTGAATCCTCCATGTCACTTTCTGTCGCCGGCGAAAGGCTTCAGATTAAGAGGGTTAAAAGACAGACAGTCCGTCTGTCCAATCAGAAGGGTCCGTCCTCTGCTTCCTGCTATAAGGCCCTACCCTCTCCGTAAGAAGTTAATGTCGTTGTGTTTTGCACTTCGGTGCCACCGTAGGAAAGGCATGTTCGCTCGAGCAGCAACCAGTTGGTCGTAGCGTCAGGGCCAGCTAAGCTTCCTCTGCTGGTCACAGCTATTTCATCATTTAATTTATCTTTACAAAGACACTACACGTATTATAATTATTTTGCCCATTAGCTTATTTTGTCATGGCACAGCTCCTGTCTTCCTCTGTTGCTTCCAGCCTGCAGCTTGTTTTAAAGAGCTGGTTTTATCCCATCAGATTCAGCCCGTGGGGCCTGAAGTCCTCTCGGTAGCTTTGCACATTAAAGTATATTGAATATGGTGTGTTTACACAGAACAAATGATAACCTCTAACTGTGGCGTCGTAATGACATTATTAGGTTATTCAACCGTAGTAATGTTGGTTCCGTTTACCCCATAAATGTTAGAATTGGTAGATTTTGTTCCACGGACCATGTGACCATTTAGTTTTCCTCCCTCCCACTCAGAGTGTAACTGCCACCCGCTGGGCTCGGAGATGGCCCAGTGCGACCGGTTGACGGGGGCGTGCGAGTGCAGGGAGGGCGCAGCGGGCAAACGCTGCGACGAATGCGCTCGCGGCTTCACCGGCGACTTCCCCAGCTGTGTCCAGTGTCACCCGTGCTTCCAGCTGTGGGACGATGCAGTGTGCCAGATTAAACGGGACCTGGAACACATCCAGTACACGGCGCAGAAGATCCTGGAGAGCGGGGTCATGCCGGACATCGGGGACACGCGGATCAGAGAGCTGGAAATAAAGCTGCTGGAAGTGCAGGACCTCATCAGCTCCGAGGACGGCGACAGGATCCACCAGCTGATTGGACAGAGCATCGATGACCTCAGGTGATGTCATGAGGAATGTTCGTTGAGTTGGGTCAGGATGATTTGGGGGTATTAAATAGAATGTCCGGCTCTGTGTGCGTTGCAGGGCTGAGATCGCCCTGACCGACGGCCGTCTGATGGGCGTCGCCCGAGAGATCAATTCAACCTCAGAGGAAGAAAGTGAACTGAGACGCACACTGAGCGACCTGGAGCAACAGCTGAGGGACGTCAACGCAACGGTGGCTCACAAACAGCGCGTGCTGGATGACTTCCTCACCTCAGGGTTTGCAGGTAGCAGACGCCCTCTAGAGGATGAAGCTTTACAAAATATCAGATATGTGTGTGTGTGTGTGTGTGTGTGTGTGTATAAACAGAGGAAAAGCTAAACTGACACCAATCTACAGAAACCCCTGGAATGAAACACGTAGCTATTTGATCCCTCGTAAAAGAAGGTTACAGCTCGATCAAGCTTTTGTGCAGTATGACAAAGTTACATTTATTTGTAGAAAAATGGCCAATCAATGGAATCAATATGTGTTGAGCCAACCGAGGCTCTGTGTTTCAGCTGCTGGCTTCAATTAACGGTGTAGTTTTGGAGATTGTTTAAAGAAAATGTTTTGGCAGCTTTTGTTTTTTTGTTAAATGTGATCGTGGTGCACTACAGCCTCGCGTGGCCAAATGAAGTATTACAACATTTAACATGATCTTTCCCCTGGCAAAAACTAAATGCCACCTGATCTTAAGTCATGTACACACAACGGAAAAATATCTTCTCCCTTTCGTGAAAACATCACCTGCAAATTTAAAGACCGTCATTGAGAAACTGCGAAGCAATGAGAAAGATTCTGATATGAGATCCTCTCCATAAAAGTACACCCGTCCCTGCTTCCTGACAGATCAGTTTGAGAAAGTGAAGAAGTACTACCAGGAGTCGCTGACGGCGGAGGACAAATGCGACGCTTCAGTGTCGGGTCCTCTCAGTCCGGTGGAGCAGTCGAAAACAAGCCGCGCCGTCACCGAGAACCTGCTGAACGCCACCAGGGACAACTTCCTGCGTGCTCTGGCTGCTCAGAACAAATCGCTGAGCGAGCTGCAGCAGAAGGACCTGGACCTGGATAAGAAGGTCCATCACCTCAGCCATAAGGTAGACAATAGTGCAATCAATCATTTTTTAGAGAATAGTTATTCTTAAGAAGGATTGTATTATTTATTAAGTATACAGGAAAATTAAAGTTCTTGTATTTATTTTACTTTTTTATTTGGAAATATTGACAGACACAAAATACACTCATCTAATAGAACGTCACAATAAATAAATGGGAAGAGAAAAAAAAAGAAAGGGTTCACCTGCCCAGTGTCATTATACATTTGTACACACATACACTGTACATTTATATGTAGACATACTTGCATCACCTCAAATGGGCACAACATAACCCCAAATCAAGTGACAATACGATTGCTCCGTAAGTAGAAACATTGATAAATTAATAAATGTTATAAAACATTAATAAATAATATTTTGGCAATAAATGTTCCTGATATTCATTTTATATTTCTGTAATCTACAGCAACAAACGTTTCATGTGAATCACAATCCCTCCCTCCAGGTGTGTGGGGGTCACAGCAATGCCAGCGTCAACGGCAGTTGCCCACACAGCAGGTGCGGCGGCGCCGGTTGCCGCGACGATCAGGGCAATCCCGTGTGCGGGGGAGACGAATGCAACGGGACTGTGAGCACCTCCGTCAGAGCACTGACTCTCGCCAGGAACGCCACCGACCGCGTGAGCGCTGCCAACGAGGAGCTGCAGGGCGTGGCCAGAAAGGTCAGTTTTACTGAATGGAAGTAAGACTATAAAGTAGAGCACAGAGCCGCTCTGTTGACATCTGGGTGTCCCCCCCCCCCCCCGTGTGCAGCTACAGGATATCGCCACTCTGACGCAGGATGTGAAGAACCAGGCGATGAACACGCTGGAGAAAGTGCAGAAGAAGAAGGACCAATTTGAGAACAACAACAAGAAGCTCAAAGATTTCATCAAGAAAATCCGAGACTTCCTGACCGGTATGTTGGTGTTGTAACTGGCTGTGGCAGAAAGGATCTTCCGGTGTGTCATGTGCCGTCTCTTCTCTCTGCTTCCTCCCTCTCGCCGTGCAGAGGAGGGAGCGGATCCGGAGAGCATAGAGAAAGTGGCTCTGCAGGTGTTGGCGATCACCCTCCCGGCCAACACGACCACTCTGGATAAAATGGTCATGAGGATAAAGGACAGGCTCTCAAACCTCACCGACGTCGAGGGGATCGTCAACCAAACGGCACAGCACATCCGCAAAGCCAAAGAGCTGCTCGCCGAAGCTGAAGAAGCCAAGTGAGAAAAACTACTGCTTCGTTAAAATGTATTATTATGGCGAAATCTGACATGAAACATCCTGATTAAAGATTGCTTGCTTTGTTGGCTGACAAGGATCATTACGTTCACTCTGACGTCCTCCATCGATTACAACGCGGGACTCTGTAGCAAGCACCTGTTGTGTGTCTGATTTGCGGTGGGTTTGCACAGGAGCCGAGCAGAAGGCGTGAAAGACACAGCCAATAGTACCAAGCAGGCGCTGGATGAGTCCGAGAAGGCCATCAAGGAAGCGACAGATGCCCTGACAGAGGCCCACGACAACCTGAACAGCACCAGGAACGCCACGTTCGAGGTAAGGCCGCCCCCCCCCCCCCCTCCTCCCCCCGCTACTTCCCCGTCTGGGCTTCAGGCTCTTTATTTTAAGTGCTGGTTTCCCTTGCCCATATCCTTCCCCACCCTCTCGCGCCATCTCTAGGTGGCTGAGAGGCTGAGGCAGCTGGAGGAGAAGCAGGACGATGTCATGACGCGTTTAAACAACTTGACCGCGGAGGTGGAAGCTCTCCGAAACAAGACGGAGCAGAACAGACAGATGGCAAAGGACGCCAAAGCACTGGCCAGCAACGCCACGCGAGAAGCGTCCTCGCTGGAGCAGGTGAGCATGTCGGCGAGAAGATGTTCTTGCGTTGAACGAGTTTTACCAATGTGTCAATGATTCATTCCTGGCATCCGACTACTGCGCTGTCTCTCACAGAGCCTGAACGACACGGAGGAACGGTACCGGGAGCTGCAGATGAAGGTGGACTCTCTCGGTGGAGAGTCTGGAGGTTTGAACAGCATCAACAGCAAGGTGAAGGACATCCAGAAGGAGGCAGAAGACCTCTTAAACAAAGCCAGCCAAGGGATAGAACAACTCAGGAGTGAGTACACAAAGCCGCCCGCTCGCGACGCGCTCTGGACTCATCGGCCATCGTTTACCATTTTAGAATAATGGGTCACTTTTCCATTAAAAAAATGTCTAAAAACAACATTTTCTATTATATGATTTGGGTGTTGGCAAATGCTTCGCTGCAGAGTAGACTGCTTCATTGTAATTTAAGAGGATATAACTGTTATATATGAGACAGTTTGTAGGTAGAATTTCTATTTTATTGTTGAAGCACTTGTGCGTTTATACACACACATCCCAAAAGTTTTTGGTAGCTTTGCAAATTCATTGATAAGGAAACAACCTGCGACGCTGCCCTGCTGTAGAAAACATCACAGTTTGGTGGGAATACATCTCGGTGCTTTTGCATCATGTGTTAGTTTTGTCGGACCTGTATCGATGCTCACAACGATTTGAAGTCATCCTATCACACATTCTGTAGTTTGTCTCATTTTTTGAAACGCTCAAGGCACTTTAACAATCCCCGCTGATACTCGCTGACCGCTGTCTCCCTCTCTGTGTGTTGGCAGAATTGGAGAAGAAGTTCAAGAGTAACGAGGAGCGGATGGAGAATCAACGCATGGAGCTGGACCAGCTGAAGGACAACGCCACTGTGGTGCGCGATGAGATCCGGGCTCAAGTGCAGAAGTACAGCAACTGTGATTGAGGGTCGGAACGGTTCCCTGCTTCACCATTTGCTGCCGTAGTCCAGACAGGAGTCTCTCGACCGGGGGCAGAGAAAACTACGTCACCATGAGAACAATGAGCTGCCCTGATGCTCCCGTTGTTTCTCTGCTACATCAAGTTTTACCCGTTACAGAAAGGCCTTCCGTTGTCCATGAACTGCACCACTTTTTGACTCTGTCAACACTGTCCCATGTGACGTTTGTCTACTTAAGCTATTACAACAACAGAATAAGAGTATTTACATAGTCCACCATGATTTAATGAATAATAAACAGAAGAAGTATATCAGATTGGTATAAAAACGTTATTATTATTATTTTGACCAAAGGTGCTTTAATGATTGTGTGTTTTTGCTATAACTTGAACACAGTTGTATGGTATTTTTAATATAACATTCCTATTAGGAGACATTTGGGAAAGTTGAATTGTGTGTTTTTTAATTACAAAGGAAACTCCTTTACTGAATAATTATAAATGTATATTATTCCTTAAAGCTAAATTCATTTCAAGCTGCGCCGATGGAGACAAATAAAGGTGATAACATTCATGTAAAGTCGCCACATCACGTGTCGTGTTTTGTGCGATAACTTGTGCGCATTGTGACGAGTTCACGCCGCGCAACTTATCTGTTAGTGCGTCACTTCCGTTCTCTGCCGGAAGGGGGCGGCGTTGTACTGACCTGCCGCCCTCCTATCAACACGGGCACGCGGACACCTTGACCAGCGCAGGTGTAATCAATGACACTAATGACAACAGCTTCATCACTGCGGGAGCTCATAGGAACACCGGACAGAACAGGGACGCCATTGAGGTAAGAGTGCGTTTCCCAATCAAAGCTCCAGACGGACGGATGCAGGACGTCAACCTGCCGGGGTCGGTGGACTGTGCGCGGCCACGAGCTGCTCGCGATCAAAGGGAACGTGATCCATGCGGCGGGAGCGCGCATTCCTTTCTGCTCGCAGACACTCGCGGCTCGCGGGAAAACATGTAGAGGAGTCAGCTTTTCGCAGTTGTTTTTTATTCGTTTTATTTGACAAAATATCAGTATCGCGAGGGAATACAAAGCTTTTTATTGTACATTGTCCATATAACAACCTTTTGATCGAAAGGTTTTTTTAAATGAAGATACAGTGATATTCACCGCCCGACTTCTCCAGAATGATTCAAAGTAAAATAAAAGTTGTTGGTATTGAACCCTCTGGTTCCTGTCGATGGTGCAACTCACACTCTTAAGTGCCCTCAACTTAGTCGTTGTGGCTCGTAGAAAACAACTACAAAATGAACCATTCCCCCCAAAAGAAATTATCAAGCTGCTCCAACAAAACGTGGATGGGTCAATTTGATCTTCTTTATAAACATTTCAAAGAATGTTAAATCACTTGTGCTACTGACAGTCCATTGTTTTAAGATGGTATGTATGTGTGCTCACACTTCGCAATAACGTGTTCTTGAGCCACAACAACACTACTAAACCGTGAGAGATTCTATATGGATGGCGTCACTATCCGGGTCTGTAACCCACGGGACTCGAACTGACGTCCGCGCCGCGCACTCCTCCCCCTCCAGCTCTGCGGAGCTCCATCCCGGGGTTTCCGACGCGCAGCCGGCGGAGCCGATGTCTCCTCAGCTCTGCCTCAGCCTCGCATCCGTCCGGCGACTCCGCAGCAAGTGGACCGACAGAGGAGCCTGAGCGCGGACCCCGACCCGGGAGCAAACATCTGGAACAGCAGGGTGAGGGTAAAGCTGCCCACGGAGGAGGTCGTTAGGACGAGCTTTAAAGCTTTAAAGAGTCACACGCGAGAGGAAAGTGTGTTGTCCATGTAATGAACCTGTAGCAGAGGACCGGACCACAAACAGTGCGGACTCTTCGGTAGACAAGTCACAACTAAAAGGTCATTTAGATACTTTAGTGACAAAGAACATTCCGTTTTCTAAAGTTTTCTTCTTCTTCAATGTATTTATCTTGTGTGCAGTTCGTTTTCTCCCGGCTGTGTGTGGTGTCCCGTGGAGAGATGCACGCGCCGCTGCTGACGCTCTTCTGCGGTGAGTTTCCCTTTAAAGTCGCTCCATCCTGCTGCTCCATCTTAACACATCCTCACAGGTGGTGCACTGAGCTGACCACCGTGTCCAGGTCACTCAGGTGATTCCACTCGAGCACATGTCAGAGAGTAAGGATGTTTAACACCGGATAAGAGGTCGCTTTGCTTCTGAGAGTAACATTTGTGCTGTGACTCGGCTCAGGGGAAAGAATAAACTATTCACCTCTAAAACCCATCTTCATAAAAACCAACATCGTCCTGTGCAAAACTGCCTCTTATGTTTAACTTTTGAAATAGGAAGGAAAAAAGTTTATGTTATATTCCAAAGTGGATGCCAAAAGAACACCTCATTAATTTGAGTGCGTTCATTATGTTGTCTTTTGGTTGGCAGGGTTCTTCAGTAGTGTTTGCCAGGTTGCCCCTGGCAACCGTTTCAATAGATATGCAGGCAATTTTTGGCGTTTTAAAAAAAATATACCGACATCGAAACAAAGCTAACGTGCATTCCACAACATTCACATGTTATTATTGTTTTTGGTCCCGTTTTTAGTCACATATTACCTCAACAGACTCGCTGCGTTTACTCGCGTGCGCACAGGCTTTTGGAGAACTAAAAATGGCAACTACACTTTTGGCAACCGACCGTTGATGCCGGAGCGATGTGGAGACCTGGTTCTCCCCGTTAACTCCCACTGCACATGTGGTTGTAACGTCTCACATCCTCTTGGGACACACAGAACCACCTGAACACAGTACAGAGGAGAAAAAAACCCAGGAGCCAGAAGAGGGAAGCGTGCGGCCCCGGCTCAGAGATAAGATAGCTGATGTTTCTTTTTTAGGGCCCCGCGGTGCCCCGATGGCCTCTGGGATCGTCCCTGCGCCTCGGTCTCGCTCTGTGGGTGGTGTCGCTCTGTTTATGGTCCTCCTAAAACAGCCCAGCTGAGTCCGCAAATAGAAGACAGCCACTCCACACCTACCACTGTTTGAGAGCCTTCTGGATGCGTGCTGCTCGTTTTGTGCCTGCGCCTGTGTGCGTTTGAGAGACGGGGATAAAATAAGGCTATGTGGAATGAAGCGATTCAAACAAAACACTCATTTAAAGCCACCGGAAAATTCTGAAATGCTGTGTTAACACCTGCGCTACGCCAAAGCTAATTGTGCTCAATACTATCAGTTAGCTCAGGGTTTATCTGACTAATGAGCATCAATAAAACGCCTCCCAAGGCTTTGTTCCCTACAGCCGAAGACAATGGGCTCATTGCTCCTGTTAAAGTCCATTAGTGCCTGCTGTTGGCACCCGGGGTCCCCCTCATGTCACATTATCAGTGAGCACAAGTGTGGCCCTTTGCAACAGCCTTCCCACCGTTTTTAGTCACGCTTTCCTCCACAGATCAAGATGAAAGACTTTGTAGATGAACAAAAGAACATGTACACACTCCAAAGCCTTGAAAAAGCAGTGGCGCTCCCACACAAACTGCTTTTTCTAAGCAAAAGTCAAAGTTCGGGCCGAATGGGGGATTTTAAATGTGTGTTTGCGTAGCTCTCGGTTCAAAGTAAGCAGGGCTGAGCGGACTAATAAGAGAACCATGTCGCGGGATCTGCTTTTCATCTCTGAACCAGAAGCCCACTCATCTCGAAGATGAGTATTTACAAAACACGAGCGCTGAGCCGTGTGGACAGACCGAAGTGTGTCTGGAGAGGAAGGAAATAATAGGAGTTACAGGCCGAGAGAGAGGGGCCGGGTCGCCTCAGAGAATGTTAGAGAAAAAAATCGAGGGATGGGGATGTGTTTCAGGTCACAAAGTGTATGTGTGTGTGTGTGTGTGTGTGTGTGTGTGTGTGTGCGCGCCTATAAACCTCACACACTGTCATTATAGAGACAGGGAGCCGTCCATCCAGACTCCTGTCGCCTCTGAGGACATGCTCCGAGGTCAAGGGTCGTGTCCAAAACCCCCCCAGGGCAGAGACGGGGTTAATTGGTGTGTGTGTGTGTGTGTGTATTAGAGAGAGTAAAAGGACTCAAGGGACAAAGGAGCCTGCAGTGCCTCCTCTCTTCTCCTTCCCCTTTCTATTTGTATTCTTCTTCTGAGGGGGAGGACCTGTAGGAAGCTGCCCATGTGTGTTTGTGTGTTTGTGTGTGTGTGTGTGTGTGTGTGCGTGCATCTCCAAACATTATCTTGTTGAGCAGATTAGATTTTTTAGCAAATACATGAGGAAATAGGACACTATGCCCTCTTCTTGTAGCTTTCCCAAGAAAAACCCTGATAATATAGCAGCATTTCTGGGTCATTAATTGCTTTTGAGTGTCATTAGGCAAGTCCTTTTTAATGAAGGGATGTTATTTAGTTCAAGTCATTATTATTTTAGAAGTAGGGAGGAAGGC
This sequence comes from Gasterosteus aculeatus, assembly GCF_964276395.1. NCBI lineage: Eukaryota > Metazoa > Chordata > Actinopteri > Perciformes > Gasterosteidae > Gasterosteus > Gasterosteus aculeatus. Next base: position 18,500,202 of record NC_135689.1, read on the forward strand.
AGAGATGACGGAAGCAATTAGGAAGGGAAGGGGAACTCAACATGAAAGAGGATGAAGCTAAATCCTCTGTAATTCTTAGAGGTTTTACTCTGAAGGAACAGGATAAAGTTGAAGTGGGGGGGGCAGGTGAGGCCTGGCATTACGCAGCAGTGGGAGTGGGAGAGTGCGTTTCCCGAAGCCTTTGTAAAGCGCCAGCCTCCGGAAATGTGCGGATGCCAGAACAATGGTGCGGTAAAGCCTTCAAAACACCAGCACTAGAGACAGCGAGGGAGAGAGGCTGACATTGGAGGGGGGGGGAGCAAAGAGGAATCAGGACAAAGAGGGAAAGAAAGACTTTAGGCACGGGGGGGGGAACAGGTTTGTGACTGAAAGGACGGTGAGTTAGGTTTCTTTTTGTGGATAAAAAGAGGAGGTGGAGACGCAGGAGGAGGAAGACTTGAGGGGGAGGATGAAGGGGCATGGGGAGGAGGAGGAGGAGGAGGAAACGGAGATGGCCATGTGTTTCCAGTGTGGAGAGGAGCAGGCGTGTACACCACCAGGAGCACTGATAGCAGCTTGTCTTTAGGGTGTAGTAATAGATCCAGTACATTTTGCATTAGTTCTGCACTACGTCCTCATGCCCACCGATAAAACACAGCTGAAAACAGAGCCGAGGACACTTTGACCCGCCACAGTAAAAACACGGTTGTAGATGTTAAAAAACGTGATGGCTGAGTTCCATTTAGCTGCCTCAGTTGTGCAGGCCGACTCTCTCTCTCTCTCTGTCACACCTGGTGCATTTACATCCACCACATTTTATTTTCATGTTCAATTTGAAGAATTCAGAAAGAAACATGACCACGTTTGCATTGTCAGGAGTTTGTCCTTGTTTGAGAGACAGCGGTTTCATGTTTTCACACGATTCGGATACGGACAGAATTGTCTCCATGTCACACATGCAGCCTCTTCCTTTTCCTCTGTGTGATTCTTTTATTGCCACTGGGAAAAGGCCTAATAACAGGTTGTGCTGTGCGGCTTGATAGAACACACAGACCCCTCTAATTATCTAATAGCAGCAACTACAGTGTGTTACTGCAGCACGTCAGGAGGGATGGAGAAGGAAGGAAGGATGGATGGATGGATGGATGGATGATGGATAGACGGCAGGAGGGGAGGAAGGAAGACAGAGACAAAAGAGGAAGAAAGTATAGTACCCAGTTGATGTGATGGTTACTTTCTTGAGCTATTCAGTGTGTTGCTGACCTCTGGCTACATGGTGTTTGGGTGTCATGCTGGAGCCCTGTAATCACACACGCACACACAAACAGTTTAGTGCGACCTCGTACACGAAGGCCAGCTGTTCCCCAGGTCACCTCTATTTGAGTGTTAATGACACGAGAATAACCTTTTACCACATTGTGGTTTCAATTTAGCAGCATAAATATTCATGTCACGTAAGGCTCCTCACATACTGAACATGAAGAGAAGCAGGAGGGATTTTGAAGCGGAGTAGTGTTCTCCCACTCTCCTTTCCGGCCTCCTCACACGGGGTCGTCGTCGGTTCAAATCTAAAGCTGAAAAATAACTTCACACACATGCAGCACTCCCCCGTGTGTGCTAAATTACACCCAGAGTATGCGGCCTTTGCCTTTGGCCACGCCGAGGTTACCCTCCTGTCTCCCACACAGGAAATGACTCGGCAGCCCCGCTCGTAGGTCAACATACGGGCGTGCTGAAGAACCAAACGTGCACTTATTTGGAGAAAACACAGGCGCACACGGTCATTAGCCAGATTAGCATAAGACTCCAACAGGTCTACAACACACACACTAATGACTCGTGTGCTGTGGTTTAAGTGGAGCCAGACTTCCTTCATCAGAGGTAGTGATTAGCACCTTCAAGGAGCACATGTGCACTCACACACACACACACAACCAACCGAACCCGCAGCGACCGTCTCGCTTCAGATGAGCGGCTGCCTGAGCGACGGGCTGCCGGCAGCATCTGCTGGCCACGTGTGGCTGAGGACGATACGTTGGTTTAGGGTCGTCCTAGTTGACGCTGACACTGATGTACATGTTCGATTTCGTGTGCTGCAGCGGCGCGACTCTCTGACACTAATCGGGCATTTCCCCAGGGTGAGCGCAGAGGTCAGACAGTTTCACATTGACGTCTACCAGAATGATGATAATTCAGCAGTAACTGCAAACACGTGGGAACGCGGGACGGGCGGTGGATGTGCTTGGCGTGAGTGCGGAGTTTCCAGCCCGCCCCTTTCTCCCTCTCTCTCTGCACTGTCCACCTGTTGCTGATGATAGTCCCCGTTTCCCCTCCAACATGGGGGGATTCAGACGTCTCCGGAATGGGAATGCTTCCTCCGGTGGGAGCAGCTGTCTCTCAGTGCCGGGGCTTGTTAATCTAACAGGCTGTGTAATGGTCAGCGTCTGGTCACACTCAATGAAGCCCAGACAGGCAGGCAGTCAGTGACAGAACAGCTGGGGAAGATTCAAAGCTCATGTCACAACAAGCTCCAGCAGAGACAGAACCAAGTTATCTATAGACCCATTCCAGAGATTGCATGCAGCCAGCGGGTATATTACCTTTTGTGTGACGGGTTGCTGTGTTTTGAGACAGGTGGGTGTCTGGTCGGGTTCTTAGGAAGACCTGTGGAACAGAACTGTCATATTTACAGTGATTGATTGATAGATGGATGCAGAGATCTTCTCTTGATAGATGTCAGCGGTTACAAATAAATAACAACTGGGCCCAGGACTGAACCGTAGAAACAGTGACGGAACATTTTGAGCTCACCAGGAATGAAACCTCTCTCTGAAGGGAGTTTAGTCATCTCCCAAATAACAAGGTTATGTGAAACAGGCCTGAGCACTTTATGTTGTTCCCTTCCAGCTGTACGTCTGGAGCCTTTTTCCCACCTTCTACACAGTTAGGCATCACTTTCTTAGATGATACACAACATTAACTTCAGCAATGAGTTTCTTCACAAGCACGGCCCTCGGCACTGGAAGGAAGGTGAACAGCGGGGCAGAGAGGGGGAGTCGGCATGGGCAGTAATCAGAGAGGAGAGATGGCAGAATAATAAAGAGGCGAGGAGGGAGGAGAACAGCTGGATGCTCGGCCGTGGGAGTCGACCATCTATCAGCTAAGTGAAGAGCAAAGAGCGCACGGAGACGCAGAGGGGAGAATGTAAACTAATTAGCTCAGGGGAGTGGAAGACAAAAGTCTATTGACCCGGGTTGTAAAGTAGCTGCCTGGCGGAGAGTGTTGGACAGACCCGTGGTGAAGTCTGCAGCTCATCAAACCAACTGGTCCGACCCTGCTGTCATTTTAATCTTCCCGGTAATATGGTTTCAACTTGGAACCCTCATCCTAGCAGTCAGTGTGTGTGTGTGTGTGTGTGTGTATTCACAGTGCCCGTGTGTGCTTTATTGTCTGTTTGTTTGTGTTTCTTGGTTTCCTTCATTGTGTACGCTGGCATGTGTGACAGCAAACTGTGTCTCCCCACCCGGTCCCGGTGGAATTTGTCACATTGATGCCACTTACTGTTTGCAGGGAGGTTTAGCAATTTAACTATTGAGAATCGGAAGGCGTAATGTGGGATTAACACAATAGTAATGAATCCGTTCAGTGATCTTGTGTCTGCGTGACCTACACATGCCTTACAGGGTAAAGAAGCGACCTGTCAATCACAAGGTAACCCTGCCCCCGACGCTCTAAACGGACCATAATTTACCAAAGGAACATTGACATCTATTTAAGAGGACTTAGTTTATAACCTCATGTTTATAATGTTTAGAGGTGTGTTAAGTGAGAGAAGAGACATTTACTTATAGACTTCTATACAATCCGACTCCTGGTGGTCAACTAAGAGAATGCAAACCAGAGGTTTCCCGCTTGGTATAAAAGCATGAGTGACGCCGAGAAGTGGCAGGTGGCATGTTTTGAATGGCATATAGCGGTCTGGACCCGCCTCCTCATTATTATGTGAATCCCATGTCAATTAATATCTTAACGATAACGACTACGTTTTGCCACAGAAGCCTCGAGCCATGTTGGAAAATGTAGTAGTATGAGTCGTATCCAAAACGTGTTCTTCAGTCTATGTGAGCAAATCTTCATTTGTACGCCTCCCATTTAGCCAAAGTACTTTATTTTAGACGTTTTGCGCTGTGCTCCTTTCAAGTCGCTGTGTTCTGCAAATTTCTCAATTAAGTAAAAAAAATAAAAACTCTATGGAAAAACGCATGGTTGTAAACATACTCATTCACATGGGATATGCGTATGGATGAGGAGGCGGGTCCGTGGCCCTACATGCCGTTCTGAGATCGGAACGTGCCACTTTCTGATCTTGGCGCTAATGAAAAGCATATGGATAAATTCTGTTTCTGCACTCATTTGTGTATTTAAAAAAACGTATAACCATGTCGGAACTTGCACATCAAATCAAAAGTGGTTCCTTTTTGGAAATAAAAATCTTCTGATTCCACGTGCAGTGGCCTTTCTTTACAAGTAAATCATAAGAAAGGGACTTGTGTCACATGATGGCAACAGAGGAACCTTTTAAGAGCTTTGAGTAGGTCCCTCGAGGCCACTCGCGCACTGTACTTTCTGTCTACTGTCGAGAGGAGAGAGGAAATCAAAGGGCGGGATGAAAGCCGGGGAAAAAAGCAGAGCTCACCTGGGGAGGCGGGGGCGGGGTTGGTATTCATTCGTGGCATTGAAGCCTGGATGCCCTGCAGTCTGCACCGGTTCTGTATCTCTGCCTCAGAAAGTTGAAGCATTGCCTCGTGGGAAAGACCTGTTGGCTTACAGTCAGATTTCATGAACATGCTAAAATCCTAATAAAATCTCACGCAGTGAGTCGCTGCAATTGGCTAAACAAGCTGAGTAGGGCACAATATGGTGCAGCGTATGGCCTGCTGCAGGCTAATGCCTGGTTAAACAGCAGTGCTTTGTGAGCTGAGATCCCCCCCTCTCCACACACACACACACACACACACTCCAGCAGCTCACCACAGACCCCTCGTCTTCTCTCAGCTGTCGGCCTGCATTCCTCCCTACTGCTCCATTTATGGCTACAGAGGGACAAAGAATGGAAGAAACTGACGTCTCCTCAACAACCGCTCAGAGCTACAATAATAACCTTTCACTTTTCAGAGGCACACAGCATCTGTCCGAGAGTCTCCACTGTTTCCTCACGGTTGAGTAGGAGCGAACATTGTCCTTATTCATCCTCACCTTGAAAAAGGGACACAATTATACAGTTGATTCACACACACACACACAGATTCCTGGATTTACCGCTTGACAACCCGAACGGTATATTTTTGCTCACTGCCTTGTGTCTGCGGAGGGATGGATAGCATCCAGTTATCTCCCCCCCCCCACTGAGCCTCCTGCTTTACATCAAGGCTCCCTGTCAGCTGATGGAGTCCCTCTGGGTCCTGTTAAGACCACGTAGATTTTTACAGACGGAAACACAAAAATAAAAGACGACAGGAAACCTGTGATTATACATCAGACGTGTGCTGCACTCCGCCCCCCCCCCTGCTCTCTCTCTCTCTCTCTCTCTCTCTCTCTCTCTCTCTCAGACAGACAGTTCTTTAACTGCGTGCCAAAAGTTTCCAGAATAGATATCAGGTTGTGTCTGGATGGTCTCGTACTCTCTTCACAAAGACTCTGCACTGTGTCCCTAGTTGTGTTTTCACTCAGAGTTAGACAAAGGATAAGGGAATGACCTCAGGTCTCCCCCACGGGCCATTAGGTCGGTCAGTGTCCCCGCTGATAATGGCGCTCGAATCATCACCTGACACCCAAACAAGTCCTTGATGCCGACATTCAGTGGGAAATTGACGCTCTGACGCTTTGTCTCGTTGGCTCTCGGCGTGATCTCTGACGGAGGGGGGCAGGTGCGCGCGGGGGCGTAGCGTAGGCCTGTCGACCTACAATATGCCGGTTGCTCACTTGGCTGGCACCAACCTGAGACTTTCTCCAGATGCCAGTCAAACACAGATTTCCTCCACAGCCAGTGTGTGTACGTGTGTGCATGTGAAATCCCCCTCTGCTCTGCTCCCAGCAGGCTTCCTATCTACAGAGTCCGGCCAGTCATTCCAGCCACTGATAGATACAACGACCTGTGTCCAGAGCTGCAAATATAGAGTGACTGATCACTCTTTGTCTCGGTCCTAGTTGACTTTTGCACGCGCTGCATCGCCTGGTTCTCATATGGAGCCCTGTAGCCGGGGCCTCTTGTCAGGGCAGCACAGTTAACCTGCAGGGCATCCTGCAGATAATCCCCCTCCCACTGCATGTTGTCTCAACATTGAATCGGCTCTTGATCAAGCAGTAGCTGTCTAGTCACGGGAGGAGGTAGGGGGGGCACGGGGGAGGGTTCCAGCTCAATGAGCCATGCGTATCTCATGACCTTCTACACAAGGTGTACCCCCCCCCCCCCCCGCCAAGAGCTATGACCAAATGTGCCTCTTCATGACCCCAGAAACTACCTTTACTAGTTTTTGCGATTCTTTTTTGATTCTCGAGTAGGTCGACCAAAAACGGCTCACATGTGATCTCACATTAAACAAGAACAAAGCTCTCCGTGCCGATGCGTGTGGAAGTCTGTAGTCTTCCAGCCCCTCAGCACCTCCCTCCCCACCCTAATGCCATATCTATGATCAGTAGATAACCTAAATGCCAACACAGGCCTGTTGAATGGGGGCTCTCATTGTAGACGATACCGCTCTGCGCGGCTGTTTCCTGCTAATTGTAATGTGTGTCCTGTTCCCCTCCCTCCAGTCCTGGCTACCGCCGTTGGCCAGGAGCCCGACCACAGCCACGGCTGTGCCCAGGGCAGCTGTTACCCAGCAACGGGGGACTTGCTGGTCGGCCGGGAGAAGAACCTGAAGGCCTCGTCCACATGCGGGATGAGGAGAAAAGAGCCGTACTGCATTGTCAGTCACCTGCAGGTCAGCGTGCGCGCGTGTGACACCGTTCTATGGTCCGTGCGTTCCTCCTTGTCGCCATGAAGTCACCGAACTTTTCTGGTCCCGACCGCAGGATGAGAAGAAGTGTTTCGACTGTGACTCCAGGCGGCCGTACGACCCGGTGTACAACACCATCAACCACCGGGTAGAGAACGTCATCACCACCTTTAAACCCCACCGCAAGAAGTCCTGGTGGCAGTCGGAGAATGGTGAGGATTGGAGATAAGTGGTTATTGTTGACTTCTCACTTGAAGGGATAATGAAATAGTGGATATTTTGAAAAACAAATGATCCAATTGTAAAGAGGAGAAGAACTGGAAAGGAATAAGATCCTAGTGTGCCGACACTACTTGCAATAAGAACCTGGGAGCCATGAATCCTTTTTAAAGCAGCATTGCTGCTGCCATTAACACTCACACTTTTGCACACACACTCACACCTGCTCGGGCTTAATAACAGAGTTGCTCTGGCATCTCAACAGAGAGAGAGGGGCGGGAAACAGGGAAGGGGCTCGACGGGGAGAGGAGAAGTGTACAGCGAAAGGTGGGGGAGTGTTCAGCACTCAGTGGGCGACTGCGGCGCCCCGTGCAGAGCTTTGTTTCTGCCGTGTGTGAGAACCGCGTGGCCGTAACGGAGGGCTGTCGATGACAGCAGCCTCACACCCAGAATAGAGCGGGAAGAAACAGAAGAAGAAGGGGGACAGGAAGCGTGCTGGCTATTTTTACCCCTGGTTGCTACTGCTTTTCCATGGCATCTTTGCATGCGGCATGTCCACGGTGGTGCTGGTGGCACAGTGCGGCCATTTGATATGGATAACAGAGGGCTTGTTGTGTGCACATATAAATTGGAATTACAATTTCATGGGATCAGAGGCATAAATGAGGGCCTTCTATGGCAGAATGAGTGTGTTTCCATTACAAATTCAAACTAACTTCTCACCCTTTGTATTTTGCATTTTTTAGCTGACTCTTTTTCATTCGAAGTTGACCACGGAGGCGTTTTGTCTATGTGTACTAGATCTAGTTTGGGAGGTTGACCCATCGGATTTAAAGAAACGGTCTGTTCATGAGGATAGGTACTGTCATCACCGGCCAGAGTGTTAAGAAGGACCCAGGACACATGGATGTGTGGAGGGACAAAACAACACACAACTGAGTTGGCGTTAAAATTAATTCTCCTTTAGTTTATTTTGAATTTTTTCTATTTAATTGGGCGTTTTAAAAAGCTTTACCATGGGTTTGTGTTTAAATCATTAGTTTAGAGCCATGGAAAGCAGAGACCCCGATCCACCCACTAAACCCAGCCCAGTGTTGACAACTCTGCTCTCGCTAGAAACACTTTTCTAGACACAAAATGTTAAATCAAGTCATCAAAAACTGATCGAACCCGTCCTCTCGGGGCCCCCCAAGTTATTATGATGATCACAAACAACAATCTTGGCCATTGTTAACGCTAACAGCTGCCAAGCTAGCAATTTGTCTCAAATTGTTATTTTATTTTTTGCCAAAATAAATAAGTTTGGATTTATTACAGTCCTTGGAGAGCCACACACACGAGGTAGGAAGTACATGTACATGTTAAGTCTATGAGTATACGTTTAGAAGTGATCTTCAGTGTTGAGATGTAAAACACAAAGTTCTCCTCCTGGTTGCTCGTTGTGTGTGTTGGTATTAGAATTGGAAATTTCTCTTGGCTTTGTGCTGTAAAGTGGCCTTTCCGACGTGCTCCGACATTTCTCCTGCCAACACTGGCTGCCGTTTCTCCTCCAGATGCCAGAAGCACGGGCGCCACTTCCCCTGCTGCCCACAGCTCTAATTCACTGTGGGAGAGAAAGCGCATTATTAATTCTGAATACATGGAAAAAGTTTGTGAACCTCTTGCTCTTTGTCGCTTTTCTTCTCCCAGGAAAGTCGGACGTCTTCGTCCAGCTGGATCTGGAAGCAGAGTTTCATTTCACTCACCTGATCATGACCTTCAAGGTGGGATGAGAGCTCCATCGGTTTTTCATGGAAAAGGAATTTTGCTACGATAGTACCCTTTTTCTTTCTTCTTAACGGCGATCTTCTCTCGCAGACCTTCCGTCCGGCGGCCATGTTGATCGAGCGCTCCGCAGACTTTGGTCGCACCTGGCAGATCTACCGCTACTTTTCCCACGACTGCACCGCCGCCTTCCCCGGAGTCCCCCAGGGTCCTTCGCGTAACATCAACGACGTCCTCTGTGAGTCGCGCTACTCCGACATCGAGCCGTCCACGGGGGGAGAGGTGAGCGACCCATTGAAGGAAGTGGTTTGAGAAAAATAATTCGAGCTATTGTCCAGATTTCACACGTAAGTTGTTTCATTTCAGATTGGGTGGAAAAAGGTGTTAAAAATATTATATTAATATTATTATTATATAAATATAATATTAAAAGGTTTTAATATTTGTTATCTTTTGTTCCTGTGTGATTATTGTTTGTCAAGTCCCTCAAATATGTAATATGTGCATAATATGTGTCCCTGGTCTAGGTCATCTACAGAGTGTTGGATCCATCCATCAGGATCGAGGATCCATACAGCCCGAGCATCCAGAGTAAGTCAAGTGAAGTCATTTCCAACAGCGTTTTGGTTGCGTTTAACAAAAAGGAAATCCCCTCTACGTTTCAGAGCGTCCATGTCAGTGTGTTAATGTTTGCATTCCGAAGGCTCTTTCAGGTAGGGAAGCTCTACCTCAGCAGCTGGAGTAGCGAAGTAGACAGCGTGTCCCCTTGCAACGCCGGTCCTCGAGGCTTTCATGCCACAAATGTTCTCTTATTCGCTTTAGAAAGAAAGAGGAAGATCAGAAGCACCTGCAACGCAAAACGTAATCTTGCCAGATTAGTTTATATACGCCTGTGCGGATGAACCGGTCACACCTTGAGGATGTGTCACAATTAGCCGATGGGTTTGTCAATACTTTATCTTTTGAAAAGCATCCCGTGTTTAAGAAATGTTTTTTTACATAAATCGCCACGCTTTTCCTTTGCGAGCCGTCATCACATTTGTCACCACAAATCAAAGTCGGGCCGACACATTTGTCTGGGTCCGATCCAGCTGTGGCTGGTTATGGACAGTAACAGCCCGTCTCTCCGGGGCGAGAAACGTGGCCCCGCTGCGTGGAAGATGTGAAAAGCAGCTGTTTCTCTCCCACACAGCATCACTGTCCCGGCCCTCGTGTTTGGACTGGCAGGACATGAGAGCTTTTCCCTGAAACCCGAGCTCGCCTTCCTGTGCAGCGGCAGAGGTCGTCTTGTTCTTCTCGTTGTTACATATCTTGGCCGAGACCGACCCACATGGAGACCCCGGTCCTCCCTCAGCTGAGCGGTGCATATTTACTGTTTTCCAGAATATATTCCAGTAGTTTTTTCTTTTTTTCTTTATTTATTTCTGTATCACCTCTCTGTTTTCCCTTCTTTTTGACCGGCGGGCCTTAAGTCACATCACAGCCCTGACTTTAACCGTAGCTATGCAGCCTGAGGGGAAACATGTTAAGGAGGTTCAGGGAGCCCTAAACAATCCTACTCTGTACATCCATGAGTACGCTGGAACAGGACCTGCTGTCTGCTGACGCTGCCCGTCTGGATAGAAGCAGACGCTGTGGTGCAGCGGAGCTGGAGGGATTAGCGCTTGTCTGTCAGAGAGGGATTCTATTACCGCAGATAAGAGTCAGCAGGGGCCGACGAAAATAAAGCATCCCGTGGAACATTATATCCATCTTATGGAAGCGTCGCGCCTTCAACTCCAGTGTGATTTAAAAATGACAGGAAGATGAAAACGCTCAATGTTATGTCCCTTTTTGGTGAGCTGAAAGAGGACTGAACGCAGCTGCTCTACTGTCAAATTATAAATCTTCATAGTCAGTTAGTTTATAATTATATTCATCGTGTGGATGATGACAGTGGTATGTGTTTCTTGTATCATTTTCTCCCATTTTCTCATCTAAAGTGTTTCTAAATGCTTTACGAGAAAAGTTTTATTAAAATTTGCATTTACGTATGACAAAAAGACAAACGTTAAAGACACAACAGTCATGTTTCTCTCTAATAGGAACTCCTTCCAAATAGTTTAAAATAAAGACGTGGGATGTCTAGAACATTTTCAACAGCCCATTAATTTTCGGTGCCTCTGGAAGAATTTCTGAAACAACCAAATGCAGCAGGACAGACACACAGCGAGTCGGGGTCAGTTTAAATACTGAGGTGTGTCGGTGCAGCACAGCTGGCAGGTGGGAGAGGGTGTGGCTTACAGCTGCACTGTACGAGCTGATTTGAACAAATCAGTGTTCATGAATTTTCAATCTTTTTGCTTTAATAGATATAAAGATACGAAATACAACGTACACCAATTACAGATCTGCGGTTTGACACAAGCTCATATGATGATTCTAGAGGTCATTCAAGTACTCTTATTAGCAAATCCTTGTTCAACTAACCACACGTTGACCAACTAATCCTGTGACCATCCAGAGCCTTAACTGTTGTTTACCCATAATGCTTTGCCACACATCTTGGTGCAAAATGGATTTGTATTGCGCGGGTTTGCATTTGTCTGTTTCGTTAACCCACACAACCTCTTTGACCCCTCACATGTTCTCCTTGTGTCCTCTCACCGACAGACCAGCTAAAGATCACTAACTTGAGAGTGAACTTCACCAAGCTGCACACGCTGGGAGACAACCTGCTGGACCCCAGAGATGAAATCAAGGAAAAGTACTACTACGCCATGTACGAGCTCGTGGTACGCGGGAACTGCTTCTGCTACGGCCACGCCTCGGAGTGCGCGCCCATCGTCGGCATCCGGGACGACATAGAAGGAATGGTGAGCGGCTTCAGTTACATCACAGATGAATCAGAACCAGAGGCCGTTTATTGCCACATATGTTACACATAGAGACATTTGACTGCATTGGTGCAATATAAGAATAAGATATAAGAATGAAATCAGATAAAGTAAAATAAAGAATAAAGAATTAACAATAGAAACAGATAAGTACGTTAAAACCACTGTGTGTTCCGGGGATGAAGTATTTGGGTCAATGGGGGACAGACTTGGTTCAGAAGACCAACTGCTGACAGGAAAAAAATGTTTCTATGGCGGGAGGTCTTGGTCCTGATGGACCACAGCCTCCTGCCCGAGGGAAGGGGCTCAAAGAGTCTGTGACCGGGTCCAGAGTCCTGGGGGCAAACAAGTCCTGGAGAGACGGCAGATTGCAGCCGATCACCCTCTCTGCAGAGCGGAGGACACGCTGCAGCCTGCCCTTGTCCTTGGCTGTGGCTGCAGCGTACCAGACGGTGATGGAGGAGCAGAGGATGGACTCCATGATGGCCGTGTAGAAGTGGATCATCATCGTCTTTGGCAGGTTGAATTTCTTCAGCTGCCTCAGGAAGAACAACCTCTGATGAGCCTTCTTTGTGATGGAGCTGAGGTCCTGGGTGATGATGGAGCCCAGGAAACGGAAGGAATCCACGATAGCGACGGGGGAGTCACACACGGTGATGGGGGAGGGTGGGGCTCTCTTCCGCCGGAAATCCACAACCATCACTGTCTTCAGAGCGTTGAGCTCCAGGTTGTTCTGGCTGCACCACGACACCAGATGGTCAGCCTCCACCTGTAGGCGGACTCGTCCCCACCAGAGATCAGTCCAATGAGGGTGGTGTCATCCGCAAACTTCAGGAGCTTGACGGACTGGTGGCTGGAGGTGCAGCTGTTGGTGTACAGGGAGAAGAGCAGAGGGGAAAGAACGCAGCCTTGGGGGGAACCGGTGCTGATGGTCCGAGACGCTGAGACATGTTTCCCCAGCTTCACGTGCTGCTTCCTGTCAGACAGGAAGTCTGTGATCCACCTGCAGGTGGAGTCGGGCACGTGCAGTTTTTGCAGGTTTTCTGCTAGAATGTTCAATTGGCGTACTGGATGTGAATGCCCTCTTTTTCTCCCTTGAAGGTCCATGGCAGGTGCGTCTGCAACCACAACACCAAAGGTTTAAACTGCGAGCGCTGTGACGACTTCCATAACGACCTGCCCTGGAGGCCGGCCGAGGGTCGCAGCACCAACGCCTGCAAGAGTGCGTACAGAGGAGGGGGCAAACACACGGGGAAAGGAGGGAAAAAAACTCCACAGAATAGCAACAGGTCAGCAGTAACTGATGTAATTGAAATGTCCCTTTTTGCAGAGTGTAACTGTAACGGCCACTCGTCCCAGTGCCACTTTGACATGGCGGTGTATTTGGCCACGGGCAACCTCAGCGGAGGGGTGTGTGACGACTGTCAGCACAACACCATGGGACGCAACTGCGAGACGTGCAAACTCTTCTACTACAAAGACCCCGTCAAGGACACCAGGGACCCCCAGGTCTGCATCGGTGAGTATGTGTTTGTTTCCGAACAGATTTATCACTCTAACTTTAGAGCAGAGGCCCAAACAGCATTTACCTAACATGTCAAACTGCTTTACTAAACTTGTATTTCCACTGCAGTACTACCTATAAGGACATGCAAACCAATTGTAAAGAATCCCTTACTGCAAGTTGAAGTAGACTACAGGATATGAAGAATTTGTGAAGGTTTGATGGAGCTCGTGGAACGATATAATATATAATTAGCTCACCCGGCCCCCGTTTCTCCCATAGCTTGTGACTGCGACCCAGACGGCTCTCAGAACGGCGGCATGTGCGACAGCCACACGGAGCCTTCCCTCGGCCTGGTGGGGGGTCAGTGCCGCTGCAAAGCCAACGTGGAGGGGCCGCGCTGCGACAAGTGTAAGACCGGCTTCTTCGGGCTGAGCCCCCACAACCCTCAGGGCTGCCAACGTGAGTACACCATTTCGGTCCCTGTCGACATGAACGGAGGCGCTGCTTTTCAGCGTGCCACAACTAAAAGATGGTCTGTGGAAGCTGGCTTATTTCTCCCTCCGCGTGTGCCACCAGCCTGCCAGTGTGACCACAGGGGGACAGTGTCCGGCAGCTCCCAGTGTGACCCGGTCAGTGGAGACTGCTTCTGCAAGCGGCTGGTCACAGGACGCAGCTGTGACCAGTGTTTGGTAAGAAAGGACAAGAAACTGCTTTTATTTTCTGTCTTAAGAGGATCTGGGATATGTAGATATGGCTTCTAGTTCCCTTGCGTGCTTTTTTCTAACCTCTGGACGACATTGTTGACATTTTTTGTGGAATGTTCAAAGCGTAACATGATACAATAAGTTTAGTAAGCATTGAATGTCAATTCCATTCATTTTACTCCATGACTTTCTCTTTCTCTTTTCACTTTTTAATTAGTGCTGCTTTAAATCGTCCTTCTGAGAGATTTTAGGTGGAGATCAGCTCCCTGTTATGATTCATCCTCTTGTCCCAAACCTTCTCAGTGAGGATTAGTGTAGGCAGGAATGTGAGCTACTGGGCCTAAGTTTAGCCCGGGGATTTGATGCTTGTCCAGTTGGTGTGGGTTACGGCAGCCCTAAAATGGTCAGGGCCCGGACCGGGTCCGAAAGTGGATCCTGTCTTCCGATGAGCCTCATTTAAGTAGGGAAAGTGTAATCAACATCGAAGAAAAAAGCTCGCAGTAAAGTTCTTTCTGTCACTGTGCGGTAAAGTGTATTTGAAATAAAGAGAAACTATCAGCATAAAATACCCACTCGCACATAGAAAAACACTAATGTGCTTCTCTAACGACATTAAAGACAAAATGTCAAATAGCTGTGAAAGCTCATAGGCTCGTAGTAAAACCAGCAGACCACGAACTTCAACTGGATTGATCGACATTAAAGGAGAAACCACAACATTTAGCAAAGTACATATACATCTCCCAAAACCCTTAAAATACCTCAAATCCAATGTGAAATCGCTGACTGCAAATAATACCCAGCTGTAACAATGTTAAGCTCCTTCTGAACGTGGGACTGTGCCCCCAAGCCATGAATGTTGTTTTATTGGCTCAGACTTGTGACAAACCGCGCAGAAGCTCCCTTCTGACTGTGTAATATGGCGTCTGCCCGGAGCCCGCGGTTCAGCTGTCCGTCTACCGCGCGCTCGCCTGTTTCTGCCCGTCAGTCACTCCGCCCTCCGTCTGTCCTTCTGTGCTTCCAGCCGGAGCACTGGGCCCTGAGCCACGACCTCAACGGCTGCCGAGGCTGCGAGTGTGATGTCGGAGGAGCTCTGGACAACCAGTGAGTGACGCCGTAGCTCTAATCCCAGGTCGTAGGTCACCAGAGAAGCACCAGGCCGTTGTGTGTCCCCCTGGGATTCATTAGCCTCCACCTTCTCCCTGGGAGCAATCATTTTTAAACCTGTTGTCGTATCAGTGTATTGGTGGATTCATCATGTTGTTGACGTCCTCCATTCAAAGTTCATGTCTGATAATGGAAAATGACATTTAGTATTTTATTAGCCAACTAGTCAATGACATTTCTCAGCAGGTCCATTGATGTAGAATGTTGTACAGCAATTAACCCGCCGCTTCAAGCTCATGACTTTGTTGATGTCCTGACCTTCCCTCTAGCGCCACCAGGAGGTTGTCATTTCGGGGTTTTCGATTGACATTTGCTACATTTGTTAAACTTATTCCCTGAGACATGAACCGATCCATTGGCGGTCCCATATTACGGATTATCTTTGCCGTGGTATTTGTTCCTGTAAAACAACATAAAATAAATAGCAAAGAGAGTATTATTCCATGTTTAACTTCCTAACATTTGCTTTAAGATGCTTATAATGCATCTAATGCCAATATGTTTTTCCATAAAATAAAAGTGCAATCATTTATTTCCCATATAGCAAGTATCAATTACAATAACAAAGTAAAGGAAATCATTTAGAGGTTTTGCTACCAGCTCAGTATGTTCAATACAACATGCTGTGCTAAAATGGTGAACATAGCCAAGCCTTACGATAAACATCGTCGTGTCAGCATGCTGATGTTAGCGCTGAGCTGTAATTGGCAGCGGCCTGTGAAATAACAATGCTATTTATGTCTTCGCTGCAGCTGCTCCATGCAGAGCGGTCAGTGTCGCTGCCGCAGTCACATGACCGGACGCCAGTGCACGCAGGTGGAGTCCAGATATTTCTTCATGGCCCTGGATCACTTCCTGTATGAGGCTGAGTCGGCCAAAATGGGGCAGGTGAGCCCACCGTTATTCCTCCTCGGCGCACGTTTAATATTGTCGAGTCATTATGTGGCTTTAGTATGGAAATATATCCACAACAATATTTGAATACGTCTTGTATATTCTCAGGGCTGTACACCCGAGACCAGGGAGCACCAGCCGGGTCGCCCCGCTACGTGGACGGGCAGTGGATTTGCCCGGGTACCTGAGGGCGGCACCCTGGAGTTCCTCATCGCTGACATCCCCTACTCCATGGAGTACGAGCTGCTTATCCGCTATGAGACACAGGTCTGTGT
The DNA here is from genome assembly GCF_964276395.1 of Gasterosteus aculeatus. NCBI lineage: Eukaryota > Metazoa > Chordata > Actinopteri > Perciformes > Gasterosteidae > Gasterosteus > Gasterosteus aculeatus. Next base: position 18,516,585 of record NC_135689.1, read on the forward strand.
GTTTGGGTTCATGGGCTCCTCCAAGCAGTTGTACCGTTTTGTGACTTTTTTTTCTGTTAAATGTTGAATGTCTTCCTAATTTCTTTTTAAGACCAGGTGGTGAATGAGTCCACTCCATATCTTTTATTGATGGTTCTGTTTCTGGGCAGTCTCCCATCGATGAGACATGTCCAGAAAGTCACTGAAACCGGCCAGCATATAGTCCCGCACGTGTCCCGTCTTGTCACAGTAAATTTCACCAATGATAATGCTAAGCTAACCGTCTCCTGGCTCCACCTTCATGACCGAAAGGTTTTATAAAGAGGTATTGATCTTCATTTCCATGTACTGACGAATGTCCCCTTACAAGTGACTCAAACGAACATGTTGGTTTTGCGTGTTTCAAAAGGAGAACATTTCCCCAAGCATTTCCCCTCACACGCCAAGCTGTTACTTAGTGACTATAAAGCATATCATGGCTACGCTCCTGACTGCATAATAACCATAAAACTCTTATCTACCCAGATGCCACGAGACTGGGAGGATGTGCAAATAACAGTGATCCGTCCGGGGCCGATTCCAACCAGCAGCCCGTGTGGAAACACCATTCCAGATGACGACCGACTCACCGTCTCCCTGCCGGCTGCAGCCAGGTCTGCGGAGCAAGAACACAAACACACACGCAGGATTGCTGGACGTTAACTGTGTGCTGCTGACTGTTTTGTCCAGGTTTGTGGTCCCTGCTCCGGCTGTGTGTCTGGAGAGAGGTGTGACTTACACCCTCCGCTTTGAGTTTAAACGCTACCAGGATGCCAACAGTATCCTCCACGGAGCGGCCGAGGCGCTCCTCCTCATGGACTCTGTGAGAGGAGTTTATTTTTCCACTTCTCTCAAATGTTAATGCACAAACACCCCCCTCTCCTATTCACACATCCTGACTGTCACCAGATTGCCCTGATGCCGCGCCACACCTCCATGGAGATGTTCAACGCAGGCGATACAGCCTCCAGCAGCAGGAAGCAGGCCTATGAGCGGTACCGCTGCCGCGAGGGGGCGAAGAGTGTGACACGCCCCATGATGACTGACACCTGTGCCAAGCTCATCCTCAGCATGTCGGCCATCATTAATGACGGGGCTCTAGGTGAATGAAAAACACCTTCTCGTGCCTTGTTTGAATGCAGTTAATTCGGATTAGTGCAGTAAGCGTTATTAAACATTTAAAAGTGTGGAATTTGGAATATCGGTCAAAAGGGTAGACGTTTCTCAGCCTAAGCAAAAAATCAGTTCAACTTGAAGCTATCAATCTATGCAACATAGTTCTGTGACCTAACATTATATTACATATATATATTACTCATATTACATTATCCCAATATCAGCATTTGTTTTTTGTGCAAGATGTTACCAACTGGAGGGGTTCAGTGACCTCATGTCTTTTCTTCTCTGTCCTCCGACAGCTTGTAATTGCGATCCTCAGGGGTCCGTCAGCTCCATGTGTGACGTCCGGGGGGGCCAATGTGCCTGCAAGCCCAACGTGATAGGTCGACGCTGTGACCAGTGCGCTCCAGGAACTTACGGCTTTGGACCCTCAGGCTGCATAGGTGGGAAACTCTGGGCTTGGTTATATGCTGGATATTGGGCATATTTCAGGTGCCTCGATGTGCAGACACTGCAACAGCTAATCAAAACTCTTTGATCTCACACAACATTGGTATTGTATTGGCCCTGCCTTTGACTGAGCTGCTAGCGCCCCCTACTGCTCAGTGCACGCTTTTCAAAATCATGAATGAATGAATGCATGTTTCTCGTGGTCCCTTTTCTCCCCGGTCCAGCCTGCAGTTGCAGCCTGGAAGGCGCTGTGACTCGACTCTGCGACAAGTTTAGCGGTCAGTGCCAGTGCCGGCCCGGAGCGTTTGGCCAGCGCTGCGACGGATGCCAGGCAGGTCACTGGGGCTTCCCCAGCTGCCGACCCTGCCGGTGTAACGGACACGCCGACCAGTGCGACCAGCGGACCGGAGCCTGCGTCAGCTGCAGGGACAACACCGGAGGAGACAAGTGTGACAGGTGATGTCTCCATGTGGAGCTGCCTGTGGTCTTTATTGTATAAAGACAATAGTAAAGTAAAATATTCATGTATGAATACCATTACATGATTTCTTTTTCTACTCTATTGTTTCCGTAGGTGTGCCAATGGTTACTATGGTAACCCCGTTTTGGGCAAAGCATCCAGTGCTCAGTGTCGCCCGTGCCCTTGTCCTGAAGGCCCCAACAGCGGACGCCACTTTGCTGCGTCTTGTTACCAGGACAACCGTGACAGACAAATTATCTGCAACTGTAACCAGGGCTACACGGGTGAGACTAAAGTACTTGTGTATTTGTGTACATGTGTATGATCTTCTTTTGTGCTGTTCGTCCCATCAGTACTTTCTGCGATACGTCGCCTCCTAATCCTCCGCAGCGGATGCTAATGACATTATCACTGTGCCCAGATGTGTGTGCGTGGGTGATGTATGTTCTATAGATTAGCATAGAGTAGCACGGATTCATTACACTGCTCTTCCTGACACACTTTGGGTCATTGTTTTCGAACAAGACTACAAAACTTCATCTGAGTCAAATCTGTGAAATGTGTGTTGATGTGTTTTATCAAGCCAAATGTCACCTCGGTGGATCACCTTAAGCTAAAAGATCACTTTTATACTCAGAAAGATAAGACTGAATGGTAATATTTCATATTTTCCTATTATTTATGTTCCTAGCTCTAGTTTTGTCCAAGGAGGAGCTAAAACTAAAGGATAGATAAGATCTGTGATAAGCCTCAACCCAAAGTCCTTCTACTGGCTGATGATGTCTTCTAAAGCTAGAGGCTTACTCACTGTAGGCCAATATCCTCTCTCTCTCTCTCTCTCTCTCTCTCTCTCTCTCTCTCTCTCTCTCTCTCTCTCTCTCTCTCTCTCTCTCTCTCTCTCTCTCTCTCGCTCACACTGAATGCATGCAAATGTATTCTTGCAATTGAATTTGAATTCCACCCCCCCAAAGTGGGCTCTTTTATGTCATCGTCATCATCCTGTAAAGACATTGTCAACCCAAGACAAAAAGTATGACATTTCCATCAACCTCCATTTTACTTGCTAATTCAGCAAACATGATAATTACTTTTATAATTAGCACATTAGCATTTAGCTCAAAGCACTGCTGTTTCCTGATACAGCTGCGTAGAGTCGTTATGATGCGTAAAGGCTGTTTAGAGAGCCATGTTTGACCTAGTGGTGATGCTGTAGGAAGGGTCATATATCCATCCCTATTATCAATACGTCCTGCATAGTCCATCGTTAATGACACAGCTTCCTGTTGTTAATGAAGTTGACTTTTCATGTCAGCCACTGAGGTGTCCCTCCCCCCCAGCAGCTCTGGTAGTAACACAACCCCAATGTTCCCCCTTAAGTGACCAGGGTAAGGATCTAGCTCCACTGAGGTAAGAACAATGTTTGTGGTAACCTGTAACTTCCTCCTCCCCTGTTTTACTGGCACAGGGATTGTTAAACGCTCCGGGGTGACCGTTTTTAAGCGTGAGTAATGATGGTTGACCCCCGTCCCTTCTAGTCCTCCTCTATTTTCTACCAACCCTCCACTTCACTTACTCTACCAATGCATGGCTTCAGTGCCCCCCTCCCCCACCAAGGCTGCTGTGCCACAGTGCACTCCCGCCCACGTGTGAAGACCTGGCTCAAAGAACAACGTCAAACCATTTCTATGGCTGTTCTTTGGCTGCCAATGTGTCAGTGGTCCCCAACCACCGGGCCACTTGGTACCGGGCTGCAGAGATTTGACTTTTTCTTTCTGAAAAAATATTTTCTTTTAAAAAATGACCGAATTTATTACGTGCTTGTCCCTGACATTTTCCAAGTTGTGTTTATCTTCAAGACCGGTATAAGTAAGTGTTGTCTAACGTGGAACCGGCTCGTGAGAGAAAAAGGTTGGGGACCCCTGTGTTACATAACAATATTATACAAAATTGTAACCGGGGAAAACATTTTAAAAGCCAGATTTGACTTTGTAAACGTTTCCAGTCCAAAGATCCGATCAAACCGTGTGGTGTTCCAATCATATAAAGGTACCCTTCAAAGTAAAAAGGGAGAGATTGGGAAGGTGTTTATACACGTGTTGCTTGATTCTGAGTCCAGGTCGGCTTCTGCCGCTTGTGTTCAAACTGTTTGTGTTTATCTGTGTGTGTGGGGAGAAGTCGCACAGTCATCTCCTGTAAAATAAGAGCTGCACAGATACAATAGTACAGAGAGAGAGAGAGCACAACTTGTCATTGTGCAACAAAATGCCTTCAGCTAGCTAAAAACATCAAAAGTCAGCATGTCAGAGGGTTATTTTAGCACCTTATGTCTATTTAAGGTTTTAATCTATTAATTACTAAAATGAAGTTTCCAATCACTTGGTTCAGCAAGCTACTGCAGTTTGATACGGCGTTTGCAAACCTTCTCCACATTCCATGACTACAAGTTGCATACTGTTAAAGGCTTTAGCTGAACTATTAATCCAACCACACAGCGCACAACGGAGGAGGCTGCGTACCATCCGATGCTCTTTGTCGTTATGATCTGTCTGTTACATTAAGGAGACCGTAATGTTTTTAAAAGTACAGGAACTAAAAGAGAGAGTGTACCTTAAAAGCTGAAGGATATCATAGCTGCTTCACTCAGTACTCTCAACTTAATTGTTGATTTTGGAGGTCAATGGTCAGTTTGACTTTAGGTTTGTCCAAATCTCAGGAATGTCAGGTGGGAAACGGCATGATATCCGACAGAAACATTGATTGGCAACCAGTCGAAGTTGTTCTTGTACCAAAAGGCGTACAAACCAGAGGCAGTAATTCTAGTGGGGTTCACTCGTGTGCAAACAAGCATATGTCCTTAGTGGGGGTTTAATACGAGTATCTACTGGAAAACATTTCAGGCAAAAATGAGGAGGGTCCTAATGATCACACAAAACAAGAACCTGTTGAATGTGCTGCTGATAATTCATAAATGTTATGCACCCTGAAAAAACTGCTTTTGAAATCCTGCAGCACTTCACGCACCTAACGGCAAAGATATTCAAATAAAAGCCGCCTTATCCGGTCTCCTTTCTTATTGGAAGTTCTATTTCCTTCTCCCAATTCAGGAGCCCGATGTGAGGAATGTGCTCCGGGTTACTATGGCAACCCCTCTCGGCCCGGAGGCCGCTGCCAGCCGTGCCAGTGCAACAACAACATAGACATGTCCGACATGGAGGCCTGCGACAGGCAGACCGGACAGTGCCGGAAATGCCTGTACAACACCGAGGGCCCCGACTGTGGCATCTGCAAGAGCAGCTATTTCGGCGACGCTTCCCGTCGCAACTGCAGGAGTGAGTGACAAAATAAAGTTGCTTTTTCAATGAAATCAACAAAAAAAAAGAGGAAGCAATACGATGGTGACGCGTGGCGGTTTTTGCCCCTCAGAGTGCACGTGTAACTTCCTGGGGACCGACCGCGGCCAGTGCATGGAGCGAGAGGACTGTGTGTGTCAGCGGGCGTCCGGCCAGTGCCAGTGTCAGCCCAACGTCATCGGCCTGCCATGTGACCACTGCGCCCCCAACCACTGGAACCTGGCCAGCGGGAGGGGCTGTGAGCCCTGCGGCTGTGACCCCCACAACTCCGTCACCGCGGCGTGCAATGAGGTAGGGCGCGCTTGGGAGCCGGACGCGTCCAGATGAGCGCTTACAAGCTCACATCTATTCACGCCGCCGCCTCGTGCTTCGCTCTGTTCTGTGCAGTTCACGGGGAAGTGTCAGTGTCGCGACGGCTTCGGCGGGAAGACCTGCACAGACTGTCAGGAGAACTACTGGGGAGACCCCAGGACTCAGTGCAGAGGTTAGATACACAAGGACACAACGCATGCTTCTCATAGACATGAGGACTTCCCTTTTGAAACCTCAAGTTGGGCATTTTGGCTTTCTGGAGCAAGGACGAAAGGCCAGTTCTTTTTCTATTCCTAGAAAACAAACTAAGCAACATAAACAGGTACCAATCAGAATGGAAAACCTTGTGGTCCCATGCAGGCACTAATCTATAATTAAATAATGTATTTTGTACAATTTATGTTGTGAATAATCATGAAATTAATAAAAAGTGTGAATACTTTCATCCAAGTTTAGTTATAGACTGCATGAATGTGGAATTTAGGCGATGGTCTCATAATTCATATTCACCCTCTGCCTTTTTCTCCCTCTTCAGCTTGCGACTGCGACTGGCGAGGCATCGAGACCTCGCAGTGCAACCGGGTGACCGGCCACTGTGTTTGCCAACAGGGGGTGTCCGGTGTGCGCTGTGACCAGTGTGCCAGAGGCTTCTCTGGCCACTTCCCCAACTGTCAGCCCTGTCACAAGTGCTTCGGGGACTGGGATCGCATTGTGCAGGTAGAGGGGGTCTGATAATCCTCAGTCAGCAGAGGCTAAACGTGAAACATGGAGTAACCGATGACCACAATCTTTATCTTCACAACTCCGTCTCACTATCAGGACCTGGCAGTACGCACCAAGACTCTGGCAGAGCGGGCCCATGAGATTCAGACCACTGGGCTCACTGGGGTCTATGAGAAGGCCTTCAGGGACCTGGAGGAGAAACTGGCACAGGCTCGGGGAATCGTCAATGCCCGCAACGCCACTGCCGTAGCTGTCACTACCCTAATGGAGCTTATTGAAGATCTGAGGTACAGCTGCAACATCCCACTGCATCTAAGTTAGTTCCTCAGATACCGTAGTGGTGCCAAGATAATGATACTTGATTTCGGAGCCGTTCAGTGTGTCTGAGACAGTACATTTAAGATCACGTCGGGATTGTAATTGACATCATTTTCTTGCGCTGCAGAGCGCAGATCGGGGAGACCACTGACGCCCTGAGCCGTCTGGAAGGAGACCTGACCATCGTCCAGGACGGCAACTCAGAGGCGAGCAAGGAGCTGAGTGCTCTGGAGAGAGAAGCTAAAGAGCTCAACCTCACGTTAAAGCAGCTACACCGCCAACTAGATATCCTAAAAAACTCCAACTTCCTCGGTAAGAACAAGAGGGAAGTTGTTACCTCAGATGTTCCGCTCCTGTCGGCTCTTACGAGTACACCCTCTGTCTTTGCATCACCGGGTCAAGAATATGTCATCGTTTACAACCCGCATATTTAGTCCCGCCTCCGGTTTCCTCTAGGTGCGTACGACAGCATCCGTAGCTCCCACAACAAGTCTCGTGATGCGGAGCGCCGTGCCAATGAATCAACCACCACCAGGCCCAGCACGGTCAGCCAATCAGCAGACACTCGCCACCGCACCGAGCGCCTCATCGCCGCCAAGAAGGACGACTTCAACCGCAAAAATGCAGCGAACAAGCGCGCTCTCGGAGACCTCAACACCCGAGCGCAGGGCCTGGACTTGAAGAAGATCAACGAGAAGGTTTGATCACATTCCTTATTCTCTGAAACAGCTGTTAGCCCCGATAGATTGGGGCAGTATTTATCTATTGTGACATAGACAAAGAGAGGAAGGCTTTTTTGCTCGCTAAATTTGTAGTTTCTCTGCACTGCGTCCACAATTTTTGCAGTTTCATAAATGGCGCATGCTCACAATCTGGCATTTCATGGAATACCAAAATGTAGTTTTATTCGATTATTTTCTTACGCTGTGTTTCGTACTTGCTTGTCTCCCTGTGACATTTTCGCAGAAACGTTACATCCCTTTGGGGTAAAATAAGAAGAAAAGGCTACTTCTGTTGTCTGATCATTTCCATACAAATTCATGCACACGTTCACCTGTTCCAACAGGTTTGCGGCGCGCCAGGTGATGCTCCCTGTGGGGAAAGTCCTTGCGGGGGGGCAGGTTGCCGTGACGATGAAGGGAACCGCCACTGTGGAGGCCTAAACTGTAACGGCGCTGTAGCTGTAGCTAACAACGCCATGGAGAGAGCCAAACACGCAGAGAAGGAGCTCAACAAAGCTATGGGAGAGGTAGAGGGACTCTTTTCCAAGGTACGGAGTTCAGCTGATTGAATTATAGAACATTGCCGTCATTCGTATACATATGATGCCCAGATGCATCCAGCACCCTCAGAAAATGACTACAGCCATGACATGCATGGCCAAACAAGATTCAGAAAAAAACACTTACCCTACTTATTTAGTCTGTCAATAATCCGGGCCCCAATATATCGCAGATATGTTTGCTGTTTACAAGCCTAGTCGAATGCAAAAGACTTGACCACATAAACAACTCTTGGAAAATGTCAATAAACCACAGTTATTGTGAATAGCTGCCAGCCTTTAATGTCCTCTAAGAGCACTTGCGCCTTTCATTCAGGTGGCAGATGCCAAGACGAAGGCCGAGGAGGCGAAAGGTAAAGCCCAAGCAGCTCTGGACAAAGCCACGGCCACCAAGAACAAAGTGGAGCGCTCCAACAATGACCTGAGAGACCTCATCAAACAGATCCGAGACTTCCTCACCCGTGAGTCTGACAGGCGTAACTGGTCTACACTTTATTATATGTTGCACATGTAGATGTAGCGAGGCAAAGCAGGCCGCTGCTGGAGGCTCACGCCGTATCACTGGCTCCGCTAGAAGGAAGGGAGGCACCGGGACCAGAAGGACTATATTACTGTAAAATGAGAGGTTTTCTGAAGGGAGTCTGGTGCTCTGAGCTTTTTGTCTACAGGGAACGCCAAAATCAACACAAGGAGAAAATTCCTCCTAGTAACGCGGTTGTGTTTTGGGTTAATGAAGCCTCCTGCCTCCTGTCATTCCTCAGAGGAAGGTGCGGACCCGGACAGCATTGAGGCGGTGGCGAACCGCGTGTTGGAGCTCTCCATCCCCGCCTCGCCGCTCCAGATCAGGCATCTCGCCGACGAAATCAAGGAGCGCGTTCGCAGCCTCTCCAATGTGGACGCCATCTTGCAGCAGACGCAGGATGACGTCCGCAGGGCGGAGCGACTGCTGCTGGATGCCAAGAGGGCAAGGTAATCCTAGAAGACTCTGATTCAGAACCAACTCAACAAAGACATCTCACACCTCCTGTCGTCGCTGTTAAGGCACAGTGCTGAGGGGGTGAAGACCACAGCGGAGACGGTGAAACAGGCCCTGGTGGATGCTCAGACTGCCCAGGCATCCGCAGAGAAGGCCATAGCCAGAGCCAAGGCCGACATTGGGGAGACTCAAACCCGACTGACACAGGTAACTCTTAACTCTCAGCCATTACGGCTGCACATACTCCCACTGTGTGGGATATATTTAAAGTTGGACCACTCCAAACTGTTTATATGGTTTATTGTCCACATGAGGTCCTGGACATGGAATACAATACAGGCCTACAATCAGACTACAGACAGCTAAGCAGATTATCAAATGAGATGAATTAAGGATGAAGTAGTAACCAGACTTTGCAGCACAATTACATAATAATAATAACAAAGAGAGACACACACTTGACAGGAAGTTAAGCTGCTGCTATTGAACTAAATATGACATGTAGGAGACGTTGGACTTTATTCTGTAAAAGCATCGACTTCAAAGCGGGTGACATGTTGGTGTTTGGTTGCAGCTTGGTCATGTGGTGGTTTCAAAATAATTTGTGCGGGTTTAGTTTATGATTCATGATCCATCGTGATTTCAAGAGGCATGAAACTCCTTTCAGAGGGATCCCGACTCACTTGCCCCTCTCTCCTCAGATTGAGTCGGAAACATCCAACAGCGAGAAGGACCTGGACGACGCCATGGAGCGCCTGGCCACACTGGGACGGGAAGTCAGCGCCCTGAAGACCAAACGAGCCAACAACAGCATGGCAGCAGCCCGGGCCGAGGAGACGGCCACCATGGCACGAGACAAGGCCAACGAAGCCAAGCAGGTGTGCGTGCGCATGTGTGTGTATGTGTTTCCTACCTAGCGGCGTACACAGCTGTTAAGAGAATAAGTTCTCCTGTGCTTGGTACGAAGATTCTAGATGGCCAACTGACGGATAAATACCACGAGGTGCAGCAGCGGGTCGACACCAAGGCCAAAGTTGTGCAGGACGCCAAGAAGAGAGCGGAGCACCTCAGACATGAAGCAAAGGAACTACTGAGAGATGCTCAGAACAAGCTCCAGAGGCTAGCAGGTGCTTATGCGAGTGTCTGTGTCTATTGGATGGATGTTTCTAGTACTGAAGACTATAAATAATCTGTTACAGATTTACAACAAGTTTACTTTACTATTGGTTTACTTTTCATATTAACTATTCAATAATTATTTGTAATTCAGCTCATACAGGCTAGTAAAACTATAATGACAAAGTACACATGTAATCTCATTGGCACCAATGCAGACGCAAACAAAAGTATAAAAAGTTATAACCAATACAGTTCCAGATAAATAGCACTGTGGCCGGTCTTTCTGGTTCATTCTGGTTCAAGCAGGTTAAACAAGGCCTTGGCAACGCCAGAATGTGCTTTGCAAACAACTAAAATAGAGCCTTAGAGAAACCCAGACCACAACACACACAAACCTCCTTTCACAATGTAGGTCATTTCATATCTCATACTCTCAATAACGACAATAACATGCAAATCAAATTCGTGACATATGAAAGGTACTCCGTATTTTTCCATTTCTCCATAATATGTTTTGCAAATTGTTTTTTGCTGCTAAATTAATTCTCTGAATTTCAAATGTAGCACCTAACATTGAACTTGCTGGTTGAGCTTTTTTACATCCAGGTAGTGATGTGTCATAAATACAGCATATTTATCAGCATACCTACTACTAGGAATCCAAGGCTTCCAAATACAGATGAGCAGAGAACCTAAAGTCAGGCCTTGAAGAGGCTTACACAAAAATATAACTACCAGAAAACCAAGTAGGCCACTTAAAAACTATTCCAGACAAATCAAAGGGTTCCCTCTGTCCATTTAAAAGAATGTGGTCCTCACCGGTACCAACACCAGTGCAGTGATCAATAACTCAAGATGAATGCTGCTAATGCCGGGCTGTGTGACCGTTCCCAACGCAGAGCTGGAGAAAAACTACGAGGACAACCAGAAGAAGTTGGAGGGGAAAGCTCGCCAGCTGGACGGCCTGGAGGACCAGATGAAAGCCATCCTCAGCGGCATCAACAAACAGATCCAGATCTACAACACATGCCAGTAACTCCTAGCAAACAGGTGCCCCGACGTCTTGGTCCGCCGTCGGGTGCAGACACTGTGACTGTGCCAGAGACTTAGAAGGAACAATAAGAGAAGACTTGCCCTGAGTGCTGATCTCATCTCTCTGAAAGTACATGTATGTACATACACATATATATATATATATATATGTATGTATGTATGTATGTATGTATGTGTGTGTGTGGGGGGGGTATATAAACAAACCCACAACTGATGTGAAAAGGATGTTTGGTATCAAATATTTTATTGGGATTTTATGTGCACGTTATTTTTGTTTTGCATTTTCAAAATAATCTGGAAATTTGTTTTTTGAACATAAAAGTTGTATTTTAGAATACATCAGTAATACTCAGAATTGGGTGAAAATAAGGCTTTGGAAATGATCGCCAGAGTATTCAGTATTAAACACAGTGACCTTTGACACCATAAATTCAGATCTGTTAAAATTAAACTTTAACTACTTTTCTTGGTTAAAAAGAAAAATCACACAAGAAATGGTGATATCATGATTTTTTATGTTTTCAAATAGGCCCAAAACATGGAGACACAAGGATAGTCACCACTGCTGTAGATCTTTGTCCCCAAGTAGTTCTAAGGACATCCCTTTTTAGTAGAATGCAGAGATTGAACAGTGGTTGCATTCATATGGATTTAAATGTATTATTACCAACTGTAGTGCCAGAATGCCATTTTTCTATTGCGTCTGCATTCATACAAATGACCATTTTCACGGTAAAAGAAAATCTACTTCTAGACTCTGCTAAGCCAAAAAGACATAACCACCTCAGAAGCTGCATCTGCCTGGAGTAAGAGGATGGATGTGCACCATGACTGTACAGGAACAATGTAATCATGAGAGCACTGTAAGCGCCAGTAATGTTGTTATTAGTTGGTCTCTCTTTGTTGAGGGAACCACCCTCAGGACACACCCCTTTTTTAAACGCCTTATTCTTTATTTTTCACACGTACATAGCCTGGGGCTATGAGATTCACACTGCACTTCCACTAGTCCACCACAACACACAACTAACGTTTACATTTTACAATATCTACCGAGGACTTTTAGCCCACAATTCAGCTCATTTTCTTGGGGATAACCCGGCAAACTCACGGCCACCTCCATATCAGGAAAACGACAATCAACCTGTGGGCAGTGCATTCAAACCTGCGAATGAAAACACTTGTTGGCCCGTAGCGAAAAATGTAAACAGAATGAACTTTTTGGAAAAAATGCACATCAAGTACAGTCCAGGGAACAAAATGTTTTTTTCTACGCAGTTGCTTGGAGGCCAATAGGTGACACTCCCCCACTGCTGCCCGACCCTGCGCCTTATTACCACAGCGTCTGATCTGGGATAAACGCAGCCTCAGTGCAGTCTAAAATGTATCACAAGGTCATTTTGAGAAACATCCTTATTTACTCTTTTGCAGAGAGATTGAAAGGATTGATACAACAATATAGGATGAATATGATGCTACCACCATCAGGCTGGTAGCTTAGCTTAGCTTAGGGTAGAGTAAATAGTAAGGGCGAGCCAGCTAGCCTTGGCTCTATCCTAGAGGTATCTCTGCAAAAAACACACACCCTAACCCTAACCCCTCAGCTAAATCTGAACGAGAAGGAAAATAAGTGACATTTGCAGAATCTTCTACTACTAAATGCCTTGTGGTGCACAGATTGTGTTTAATAGTGCCTTATTGTATGCAATTTTCCTGGACATTTACCTCATATACTAATTGCATGACATTTTATTGAACATAGTAAACCCAAAGACTAAATGTGTGCCCACATTTTCCTCAGTTCATCTATCACCTCGCAGCCACATGATTTTAAGAAATACACGCCAAAGCAAAAGTACCAAAAGAAGCTTGTGTAAAGTTTAACATTGTACAGTTTTGTGAATAAAGGTTGGATAACTTAACATTCCTCTGTGTGGAAGTTACTAATTTGAGCATCATATTACTGTATATCCATACTTGACACTATTAGCTCAATGTATTTTTGTGCATGCGTTCACACACCAGGGTCTGCCAGAGGCGAGATGTCCTGTTTCTAATTTGACCTTTTGCAGGGATCTTATTGAGTGTTGTCATGAGTCCTTTATGCACCCTTTGTCAAAAGCCGTGCCCAGGGACGTCTGATCCGTGCACACGTCAGGATTAACAGCACACAGCAGCCCTAATACACAGTTACCAGAGAGGAAATGGCAGATCAAAGAGAGAGACAGTAGAGACAAGTACAGGAGCTATATTAGAATCAAGGGAGAACAGAGCGACACTTTGGTCGTATCGGGTTTGGCTATAAAATCTTGTCTTGTTAAATTGGTCAGTGTCTTGTTGATGGTTGGAGGTTCGGGTTATATCATCTTTTGATTTTAGATTAATACAAATTTAGCAAAATTTCTACATCTTAATGATTGGGTGATAATGATAAATCCGCTGTGTAAACATGAACACCTTTAATGTAAATTGGGTTCGTTTTTTTGCGCAATATTAACTTGACAATGATAAAGCCAGAGATAAAGAACATTATATATAAGTAAATCGAGTGCAATCTACTCTCTTTTGATACAAAATATGAACTGTTATTCAGTGGCATGTTTGAAATTTGATTTTAAATGTTGTTTTCAATTAGGCATCAGTGCGGTGATGACTTCTGGGATGCTCTTTGCGTGGGGTCAACCGCTCTGCATCATCACTGTTGATATCATTGTAGCACAAACTCACAGGATGACGCTGGGCCCGGGGTGCCCGTTGGGACGTGGCCGCTGTCTAAAAATAGCAGGTGTCTTGATGTTTTATGGCCCTGCGGGACCTCTGCTCTGAGGGTTTAAACAAATGTCTTTGGCCACACAGGCCAATATAAATAGCCAGTTCATCCTGGACAGAGCTCCAACACCACAACCAGTATCCCTACACTGCAATGGATTCCTGCCGAGGTTTGCTGTGCTGTTGTTATCTGCATTTAGATAAAAACTGTTATGATATATACGTTCCATACATCCTCCATTCTACTATTTACTGCGATTCGACTGATGGTCCCAAAAACAGCATAGGGACCCAAGATTAGGTAGCATGTAACAAACACAACATGTCAGTCGGTCATCTTCTATGCCACTTGTCCTTAGAGATGGTGAATAAAACACACAAAATCAGACAATATTAATATATCTATTCTACTGAAACAATTTTGACAAAAAAAGTAAAACATTATTTATAATGACCTCTCATGTTACGATGAAAGAGCCTAAAAACACGGTAAAATCGGAGGGTAAAGAACATTAAACAAATACCCTCAGTTATGAATCATATTTTTGTGACGTTGTCTGGGTGAAGTAACCTGTGGCAGCAAAGTGCTGTCCCATTCACAGTTACACCATTTAAAGCCCTCCGAGACAGTTAAATCCCCGAGGATTCAAGGTTCGGGCTTTAGGGGAGTGTTGGGATTAGGCCACAGAGAGAGAGGTAAAGAAGATCTACAGATCACGTGATCGCGACAACCAGGAAGTGGCCTGCGCGCGCCCTCACTGCACGGATACTCAGGCTGCGGCGTAATGTGTTCCAAACAGAGAAGGAATCTTCCCGCAGAGGCCAAATAACAGCAGCAGACTGACCGTTTTTTATTGATATACGCCTTTTGTTTAAATCTCCTAAGATAAATAGTTAAAAGGTAACCAGAAATGGGCCCCGGGTGAAGGAAAGAAGCTTCCAGAAGCCTTGCGGGTGTTGGAGTGGAGGCAGGGGCGGAGCGGTCCGCGGCCGGGAAGGAGCTTAGCTGCCGGGAGAAGCAGAAGGAGTCTCCGGCCATTATTTTATAGGAACGGAATTCCATTCCCGCAAAATTGAAGCACCGTAAGTCCCCCGTTTAATGGCAACATCTATTTGCCGTTAATGTGCAGCCTGCCGTTAGGTTCCACTGAATGTCATGCTGTGTTGTGTAAAATCTGGAACGATAGCTACTACAGCCCTTTTGTCATCCAGCGTTAGCTTGATGTGGCTAATGACGTTAGCTTCTAAAAGACTCGGAGCGTTGGATTCTATGACCCGTCCGGCGCTGTGTTGAATGGTTGTGATGCTCGAACTAATGAAAGAGCGTTCAAATACGGATGTTGTAATTATTGTTGGAGGTCATTTGCAATCCGTAAATCTAGAGGGCCGCTTTACTTTAAATGTTGTAACAATTATATAACGTTATTTTAATACAACGCGCTGCCCAAAAACTGTTGCCCCGCACTCCTTACTGTCGAACAAGTACATTAAAGAAACCAACTTTTGAATGTTTCTCGATTAAAGATAACTGGCATGTTGCGATTAATGGGGTTGGTAAAACCCCGATACCCTTGTAGAAATCGCCTGACCCTTAAGTTACTTCAGCGCTGCAGGCAAACGCATCAACACGTTAAGACTTCCACGGACACGCACATGACCGGCCGAAACGCGCGTGCCTTGAAATAAACGAGCCTCTGCAGCTGTCTGGCTAGCGTACCAGTTATACCGAGCTAACAACTCCTTGAGCCCGCTAGCTGGTTTATTGAGCACGGCCCGTGTCATTAGTAAATGCGCTGTGCGGGAGGCCGGAGAAGGTTGTCCGGCTTAGCTGCTGTCCTTTGTTTGTCATTTGAATGTCCACGTTAGCAACTTGCTGTTGCTATGCTAAGGAAACGAGACACCGCTCTCTGTCGGGATAGTTCGGCTAACTGACATGATGTTCCGCATGTGTGTCCTTTTGTAAGACACTATGTCCACTTCTCGTTCAATATTGTTGTATTTATTGTGTTAATTAGTTTTAAATGGTGAACCCTCTCTCTGCAAGCCGCGTGCGTGTTTGGCGTGCGCGTGTACAGACATAAATAAGGCAAATTGTTTTGCATCACCTTAAAAACGTGCAACTATTGATGTGGGCGTTACTACCCGTGTCTCTGCTCGAGCACTAAATGTCTCTCTGTCCTCCTGTCCTCTGCCTCAGCTCCCCGTCCCTAGGGTGCCTTCCTGATTCTGTTTGGGAGAGTTCAGACCAGTATCATCGCCAAGATAGCCGGGCCGGGCAGGAAGCGGCACACCTCAGATCCAGACCCCAGCGGCGGTAGTGATTCCGGCGACGGGCGGCCCGTCAGTGCCAAGTGCCCGAAGATGGCGAGCAGCGGTGCAGCCGGTAACGGGTCGGTGGGCCGTCGCGGAGGAGCCCAGCAGAGAGGGGGCGGCGGCGGCAGGGACGGTGCCGACCTGCCCTCCAGTGCCAGCAAGAAGAAGCAGAAGGACCGGGCCAACCAGGAGAGCAGGGAGGCCAAGCGGGCGGCCGCTGCAGCAGCGGAGGGGGTTATTGCCGAAGTCAAGAAAGGTAAATTGGGACTAAAGCCTGGTTTATGCTTCTGCGTTTTCAGAGCGACGCACACGCAAGACCCCCTTGCGTGTCCCTTGCGTCGCTTTTCACACCTCCTTGCGTCCTTGCGTGTGTCGAGCCATTTTTCTACCGCAGCGCACCAGGCTGCGATTGGTCCGCTAACTACGTCCTTTGCGGAGTCTCACATTTCCGCCTTCATAGCCCGATACCGCCGTTATTAAAACAAAGAATGTTTACGAGAGAACGGATCAGATTTAAGAACTTTTGTCGGAAGAAATGCGCAAATATGACCGCTTCTACAAGCCGTCTTTGGCGGGTTGTAGAAGCGGGTTGGATTCACGGAGGGAGATCTCCACAAAAGCCGGTTTGCCGGTAGTGGCGATGCACGGGGCAATAAAGTCTATGATAAATAAATAAATAAACAAATAAATAAACAAATAGACGTGACTCTCTAGGTCGTCTTCAACAAAACACGTTACTCCGCCTGTTGTTCTGGCGGTGAATTGCTCTGCAACACACGCAGAACCATGAATTGAAACGAGTGCAACGACGCAGACGCAAACGCAGAATGCGCCAGCCTTAACAGTGCATTGTTTACTTCTTCTTATGCTACTGGGATTAGCTTGGTACTAATGACAAGGGTTGTGCAACGTACAAAGTGGTCAAAATATCCACCGTGTGACCATTAGTAGTGCTACGTAGCAGAGTAGGCATCATGCATAAAATCGCAATTCATCTTGCAGATCTTTTTTTTAATTTTTATTTGCACACTTTATTGCAAACTGAATATAATGAGCTTTTTTTAGTGTTGTGCATAGTGTTCTAAACAAGCATTTAGTTTTCACTGGCTGCAAACCCTACAATTTGTCCTCATTATCTGTACAAGACAGTTAAGAGACAGTTATTACGGCTGCACAGTGCAGAACTTAGTCACATTATTATAATTCCATTTATTATGCAGCATTTTTTCTTGTTTCTTTGATTTTCTGGTGGGATCACCAATGAGTGAATTAAAAAGCCTCTTGTGTAGAGGGGGATGTTATCCTACGGTTTTTAATTTCATTCATTTTGTTGCAGCTCATACTGCTGTTTGAAGGCTTTTTTTATGAGCCGATTGCTTACTATTGCTGTGTGTGTGTGTGTGTGTGTGTGTGTGTGTGTGTGTGTGTGTGTGTGTGTGTGTGTGTGTGTGTGTGTGTGTGTGTGTGTGTGTGTGTGTGTGTGTGTGTGTGTCTCTTGAAGAATTTTTCTGTCTGCATTTTATTGAAACATGTAGATGTGGATTGCGGCTTCCCGTGCACAGGACCCAATGTTTAACATAAAGAACATTTTGTGCTTCCTATACTTCTACTGGTAGTCCTCGTTTTTTTAGATACACAATACATATGTTTTATAAAGCAAGTTATATTGAACAAATCTTCCGCAGTCCGCTGTGGGGAGGGTCCGCTGTGGGGAGGGTCCGCTGTGGGGAGGGTCCGCTGTGGGGAGGGTATCGGCCAGGTGATGAGCAGTGCCTGGTTTCCTCCAGACGTTTCTCATGGTCCGAGACTCCTTCAAGAGCCTTCTGGCAAACTCCATGCGGGCTGCCATGTGCTTTTTACTGAGGCGTGACTCTGGTCACTTTACCATACAGGCCTGATTTGATTTGAGTGCTGCAGAGATGGCTGTCCTTGTGGCAGGTTCTGCTCTTTTCATAGAGCATGACTGGAGCTCTGTCAGGGTGACCCTCGGCTTCTTGGTCACCTCTTCTCCCCGATCGCTCGGTTTGGCTGGTGACTCGTTACAATTCTGTCTAGGAGTTCTACAGACGTATTGCACTGACGTTGTTCCTCAAAGGCCAGCCTAAATACGTAGTAATATGACACGGTCAGCACCCAAGCTTAAATAATAGATCCCATGTTAATGGTGCTCACCGCATTTTTGATTCCTTGCAATTTGGGTTTTCACCTCATTTGGTACATAACAAATCATCGACGTTAGTCATGAGAGCATGCCGGGGGGGGGTGCTCTCTCTAGAAATGCACCCGTCACCAGCTGTGAGGGATTGGGTGTTGCTTTTGACCTTTCTAGAAGGGCTGCGTGTGAGAGAGGGGAGGAGCGGAGGCGCAGTGAAGAGGTGAAGGTCCATAGTGAGTGAGATCTGCGCTTTACTTCTTTGCCAGCCGTGGATCAAGTGATCGCTGTCTTTCTGGGATGATATATATATTTTCTCAATCATTGCTTGGACTTGGAGGTCACCATGAAAAGGGGTACGTGTTTGTTCTGATTTTTCACCGTGGGATATTTTAGTAGTAATAGTTAATAGATTTCCGTCTCAATTCCCCCTGTGAAAAGTGTGTGTAGCACAGGAGCACGATTTCAAAAATAAGTCCATAATTTGCCTTCACGCCTTTTTGTTTTTGCTTAGAATGCAGTTTGTGTGGCGCAGACAATTTTAGACGTCCCGTCTGATTGCTCACTGTACTGTCTGACCCGCTCAAGCATTTGAGTGAGACGGGTGAGACGAGTGAGAATTTGCTAGCAGGTGCAATTCAACGTGTGTCTATATTCTGTCAAGGAAGAAGAGATCCAGTATGTTCCAAATGCTTTATCTCCTATTAGATTATCAGAAATGGATTCCAATGATGACCGGCGACAGGAGTAAAGCAGGTTGAGTAAGTGTCTGTTCCTTTGTGTTTTACAGACGTGTTTGTGGACTGGAAACAGAATGTGAATGAAGTGACTGTCAGACTGCGCTGTGGGGACGGCGTGCTGAGGATAGAGGATATCAACACAACCTTCACTGATACGCACTGCCACGTGCGCTTCCCTGGTAGGTCCTCGAGAACAGACTGTGTGTGTGTGTGTTTTCTGCAATTTTACAATTTGCATAGTCCTCTAATAACGTCTTGATGTGTATTTGCATTGTCCAGATGGACGGCAGTGGAGCTGCCATTTGCAGGAGGAAATCGAGGCGTCATGTAGCCGAGTCCAGCACAAGGAGAAGGGAGGCTTCCTGCATGTCATCATGCAGAAGAAGATTCCCTTCCACATCTGGCCTTCGCTTAAGGTGAGTCACGTCGGATAACATGTTTTTTTTTTTTCTTGCGTACTGGTACTTGTGTATTTCTATTTCTATCTACCTTGATAGCTGTGGCCGTTTGCTGTTGTTTTGAGTGACATCTCCGTGGTATTCCCACTGTAAATGTATTCTCCAGCTCACTGTCCTTCTCCTTTCTGGTTTTCAGTCCAACAAGAAGGAAAAGGAGGCAGCACCCACAGAGAACAACAAGGACACGCAGGAGGAGGTGAAGCTCGTTTCTTTGGAGCCAACAGAGAAACCCAAACTCCAGCCTCCCTCCTCACCTGCACCCGTCGAGTCCAGACGCGGCGGCAAGGTCGAGCGGGGTGTCAAGCGTGGCCTGAAAAGCAAACCGGCGTTCGACAAGGTAGCCAAAGACTCTGTTGGGGTGAAAGATGGAGCTAAAGAGGGCTCAACTTCCACCGGCAAGCCTGGAGCCACGCAAGGCGAACCTCAGGAACCCAGCGCCAAGCGTACCGTCGCACAGCTGCCCACCGCCGCCGGGGAGGCCACGCCCCCAGCCGCCGGGGACACATGCTCTGCCAAGTCGGCAGCCGGTGGGAAAGCTCCACACAAACACCTGCCCGCTGGTCAGAGCCCGGCGACACGACGCAGAGATGGAGACATCCGAGCGGAGAGACTCGGAGGCGGCCAGGGACACGCGCTAGGAGCCGCTGGTGGCAGGCACGCCAACGGAACTGAGGTGGGCGGAGCCGAGACACATCGCTTGCTCATCTGAACACTACAGCTGTGTGTCTTTCATTTATAAATGACCTTTTTTTTTCTCGGACTCTCCTCATTACCTGAATACTATCCATTCCAAGCACTCGACTAGGCAAGCATCCAGTTCACATTTTGAGATGGAACCTTTTGTACTTTTCTAGTTCAGGTTTTCTATTGATTACTTGAGTGACATGAGATTTTATTGTGTTTCCTTCTAAAGCAAACATCAGCACAATAACACCAGCTGTTTGTCAAAAATGTCGTTATGTACCAACTACAATTCACGGATCAGCAAAAGGGAGCAAATGGAAGTTTCCAGGATCACAATTATTTTCCCGCCTATATAAAGATCATCAATGATTCATATTGGCAGATACGGATCCCGTTTGGGTTGTTATTACTCCTTTTATACTCCTTTTTTACCACCGTCCCAAAAATAGTTTCAACCACTCAATGTCAGTTAAACATGTTTTACCCCATTAAAAACAGCCAATTCAAATGATTTAATAAATAAAAGATTGTATTCTCATTAGTAGTCTTTAATGATACATATAACTTGTTGATAGCAGTGCAGACATGCAGGAACCGAAATGACATGCCATCATGTAAATATGATAAATACCATGAGGGTTTGTATTTAGTTTGTCTAAAAAATGAATAACTTGCTCTGTGGGATCAGGGGTCTAATTTCTTGCGTTTTTTCCTGATTCAGGTGGCAGAGAAGCCGGACTGGTTTGGAGCAACGGCACGCGGCAGCGACGGCAAACCAGAGGATCCGATCAGCAACACCGATCGCCTCGAACCGGTCGGCCCCAACGGCCAAGTTGGCCTCGCCGCTTCTCCGGAGACACGGGGAGGGAGACCGGACTCCGGGCCGGAGGAGAAGCCCTCGCAGCAGGAAGCGGAGCAGGATACTTCCACCTGCCAGCAGCTTGAATCCAGAGATGACGGTTCAACGGCAGCTGCTGGCGAGGCTGCCGTACCAAGCTGGTCACCTGGTGCTGCTCAGAGGCAGGGCAGCTGTGACGGAGAGGAGAAGCAGGACCAGTCCAAGGAGGAGCCTCCTTTGGAACTGAAACAACAGGAAGGTTAGTTGAGAAGGTCTCAGGATGCAACGGGCCTATCATTTGATCTATTCATGTCGAGTCTTTGCACCTCTACGTTGTCACAAAGTCTGAAGTATATACACGTTCTGTGGATAGAGGTTTGTTGCTAATCAGCTTTTCAGCACTGTTGATAAGTGTAATTACTTCCTGCAGCCCCAGAGCCGATGGTTAACTTGCAGATTGTGAAGTACGACTCGTACGAGAAGGGCACCGACCTGATGGTGGTCAATGTTTACACAAAGGAGATCTGCAGGGACACGGCGAGAGTCATCTTCAGGGAACAAGACTTCACTCTCATCTTTCAGACAAGGTAGCAAATGGGAATATGCCACCACCAGAGAGCTGTAGGAGTGGCATCTGGGTTCAACAGTAACCAGTGAACGATCTCCGTCTGTGTCATCCTTTCACAGTGACACTAACTTTCTGCGGCTTCATTCAGACTGTGGACCCAACACGGTCTTCAAGTGGCAAGTGAAACTCAGGTAATTGTTGCAGTCACCGTTGTCAGTGTGTTTTCGTTTTCCTGTGAAGTCACGGTGCCAAAGGGCGAGCGCCGCATCCGGTCAAATACATGACTTTGATAATGTGCTACTTTGTGGCCGAAAACCTCAAATGGAATCCCATTTCAGTAAAATTAACCCCAAATGAATAAAGAGATACTGATGTGGTGGTTCACTTCAGCACTGTAATCTTAAGGCTTTAGCTTTTATCTTTTTATATTTTAACCTGTTTTTACAGTTGAATCTGACATTCCCAGTGTATCCTTTTTTGCCTGTTTCTCCCTTCATAGTTAAACTTATTAAAAAACAAAAAACTCTGAGCTTGTGAACTCTGAAACTGTGAGTTAACTCTAAGCGTCTCCCTTCTGTGCGCCAGGAACCTGATCGAGCCCGAGCAGTGCAACTACTCCTTCACCCCGTCCCGACTCGACATCACCCTGAAGAAAAGGCACAGCCAGCGCTGGGGGGGCCTGGAGGCCTCCGCCCCACAAGGTCTGCTGCCAGGCTTCTACTTGTTAACAATGGTTTTACGCCGTTTTAGATTTTTGTTAATGTTGCAAGTGTCGCGGAATTTGATTCTCTTGTTTTCTAATGTCGATCACAAACATGAATTTAATGGCATGTCGTCCGAAACTCCACACACAGTATGTACACCTAGACATATAAACCTTGTGGGAGTGCAGAAGATTGCAGAAACACTTTTAAATAAAGTTCTTTGGGTAAGAGTTACTTAACTGGCTGCTTATTTGCATAATGTACTTATCTTGTTACGTTTTTTATCTTCATTGTAGAGGGCGCTTTTAGTTCTAATATGATTTTGCATAGTTTAATGCAAAATAATACAACATATTTAACGTCTGAGTCTGAAATGTAACCAGTAACAAGTACATTAATGCAAATATATTTTCCTGTTAAGCAGAAGCACACCATAATTAGTAGCCAGGTTGTTTATCTTTGATGTGCATTTTTTAAAGTTATATCAGGCTACGATGAGTTAGACTACAAACATAACTCAATATTTTTTTTCTAAAAGGTACAGTTTAATTATAAATAATTTCCAGTTCTGTCCAGTTGTGTGTTAAAGACCTTCGTCTTCTATACACAAGCCCCATTCTCCTCTGTTCAAGGTGCAGTGGGTGGCGCCAAGGTCGCTGTGCCCTCTGGTCCGTCCTGCATGGAGAAGAGCCAGCCGGGCGGCAGCCAGCACAGCCTGCCAGCCAAGGAGGAGCCCCCGAGGGTCGGGGAGGAGAAACCCAAGCCGCCTAAGGCCTCATCCAGAGTGGACGACTGTGGTCTGGACACAGTGGCTCCTCGCAGCGAGCACGTCGCTATCACCAAGCCGGACCCCATGGTGAGCAGAAAGATGTTCCAATAGTTGTTCTAACAAAACGCATTTAAATGCTGAAATGATGAAACGAGCCTGTCCTTTCTCAGCCTAAACCAACCTGCATGGTGCAGCCCATGAGCCATGCACCGCCTGCCAGCAACGAGCGCCATGAAGAAGAGGAGGAGAAGAAGGTGTGCCTGCCTGGTTTTACAGGATTGGTAAACCTCGGCAACACGTGCTTCATGAACAGTGTCATCCAGTCCCTGTCCAACACCAGAGAACTCAGGGATTACTTTCACGGTGAATAGCATGTGCTTTGTTTGAGGCTGATCTTACTATAACCCATAATAATAATACTAATAATGCTACATTCTACTGTTCAATGACATTCAGATTTTTCAATTTTTGTTTGTTGTTGACCAGACACATTGTATACACTGGGACACATTTAATCTGTTCCTGCTATGGACGCATTTAAAACCGGGAAATAATTGCCTCCAAATAATTATATAATTTTATATATATATATATATATATATATATATATATATAAATCAATCTCATGGATGTTTGTGTGCCGGCAGATCGAGGATTCGAGGCAGAAATCAACTGCAATAATCCGCTGGGAACAGGAGGCCGGCTGGCCATTGGCTTCGCTGTGCTGCTCAGGGCTCTTTGGAAAGGAACACATCATGCCTTCCAACCCTCAAAACTCAAGGTACGCTACCAGCACCATGAGCGTTTTCACAGGAAATACTTACCAAATGTCTCTTATTTGCTGCAATTGCCAAGAAGGGTTTTACCTGTTGGAGTTGTTGAATTCTGTATTTTTTGGTTGGTTGGTTTAATTGCCCCTCTCCTTCTGTTGCTTGTTTGCAACCGTGCAGGCGATCGTGGCCAGTAAAGCCAGTCAGTTCACAGGTTACGCCCAGCACGACGCCCAGGAGTTCATGGCTTTCTTGTTAGACGGGCTCCACGAGGACTTGAACCGCATCCAGAACAA
Organism: Gasterosteus aculeatus; assembly: GCF_964276395.1. Taxonomy (NCBI): domain Eukaryota; kingdom Metazoa; phylum Chordata; class Actinopteri; order Perciformes; family Gasterosteidae; genus Gasterosteus; species Gasterosteus aculeatus. The sequence continues at coordinate 18,540,826 of NC_135689.1, forward strand.
ACCTTACACGGAGACCGTGGACTCTGACGGGCGGCTCGATGAGGTGCGAGTTCTTCCTTCCTGCGTCTTTCTATTGAAATGAGAAACTTTGGCGCAATGTGGTGGTGCCTTGGCCTGATGATGTTTGTGGCTGCAGGTGGTGTCTGAGGAGGCATGGCAGAGGCACAAGATGAGAAACGATTCCTTTATAGTGGACCTCTTTCAAGGCCAGTTCAAATCCAAGCTTGTCTGCCCCACGTGCTCCAAGGTAACATGAGCGTTCCACAGAAATGTTTTACTTCCCTAAAAGGTTCATGCTCTGACATGTTGGCCTTGTTTTAGTGATGGCTGACCTACTTTCTTTCACTTCCTCAGGTGTCAATCACCTTTGACCCTTTCCTCTACCTGCCCGTGCCCTTGCCCCAAAAACAAAAGGTGCTCTCTGTTTTCTACTTTGCCAAGGAGCCTCATAAAAAACCTGTCAAGGTGAGAGGAAGCGAGCAAATTGAACTGCTCACACGGTCAATTAACTACGCTCTCTTTTAAGCTTTGTGTATTTGTGTCTCAGTTTTTAGTAAGTGTGAGCAAGGAGAACTCGAGCACTGCCGAAGTCCTGGATTCCATCTCCAGGAACGTCAGGGTCAGACCAGAGAACCTCCGACTGGCAGAGGTTGGTCATGATCTGCTTTTCTCTTTCAGGAATCAGGAAACATTTATTGCCAAAATATGTCAAACATACAAGGAATTTGTCTTGGCGGTTGGTGCGTGACAGTAGACACATGTTTACCAAGTCATCGTAGAGGCTTTTACGAATGACTCGTGTCATTATTCTCAATTGTGAAGATGATGTTGTGGCTGGCTAAACAGCTGCGGTCGTTAATAGTATTCTACTATTTGTAGGATAAACCTTGTTTGTTCAAAAATTGAATAGAATCCTGACAGATTTAGAGCCACGACGAGCAGTGGTGGTCGTTGATTACTGTGCACTGGCTGAACTGGGATCATTAGAGACACTTGATGACAGACCTGCGCTGGTTCCTCTCCCCTCAGGTGGGGAAGAACCGTTTCCAGCGCCTCTTCCTGCCGTCCCATTCCCTGGACATGGTGTCTTCCTCCGACATGTTGTTCTGCTTTGAGGTGCTTTCCAAAGACATGGCCAAAGAGAGAGTGGTGTTGCTCCGGGTGCAGCAGGTAACTCGGCAAAGTCCTCATTTTATATTTCTGCTGCGTATTGATAAACACGTCAGTGTTTCACATATTGAGGGGAGTGTATTTGCCCTGTGCTTTGCCCCCTGCAGAGACTTCAGGTCCCAAATATTCCCATCTCAAAGTGTGCCGCCTGCCAGAAGCCTTCCCCGTCTGAGGAAGACAAGCTGAAGCGTTGCACTCGCTGCTACCGGGTGGGCTACTGCAACCAGTGAGTCCACGTAGCAAAACGTGATAAGATAGTCGCCAACCTGTTGGTTATTGTTACAATCAATGCAAAATAAGCTTCTGTCGCTTCCCTTTCTGCGATTGCATCCATAAGCTTTTCTCTAAACATGTTACCCCCCTCCACCCTCCCTCCCCAGGGTGTGTCAGAAGACCCACTGGCCCAATCATAAGGGTCTGTGTCGGCCCAACGCGGAGAACGTGGGCCTGCCATTCCTGGTCAGCGTGCCCGAGTCCCGGCTCTCCTATTCCCGTATCACCCAGCTACTCGAGGGTTACTCCAGGTAGGACCGCAGTCCTCGGTGCTCACCGTCATTGAGCATGTAAACGTGGGATTGTCAGGGTGTGAGGAGAGGCCAACAATGTTACTGAATCCATATCTAAACATGGTTACATCGGTTATTTTTTCTTTTACTTTGTCCATCTCACACTAAAGCGGAAGTGGAAGCAAAGTCTTTAATCAGATTTCAACAAAAGCTACTTTTTCTGTAGTTAAAACAAATATTCTAGTGATGCTTCAATCACCAGTTGATAATGGTGGTGATCTTTTATATATGCATTAGGGGTGTAACGATTAATTCACTGAATCGATTAATCGATTTATATTCCTGCGATCCAAATGAATCGATCTGTGCTCCGCAAATCGGCATTCCAGACGACATATATCGATTACAAATCGATTGAAATGGTACATAATCGATTGTATCGATACTTGGAAACTGCACATTGGATTTAAGTACAAAACGGCATGGATGTGTGTGTGTTTGTTTGTTTTTTATCAGTTTAGACACGTTAAACGTTACTCGATTCAGTCTGCCTGTCTGTGACGTCATCAGTACGCAGCGGCAGCCGCGCTTGACTCGGAACAACAACAAAACACAGCGTCTGCGCGCGAGACATTTACAAACTAGCTTATCGATCCAGCGCGTGGAAACATTTTGGCTTTTTCAAACACGGAGGTGTTCTAAATAAGTCGGTCGCTGTTTGTAGAATATGTAGAAGCCAAATAAAAAAACACGGAAACACAACGAATCTTTCCGGCCATCTACTAAGGCGCCGTGGGATTAAACAACGCCGACAGTCAGGACCTCTAGCAGCGTCACCGCTGCAGCAGCAGCAGGTAACTGCAGCTCTGCAGACACCTCAGGCCTCACCAGCACCAAACTCAACATCACAGTAACAATTGCCAAGTTTATCTGTAAAGACATGCGACCCTACAATGTGGTTGAAAATCCGGGGTTCTGTGAATTGATCCAAACATTGTTTAATTATTGTGTAATGTTTACATTGAAAATGGCACTTGATTCAAATAAAAGGTTAATACATTTGCCATTAATTGTTTTTTACTTGTTTATAATATCCATAATTAATTTAAACCTGATTTCCTTACAAGAAACAACAGGGATCTCAGAAACTTTGCCTGCACTGTCCAGTAAAGTTACTGAATCGAATCGAATCGTTCTAAATGAACCCAGATCGTCCATGAATCGAATCGGCAACCATGAATCGCGATTCAAATCGAATCGTTGTTAAAATGAATCGTTACACCCCTAATATGCATGCAAGTTCATATTCAATATTAGATAAATATGAGCTACCGTAGTGACGTGGGATTAGTCTGATTTTGGTCTTCACAAAGATCATTGCAGTTTGTATGAGAAAGTTGGTAACGACAGAATGAAACATTGGCACATTAGTTTGTATGAGCCATATTACATGCACTTCTTTCTTATGTTCTATACTGACAAAAACGTGGTTGCTGAAGCCTCTGATCATGTAGACAAAACAAGGTACATTACACTTCGAACATACACTGTTTTGTCTTCTTGGTTCGAGCTGCAGACCCATTTTTAAACTATCATTTTCTAAGCATACAAGATTATGACTTGCCTGATGGCAAATCATTAGAGAACATGAATTGCATTTCTCTACTAGTATATTCAATAGTTATATGAAAATGTAGTGAACCTCCCCAACTCTCTCTCTCTGTGCAGGTTTTCTGTCAATGTGTTCCAGCCTCCTTTCCAGTCAGGCAGGGCATCCCCAGAAACATCCCAGTGCCGGGGAGACCACCCGCCAATGGCAGCAGGCCCTCCTGAGGGTCTCGGGCCAGGGGGTGAGGCCATGGGTGGTGGTAATACCTGTGCGGTGGGGGATATGGAGAGTCCCTCTCTCTTGCCTGAATCCCAAGCCGAGTGTCCTCAAGCCTCTGCCCTCCCCTCCGGGGACTCGAATTCCCTCTCCTCCTCCCAAACGTCGCTCTCCACCACGCAAACTGCAGATTCTGGATTTTCTGCGCCAATCTCTTCCACCTCCTGCTGCTCTCTGGACCCTCATGCTGAAAAGGAGACGTCCTGTGAGAAGGCAGTGCGACCGGAAGGTAATGTTCGATCTACTATTGGACGGAAGCTTCAGTTGTTTGTGGCTCTTCTTTCATTGGCTCTCCATCCCTTTACTCCTTCTTCTCCTTCTTCTTCTTCTTCTTCTTCTTCTTGTCGCTTCATTGCAGCTGCAGTAACTGGGTATCAGCATCCCAGTGAATCAGCATCAGGTCACGCCAGTCAGTTTTACATCGCTCTGCTGGACTCTGACAACAAGGAGCAGAGGCTGGATGAGAGAGGTATGCACTGATGTCCAGAAGGATTCCTTCTCCTGTTGGCATGCTCCAAGTTGTGTGCTCGTTTTGACTGTTTAGTTTTTGTTGATCTGATGTACATGTCATTTAGGTGACACTTTTATCCAAAGCGACTTACAATGAGTGTATTTCAACCATAAGGACACAAATCCAGCAGAACAAGAAACAAAGTGCAATGTCATCAAATTCACAACTTGCTATAGATAAGAGCCATTACAAGTACAATTTAAGTGCTACAATTTGTTTTGTGTTTTTTATTCGAGGTAGAGTCTGAAGAGGTGTGTCTTTAGTTTGCGGCGGAAGATGTGAAGGCTCTCTGTGGTCCTGGTGTCTTCAGGGAGCTCGTTCCACCATTTCGTAGCAAGGACCGCAAAGAGTCGTGATCTAGTCGAGTGTTTTGCTCTCAGTGAGGGAGGGACGAGTAGTTTTGCAGATGCAGAGCGGAGAGTGCGGGTCGGGATGTAGGGTTTGACCATGTCCTGGATGTAAGCTGGACCCGATCCATTCACAGCTTAGTACGTGAGCACCAATGTTTAGAACTGGATGCGGGCAGCCACCGGCAGCCAGTGAAGAGAGCGGAGGAGTGGAGGAGTGTGGGAGAATTTAGAAGGTTAAAGACCAGTCGAGCTGCTGCATTCTGCTGCAGAGGTGGAATGGCGGCAGCAGGGAGACCTGCAGGAGCGAGTTACAATAGTCAAATACTTTAGTTGGGTGTGTACTCCACTCTAACAAAATACATAACTGGATAGGCTACAAGCTTCTTTACTGTGGGTGAGGCAAGTCAATAGTATCTAGCAAAAGCCAACAGTTTTACTGTAGTGACTTCAGAACCCGAGTGATGTCATCCTCTGTCTTGGTCTTAGTGAGCAGCAGCATTATGAATCAGCTGCAGCCGTCTAATTCAAACTTTTAAAGACTCTGTTACGGTAGTTAAGTCAAAATAATATCAATGCCCGCTGAAGGTTTTAAAACCTGCTGAGACATGAGTCATTTTTTAATATTTTTGAGGACTGACCTGTGTGACTTAAAAATATTTGGTTTGGTCTGAGGTTTTCAACATTGTCGATTCAAGCAGACTTTCACACACATTTCCTTCTTGGATCAAAAACAACTTGGACAGTTTTTCCATTGCTAAATTGAAAAGGATTTAGTTTAATGCACCTACCCAATTTTGTATCAGACATAGTCCTCTGGTGATTAGGGCTGTAAAAATTGACGTTCGAATATTCGCTTTAATAAAACAGATATTCGAATATCTGGTTGCGCATTAGGCTCATCAATAACATTACAAATTAATACAACGAGACATAACTACTTGTATAGGGAATTTATTAAAGTGTAAGTTTAACGACGTATTACCTACACAAAAATAAGTAAATTAAATAACGGCCGCAGATCTCTCTCTCTCCCTCCCGCTCCGCCGCGCTCTCTGCGCAAAGCGGTTTAAAAGAACGACAACAATAAACAAATGCCGAGTGCTGAACAAGAGTTTTGTGTAAGCAATTTAAGGTTGCGATTCTTGTCCCAAATATGAGGCGGAGATGATGAGCATGAAGCAGTAACTCATGGAAACTCCCCCTATCATATTGGTTCAATGAGATATATAGGGACCTGATACTTAAGGGCACTTACGGAAAGACATAAAGTCCATCCCAGCAGCACACTGGTTTTCTCCATCTCTTCTCCTCACCAATCGACAGAGGACCTTCTGGCCGACCTCCCCGAAGACACAAAGCTGGAGCTGGTGTGGAAGAACAACGAGCGTCTGAAGGAGTACGTCTTGGTGAGCTCCAAAGAGCTGGAGTATGACGAGGACCCCGGCTCTCTGAGTGAGACAGCCAGAGCGGGACACTTCACCCTGGAGCAGTGCCTCAACCTCTTCACAAAGCCAGAGGTGCTGGCCCCAGAGGAGGCATGGTATGCAGCTTCATGAAGTGATTAGTATCCAAAAGAATGCACCTCATCATTGGGTTTGTTTCCCAATTGCAATCACGCCATGGGTTACTGTTTTAATATATTGAAATATTAATAATATATTAAAACAGTAACATTTTCTAAATGTTTTTGCCAGATGGACAAATGCAACTCTCTAAATAATAATTCAGATCCTCTCTACTGTTTTCTTCTGAAAATGACCTGAGCAGAGTCCTTCATAGTGTCAAGAGTATGAACCAAGGAGGCAATGAGCCCTAAATAGGGACTGGTGACATAGCAGACAAGCTGGTAGCTGCTCATGAAGGGAGAGACTAGCGGAATCTACTATAGGACTCATCTTGATGTTACCACTGAAATGAACAGTTCATTTAAACAAGCGGTTACCCTCATGAACAAGTGTCATCCTAACTTCTTCCACCATAAGGGAACATTGCTTAAGTCGTGTCCCATCAATGCTCAGATATTAACAATACAATGATATGGAACAGATGTGCTGTTCTGCTCCTGTGTGTTTGCATGAATAACGAAGGAATAGATTGGTTTGGACACAGAAGCTTTTGTTGTGTTTTTTAGGTACTGTCCAAAGTGCCAGCAGCACCGAGAGGCCTCCAAACAGCTGCTGCTGTGGCGTCTGCCAAACGTTTTGATCATCCAGCTCAAACGCTTCTCCTTCAGGAGCTTCATCTGGAGAGATAAGATCAACGACATGGTTGACTTTCCGGTCAGGTAAATGCACAGTAAAGAAACCTGCAGCAGACCTCTTTTTTTAATTCACTTTAAAGGAACAGTGTAGGATTTAGTCTGGTGCAGATTCCACTAAATACCAGCAATGAACCATTAGAGGTATTTTATAGGGTTAGGGTTAGATATAGAACTTCTATATATTATGGTTTCTTAGTTGGAAGCACTCATCCTGAACAAGAGAGCATAGTGAACAATTATAATAAAAAACAACCAAAAGTATTAATGAAAAGCCCCAGTGATGACCGGGCTTATCATTAGAGCAATCTCTAATAGTTTATCACCGGAGCCCGTTTAATACCGGAACGTATCACAACTTTCAGTTCATTTATTTCTGATGTAAAAGTCTCTCTGTGGAGTCGGAGTCTGTTCTGCGCTGCTGTAGAAACGTGGCGGTGAAAAATGAGCAGCTCCCTGCGTAGATATAAATAGCTTTTTGTAAGCTAACGATAAACACTACCATTGTTAGTTTCACATCATTATTTAATAATGAAAACATTTTATTCTATTTCTTTCAATGAATCCCCCTAAATATTGAACACTGTTCCTATGATGTGAACAAATATGAAATTAAAATGAACATTCCTTAATCATTGTTCCTTAAAACCGTAGACCCTCATCTAGTACTTCCCAGATGTGCAGCACAGCCTCTCATATAATTCTGTCCTGTAGGAATCTGGATCTAAGTCAATTTTGTATCGGCCAGAAGGATGAGGAACAGATGCAGCAGCCCCCCATCTACGACTTGTATGCCGTCATCAACCACTACGGAGGAATGATCGGCGGCCACTACACCGCCTACGCTCGCCTGCCAAGCGACAAGAACAGCCAGCGCAGTGACGTCGGTGAGTCGAGGAGGCCGTTCCCACCTGGGCGTGTAGGTCCCACCAGACTCTGTCCCGTACTTTTCAGCCGCCCCGTCTCCAACCTCTTTTTCCTCTCCCACCCTCCACCCCCCCATCCCACAGGCTGGCGTCTGTTTGACGACAGCACGGTGACCATGGTGGAGGAGAGTCAGGTGGTGACGCGCTACGCCTACGTCCTGTTCTACCGCCGGCGAAACTCCCCCGTGGAGAGGCCCCCGCGCTTCCTCAGGCCCGAGTCCCCCGCCTCTGCAGGAGCCACGGCCAGCCAGGTGAGGGGCCCATTGAAGGGCTTTCTTTTGCTTCCAATTCATCAGGTTACTAAAAGCAACACTGGTGCTTTATGATGCTCGCGTCACGTGAGGGAGTGTAGTCGAGGCTGGATTGGATTGGCTGGGGTTGAAGTGGTTCTGGAAAATAACACACAGTTGACGCAATGCAGGTGTTCCTCATCTGTGGAAATGGTATTACAGACAATGCAACACAGTCAAGCGAGGGTGTGCGAGTGTGTTTGTTGTACAAGATCAGGAGCTGATTTGTCAAATGGAAGTGTGAGTGTCAATGCAACAGAAACTCTGTGTCATAGGGTTTGGGAAATCGATACGTTGTCTGCCACAAATCATGAATTAGCTGTATTTTGTGTCATTTTCTCTTTTTTTTTTTTTTTTTGAGTCGTAATGGATCGAACCTCCGCTTCTGTAGTCGCCTCGCTTGAGCTCGACAAAGCTTTGCTGTCAGGCAGTATTACTATCTTCAGACGTAATACTATCTTTGTCGCTTCAGCGGAGTGCAACACTGGTTTCTGTCCAGTTGGTGAGTGCGAGAGCTGCAAAAGGCCCTCAACATCTGCTGGTGCATTGGGAGTCGAGATGTTCCCTGTGAGGCAATTCATTCTCTCATTTTCTGCCTCTCTTAAGATGCACTTTAATTCCTGTATCCAGATGAGATCTAACCGATGCTGTGTGTTTTGATCATATGGGTTCATATGAGACACTGATTTTGACATGAGTCCATGTGATGTTCTGGGAGTCATCAGACCACGCTGGGCTGCAGTCCACACTCGATTCCATCCTTCCCGTGATGCCTCACGTCGGTAGGGCTGTCACGATATCAAATTTTTGTTGTGCGATTATTGCACCAACATTTATTGCGATATTATTGCAATTTTCAGACCATTTTATGCCACTGATAACATAATGACAATATAATAGCATAGTAATAAAAGTATGCTATTTCAAAGAACGTTTTATTTGTCAGAATAGTTCGACATTAGAATCAGAATGTGAAAAAATATATCCGATATAAATAATAAAAAAATAATGTGCAAGAGACACGGAGCGGGCGAAGCATCGGATGCGGCCGGGTTTGGTGCGATGCGGTCGGGTTTGACTAAATGTGTCCAGCGGAAAGGCGCCGCGGCAGCCGGGAGGTTTAACGCGGGACTTCGACCCCCGGCAGGGCGACGCGCTCCGCGGCTGGAGGGAGAGACGGAGCGGCCCGGTGCCGCTAACAACCGGCCGGACGGCGTTCCTTCCGCCCAAAGAAGCGAACGAGCAGTCCGGAGGAACCGACAGTAGTTCAGGTTAAAGACCGGGCGGATGGTTGTTTTAGGTGAGATTTTAGCTTCGTTGCGTTCACTGCTTCGCTCCACCTGTTGGTGTCCGCTCTGTGTCTGCGTGCACGCTGCCTAAGCCCCGCCCCCCGCTTTCCACAAGCAAAAGGGACAGAGGCAGCGTGATCAACTTAAATGTTGGTGACGTTCATTTATATGTAAAATGAATATCGCAGCACCAAAAATGATTGCACACGATTTCAGAGAGCGATATGTCATTTTATCGCATATTGCGACTGCCCTACATGTCGGTCAGCGTATATGTGGGGAAACGTGCATCCTGCTGTGGAATTAGTTAGAAAAGGATGTTCTTGTGCTTTTAATGAACTCAATCATGCGACGTGATGTTTCTGAATGTAATCATAGCACCTGTTAGACAACGCCTGTTCCCAGAAGCTGACACCGGTTTCCGCCAATCGCAGGCCTCTCGAATTTGGCGGGAACTGGAGGAAGAAGAGGAGGGGCTCGACGAAGGCCCCCGCGGACTGTTCCGCTCCGCACCGCGGAGGCGCCAGGCGCCGAGGGACCGAGCCGAGGAGGACGGGAGGCCGGCGCGGCGGAGAGAGTCGGACTATCCCGACGACGACCGCGTGCGCTATTTTGTTCTGGGCACCTTGGCGGCCGTGTTGGCTCTGTTCGTCAACTTGGTCTACCCCCTCTTTAACAAATCCAGCTGGACCTGAGCGGGGGCCACTCGCAGCCAACCGACAGACGTTTGATAGGAACATGTGGACGAGACAGCCAGAGGTTTTAATCCTCTAATGGAACAAGCGACTCAGTCATCCGTCGGCCCCCCGTTACACCCCAACGCGTGAAGTGTTACTGTGACCCTCTAAAGGGACTCCAGCACGCCGAGCGCTGCTCCCATCAGACTTTCTCAGTCCTGATGGGAGCACCGATTTTATACCAGTGTTTGTCTAATGAGCTTTATGCCTCACTGTGTGGAAGAGACGGGGATCATTCTTTCATGTGCAACACCAGACCGAAATTAAACATTGATGTCCTAACTTTAAACTAAAAACAAAATGGAGCAAACATACATAGATGTTAATGCACTGAATTTCTATTAATAAGATCAATTGTACACGTGCAATTTGTAAAAACAAAAGCAGGAGATAATATTAAAGGATAAACCTTTTTAATAGAAGCAACAAATAGATTGATTGATACAGATCTGACTGTAAAGTCCAAGAAAACAGCTTTATTAAAGCTGCAGCACAACGATACCATCAGCATCATGCGTCTGTGCATCGAACTGAATGTTTGCTGTTCAACAAGTCACATGTTTGAAGTGGCTGTCAGGTGACCAGCTCCTAACCGCCTTTCAGTTAGATCACGTGCACGGAAACCAAGCCATGTACTGCTGTGGATGTGTGGTAGCTACCAGTCGGCGTGTACCTTGTATTTAGAATATCTTTTACAGTCCTTTGAGACGTGGAACTAAAGGCATTCATCCACCCAGGCGCTCTTCAAAGACGCTCCTTTGGCTTCATTTTATAACACAAGAGTTGTTGCTTTATCTGTTTGTGTGTGTGTGTGTGACTTTGTTGTTTTAAGAGGATTAGTTCTTGTTCAACAAAGTCCCACAGTAACACACACCAGTTCTTTGAGTTAGAGACTGTTGTCAAAGGAATCCTGTGACTCAGGGCTTCCCCCTGATGTAATGGTGGGGAAACACTTAATATATTGACGTATCGATAGATAATATAAATGTTGGTACAAAGGGAAACGTGTTCTAGAGCTACAGCTGAAGCCTCCTTTTGTTTTTCTTGCACTAGACCTTTAAACGGAAGGTTGAGACGACCTGCTGAATGGCTCATGTGAGCAGAGAGTACTGTCATTTGTGTGTGACCTTTGTGTTGCCTTTTTAACTTCTTCAAATTTCTACAACAAGTGTTTTCTGGGTCTTTTTTTTTTTTTAACTCCTGTTTGCCTGCAGCCCCGTCCTGATTTTAAAATGCTCTCTAATATGCACTGCAGTTCATTGTCATCTGTTGTCCTTGTTTCTTTGTTTCCCATGTTATTGAACTGCCTGTCAAAGTCAGTCTACATTTCATATCGAAGCCATAGTGCAGGTGAGGACTGAAGAGATCAACCACTTGATCTGTTTTAGAGATCTACATAATTTCATCATAAATGTTGGGATGAAGCAGAGCTTGTCACAGCCACGGTGTGTGTAAATGTTGATTAAGGATTGCTGTCCTCTGAATGTAATGTTTTCCAACGAGATTCTCTGTTCGGAGTGGAAAGCTATTGATTGTGGACAGATGTGGAGCTCGTGAAATGTCAGCGTAGAGCCACTTTGCCTTAGATGCTCAGCAGAGAACCGTCGCACTGTGTGTACGTGACTCATGCAGTATATGCAAGCTTCTTTAGTGTGATGTGGGATGTCGTTTGGAAAGAGTGACCTGACAGGAAGTGATGTACGCTTCCTGTCTGTACTGCAATTTGAAGGAAACATAGTAATTTAATTGCAATAATGTATGTAGATCCCTTTATCTAATTGCTGCTTTCTGATCTAATATATATATATATATAATCTCATTGTACTGCTTTGAGAAATAAAATCTCCATCTGTTTATAGCCTGTATGAATGTTATTCATCTTCCCCAAGCAGAAACTCCCAGAGGACCAGCCCAGCCACATTTATCCTTAACACTGGTTTATTTTTTTAACAGGGCTCTACCCAGTCGCTGTTTGGGGCCGACCTGGATCCCGAAGGACCGCCCACGCTGACCCAGGAGGTCCCCTCTGACCTCTTCGGCCTCTCTGGAGAGTGCGCCGCACCATCCCACAGCAACATGGAGGAGGTGGACTAGTCGCGGAGAGGACCACAGCCTAGCGATGTAGGGAAGCTCTTCCTCTCGGTGCTCCATAATAACACCGTCATCCAAGTCTGAGCGGTGCCATGCCAGAAGATCCGGAGGTGGTCTTTGAGGATTTCCACTGCACTCGCTTGTGAGGGAGCTTCAGATGCACATCCTTGATATACTCACGTTAACATACTTACCCATTGAAACAAACTTGATAGGATAGTTGGATTCATTCAGTTTATATAGTGGCACGCAAATAAGCAAACCCACTTCTGTAGTCTCTGGGCTCCTGTGAGAAGGTCGTTATGAACTACTGCTGAGACAGCAATTTATCAGCGACCACCTGAGAGGAGATCGGTGGAGGGCCTCGACTCAGAACACGCCAACGCACTGTGTGGACTGCAGGCTAAGGGGTTCACGCCGATAGTCTCTGGCTAAAGCTGCAGTCAACTCAGAGGATATGTTTGGGGACTGACGTTTGTTGTAACGTGTGTACTTTTTCTTTTCTTTTTAAAATGAGGGTATTGCCCGGGTTGTTTAGTTTCTGGCTGGGTTTGTTCGCTAACCTGGGTTGAATTTATCTTAAGAAAAATGTGAGACAGGTGCTGATTTGCTATTTTTTTTAATTTTATTTGGAGGGCACACTGCTTTTGTCTTGTCGCTTTAAAAACTTCCTTTGGCTTTTGTTTCTGTAGCGTATTCTTATTGTTTTTTTTGTTTTTTACTTGTTTACATATTCGATCCTGAGGATGCAATCGTCTAAGGCTTCAGTATAAACTGAAATGTGCATGCCCCGCATGTTAAATATCCGCTCCGCCAGGAACCTTTTCATGTCATCATTTCAGTTTTGCGAGAGTTGTCCAGTGTCACGCCTCCTTTCCTTTTGTAATAGACTGCGTATGTATAACGTGGGGCTCGTTAGGAATGCTGCTGTGGATAAATATAAATGGTTAATATAAATAAAACAATTTTGACAACTGCTTGTTGGGAGTTTTGTCCCCCCCCCCCATAAATAAATATAAAAGTCCTAATTAATGACCAATATATTATGAAAAACATTAACATGCATGTGTAGGAACAGTGTAGTGCTCTACTTCTTGCACCTCACCGGGAGGTGGCGCTCCTTGCGCCTCCTCGCGGACTGGTGCGCCACTAAACCACAGAAGAAGACGGTGGCTCGGAGGAACACGGAAGTAAACCCGTGAAGTTACAATGGCAGCTGAGCCGGTTCGGTGGCATGTCTGTTGAAATATGTACAAACCTCTAGCTCGTTGATGGAGGGGTTTGAGGACAGCGGCCGAGCAGCTGAAGAACATGACGGGACGGACAGCAGGAGCGGGACAGAGTCCCCGGGGACAGTCCCCCGCGGGCTCTGTCCCTCACGTCCCGGCCCGAGGAAGAAGCTGGTCCTGCACGTCGACCTCAACAACACCATCCTGGTGTCGGACACGGTGACGGGACAGGGCCCGGCGGCCGCCCTGGACTACTTCCTCTCAACGGTCACCTGGGGGAAGATGAGCAAACACGGTAAAGCGGACCCGTTGACGGTTAACGGTTAACGGGCACACGAGCACGTGACGTTAGTTTCTGCTGAGCCAGCGAGGTCGTTGTTCCGGTAAATATTCGCCCCCCAACCCCCCCCCCCCAAAATACAGACCGTGAGATAAAACGGAGATTTTAGAAATTTAGTTGAAATCAAACTCCTACCGAATGGCAGGTCACCGCCTTTATTTTAATGTGGGAGAATATTAAAGTGACGTATTTTTACTTTACGTTAAATGTACCGAGCTAACTTGCATGACCAGAATCTCACGTTACCGGTGACTTAATATCGCGATAACTACACGCCTAAATATGACCATTTATCATCCCTTCCGCTGATTCCATGACCTTAGCAATGTATCACTCCTGGGTGGAAGAAGTACTTGACAATTAAAAAGCACTGAATATTTTGTAACAGAAACATGAATTAAAGGAGAAATATGTGTCAATATCTGGTCAATTACATGAGGCAGCCTGACACAATTATACACAGAAAGCTGTGTATGATTGTGTCAGGCGGCCTAATGAAAGTCATCAAGGAAAGAAACGTAAGTTCATGTCCTATTCATGCATTCAGGCATATTGGATGACTGATCCCCTCTGTGACGCAGGGAGGTGGGAGTGGCTGAGCGACTCCACGTCCCTGCTGCCACCTTGTGACGACGCGGTGAGCTACTACTCTCACTTTGGACGGACGCCGGGTTTCACCTCCGCTGCGGGGAAACGTTTCCGCGGGGTTCTGGATGAGCATCTGCATCTGTTCCGCTGGCCCGCGGGCACCAAGGCAAGGATCGCACATGAGGAGGCCAGATTAGATATATGTATAAAGTTGAACAACTTCTCTTTGCTACTGACCGCTGACTTTGCTCCCTGCAGGCCGACCGGGAGCTGTCCGTCAAAGGCGAGGATGGACAACTGTACCACTGGATCCTCCCCTCTTTCTTCCAGCTGCTCAAAGACCTGGCGAAGGAAGGGAGGGAGTTTGCCGTTGTCTTCCGTACGTTTGGAAGCGACCTGCCTCGTGTGCTGAGTGCTGTATCCAGAGCGCTGAATGAAGGGGCTCATCCGCTGTTCCCCGATCTGCCCGATCTCAAGGTAGAAGTGAAATCGCTCTTATTTATTCTAAAGCCAGGAGTTTTAAGTGAGGGATGAGTTTGTGCTCAATGTCTTTTTTCTTTCAAGGGGACAGTTTAAATTCCAACAACATACTTGGGTCTAGCGCATGATAAACTGGTAAAATGTCAGGTGTACGTCCACATTATCGATCAGGATCACACGTACGGCCTCAGTGGACTCCTAAGCAACACTTAAGGGGTCGTTGTTGTGTCGTTCTACCTGCGCTATACTTTAAGCATCGTCACCTCTTTACCTCCCCTCAGGCAGCACTTTGCGATGGGGAGCTGTAGCTGTTCTCTATGTTCAAGTCAGTAGACTCCTTTGGACAAAGGTGACGTAGATTAGCTCGGACCGGTCCACTTCATTCCAGTCGAACGGGTGAAGTACAGACTTGTTTTTATCGTTTTTTTAAGGAAATGTCAATAACACCAGCACGGATGTGTTCTGCAGTGAATGTGTGTGGGACGGGGGAACCACCGTCGTGGCCCTCTTTGCCTTTTTAACACGGACCGTCCTTAGAAAGAAGACGCTCCCTCTCTCGGGGGCCTTCGTAGCTCGCTTGTTAGCCCGCCGGAGTGGAACACATCGACTTTGTGCGGCGAGCGGAATGAACGCACGCCGGGAGGCGGAGGAGATGTCAGCAAATGAAGCTGTCAGGCAAAGTGAGCTGTCTGGCGGAGAGCGCAGAGTAGATCACATTGCACCGCCTATCGCATCGTGCTGTTCATGTGTTGCTTTGGACGAGGGGACGGTTGATGTTTCACAACTCAATATCGTTGGTGATACTGTTCTTTACCCTTTGATGGTACAGTGTTCACCATTTGGGGTGTATATTGGCAGATATTAAATATAATAATAATAAACTGTACTTTGATTTGTGTAAAAACACCCAAAACTATGAACAGCTGTTTTTATTTTATTTTCCTTCAATTCATATTCACTCCGGCAGTCTGTCTTTTACCACAGAGTCTGCCATCTGGCATCGGCATTGTAGAAAGCCTCTCTCTCCGTGTGTGTGATCAGACCTTCCCTCTGCTCCGTGGACGTATCTGGGCATGTGGCCTTCACTCCACGATGCATCTGTATGGCGCTTAGAGCTGATAACCCACCATGTGTGAGCCTAGCGTTCCGCCTCAGGTCAACTCTGTTCTGTTACACACCACGCGATGTGTACAAGACGGAATATTCCCACTATTTGCTCCACCTGCTCTCTCGCTGCCGTCTGCTCTGTGGTTGTGCTGTTGGCCGCGTTGGCTTACGGCATGTCGACAGGCAAAACAAAGGCCTGCCGTGTTCGATGCAGACGGTAACCTAGATGTGTATAACCATGATGTTATAGGTGAGTTTTTAACAACTGGACCACTTAACGCAAACATTTGTTTTTTTTCACCACAGTGATCAAGTTTTAGCCGTGCGGTTTGATCTACGCTCTTTGTTCTAAAGCCACGGAAGGCCAGAGTTTTACTTTGTGTCGCTTTTATGTGTGAGAAAGCTGATCTCACTATTCCTGCAGGTGGAGCCTGGCGGAGAGCATCCGCTCTTAGAGCCGTTCCCTCTCTGACTGCCTCTTCTTGTCACTCCCGGCTCAGTTAAATGTGAATATGACTCCAGGGAAGATCCGCTGCCACAAGAAGGGAGCCGTCCTGAGCCGCGGCGAGGAGCGCCGGTCCACTCGCGACGGAGAACGGGGCCTGTACCAGTACTTGAGCTCAGTCCAGGGCGTGGGGGGCTTCCAGGACCACTTTGAATGGTATGCGCAGCACTCACTCAAACCGGGTGGGATGGGGGTTTTGTGGCGTCCGTGCGTAAACTTGCTGTGACTTTCTTCTCCTTCAGGTGGGCCAGTAATACCTTCTCCATCCGGGGGGGGAAGCCGCTGTGGGTGGACCCCTTCGACCAACATGTCGAGCACATCTTCATCGACGACAACATCCGACAGAACGACGAGGATACCATCGTGCATCCCAAGGTACCGTCGCGACGCAGTACATCCACACATCTGCCTCACTCCGGTCTCCAGCACGTCATGAATGGACTCCAAACAGATAACGAGTGCTATTCTCATTCAGCCAAGTCTCTTTATCCGCTGTGTAAATGATTCAGTGTTTTAATAAGATCCATGTAAATACGTCTTAGTAACGCGGCTGCATCTGTTTCTCCTGTTCTGAGAGCAGAGTCTCAGCACTCTGTTACGTAACCAGGAGAGAATCCCAGAGAAACCATCACAGCGATCTGGTCAATCCGTTAGACTGTTTCTTCTCATCTCCAGCGTTTTTTAAAGGAATCCCATCTGTCAGTGGGCAAACTGCCTGCTGTGTGCTCTCACAGCAGGCAGCGAGAGCACACGGTGCTCACTCATCAGAAACCGCAGGTGAACGCAGCTCGGCTCTGCCTCACAAATGACTGACCATATGGTTCCTCTCGTCTCTGCAGAGCAAACGCGATCGGATCAACCGTCGTATATTACATTACTTTCACGATGAGTGATAATCTAGTGGAGATGAAAAGAGCTGTCAAGGATATTTATGCAATCTACTCACTTTATATCGGCTTATCATCTTGTCCTTTTGCTCCAGTTGATGAAGTTCAGAATGTCTCTTTATTCATTCAGCTATTAAGTAATAATAATAACATTACTTGTGGCTTCATTGCATTCTCAGTAAACCATGACTTAGTTCTATTCAAGGAACCTGAACCAGAACCTTCAGCCATCATTACTTTAATTGGTGTCCTCTGTGAAAACCATTGCGTGAATGGACAATTAAGAGTTGTTCCTTTTTGGGACTTTACAGTCCTTGCAGTTTGCCCGTGAGGAATCCACATCACTTTCTTTTAGGCGTTTTAATCAAAATTGTAAGTCCTTTTTTTCACTGAGACCTTTTCACCCTTTGGAACCCGTCAGTGTGTTGTAACAAACGTCATCTCCCGACATGCACTCGCTGTAATGTTTGTTTTTTAGGCAGGTATATTTCCATCAATTGTCTTTTGACAGACGTGGTCTACAAAGCTAACCTGACTTCCCCTCCCCGCTCCTTTTTGTTCTGTGTGTGTGTTCCCCAGGTGTTCTTGGACCCAGGTGGCGCTGAGACGCGCACAGCCAGCACCTCTGAGCTCTATGACATCACGCTGGTCCAGACCGACCTCCTGCAGGCCATTTCTCAGCCAAGCTACTTCACTCAGCGCGTCCACATCTGTCTGGAAAACTATGAGAGAAACCTCCAGCAGGGGGCAACCTA
Source organism: Gasterosteus aculeatus (assembly GCF_964276395.1). NCBI lineage: Eukaryota > Metazoa > Chordata > Actinopteri > Perciformes > Gasterosteidae > Gasterosteus > Gasterosteus aculeatus. Next base: position 18,558,729 of record NC_135689.1, read on the forward strand.
GAGCACAACTCTCCCCCGTGTCCGTCTGTCCGCACGACATGACCCACCACATCACAAGCCCGGCACCGGTGGAGGATGCAGACACAGGAGACTGTTGGTCTGAGATGTGTGTCGGGTGAAAGCCCTTTAAGCCTTGTGTTACTTGGCCGGCCGCTAGAATCCACCAGTTCATTTAGTTTACTGCTCCTCGTCGCTTTGCTGTAGCTTTTCCCTTTTTAGATGATTCTTACTTCCAATGTTGGCCCTCGCCTGCATTGTCTCTCTTCCGCCTGGAACGGACAGATAAAACTTGAAGACTTCTCGTTGACTTAGAAAGTACCAGATTACTGTAATTACTGTAACAATTGTGACGGCATGCATCAGAAAAGACTTATAATCTCAGTGATTTATATATTTTGATATTAATAACAACTCTCCATATAGATCCATAACTCTTGTTTCCTGACACAATCTGGTGTAATATACCAGATGCATTAGTCTGGGCAGTTCATATCGTGTGTGTGTGTGTGTGTGTGTGTGTGTGTATATATATTTATAAATATATATAAATTGGTGTGCGCAGTGATATCTATAGAAATATGGGGCTGAACGTGGGTTTTGGAAGTGCTATTTGCAAGTAGCACGTTAACGGTGCAGCGTTATTTAAGACCTCATTAGTGATCCTGTGTGTTCTAAAGAAGCAATGCAGTTTGCAGAGGTTTTCACTTTGTATGGAAGGACAACAATTTGTTAAGTCTTGAGGAGCTTTGCAACAAGCTTCTCCTAAGCAATGTTAACGTACTTTGGTACTGTGCAATGAAGACTTCTATATACCACATTATTCTGATGCTGCCACGCAAATGATTCACATTTTATTTTTCTAATAGTAAATGTTTTTAGTCGCTGTTGAATAAATTGCTGTGTTTATCATTGAATTGTTTGGTGTTTTTTTTTGTGTGTGTACATTTTAAAAATGTGTTATTCTCTTACTAATGTTTCAAAGAAAATATCCAAGACAAAGATGCATTAGCTCCCTGATTTAAAAGCGAAAGCGCTGCTTCTGTCCTGGAGCGTCTGTACTTGGTCGCACACATTGAGGTCCGTCCTGATGATCCAACATTTACTGGTTTGCCTGCAAAGCAGAAAAACGATTGCTTTAGTTCTGTTCCGCGCTCTGATCTGTCAGTGGTTAATATTTACAGCAATACCACAGAGTTGCATGTTTTCCTGATCGTGGAGCCCCACACCTTCATCACAGCGCTCATCTTTGCCGGTTACAGCTGGAATTACTGCTGCAGTCCATCAGCTTCTGCCCAGCTGCTCCTCCACGTGAAACATGGTTCCTCCTTTATTTTTATTACGAAGAATTAAACTGCAATATACATTTATTACACTTGATGCATTTGGATAGCACCTTTCCTACAAGACAAAAGTCCTTTATTATGAAAAGTAAAGTAAAAAATAAATACCATTAAAAAAGACATTAACATCACTATTAAAAGCCACTTTGTGTCTTTAAAGCGACAATATGTGGATCCCTCAGACCACATGAGGGCAGCAGCGGCGCTCCGAGGACCCCCTCACCTCCCAGAGGCACCATCCTCCCCCCTCAGGTGAGCGCGGACTCACCTGAAGCCCCCCAGCTGTCTCCAAGCAGCGCACATCGATGCAGAGGGTGTTTGGCGGAGGGGACGAGCTGCGACGGACCGCGACTGCAGACATGCGCGCGCGCGCCCGAGTGAGTGAGTGAGTGAGGGGGGCACGAGGGGGGGAGAGCACCGTGGAGCCAGCTGTTTGGAGCACGGAGGTTGTTGGTTTCGTGGGATTCCGTCGCTGAACGGGGAGCAGCAGCCGTGTTTCTGCCGCGCGGCGTCCTCCGCGGACGCGCCGTGTCCCACAGCTCACGCGCAGCCGCGCCTGACCCCCGAGGCACCGGGCAGGAGACCGGTAAGGACCGCCGTCACCAAACTTTCCTCCTCTCCTGCCGACTTGTTCCAAAATAGAAATAAATAAATCGGGTTTACGCGCCCGTTGGAGGACTTTGGATGCGGGAGCTTCACCTGCGCGCGCGCGCCGCTGATGGACATCAGCTCTGTCTGAACAGGTGTGAGTCGTAAGTTTAATGACGGCATTGTCGCGAGAAAATGGTGGCCGGGGATCAAGCACAGCAACGATCGTCACAAAAAGAGTTTATATTGTGAGGCGACGCTCTTTGGAATGGCGATATATATAATCAATAAGTGACGCTGAACATGTTAAGTATTCGCGCCGCGCCACGATGCCACGAGCCTTTAGAGTTTGAGGTCGCGGGGTCACATCCATCCAGCTGTTTGGTGAGATGCGTCTTATTCGAGACGAGCCAGGTGCGCTTGGCCAACATCTGGATGCAGCTGTGAAACCACCGCTGGTAGATTGCCTCGGAGTCTTTATTGGGGCTTTGGAGCAACTTCAACTTTCCGCTTTACCCCCCCCCCCCTCTCTGCTGCCATACTGTGCCCACCCGACCTGCGAACGGTTTCTCCCACCTTGGTATGAGTTCATCTGCCTGATCAGGACCCCCGCTGACGTGCAGCATGTGGTCCTGTCTCGTCGGATCCGGCGCAGCGGTGCGCGCAGCCGTTACCGTGCGGCACAAAGCGGGGGCTCCCCGGGAAGGCTGCTTGCGCCTCGCTGCCGCCGTCGGGGCAGAAGCAGTAGGGGGGGGGGGGCAGATGGACTGTCTGAGGGTCGAAATGATTAATATCTGAGATTAGCTGCCGATTCTGGCACAATGGCTTGTTCGAAGTGCACGGTGTTATATGTTGCGCTATTTCTTGTTTCTTGTTCTTCTGAGTTTGTATCCTTTTGGCTGAATGCACTTATTGTAAGTCGCTTTGGATAAAAGCGTCACCTAAATGACATGTAATGTAATAGGTGAGGTAAGTGGAGCAAATTGATTTGCTTCACCCAGTTACGTTTTTAGGAAATACTTTTGTTCTTGTGCCCTTTGGTGTTGCGCGTGCGATTTTAGCCCATTGCAGTTACATTTATCCCAAAGGTCAAACCTCAGGTCAGAGCGCACGTGTCCCTGAAGCCATGTCCGGCTTCACATGGCAAACGAAGAAATGACTGCTTTTCACATCTGTCCAGCCCGTTGCGTCTCTTTTCTCTGCTTTCTATCAAATTCACCACATCTTGTGTTCATTTCATTGTGATCCGGTTAACCTGGTCATCCCTAACTGACCTATTATGTGTTATTAGTTAGCTGTTTGTGATCTTGGAATTGAGGCCTGTCCTCCAGTTGAATGAGCAGCGATTTGTGCTGCATGGCCACATCGCCTGAGAGCAGCGGATGGCAGCCCGGGGCCTCATCTATTAACCATGAGTACATGCACAGTTTAGTGCACAAGCCGTGCTCAGCCTATGTGGCCCCACGTTGGTTTAGGGAATCCGCTCATTATATTTATTCTAATCGATATGCCATAATGAACTATTGCATTTTGGTACCACTGACCAATTTGTGTTTTGCCGTAATTGAAGAGCCGTTTATGATCTACGGATCACACCAAAGAGGTCCTGAGCCCCATAGGGCTCCTCTCATTACTCGTGCTATGCTGACAGAACGCACTGCAATATGTATATATAACCCACATTGTCGTGAGACAGGACGTGCATGACGGCCTCCTATGAAGTCTTTTGCCCTGGTGCATGCTGGGAGACTGCTAAGCCTACAAAGAGACGTATTTTGAGTCCTTCCTCAAAGTTAGCATCGTACTGGTTCCCTCGACAGAACGCCAATTGGATTTCTCGAGATGGGACATCGTGCACACACCACCCTTTTCTAAAAGGGCCAAATAATCTTCAATATGGAAAGTAATCATGTTTTTGTTTTTTTCCAGTCAATTAAAGAAAGAATTCAGCCTGCCTACTACATCGTACACGATGTCAGACATTTCCTGCGGTGTCGCTATGGTGATCAGCTCAGAAACCGAAACAGAGAAAAGTACCTGGTACTAAATGAGTACGGATGAGACGAACCACGCTAACGGGGCATAACCGTACGTCTACTTAAAGAGATGTGATAAGACCTGTACAGGCATAATACAGAGGAGGTGAGATTCATCTGTCCAAAATTGTAAAAGTGCAACTACAACATTGTTCTATGCATACTTTGATTAATGAGAGCCACAAACTCTGCTCCACAGAGTTGGTGTGTGCGTTTAGTACAAATTGTCTATGATGTGATTGACGTGGTGTGTGTGGGACAGTGCAACACACCCACACACACACTACAAACATCAACCCGGGTGGATGAGCGTGGAATTGAGCCATTATGCCCATCAGAGGATTAAGTGTGATGATTACATGCAGCCTCCCAACACAGGGCACAGAGGAGATATGCGAGTGAGGTGGAGGGAGATGGACAAAGGAATTAACAGGTGGTGTATAGAGACCAAATAACAATTACGCGGCCGAAGACGGCAGAAAACCGAGACAGGGTTGTTTAGTTGAACTAGTTTGACATTTTGCCGGAGTTAGAGGAAGCTTACAGGTGTTTGATACCACTCGTGTGTGTATGCTAAAGATGAGGCTCCTGCCAGCAGTTGCTCAGTTTAGGATACACACAGCAGGTAAAACGCTGACCCCCCCGGCCCCTCAAGCTAACCCATTGCATCCATTCAATGTCATTTTCATGGATAAATTCCAAAAGCATAGCTCAGTTCTTACCTCTTAGTAGTCCATTTGGAACAAAAAGCCCGTATTAGCTCACTGAGCCAATTGGTTAGCCCGCGGGGCAGAAATGCTAGCAGCTTAGCTCGCCAGCAGTAGGGCTCTCTATGCCTCTCTATGCTAAGCTAAACTTAATATCTGCTGGGTTTAGGTTAATATCTAAAGCACAGACATGATTGTGATACCAATCTTCTCATTGAACTCTCGCCGAGACAGCCAATGATTCAAACAGCTTGTTGCAGAGTTTGGGATTATCTCAAGTGCACATAGCAGCTCGGGCAAACAGGTTTGTGTGTTATGGTTGTGTGTGTGTGTGTTGTTGGGGCTGGTGGGATTAGAGAGCCGGCGGAGGACAGTTGGAGTCCTGGGAAGCGTGTTGTCATGCACAAGTTTTATGTCCCATTCACATGTTGGGAACAATTGGTCCTCTTGGATTAAGGCCAATCCCAAATTGGTCCTCTTGGCATGAGCCCAGTGGTGTGTTTGGAATGAAGAGCCCGAGTGCACATCCAGGCTCATGGCTTGTTGCAGCTCAATGCAGCAAATGTATGTTTTACATTCACTCCAACGCATTAATAAATAAATACATACATTTTATTTGATATGACGTGCAAGTTATTTTAAAATATATATTTTTTCTATGAAAAACATTCTTCACTTGGGCCACTTTGAAATGTCACTGCAGGAAAAGTGCGGGTTGCTTAAGGGCACTAAATGATGGCTGGATTCAGTTTATTTCCGATGGTTTCCGGGCCGTACTGGGCAGCGGGGCTCGCTCTCTCTCTCGGCTGAGTGTTAATTGTATTAGTTACACTTTTGCCTTTTATGCTCAGGCATTTCTAAAAAACGGCTTTGGAAAAGAAGTTTCTTTTTCTTTTCCGGCAAAAAAGTTCATCATACCGCTCAACTCAACTCAACTCCGCCGCTCACTTGGTCAGAGATCCGGATGTGCTGCGCTGCAAGCAAGAGATGAAGGCAGACGTGTTTCATTTCAGACCTCATCAGCTGAGGACATTCACAAGGCTCCGCACAGATTCCCATGGAGCCATAAAAGGTTTTATACTATTTTTGAAGTGAATTGGTGGCCGTCTGGTCCATTCCAGTAAATGTGATGTCTCAGATCACCTCCAGGCGGGCGTTTGAATTTCTTCAATTTCACACAAATATCTAATAGAAGACATAGAGACATTTTGGACGTACATGGATGTAAATTGCTACATGACTTGTTGGCGAAGGAATACCACTTTAAACAGGATGGAAATCTTTGGAGTTCCCCTCCTCCCCTGGCCTGACTACACCCGTAATTCATTTTCAACCCCACCCATACACCTGCAAAAGCTTTGCACTCCTGTGATTCTGTCACGTTGCCAAAATGTGGATTCATAATAATAGATATAATAAAGATTTACTTCCAGGTTGATACGTTGTCGAGACTAGGATGACAATAGAATCTTTTTTTTTTTTCTTGAGAAAAAAGTCAGTTGAAATTAGTTTGATTACATGCCCATTAATTGCTGCACATACTTCAAAGCAAGGGTGGGAGTTTTGATGAACTAATTACTGTAATGGCTTAGAGGTTTAGTAGAAACACAGCTGACTATGTGCCATGATGCCTTCTGATTGGAGGGAAACAAACGGCTGTGACTGCTGCCACATGGAGCAGTGGGTGTTACTTTGGCATCAGCTCACGGACGCTGATTGCTCTTTGATCGCTTGGTGTGATCGCTTCGATACGTGCTGGAGAGGCGTGGTGAGACGTTGCCACACAGGCAGAACTTTATGGCGACGATAGAACACCATTTTTCAATTGATGATGATGATGCAACACGATCTGACCAACCAGAGGGAGGGGAGGGAGACACCTGCCCCCGAGGACTTGCGTGCACACGGACGGCCCAGTCTGACATGTGACGAAGGCAAATGAAAGGAGGGGAAATGCCACATCCTGCTCAGGCTTTGATGTTGACAGTATTACCATCCACGAACAATCCACACGGTTACATAAACTCACTTAAACCCGGGTCTGGATGAGCGGCCGATGGTAGCAAATATTAATCTGGTGGCAGCAGGAAAGGGTGGAGATAAAAGAGAACAGCGCTGCCGTTAAAATGTGTTTTCTAACCAATATGTGAATAATTTATAAGAACATAATTTAAATTGCAAGCCTCAATGAATTCATGCACAGCACATCCAAAACGTTCCTAATTAGCAGTGTGGCTTTTTACTCTGCAGTTTTTAAGAAAAATCTTTAAAACAATTGATTCGGAGCCTCTGAAAATAGGGGATGACTGTGGAACAGTAGCCGTGATTCCTAAACTGTCCATGAGGTGTTTTTGTTATATCCATGGAATTGAACCTTAAAGTCTAAACTTCAATCAATTTTAACTTAAGAAGTCAGTATTTGGTTGGAGTTGCGTAGAGGCCACATTTGTTTTTTTGTCACCGGCCAAATACTTATGACCCAGACTGTAATTATAAATGTATATATAAATACACAATACCCTCAATAATATTTATTGATGCAGTGACAACATCTCCTTCAAACAATTCCAGCATTTTAGGCCACGTTGGAGACGCTGTTGATTCAAATCTAAATCCGACAGAAGGATTTGACCTGTTTGTCACGTGGTGGCTGGTGGAAAATGTTCTCAGTAGGGTAATTGAATAAATTACATCCCAGCTTGATTTAATGCAAAACAATCAAGGTATCAAAACATTTAAATATTTCATATTTATTCCAACATGAAAAAAAGCTGTAAATAACACTTTGACAATCTTATTTTTGTCACCCTCACTGTCAATTCTGTATAAAATAATATATATATATATCAAATAATAATCAATATGGTATAATGTGTATAGTATATATATGTCAGTTGTCTCGTCTGCCTGAATGGCGATAAAATTCGTCCGCTTGCATGTCCCACATTTCTTTAATTAATCAGCAATCGGCTAAAGTGCTTCTTCCCGCCTCCTGCAGTTAATCTAGAGATGCCACCAGCGCAGCTAGACGTGCATAAAGACAGGACGTGTGCAAGACAAGTGGGGACGTGCAGCAAAAGCATGTATTTTTTCCAGAAATCATATTTTTAAAAATATAAATGTATACGTACATTCCATATCACAAAAACACAAGAATCTGCATTTTTAAAATAATTTTATATTCTTATTTTGTTTCTTTTTTTTGGGCTCGACGAGGGGCGCTTCAGGCCCTCTGTTGACCCGTCGCCGCTTTGTCAAATTCAAGTTTCATCACTTTCCTGAACACTCAGTCGGTGTAGTCTGTGTTTCCTCGGCCGCACTCTCTACCGCTCTCTACTCGTCATAATGATTCCTCTTTGAGACTCGATTAGCAGCTGCTGAGGTCCTGCTCCTTCTCACTCGTTGGTCGCCATGGAGGGACTGATTGGCGGGACCCTGGCGGTCTGATTATGGAGGATGAGGGAAAAAGAAAAGCACGGAAACAAGTACAAAACAGCCTTAAAAGTGAATTTGACAAAGTAAGAGCCTACAAAAATGAATGAATGAACAAAAGTTTGGTCTCCTCCCCGGCGCGTCTGTTCCAAAGCGCTGGTAAGCACCACAGCGAGGCTCGACCTTAGCGCTCAGCAGACAGCAGCCAATCGGAGGCAGAGTAGGGGCGGGTCTTCCCATAAGGCGTACGGAGCAGCTGGGAGGGATCAGGAACTTATGTACACGCAGTCAGTAGTTCAACCCAGCCTTCTGTTCCAGCCTTCGCAAATAAAACCCCTGCACACGCAGACGACACTGGAACACCGAGGAGACGTCACTTCAGAGGCGGGTCACAGGGACAACGGTCAGCATTAACATGCGTGGGCCACTGCAGCCAGAGAGCTTGTAGAGGCCAGTCTTTAATGACCGTACAGACATGCGTAGACTTCCAACAATCACACAATATATATACATCTTAAGTCAGTAGCTTAACATTTGAGTTGAGTATTTGGATCAGCATACGTCTCCTTATGTCCTTTGAGCTCTCGCTCCTTTTCTTAAGGAAGTGAGCATAGCTGGTATCAATGCAATCTAAGCTTGTCTGTGTAACACACACCGTGCACTTTTTTGCACAGATTGTGCTTTTACTGCCACCGCACACACAAGTCAACATGAGTGTGCCGGCCCGATATATTCTCACATTTCTGTACCACTCCTTAGTCCAGTCATTCCTCAGCTCTTCTTATTTTGGTCTCAGCGTTCCCCCTCCCTGGCTTTCCCCCTTGTTTATTCTCTCTCTCTGCCATCATTTCCTCCCCTTCCCTCCCTCTGCGGCTCCTTCTCTTAATTCGGCCTCACATCCTATCGGTTTAAGGAAGAAGGCAGCATCTGCTGGGAAACTGCTGTGCTGGGTGGGGGATTTAGCTGAACGGCACAGCAAGTCCCCCATGCCCTGTTGTGGCTCTCGTTGCAGATAATGGAGAGGGAGGGAGGCGGGGGGGGGGGGGGGGGGGGGGGGGCTGTGGACTGGGCCAGATCAACAGATATGGACAGTGCAACAGCGGGGAATGAGAGACAACAACTGCTTAGAGTCAAGGGAGGGCGGACGGGGGAGAGGATTTAGGAACGGGGGAGAAAAGACACGGTGTGATGAGCTCCAGCTCTGCTGTGCCCCCCCCCTCCCCCCAATCCCCCCCCCCGCTGGTAAAGCCTCGTAATGTTTCCGAGTCACCATTACCCTGTACACACTCCACCACGTGCAGACCTACACCACTGACTCCTGGCCCATCATTTAAAAACAACCACACAGGTATTTATTATTTCTTTTGAACTTATGAGGAGTCCAACAAGCAAAGTGGGAAATGTTCTGAGCAAATAGTTAATAAATAGTTAATAACTTTGATGTTCTCTACGTGTGCACACACTTAGTGTAAGGTGCGTTGCTGTCAGTTCTACTTCCTAATAAAGTGGTTGAGATATCCTTGGTGTTTTAGAATTGTCACCCCGTTCCCACAATTATTTTGGAAGACATGCTGCCGTGCACCCAATAGAAATGGTGGCAATGCAGCGTGCACGCTCCCAATAAAGCCAAATTATATCCGGAGCTTTTTTAGCACGCCGTGTTCTTGCACATGAGAGACAACTGCCGCAGAGAGAGAAAAATAAATCAGATAGCAGCAGGAGGCAATTACGACATAAATGCGTGCGCTCCAAGGGACTTTGTAATGGGGCTGGTCGTGCCAGACGGGTGGGGGGGGGGTAGGGTGGTCACGCGAAAGCACTTTGGTTCTGTACACGTCCCATCGGTGGCGACAGCAGAGAGGGCGCCAAACAACAGAGATTGGATCAAATAAAGCTCTTTCGCGCTGGTCGGTCCGTGCCTGCTCTTTTGAGTTCTTCTGAGACGTGTCAGTCAAAAAGAGAGAGACTATTTGCTCGGTTTGAGGCCGCTGCCTTGAGACCTCAGTTTGAATAAGACCACAAGAGCTTAATTCCTCACATAACTTAGTGTTTTAACGAGCTGTAACAGGCAAGTGGGCGGTTGATTTTTTTGTGGCTATAATGACAACTGTCACCAGCAGAGTCACTGAGCTGCAGCTAATGAACGTTTAGTCTGCGAGTCGGCACAACAAGAGAAGAATAAACTCTTGGCTCTGGGCCTTTTAATTATGGTCTCTGCTGACTGTACTTTTACGCTTGGACAAATCTGTTTTAGAACTTTTTTCTAACACAACATGTCATGTTTTTTATATGAAAAAATAAGCAACACAAAGCTCACAGGTGGCTTTAGAATTTTCCAACATAAATTAGATAGAGCTGGGAAACGGTTGTAGGATTCTTCAGCTCAGTATTTCATATCGTCACTGGGTAATTGTTTTTCCTGATGTTAAACTACTTTTTAACACTAAAAATGGCAAAAAAAACAAATGGACACTTTATCTTAAATTATGTTTAAATGATGTTTATCAAGTCATTTTCATCAAGTTTTGTAAATCAAGCAGATAAATATACAGCAAAACAAGAACAGCTTGACCAGCTTAAAGGTCAAGTGGCTCGAGGCAGTTGTTGCCGCTGCAGTAGCGTTAATTATGATTCAACGGCCATTGCAAGTTAGATTTATTGGCTAAATTCACAAACCTTTAACTGCTTGAGATTAACAACTCAAACGAGGACAATTTAATTGGCTCAATACATGACTACTGCAGTGGCAAAATGATTTAACTGTATCATAACAGCATCTTTAGCACCTTTTTGCTGTTATGACGTGATGCCGACCTGATGCAACTAATCAAGGGCCTCGTAGTTGCATCAACATTAACACCTGGACTGGCAGTGAGGTGTCCAACAGCGTCGTATTTAAGAGCAGAAAGGTTTTCCAGCAACTATCAAGATCTTTCTTGCTCTGCTCTCGTACACGTCCAGACCCCGTCTCTTTGTTATTCTGACATCCCGTGCAAGATCTCATCGCCATTCTCCCCTACTTGTTTCGTGCCTGTTTGCAACTTGTTTCCAGGCAACCCTTCCCAGACGAAGGGAAACATCCCTCAGTGGCAGCTCCTGAGTGTGCTGCTATGTCTCCGTTCATGTATATAGCAGCTTCTCGTGTCCCCTCGTCTTCTCCCTTTTCCTCCCCCCACCGGCCCAAACAGTTTTCATCTTTATTATCTACTTCTTTGTTTATCTTTATTAGCAATCTGAGCCCCTTCATGTGTTCGCTCGGCCGCTCAGTGGAGCTGCTCGTCGCTGCACTTTCACTTTGCACTTTTTCATTCCAGAATGATGCTCCTCAGGACAGTACGCTGCTTTGGTCTCAGAAAACTTCCCATGCGATTTGAGCTGTTGGCTTTTCCCTCCTCTCTGCAGGAAGGTGCATCACTCAATATCACTCTGGGAGGAGACCGCTACAATGAATTAAATAACAAAAGCCTGCCCGGCATTGTGAGCAATTTTAAGTGTTATTAATGATGTGAATAGTATTCATTCATTCCTATTCCTATCCATTCTACACATTAGTTCTCTCATTTTTGAGAGTTTTTTAACTCATGGCTTTTTACATTTTTCCCCGGAGAGCAATTAGGGGTTAGGTGTCTTGCTCAGGGACACTTTAGCATGGGACATGGAGCAGCCGGGGCTCGAATCTTGCGGTTCCTGGTGCACCCTCTCTACCTAATTAATCTGCTTTGTCTCCGCTGTCTCAACGCTCAATGTTACTGGTTAGCAAATGGAATAAACATCCAAGTCTCTAAGCTGCGTCCTCACATCAAATGGTTGGGATTATTCTTACACCACAGCCCGTAACTTTTCTCCATTTTGCAAGATGACAGCAACAGGACATTTTAGAAGCGCCCCCTATTGGAGCCTATCATCGCTAGAAACCCCATTCTCATAATTTATTTAATTCTCAAAACATTTAGAATTGGTTATAATTCATGATTTAAGCAATAACTCGCTGTGGGCCGTGGAATGGAGTGTCGTGGTAAAGGGGACGATAACTCTTTTAGCTATGATGTAATCACAATATACCACTGTCTGAGTTATTCCATTTCACATACTTTATTGATGAAAGGCAATGCTCACAATAGAATAGGCCCTCCTGGGCTGGCTGCACATGGTTGCTATGTAATGGTGGTTGCTATGGAACATACACAAAGCACATCCTGCACAGCCCTGAATCCCCACCCCCAGTGCGTCACAGAACGATGCCGCTGGTTTATTAAAGGACACATTAATATTGAAAGTAAATTGGACTAATTTGGACATTGCACATCTTTTAATGAAGTAGATTAGATCACAACTTTTCTTCAAATATGAACACAACAAATGCACAAACAAAAGAGGAAGGCAAAGAAAGGAAGACTCCTTCCTTTTATAGTTGGCATATTGTAGGACATCATTTCTCTATGAATGGGATACATTTGCTTGAACACATTTGACTGACTGACTCACCCAATCCCTCTCGGAGTTGGAGAACACTACTAAATAAAAGTCACTTGTACTAAATGATTTCCTGTGACATAAGTACCATTGAGAACAACTGGCTGCAGTATATTTATCTCAGTTGTAATACTCAGTGGTACATGAGCACAATTGGACCGTTGCAGTCCCCTGAGGCTGGTGCCTCTGGGTATTAATTCAAACATCAATCAGACCAATCTGTGGTGGGGAAAAGGTCATGTGGTTAGTGCAGGTTATTGCTGGAGAGTGTTCAGCGTTGATAGTGATGGATGAAACTGATGGTGGATACACAGCGCTGATGGGCAAACTGACAGCTGGTATGGGTTGGCGTCGGGGTTGAAAGGCGTGGAGTTCGATGTGGGTCACTGAGTCAAGGGAGTGTGGGTTGATGGGTGTGTAATGCTAATGGTTGCGGCAAGTTGAAAACTGTAGAACTCTAAACGATGCTTTCAGGCACGATTCCGCTGCCGTAATACAATAGGAAATACACGTTTGATTTCATTTGAGTTTCTAGTTTTTCTAGCGGCTATTATCCATCCGCTGTCACGGGGCCGGGAGAAACAGAAAGTAAAAGCCGAACAAAGAGGATTACATCCGGAAGATAGATTAAATGTTACGCATTGAGGTGAAAGCAACATAACACTAACGGTCACGACACTCGGGATGCCCCCCCCCCCCCCCCCCTCCCCCCACGCCCGGGATGATGTCATCGAGGCTGTCTCCGTGGTGATGGGTGGCGGAGCGTTGGATTGGACAGTTAACCTCAGGGGCATCCGCGCCAAGTGGGCCTGCTGTTCCCCTTAGTGGTGCTGATGGGGAAGGAGCAGCGCTCTCATTTACTCCACATACTTCCCAGGTGAACACATATTTGTTCGCTCTCATGTGCCTCGTGGGCCGTGACCCCCCCCCCGCCCCTCTACTTTGTGCTCCTCGCCGATGCTCTCCTGTGTTTCTTCCTTCATGTGTTCTTTTTATGCAGTCACATCTTTCAGTTGCTGTTTCCTTTGAACTCCTTTTGTTCGATCTTCCTTCATCTTTTTCTGTCATGCAAATTGCAACTACTTTGCATTTGGTGTTCTCTCTGCGTCCCCTTTCTCTGCTCTCACTATGCTCTTCTTGTTCTGTCATAGTATGACTCAGCTAAATGTGTGCATGTGTCTCCATACAATCCGCCGTTTGCCCTTGACTGTATTGAAATTCATAACCGTGAGTTTACAGTCAGTGTTTCCAGTATTGAATCGTCTAGTCTAGAGGTGACTCGAGCTTTATGAGGAATAGGATGACTGAGCCAGAACCCATTGACATTTCAATATAATCACTGTTCATGTTGGCTGGTAAAGGATGACACACTGCCAGCTCTTTTCTTCCGTCATTCATGCCTAGTTTTATAAGTGGATAAAATCATTGGTCGAAGCCATTTGCTGTTTCAGGAACCTATACACATAGGATAGACCATGTACATACACATAGGATAGACCATGTACATACACATAGGATAGACCATGTACATACACATAGGATAGACCATGTACATACACATAGGATAGATAGTAGGTTAGTTCACTACCCACTTATTGCTTCAGAAAAGCATTTATCGCCATTCTGCCTGAGCCAGATCAGAACTGGAGGTATTATTCCATCAGCGCACTATTGAAACACAGTGAAAGAGTATTTTGTTTTCCTAAAGCAAAGGAATTAGCTGCAGCGGCGATCCTAAAGAATGCAGCCGTCTATCTGACCGCACTAGCTGGTCTAACTAGTTGGGATCCAATTCAACACTTCAGAGGGTATTGTCAGCTCGACACGAATGTTTCCCAACTCAGCCCCGCTGGAAATAATCTCTAAATTTATTAAAAGCCTTTAATGCGGTGGGCATTTTTGTTTTGTTTCCACTGGAAAATGCTGGATTCAGCTGCATGGGCAGGAGCTGCTACACGGCACTCATCACCTTGTAGATGGCAGTGCATTGTCCTAGGTTGACAGCTCTACACATCCAACTGTGCTTGCATACTGAGATGTGCATTAGCTGTATCATGCCTTTAGTTCTCTAGGCAGCGAAAAGAAAATGTGGCGCGAGTCGAATGAAGCTGAGCAGAGCTAGACGTCTTAATCCTGTTGGTGAAAATGACTGTCAGCGTAACAGTAAAGGCCCATTGCCTGGAGCTTGTGGGTAATTACAATAATTCAACTCATTTTGTGAGACGCCCGCACCACAGTTGCAGCAGTTGTTAGGATTAAGTTAACTGCAGAAGATAGGTGGGACTTCTTGATGTCTCCGCAAACAAATGAATACACATGGGCTGTGAACTAAATAAAATGTGCATCGAAGAAACACTACACGGCATCGCTGCTGAGCTGCTTTGAGGCGTCAAGCTGTCGGTCCAGCACTGTGGTCCAAAATGAAATATCCCCCTAAGTTATTAGAAGGATTGCTGAGAAGTTTTGCACGTTCATGGTCTCTAGAAGACGGAGCCTGGTGACTGTTTTTCTCAGCACCACCCTGAGGTTCAGTGGTTGACAACGGTTCCTCTCAGGAAAACATGTAGAAACTTGTATGATCCCAAAAGGCTTTCTCCAGCACCACCTTCGGTTCGACGTTCTACTTTGATTAAGTACTTTCCTGTATGACTGAACATCTGCAAAGGTAATGACGAGCTTCTCTTCAGTGCTAAGTTGGGGAAACGTTAGCGTGCTAACCCGCTAGCTAAGATGGTCCGTGCAGCCTCAGAGAGACGCTCGTGGCTTTAGACTCTTGATTGATTGATATGTTTGTTCACTCCTGATGAGGAGTAGAGCTTTAATTCCTTTTTAAAATGTCTCAAAGCTCCCTCTGGCTTGAATGAAGTTGTGTTTTTTGGGCTTGTAATAGATTTGATTATGTACTTATTTATAAAGCCGACATTCCCTTTTTTTTCTGGCTGAGCTGAAACACAAAGGTTTATGTAGAGTTGATATTTACGCCCGAGCATCGTCTTCAAGGAGGAGATCTAATTATCCAGGGGTTTCCGACATCATTAAAGTTAGCTCCTGCCTTGTTGGCGTGGTTTCTATGATCACAAGACGAGCTGTGCAAGGCAAAGTACAAAGTATTTATTTATATTATCAAGGTTACGCTCCCTTGCCGTGGTTGCATGACTGTATTCAGGTTGACAATTGAAGAAAGTGGTGGCAATTTGATTGCTACTGAAACTACCTCTTATTATTGCAATGAAACATTTAGCATCTTGTTCACACGGTTTGCAAAATGCTTTAACAGACTGTCACTCACACAAGTTACAGCATGAAAGTGTAGTTCAGAAAACAATGTAATTGCTGTCAAGCAAGTACATGAAATACAGAGTTTTACAGAGATTAAAACATTGATTACAGAGATTACAGATTGTAAATTTGTAATTTTAGGAGGGGTTTCAACATATATATAGATGTGTTATTCGCCTTCACCACCAACGCCTTCATTCTGGACTCTGTTGCTGCTGCTGCTGTTGGTTCCGCTACTATTGCTGTGCACTCACATTCTTTGCAAAATGCAGGCTGAATGACGTATGGAGTAGACCCCAGACACTGACATAGGTATGTCTACAGAAAATAGACCATGCTATGCAGATGTAGATGCTCCCCAGTGCCGGAAAAGGCGTGAGGGAGGTCTTTCTAGAGAGCCTGCTGTAGAGCTAGAGATGGATGGTGTTTATGGGTATGTGTAACTACTATGATGGCACGGTAACAAAGATTTCTAAAGACAAGTTAGGAGGGAGTGTTGGTGAAACAGTTGATGATGAGGTTGTTGTGGGGGGTCGGCATGGGTGTACGTCTGTAAAAGATTGGCAGCAGTTTCGGTCAATTGTCTACAGATAATTGAACAAATTGAACAACCAGGCTTTCTAGAATCTGTATACTCTGTTCAGTGGTATAGTGCAACAGGGCCTAAAATACACAGTTTAATATATGGTTCCCCCTCGTGTTCTTTGTTCAGTGGTGGTAGGCAACTTAACCAGTAAGGAATTACAATTTGAATGAGAGAGAACTAGGATTGTGTGATCTACAAACATTGGAAAAAGGCTTTTTGATACATAAGACTTAAAAACGTACTGTTCTTGTTTTAAACATTTTTAGCAATTTGTGTGTAGTTTTAAAGAAATCATATTTAATCTGCTATACCAACAAATGATTAAGATTAGAAATGTTTGAGGATAATTCCAGTCAATATATTATAGTAATGTGTGGAGATACCTTTATCAATAAGGTGAAGTAAAGCCATACAAGTTTAATGATTTGTACGATTTCTATGTGCAATATAATGCTTCCTTGTAAAATAGGCAAAATAGATATGTCTGTAGTTGTTAAAACATGCATTTTCCACTTTACACAAGTTGCTTTGGCAATTTTTAAATCCTGTGGTACAACACCTGTTTTCAAAGACATGTGAAGAGGTGAGTCAGTGGCTCCAATATTAATTGTTTCACCTGTTTGACAAGAAATGCGGAAATTTTGTCATGGCCAGTTAAAGGTGTTTTTAGATCGTCAAATATAGCCCCCGTTTCCTGAATATCAGCGGGTTCAAAGTAAGAGATACTGGTGACATTTGTTGAAATAAAATCCAATGGATTACCATGACAGGCAGGAAAGTTGTAAGCTGTTTCAAGACCAACAATTTTTAGCTATATCAAATGGATTGTCAAAAGACTTTTGAAGGGTTTGGGCTTTGCTCCAAAAATGGCTGTGGTCTGTGGACCACCACCTGTGGGTGTTTTCTATTCATCCCTATAAAACAGAGACCAGGCAAAACACACCTCTAAGCCTAATGTGTGGACAGCTCTGTGGAAAATATTACTTTGATAAAGTGAAGCAAAACACCTCTAGTGGCTTTATTACAGGCGTCAAGGCATGCAGTGCAATCCTCAGCTTGACACTGATCTGAGATCTACGGTTTGCAAGTTCAGCCGCTCTTTTTAATCAGAGGCTATTGAATCAGTAGCCCCAGCTGGAGAAGACTGTCCGCTCCCATAGCCACTCGGAAGTCAAAACGTGTAGTGTAAAATGACTGAAGTTTGACTTTCAAACCCCCCCCCCTTCAAAGGCGAAAAGAATGTCTAGTCAAACAGGATGGCTGCTGGATGTATTAGTCACAGAAAACTGGAATAAATTCATAGCTTTGTTGAAAACTGCAAAGGTTAGGAGCATGTATGATTGATAGGATTCTGGGGGGGTTGGTGTTAAGAATATCATTGTATTCGGAGTAAATGTGCAGTTTGTTAGCTTTTCCCCGTCCGGCTCAGAGGACCGGTTGGTGGGCAAGGGGAGCTAATCGGACAAACGAGTAGTCGCGGTAATGCAAAACAAATCAATATCAAAAACGAGCCTCTCATCTGTCAGAAACGAGTGAACCAACACAACTATTCCATATACTCTTACTTTGATTGCATTCAAAAGCAACCCTGGGTGACTCCAATCGAATGGGTCTGTTAGTAAGCAAGGATTGCTAATGCTAATTAACATTAGCATGATCTTTTAACAGGTGACATACTGGCACTGCCATGGCGATTGACCGGTCAGTCGTGATCGACCTATTGGGATCTCCTGGTTTAGGGCATTTTCAAACCAATAAGTTGATTGTAGCCAGTTGTGATTGAGTCAAATGTGCTGCATTATTATATTTCTGATGAGTACAGAATTCTCGTATTCGCCAAATCAAAGACATTGTTGCCTGATCCAGCCAGAGAGTTTGGTTCACATCAACTGGGCATAGGGTTGACATGCTAAAGCAGACGCAAGTCAAGACTGGATGGCCATTTAAATAGAATTTTACACTATTAGAAAATACTCGCTAAAAACAAAAAGATCATTTAGTGGAGACACAGTAGTGTATCAAGACATGGCAGTCGCATCGCTTATTTTACCAGTACAGGCACAAAAAAAAAAAAAAAAAAAAAAAAGAAAGTTATTTGGTGTTGAAAATTTCTATGAGCAAAGCACTGTTTTATCAAGTGCTAATTAAGACTGACATGTCACTAAACATGTCATTTGTGGACAAGCTACAATTACAAAAACTGCCTTGAATGAACCATTGAAGACAATTACACAAGCTTATTATGAGAGCTTACATCTTTAATGAGTCATTACAATCAGAAGTCCAATGGCAATCAAGCTTTTAGAAGCTTAAAACCACCTAATAAAAATTGTAATTGAAGGTTCGACAATTCAATCCTGTTGGAGAACACGAGAAGATTAGGTTGTTGTAAAGTATAAACATTTAGCATTATAAAATAATAAAAGTTACCCTTAGAAAAATTCAAGAAGTCTCATCAGTAATGGTAAGTGGACCAAGGACTGCTTTCTGTGCCACTCCACGAGTCCCTGTGAAAACACCAGTCAAGTTCACATCCAAACTAGACAAGTTAAAGCAGTAGAAGTCAACTACCTGATTCTATGTTCCTGGTCCTCCTGGACTTGCAGTCAGAGTCACAGCAGTCACAGAGAGTGCTGTACGCATAGTTGTCCAGCAGCTCCCAGCTGAGTTCATGATTGAGAAGAGGCAGACAATTATTCACAATCATAGAAGTCAGACTACTCAAATGGTTAAGACATTGTTACCCATGCTCTTTGACATAGTGGCAGGCCTTCTTGGTGCTGTCAAGACCGTTGGGGTCCCAAGCCACAATTTTACAGTGGATGAACACCTGTTATGTAGGACAGCGGTTGTGAGGCAGAGTTTGCTTCCAGTTGTGACAATAAAGCCCTGAAACGAAAACCTGCCCAATTTGGAGTTACCTCTTGACCAAGACCAAACCTAAAGGCCTGAAGGGATAGTTGAAGCTCTGAGGACTTCTGCCTCGGTTCAAATTTAGAGCCAGACATCCTGCTGTCCACAAGACATCTGGAAGTAGAGAAAATAAAGTGAGGTTTCGCATTCAAGTTCTGGACGCCATGAAAAGAATAATCGGGTGAAACACGATTACCCCTTATTGGCGATTATCGGGTACACTGGGCTTTCAGGCTGCAGCTCCGGTGTGGTCGCCGCTACGCATTCCTCGAGAAGCAGAAGCAGGGGCTGATGGGTTTTCTGTGACACGCTGGCCATGATCGGGATAAAGGAGCCCAGAGCGAAGGTAGTGGACTCAGCGGGGCCTGAGAAGTCATCTACAGCAGTAAAGAGTCATTATGTTACACATCATGTTAAGAGCCGCCATATTACAGGAAGGTCTTACTTTAAACCCACCATTCATCAGGACAATGTGGAACACTAGATGTCCCACACCGTGTGTACTAAACACAGGGTCATAAATCATGGGGTACCAGTCTTTAGGCCTGCAACAAAAAAAGAAAACCAATAAAGCCACTGCTGCCATTTGACTAAACAGTCGATGTGGTAGAATTAACACCCACCTTGCAAATGCACAGACAACAGGATGAGTGAAGGCCAGAGATTGAGAGTCAGAAGAAGAACCGTAGGTCAGGTCATTGCTGTACATCAAGTAATCACCAGTTACCTTAAAGAGAGACTAATGTCAATGAACCGCAAGAAACAGACTCATGGTTTGAAGGGTTATATTAAAGAAGGTTCTACGCACAAGTCTCCTGAAGTTACAGTCATTGAAATCCACTCTAAAAACAGCCTGTGTGGCAGAGAAGCTGGTGGGGAAGCAGCTTCCCAGACGGAAGAGCGAGAGATCAGCCTGGGATCTGCCCTCCGTCCACACCACCGTCACAGTGTCAGGGCTGCAGTCCAGCTTCATGTCTGGAAAGGGGAAAAACACAAGGAACTCAAACTCGTTCTTTCTAAGGAATCAAATCACGTGCCTTCATCCGCCATTTTGTTACATCATTACCTGCATAGACCAACATGGCAGCAGCCAGGCTCAAAACCACTGCTCGTTGCCAAAAGAAAGCCATCATGACTGGATGCTTGCTCCTGGCACTGTTAGGGTTTTTATTCCTTGTCACCGGGGAACATTGATCAAGAAAACCACTTTCACCTGGTGTGTGTCAACAGTCTCAGGTGCAGAGGCCATCGGACTGATTGCAGCTCATTACACAGACTTCACTTCACACTTCACTTAGATGGAGCTTGATCAGCTTCACGTGAGCAGGTTTTGTGGAAAGATTTTCTCTTTATGCGTAACAAGATCTTTAAATGTTTCATAGTGCAACGTAACCAAACAACCTGAAACTACTTACCACCATCTATAACAACCAACAACTGACACAACAACGTGAGCATCAACAGACTGACTGACTGACTCTCATCCCACCGGTCACTCCCTTCACACTCCACATGCACATACACTTGTCACTTTCCTGTGTCACTTTCTTTTCACTGGTGCAAACATTTTTTTAACTTTTATCCCTTTATACATAAACATATTTTATTTTATTCATCTTGCACTACGTCATCTTATCTGTCTTGTTGACCATTGTCTAACTGTCTGCTGCTATGCACCAATCGCCAAGTCAAATTCCGTGTATGTCTGACATATTTTGGTAATAAATGTTTCCTGATTCCTGGGGGGTATTGCAGAAAAGCAGAATAAAGAAAATCAGGATACGTGAAATATGGCGCGGCTTAAAAGTTCTCTATAAGCGTTGTCAAATAACTTTCTACAATTAATGTTCATACAGAACAAACTGGACAGAAAAGATCCTGGCAACAGGTCAAGGTAAAATATAAAAACATGTTGCTGTAGGCTGGCAAGTGCCATAACAGTTTGCAAATGGTGTAGAAATTACCTACAATATGCCTGCTCACATATTTGATCCAAGCTGATTTTAGCAGTTAAGAAGAAGACTCATTTGTCTGGCACTGGGGGGGGGGCACCAGGCTTCACCCCAGCGGAGGAATGGGCCCTTGTTTTAAACCAAGGCAGGCCTGTGATGGAACGGATTCAAGGTGGGACAGCTACTGACTTTCCATCTGCAGAAACTGCCCTCTTCATACATGGTACATTTCACTGCACATCAAACACAATCACCCATTTGTATGGAATATGTGGACAGTCTTGTGAAAATCCCCTTTGATGTGAACACATTCTTCTGTGGCCAGGGAAGGTAATATAGATGTGTGCCAAACACACACTTCTGACAGTACAGCAAATCGTGCCTTTATTTACCGTTTCGGCATATAAAAACATGCCGCTTGCAAAAAAGCGCCGTGCCATACAGAGCATCTGTGTGATGGTGAGATGGCTACGCGTTGGTCTGATTTGTCCCCCAACATCCTCTCATGTCTGAAAGCACGTCTCAATATCAGTGCCTTTTCATCCAAAATGTGGTTCAGTAATGGGCATTATGGTGCAGGAAGACAGACAGGTGAATGGTACTTTATACACTGCTCAAAAAAATAAAGGGAACACTTAAGCAACACATCCTGAATGAATGAAATAGTGTTATTAAATATTGAAGTGGAAAAACACACTACAGGCGGGTCCAACTTTGATGTGATGTCCTTAAAACAAGTCAAAATGAGGCTCAGTAGTGTGTGTGGCCTCCACGTGCCTGTATGACCTCCTTACAATGCCTGGGCATGCTCCTGATGAGGTGGCGGATGGTCTCCTGAGGGACGAGTTGGCGGGACTAAAGCTTCTGCCAACTCGTCGACAGTCTGTGGTGCTACGTGGCCGAGGCCAATCGACCTTTTGTCTCCTAAACGACGGGAGAGTGGTCAGCGCAGCCGACTTCCACTAACAAGGGAGTATTTAACTAGAGGTTGAATGAAGTGTTTGCATCGCCTCGCAGGACAAAGACAAAGGAGTCTTTTTTTTGAGCATTTTATATTCACATATATCTCTCTCTTTGATTAAAACTCGTAGGACTAAACTTCCAAACCAATTTGTGCACCATGAGAACACCAACTGAATGCTTGCTGAAGTCATTTTTTTAAAGACTGAAATAAAAATCTGAATTGAAGCACATCATCTACGCTGCGTTTACCATGTCCCTGATCTGCTGGGGGCATTTTGGGCTGAACAGCCCTGTGACTGCAGCATCTCATTAGATCTCATCTCATGCTTGCATTGCTCTCTCAATGTTTGTGTTTGCATGATGACCCGCTTTAGGCCTTTCCAGCGACTAAGCCCGCCCCGCGGCTTTTCTGTGTGGAGTCTGCATGTTCTCCCCGTGTCTGCGGGGGTTCTCTCCGCGTTCTACGGCTTCCTCCCACAGTCCAAAGCCTTGCGTTGGGGATTACGTTAATTGGTCATTCTAAAGGTGTGTGGATGTGAGAGTGGTTGTGTGTCTCTGTGTTGGCCCTGCGATATACTACATGGCGACCGATCCACGGTGCACCCCGTCTCTCGCCCAAAGTTGGCAGGGATGGAGGTCAGCCCCTCCGCAAGCCTGTAAGGATAAGCAGCTTTGAAGATGAATGACTGACTAGCTTCCAGTTTATTCTTGAATAGTGAAAATTGAACTCAACTAGGCCGTTTTACAACCCGACATGGCAATATGCCCATATTCGTTACACACCTCGGCATGATTTCATATTGAGATGTGTAACCAGCCCCAGGCTGATTGATGTATGTGTCCATCAAGGTCAAATGCAATTGGAATTGTGTCTTTTGTGAAAAAAATAATAGATTTAAGTTAAAGGATAACATTTGAATGATTTATACTGACTTCAAAGTGGTTGAACGGATGTTTGGGATGTATATGTGTGTGCTTGCTGGTCATTTAAAAACAAAATGCAGTTGTCAATATAGACAAAATTGACGGTTATCTGCAGGAAATGAGAGTCTGCTTTTTTTTTCTATATCTGTCAGCGAGGGCTCAAAAAAGGACCAAGGATTTCAAGTTGCCAATCTGACCCTGTGATTGGTATATGTGTCATGCAAGAATGGGAAGCTGACAGCAGAAAACCTGTAACTAGGAGACAGATAAAATGTAGGTACACCCAAAAAGTTTTCCATGACAGGAAAATATTAAATATTGGTCAAATCAGTCAACCATCCTAGTGCCATGCACCAAAACTGGGAGCTGACAGTAAGAGAGCTGAGAAATAGCAAGAAAAGGAAATCTCAAGGGAGTAATGAGCCGTGGGGAGGAAGATGTGGGAGTGGGAAACCAGAACACAATCTCTGGTTAAATTATGAATGACAAACAGCATCAAACCTTCAGACTGAATCTGGGATGCAGCAGGGATGCAGGAGGAGAGGGAGGATACAGCGAAAAGCTGCCTTGTACTATTTTGGGTTTTGGGCTGGACTTGGATTGCAGCATGTTGAAAAACAGCCTTCACGATGGAAAAGCTGAAATTAAAAGGCCTTTAAGCGCTGGCAGAAGGGTATCGGCTGCGATTACGCGCCCATCTGGGCGGCGCTCTTCACACTTTCAGCAGGGAAAGGCTCTCCAGCTCTGAGTTGTGGGAAGTGAAACATAAACATACTTAACCTTTTTGAAGCACAAGGTTTCTCAAGACTTTGGCAAACATCCATTCCAGAGACGAGATCTGCTGGCATGACTCAGCTGAGTAATCAGATGACCTTTGGAACTCTTGCAGGTATTAGTATATCTAGTGCACTTGTTATGACCACATAATAAAGATAGCAGAATATTATGTGTTCTGCCATTTATTTTCTGCGTATAAAGAGACAGAAAGTGTTAAGAGTGATAAACTTTTCCAGTTACAGGAGCTCTAAGTCAGTAGGATCCTGGTAGTTGGTCCACTTTGTCTAAGTGGCAGCCAGAGGTGGACTGTCCATAGAGGATAAGGAGGAAATACCGGCCCACCTTCACCACCAACCGCCCAGCCATATGACATCGTCCCCGCCGGCCCCCGACTGTATTCTACGCTTCTCAGAACACATTACATTTAATCTAATACCCACGTTTCCAACTGTCTACCCCTCGCTGCGCACAGCAGTCCCCCCCCCCCGATGGGCACACGCGTTCGTGCGTACACAGGTAAGCACGCTGACGGAGAACGCGCAAGCCAGGATGACAGAGAAAGTCAAGGCAAAGAGGAAATATAGCCAAGGGCATGATAACACAGAAGGAAGGCCAAGACATAAGACATCTTGTTCTGTTTTCACCCCCAGCAGAAGGCAGACAAGGCTGTACAGCAGAGAGCCTTTTTTTGCAAAGATGATACAAACAGAAAATGTCTCAATCATACCGTCAAAACAAAGAAGCCCTCTTCTGTTCCCTTTGTCTGGCTTTTACTAATCCCAGAGAAGCGTAAACGCTTTCATCACTGGCATGTCCAACCTCACACACATACACCAGAGAGTTGGAGAGCGTGAGAAGGGCCACCTACACCGAGGTTGCGCTGCTGAGGCATATTTCGTCAGATCCTCGGGAAGCACGAGCCAGGACCTTCTCATGGGACCTCAGATGTCGCTTCACAGAGAGCAAGTCCGCAGGAGGACAAGTGTTGGCACGCATTATATATGTTGTGAAGCTTATCAGCAAAAGAGGTGGATGCAGAGGCAACACACACACTTGAGGACAATGAATTCCGGGGATCCGGGATGCCCTCGGCCCAGATCGACACCGCACAGGACCTCACAGCCGACGGTCAGTGTTCTGTTGTCATACAGACACTGTCCATGAGCGACTAGTTGCTGTGAATTGAAAGTTCCATTGACTCCAATTTGCAGGGCCAATATAATGGCTTCCCTGCACTGCTCTCTGAAAAGGGCCCGACTCAAATCCATGTGTGGTGCTATTCACACATCCTAAACCTTGGGCTGTCTTCTTCAGAGGATGCAGCACTCCGGACCAACTGGAGAGGCTTAAGAGACTTATTAGAGCAGCCTGAGCAGTAACACGTTAATGAACTCATCTTTCTTCATACTTTAAGACGAGAAGTGCATGATTTTCGTTATGTTATGTAAGTGAAAAAAGGTATTCTTTGAAGTTTGTTTTATCCGAGAGTTAAAGGACACATTCTGGTCGAAGACAACTTCTTCACGGTGCTTCTGAATACCAGAGCAGTGCCTTCTTTTCATACTAAATGTCAATCCTCAGGTTGTTGACTCAGCTATTTGTGGCATCCTCAAACACACACAACGGCAAAGATACCTAAAGATTGGGGTTGAGAGGGAAGAGCAGATCAATCCCAGGAAAAAACTGAATCAACTCAAGGAATTTGCATAATTTAGACTTTGCCAGGTCTGCTAATCTCTCTGGTAGACTCACTGAAAGAAATAGGTATCCACAGGAAGGACTGACAACTCTCTCCTCGGAGGTGTGAGCAGGTATAGCATTTATAACACGGCAAGCTTTAGATGTTAAACTTAGCAGCCAGACTTAACCTGGATTAAATGTTACCTAACTGCCATGCATATTTCCCAAACCTTATAAGTATGTCTGTGGCACAGTTGTCATTGTAACAAAGCAGTAGGCTCAGCCTTGCCTCTCAAAATCACAGAGTTTCAGAAACTTTTTCATGGAAAATAAGAAAAACAATTGCTAACCCAATGGTGATGATTGATGTTGCTACCAGAATGAACCGATGTTTGACAGGGACGAAAGAAGAAACGTATAGTTTCTCAGACTCTAGTTTGTCAGTGATGGAATCACAAGAAAGTACAAAAGTCGTGGCGTACCCACTAGTTCAAAGCTTAACTCTTAATGTTCACAATAAACACGTTCCTAACCTGGACACTGGAAGCTCGCATTGCCCTGACCAGGACAAATGCAATTCGATGCTGTTTCTGGTAGTCTTTCAGTAGTTAGATATTTACATGTCATTTACATGTCTGCAGGAAAGTTACTTTGATGAGAGAAGGTAGTAAGACTCACTCGGGCGGCGGTTGGGTAATGCTGGGGCGACGATAAAGGAGCCTTTATTGTGCTATTTGGAGGTGAGCGGGATATCTTAATGTGAAAGGCTCACATATTTATCAATAGTTTTACTGGATAGTTACTCACACATTGATAGTAAGACTGCATGTGTAATGATCAAATATGTAACAAAGAAACAAAGAAAAAGAAAATATTTTTTTTTAGAAAAAATAATACTTTTTTCTTTTGATATCTAACAGGAAAGAAACTAAATGCAAGACACTCTCAAATGACTTTTGTGAAGTTGTCTCCTGGGTAGTTTTATTTATTATTAGTTATGCCTGTACACAAACAACAAACAACGTACCAGCATGTGTTGTGTTTGTGCTGTTGTGTGTCCGTGCGTGTAAATGTGACCGGCCTGAGCGGTCGAGTGGTCCGTGCATCGCCACGCTCTACCAGTCAGCACTGGAAAGGCTTCTTCACGGTGTACTTTAAATGTCAGTCCTCAGGTCACAGTGGGCTGGCCTCCTGCTGAGTCTCCGACTCACCCACACATTATGAACAAACAGACTTCTCAATGCTGTCAACAGTAATGTGCTATTATGTTGATACCTGATCATTTTGCCTTCTCAAAATTTGGAATTATAACTGTTGTTCCGCAGTCTCAATCCCCCGTAATGCTGTGACCTCGGACAGGTTGACCGACCGTGTTGTGCAACTCCTTGAACTGTTAAATTAACATAGAGGCCTTCCTCTAGTAGTTATAGTTTGTGATTGGTAGAAGTACAGTAGTTTGTATTTAATATGCTGTAATTTGTAAGTAAAGTACTCGCTGAAATTTTGTTTTATGTGATCTGACTTTTCATTTCATGGATCTGTCACTCAAACTGGACTACCAGGGTTATATTGTATTGTTTATTAGCCAAAACAATGCCCCCCCCTCAAGCAGAGCCTTGCCTTGTTTGATCACAGGGCAGTTTTCATTCTGCTACCCAATTAGTCGATATATCGCCACTGGAAAGAATAAGACGTATAGGGGTCCAGCACAAAGCTCATACCATGTTTCTCCTTTTATTTAAATTGTGGAAATTGGAGGAACACTTTTACACAAACCATAATCCACAAACTGTGTACAGTCACTTCTAAAGTTTGCCTTTACCCCCTTGCTCTTAATTTATACTCCATTTCCTGATCTAATGGCGTTGTCTTTTCTTTTAGGTTGGGTCCCGCCAAAGGAGCCTCATCCTCTCCGAAGCGACCAGGACGCTGCGAAGCACACAGTTCACGAAGCGCTGTGCCTGACAGGAAGTCATAGAACGGCGCTCAGGGATTTGGAATCCCCGTTTAATTAAGCGAAGAAAATCTTTCTTAAATTGCAAGTCTTGCCGCTATTAAACTCCCATAGAGTTTTCATTTGAAGGCTCTAGTTCATTTATTTAAGTAAATTTTTCACCGGGGTGCAGCTGAGGGGGGGTGATGGACCTGGATAAATTCTTTTTGTTTAAAAGGATCTGCCATAAAGGCTTTCCCTTGGATTAAGAAGGCAATAGTGAAGGTCAGTGTTCCTTAACGTGATCCAGTGGCATCCCCCTCTTTCTCTTCTTCAACTCCACTCTCGATTTGAAGGTTTTTGTGGGATTAAGTATTAAGCTCTAGGACACTAGGACTCCTCCTAGGAACCTTTGTGTTCATTTAAACTGTGCTTTATAAATAAAAGGGATTGGATTGGATTGGACTCCCCCACACCCACCGGAATATACTCAAGTCAGAACTTTAACCAAAACAACCTCCCAGCAGGATGCAGCGAAGGGGAGAGGAGAGCTGGAGAGAGGAATAGAGGGGGAGTGAAGGGCTGAAGGCTCCGCTACTCGAAAAAAAACACCAACAGCCGGATGAATAAAACATTTCAATAGCGAGGGAGTCGTGACATCTGGCTGAGGGGCGAGTTCGACATTCTCCTCGTTCCCTCTCTTTATTCCACCTTGTTCTGTCCTTGACGTACGAGCATCCCTTATCTTCCTCCTCCCCCCTTTTCTCGAGGGTTTCAGGCGGTCAGACAGAAACACGCGTGTGCCTCCACTTGTTTCTTCTGCTCCGTGGCCCTGGAACACGCCCCCCCTCCCCTTCCTCTACCCTCTTCCTCCTTCCCGACGCGCCACTGTGTGATGGTGTGTACCCTCCTCTCTGTCCTGGAGACATGCCTGTGCAGGAGATGGCGGTGAGTCCTGTCAAGTCCCTGTACTGGGAGCAGTTCCCTCCCATGTCGCAGCGCCGCGTCTACAGCACTCCGGTGTACCACGAGGGCCTGCTCTATGTGCTGGGGGGCTGCAACGAGACCGGCACGCCCCTGGACAGCGTCGAGGTCCTGGATGTAGAGAGCCAGACGTGGAGCCAGCTGCCGCCGCTGCCCACCGCACGGGCGGGGGCCTCGGCCGTGGCGTTAGGGGGCCAGGTGATGGTGCTCGGGGGCATGAACCAGCAGCAGACCCCGCTGGCCTCAGTGGAGATGTACCACCCCGACGAGGGCAAATGGGAGACAAAGGCCAGCCTAGGTCAGCCGTCCATGGGAGTCACCACTGTGGAGAAAGGTAAGCGGAGGAATGCTTCTCAGCCCACAGGTGGGACGTCGTTGTCGGCACAGAGCCAGAAGACAGAGCTGGTTATTGATGTGATTTGGGTGTGACGGCTGATTGGAATTGGTTACTGCTCATGTTTGTTTTGGTACAAGAACACGCAACAGGCGGCGTCACCCCGCAGGAACTCCAGTACTTACCCACCAGGCCCTGGAGGATTGGCTAGTCCTGCGGGTTATGGGTTTTCTTGAATGTCAAAGCCGGAAATATCTGTGTAGGTTGGTGGATGAATGTCTCCCTTGTGGGTTGTCTGGTCTTTTGAGGATTCAGCTTCAGGTTTAGCCCCAGCTGAAGCAGTGGCGTGTTTGCTGATATTTTCCAACTGCAAACCAACTCTGCTGACCTCCATAAATGGGAGTCCGTTGTTGTATTCACATCGATCACTAATTGTCCATTTTCTAAAGGCCTCCCCCAAGCATCAATGTAGAAACCACTTGACTTCCACTCAGAACACGACGTGTCTCTCTGTCGTCCAAGTAATATTGACTAGGGTGAAACATTGGTAAAGTTTTCCCAACAGTTGCGTGTTATGTATTTCTGTAGTAAACATGTCAATCCCTGATTTGAAGTTGACGATATCTATGCAGCGACAGTAAAGTGTCCGTCAAAGGAGAAACCGAATAGCTGCTTTGTCTGTCTATAGAATTATACTCTAAAGACCTTAAGTAAGAAATCACAAACTTCTGCTTCACGGGTGTTTTTTTATTACACGTTATATTCTATTCTTCATTTCGGCCTAAATACTTGCTTTTGCTCGGCAGCACGTTTATTTGTTTGTTCGGTAAAGACGTCCTGCTGTGTTCTTTTGCGCTGATTTTCTGAACTCATCAGTGCGCTGCTGCTGTGCCTTCGCCCCATCAATTACTACCAAAAACCTTATGCATGCTCATTACGACGGGCTTACGCAGCTGCTTTGACATATTCACGAGGCTTTGAAGCAACAGTAGTGGCAAGAAACTCATTCCTCTGCTCAAAGTGAACTAATTGTCTGTTCATTTTGGAAGAGGCCCCTCCGGGCTTTTCACGCACTGTGAAGCGGCTGAAGTGTCTCTCCAGTCGAAGCCGCTTGTGATAACAGCAGAGTGGCGTCTGGGTCGATGGCGGTGAGGCGGTACCCAGATTGTGATGATGTAAATGGTCAAGAGGTTGTATGTGTGTGTCTGCAAAAGTCCTCTGCGGTATCTCAGCCTCGGTCTCCTTCATCTCTTCTCTTGTGCTTTGGCCAAATGTCAAACATGCCTGCTGTGGAGGAGCCAGGCGTCACGCAGTCTACCTCCGCTGAATAAACACCCCAGACTTAATGCTCATTCCTCAGGCCTGTGCTGGCTGTGAGAGAGAGGGATGAGCGGGACGAAGGAAACAAGAAAATGAAGCGATCGAGAGCCTTTATATGGGGAAAGAGATACAGAGAGATTTGAAATATCGCGTTGATAAAGAAGTGGGAAAGACTTGTTGCAATTTGCACGCTGTTGAGTACTGGCCTTGTAAGCCGGGGAACCAATATGACCTTTCAGGGAGATGAAGTAAAATATCTCTGGAATTGTCATTGCATACTCTAGATTTCACACACAAGATTAAAAAAAACAAACAGAATATGGGTTCATAGCGGGTGACAACACGCAATGATGTCAGCAGTGACATCATCGGGTTAGACCCAGTACACTGGGGGAGTGTCCGTACGCATGGTACAACCTATAGCTATAAAAGGTAGAGGACAATGACTGTCAGGGGGGACAGGAGGAACATCCGCTGTGTGCACGGGATTGAGTACTTTATGTTGCGTTGAGTTTATTCATTTACGTTAAGTTTAACTCATTTGGATTGTAGGTTTTGTTGTATATTTGATTTAACGTGACGCAGGGACTTTTGAAAATAAAACCCTTTTGTTGTCTGGATAATGTCTCGCTTGTCTGCCTCCTACCGTTCCAGAAGCCGCTCCGGTCTGGAATCCTCCCAATGATAACTTACAGAAACCTCCCCCTCGACCTAGTGGGCGACTGTGGGTAAGTGGGGAACACGGTCGTCCTCCAATCAGAGGGTTGGCGATTTGATCCCAGTCCTCGCTAACCCGCATGTCGATGTGTCCTTGGGCAACACTGCTACTGTAGCTGCGACTACAGTGCGTGAATGTTAGTTACTGGTGGGCAGGTGACACTGTGTATGGTAGCTCCTGTCATCAGTGCTTTGAGTGGTCGGAAGACTAGAAAGGTGCTATACAAGTACAGTCCGTTTACCATTCCAAATGTAAAAATGGCCTCAACAATCATAGGTGTAATTATTCCCACAATTATGTTTTCTTTCTCAACAGTTTGTCTAATCCTGAGGTACAATTGGATAACTTCAAGCCGTGTGGTCTTCAGCAACACCATCGTCCTGTTTGGCGTCACCTACTTACATTTAGCACACAGGGATTTTCTTGCAGCTGTCCTGCACGGAGCACGGAGAGAGGACATGCTCTCAGTCTGAAAACTGGTGCTGCAGAAAAGCTCTGCTGTGAAGCCCTGCAGTGTAAAAGCTTCCCTGGGTGTCTGCTGCCACACTTGTTATGTGAAGAAAATGTGAAAGGCCAATACAAATATTATTTTCCTGAGGTATTCTGCCGCTAAAATCAATGAAAAACTGTGGTAAATAAACTCAATATTGATGAAAAATAGATAAAGATTGATCTTGTGGCCCTGGTAGATGCATACTAACTGTGACATTTAACGTGACAATTACGAGGAACTTGGAGGAACACTTTT
This sequence comes from Gasterosteus aculeatus, assembly GCF_964276395.1. Lineage (NCBI taxonomy): Eukaryota > Metazoa > Chordata > Actinopteri > Perciformes > Gasterosteidae > Gasterosteus > Gasterosteus aculeatus. The sequence goes on from NC_135689.1 coordinate 18,590,416, forward strand.
ACACAAACCATAATCCACAAGTCGTGTACAGTCTCTTCGGGGGATGTCTCCATCATCCCGTCAGCCTTTCCTGCAACAAGAACGTTCACATGAAACTGGTCGGGTCTCAAGTTGCTCCCACCCTCTCTGACCTATTGAGTAGCTCTGTACCCACTTATTTTAATAAACACGTTTTGTCAGCAGGATTAAGGTCTACATTATATTGGAAGCTGGCCAGCATTGTCCCCTCGTCTTGCTTTTCTCTTTTGTCTCTGCAGCCAGAGATGTGGTCCGATGATTGACATGTTGGCCAACATGTTCTCATCTCCCCAGACGCCCCCAAGCTGCTCCCCTGTCTGTTTCCAGACTTCCTCCGCAGTCGACTGATCAATGGAGCCTTGCTGTTCCTTGGCATTCGTGTGACCGCCATGTTTGTTTCCAGAGGAAGCAGAGGAAGCAAGCGGATTAGTGTTAAATGTTGGTATCTGTGTGCCAGCCGGGGCTGCAGACACAGCAGACGTGTGTGGCAATTGTTTCTGTATTCCTATACCAGCAGCAGCAGCTGTGTGTGTGTGTGTGTGTGTGTCCGTGTGTGTGACTTCTTGTGCATTTTGCCACCCCTGCTGAATTAAACACAATCATGTATGTGTTTGGATTTCACTCCATTATCCTTCACTTATTTATGTCTTCATTACTCATCCTAAATGATTCTGTAATTAAATCCCTCATCTCTCTGTTCAAATATTGTCCCAATAAGTCTTAGCTCATATATATATATATATATATAGTTAGTTCATATTTACAGCCCATTGCCGATTTCATGTGGTTTTTCACCTCTTTCCCGTCACCGATCCGTAAACTGTGGAACACGGATCTTTTTGCTTTGCACAGCTTGCTCACAGACAAAAAAGCTTTTAATTGCCGCTGTGGCGTGACTCAAAAGTGTCACGGCCCCACTGCACTGATGAATATAATTCCCTCTTTTCCCTGGGCCTGTAATTCAGAGCCAGCCGTCTCGCTGCCGGCGGCTGAGAAAGAACAGTTCTGCAGGACTGTCAGGCTCCGGATGATTTAAGAAACAGGAGGGGGATGAAGACACGCTGAGGTGGCTTCAATTTGGCGGAGGAGGTGTGAAGTCGCTTACAAATAGAATCCCAGGAAACACTTCACCCTCAACTCCTGTGAGAGAGAAGACAGTTTGAAGGCCGTCGAGCTGCAATGTGTTTTATCAAATTATTAACAGAGGGCAGTTGTCGGCTTTAATTCATTGAATTGAGTTAAATATGTACGTTTGTGCTTCTTTGCGTTGTGTCTGGCTTGCTTTTCGATTGACCTGTTTTTGATGGACTCCCGGGGCCTCAGAACGCATTATGGAGAAGCCGCTGTGCTGTTCGCTGGGAGGTGGAGACACACTTGGGGTCACTTTGGTCATGTGATTGGTAAAAACTAATTATGTAAAACTGACTTTACTGTGATAAAGAAAGTGTCATTTCATGTTTATAATGGTCTTTGGGCGGTAATTATCTTCCAGGGTCAGAGCTGCACGTCAGCTCTTTTTGTTGCATAGCTGCACTGATGCTGCAGCGGTTGAGGGTTTTGTTTAGCGTTGATAACGCAGGATGCTGAAGTGCAGCACGAGTTTAAAAGTATCAAGTCACATCTGTGGCAGTGGCAGGGTGTCAGCTGAAGTACTTCTCCGTAAGTGGTATTTTTCTTTTTTAAATATTTAATTCTTTTGCTGGCACGGCAAAGACAAACAAGTTCTGCGCAGAAGGACCTGCATTGTAATTTTTCAGTAGAGTTCATCCAAAAACAAGTCTCCTCTGCTGCTGTGTGTCTTGTTAGAGGTTTTAGGTAGCAGGCTGGTGTCGACTCCAACACCTCCACTTCTTCTGTGTGGAGCCAACTCATAAACCATTTCTTGATTTCACTTTCATTTCATGACTGCAACATTTAACTTTTATCTGCAGCTTTTCTCTTTGGCCAAACATATTAGACAGAGATATTGTTCGTCCTAAAGACAGTATCCGTCCATCCTCGGGACAGCTGTTTTAAGCGTCTCCACTAGCTACAGTGAACTACAGGTTGATTGAATGCCATCTAATAATGACATTAATAGCCGCAATATAAAGATTTTAGGAGGCAACAGACGTTGAAAAATGAGCAGAACAGGAATTAAATGAGTTCATGAAGTTAATCGCTTTAAAAATGAGCACACAAACCTCCGGTGATTATTAAGATAAGGACACAGATTTGTCCCGCTTGTGTATATTTAACATTTTTTTTATCTGTTAAGTGCTTCCGTCCAGATAACAGGATAAGCTAAAAAGGTCCTGTTGTATCCAGAGTTCTAGAAACATAATCATAAAAACCAGAATGAAGCTCAATCCTGTTCACACCTGGAAGTTTATTGCATGGTCATTGCAAGTTTATTGGTCGTCTGAATCCCTCACGTCAACGAGCAGCGGTTCAACGAGACGGAGGAACCGCTGCTCCTCAACAAAGCCCACATGGACCTCAGCAGTTCCGCCGCCCCGATACTGGCTCAGGGAGCACATCTGAAAAGCACACTACACCGGCCGGGCCGCGTGTTAAAGGAATCATGCATATTTCGTTTGTCTTCATTCCTAAGCACCTGTATTTTCCCCTCTACAAATAAGCCATTGATACTATACTGACGCTCGCTCAGCGCGACTCAACTATCTCACCATGAATAACAGCAAAAACCCGAACGGTCCCTCTAAGCCACGCGTCGTTTGTGCAAACATGAAAGGTCCATTTATTATAGCAGAAAAGCCAGAGAGAAGCCAGACATCAAAGTGTCATTTCTTTCTGTGGAGACTTTGCACTTACACACTTTTATTTGACAATGCTTTGACTTTCAGTCGTGTGTTTATGAATGAAGCTTGCTCTCGGAAGAAATTTCTAACTTTTTTTTGCTTTCCCTGTTAGTAAAAGCCGCAGCGCTCAGCACAGTGGTTTCTATTCTGTGTATATGAATTAATATTAATTTGACAAGCGCTATACACCAAATTTGCTTTCTTCCCATGAATTGTATATATTTATGCTAGTTATCCATCAATATGCTAAATGCTAGTATACCCACTGTGTAATGCCCTTAAAAAATGTAGAGTCAGTGAGCTGTCACGCAGAAGTATCCGTCTGAAACTAACCCGCCGTCATACCTACTAGTACTCAGACCAAACGGGCTGCAGCGCCGCTGTGCTGAATAAAGTTCTGTGACTCGTGTAAGAAGTAGAATTTTTATTTCTTCTTTTTAGAAGTTGCTTCAAGTAAAGAGCTTGAGTCAGCCAGTCTTTTTCTGAGCTGTCTTGTCTTTAGTTTGTGCTAAACAGAAATCAGATTTCTCTCTGGAACAACAAGAGCATGTCGCAGACTTAAAGGGTTGCACAGGTACTTTTGAGTCGGGACCGATTCATGATGTGCCTACAGTTCTGACAAGAACTTTGTTGCTGCTATTGATTACATTGATTGCATTAACAGAGTGTGTATGGTAATATTATATTGTTCAACAGTTGAAAAAAAAGTCAAGCTCCCTCATAGAGAAGAATAGTGCTGCTCCACTTTAAAACGAGCCAACTTAAAATTCTCTGTGGCAGGCGGAGCAGTTGCTAACTTCGGCGCTAATCCATGGGGGCTTAGCTCCGGCCTCCTGAAGGGTCCAGTGTAGTTTACACGCACACAGCACTGCTGCATTTACAGCGGACCCTCCCGGGCAAGTCAAGTGGGGTCTTACTGTTTGTGCACGGCTGGCAGCAGGGCGGCTTATTCGATGACGGGAGGCTGACATCACATTACCCTAATGCCATCTGGTGCCGTTGTACAAGTGAACTTCAGAGCCCGGGTTCAGGCCTGATAGCCGTACTGGTAGCCTAAACCGGCCTTTTTTAACCTGTAGTTTGTTTGCTAATGCATTTTCTCAATTCCATTGATGGCCAGCCAAGTGTAGGTGTTACACAAAATTCACAACAAAGAGTAAATAGAAAGTGTGCGGTCAGTCACTCAGTAAATGTCTGTGGTGGAAATTCTTCTTTCTGGCCCCATCATCCAGAGTGCACTCTGATAAGCTGTAAGTGCGATTGCTCTCTCCACCTTCACAGACTGGCTGCAAAACATCCAACTGGGTCCGTCCTCTGTCAAAAGACACTTTCATATGTCCAAAGCAAAGATACGCAGGCAGATAAAAAGAAAGTAAATAGAGATCAAATAATTCCTGCAGGTGTAGTGAACAGCACATGCTAGTAATGCAGAACGGCTGCAGAAGATCACAGAGTACATCATAGTCCGCGTTCCCTGCAAGGGGTCTAGACCCGAGGGGCTATAGCCAGAGACGGCATGCTGACTCTTAAATGTGGAGGCCAGGATTACTGATGCTGAAAGCCAGGTGTCAGATGATACACTGTGTTACGCCCACTGTATCCAAGTGGACGTAGTCATGGTGACGGCACACATTGGTTTGTGGAATGCCGTTTCCAAACCTTGAGTTTGGCAATATTTCCGTTTACATCTTGGCATTCAACTGTCGCCATGCTTGTCTTTGCATTGGATGAACTAAACATTTGTAATAGGAGAAGTGACGTAGAGATGCTGTTTGCAGCTCTGGTAGCATCAGCACTTGTCAATCACAGTCAACCCGCCCTAAAGCATACGCTGCTTTATGCTCTATTCGATTCAACCATAATGTACTAAATGAACATCAGGCTGTATTGAAGAAGACTTGAAAGACTTAAAACCATAAACTTGCTCCCTGCTTCAAACTGCAAAAGGTTCCTACTGCTGTCCTAAACAGATGGAAAGTTGTCCACACAGTGGGCTGAACAGGCAAAGAGAGACACATCGTCCCGTAGCTGAGAGGCCCCGTGAAAAGAGAGACGAGCCTGTGCATGAGACCCGAGGGAGCATCTTCTGTGCTTCTGAAGACAGGCGACATCGCCGCAGGCAGCGACACCAAGCAGCTTTTCCCCTTCAGTTGTTCCTTGTACTGTCGGCACAACACTCTCCATCGGCGCTCCATCTGCCCACGCTGCCGCGGTGGTGCTGAAGCAACAGGGGTCCAATGGGACAGTTTAACTTGAAATCACTGACCCGTTGGACCTGAGCGTCACCCTTTTGGACGCAGAACCAAGGTCCAACCCAACAATTCTGTCATAAATGCGTCAAATTTATTCTGTTTATTTTGGAGCGAGCAGTGGCCCGCAGGCTCTGACGATTTAAAACGAAGGTTGGAACTGAAAGATAGACAGTTAGACCTTGTAGTAGCAGAGAAACACCCCTTTTTCATCATGGCTATACCATTTTCAGAGCAGAGGCGAAAAAATAGGCAGTGGTCATCCCTCGTCTCCTATGAAATTACACTTCAACAGAGGAGTTTTCCTTAAAATAAGTAGTTCTAACTTACTACTACACTACTTACTACACACTACTAGGTCCACACTTCTACGTCCACACTTCTACGTCCACACTACTACGTCCACACTACTACGTTGTGGTTTTTAAAACACATATTTTGCTGTGTCCACACTACGCAGCGCTTTCCAGCACCGAGGACCGTTCTGTTTTACACATATTGGCTTGGTGTGTAGTTGCTCCGGCTCCCTGTGTGGATATAATGAACCTCGTGGATTGTAAGGAAGCCTTTACCCTGTCCATCAAATCCACAGTAACTATTGCGTCCCCGAGAGGAGCCCAGTACATGTACAAACAAATCTTTAAAGCTGAATATGTGAAACGTGAACTGCAGCTATACTGAATCCCTGTTTGTCTTTAGGAGAGGAGATCCTCTCACTGGTGACTGAGAGCACTGCTGTCAGATCACTTGTTTTTCACAATATGGTACTTCCTCGGTATGGGAGTATTTAAAGTCTGGACTGGAAAATAATAGGCTTCATGAGCTGGCAGCTTGCACAGTGCAGTCCAGCAAGAGGCCGAACGCAGCCAATCACAGTCAGAGATGCATTCACTTACTGTGGTACACAAGCAAGAAGAAAGGACGAGGAGGCAGAAGGAAGCCAGGCGGAGAGGAGTGTAGACGCAGTCTTCAGACTTGCAGTGCAATGGAAATAAACGAAAAGACGTGGCAACAGCCACTGGGTCAGTGAACCCCACACTCGATCAATACTTGACCCCACAGCTTTGGGTGTAGATAGAGATTGACGCGCTCCCTTGGTTATGCCCCATTAGATAATGAGACGAGGGGCAGCAAACCCGCGGGTTAAATACATGAAGGGTAAATACGTGCCTGGAAATATGGAGACCTATTTTAGATTTTCACATTAGCCGCTGAGCTGATGTTGTCCTATGAATGTTTTTTGGCTTTCAGGGGAGAAGTTTTCCAGGACTTTGGGTACAGCAGGAACCACATCACCCACATTCTGTTGGGTTTTGATCTCAGTAAATGAATCTAATTGTTTTTTTTTACTAATGAGCATCTCTTCACAACTAAAACGAGATAATTCTCAGTTTAATAGATGTGTGTGTGGGCTGCACTTCCTCTAGATTATTTTCTGTGTGTCTCTCTCTCTCTCTCCTTCGCACTAATGAACCCTTCTCAAATGTATTATTGTCCATGCCATCTCTTCTCCTGGGTCTGCTTCTTCACTTGCACTCCACGCATAATAATAGTGCGCTGGATTTCACAGTATCGAGGATATCGCAAGGACGCGGCCTGAATATGGATGAGGGTCTCATTATTGCTCCGGGCAGGTCGGGGGACAGATAGCGATGATTACATTGAGAATGATGAACACTCTTCTCAAAATAAGCTCTAATTCAATCGGTCTAACCTGATTCAAGGTCTGTACAATAACTGAGGTCAGGACCACAACAACAACAACAACAACAACAACAACAACAGGACAATAGTTTATTATGGCACGATGAAAAAGAGCAGCTGGTCTGAGGACGGAAGAGACAGAGACGCATATATTCCTGACATGCGGTGGGAGAAAAAAAGGGAAACATGGAAACACGTGTGGAGGATTAATATTAGTCACTGTGGAGGTTGTTTACTTTAGCAAAGAAGTGATTCATTCCGGCAAACGCAGAACGTCAAGCAAACCACAATCTAGCCTTTTAAGATAAGATGAAAGCTTATTGATCCATTGAGGCAAATAAAATAGTTTTATGAGCACTAGTGGAAAATCTACGAGATAAACTCAAACGCTGAACACAAGCAGGAGGAGCACGGTCTTGTGAGCGTGCAGATACTTAAAAATTATATAGGAAATGTCTCAAATGTCAAAAGTCCATGGACATCCATATCAATCAACCTCCAATTTACTCTGGATTTTAATTTCTGCATGGATTTCCTCCCATTATTTATTTATAGTTCATTCGTGGTTGGGTTAGGAGGTCTGGCTCGTACTCAGCATTCCAATCAAAACACCAGAAGCGGTTATTATTATATTCAGTATCAATTCATTTGCAAATTATCTTTCAGGCAATTTCTCTCACCATGAACAGGACTACAGCTTGAGCTGATGGTGATGACACAATTTCTAAGATAATCATAAACTAAAATCCTGGAAGAACTAGAAGAAAAGTAAACTTGACGGATCAGTAGCTAAAACCGCGGTTTTGTATAATTAAGATATCCACTATAATTAGTTGTTGCAGCTGCCATTTGAAAGAAAGTAATTTGAGTCTCTGCTGCCTTGTCTTTGCTTTTTTAAAGGCTGAGTATGTTGCCTGATACAAGCAATCAAATTATTAACTAATCAAACTACAAAATTGCCACGGAGTGAAGCTGGAGCCGACACATCCAATCTGATTGTGCCTTCCTCTGATTCCTCATACTTCCTACACTACACCTCTCCTCACCTCAACTACCGGCCCAACGGCTCCTCTTCACCTCCTGTTCTCTGTGCAGTTTCTACCACTAACACTCCTTCTCTGGCCCACAACCACTTTACTCAACAGCCTTCTCAGGATCTCATCAACTTGTTGCAAATGGGATTTCATGAGGGCTTTTTTGTGACTAACTGCTCAAATCTCTACGCAGGATGAGTCACATGCATTTGCACTTTGCTTTTTGCATGAAACACACACACACGCACACACACATACACACATACATTCATGCATAAAGTACGTACATAGAGTACCTATATATATTCTATTACTGACTCATTTTAATACAGTAATGACGCGTCTCCTTTGTTTCTGAAGTAACTGAGAAAGTAACTGAAGGTATTTGTGTTCCTTTCTAAGTCAACGGGTCATGTGCGTGTCCTGGTTGCAGTGTAAAATGTAAACAAGCACCCAAGCTGTTGCCTCGCAATGCATTTCTGTTGAAAAGGTGCATTATGTAGTTTTCGGAATATTTCTTTCAGACGGAAACGATTGAATCGCTAAAGCTTTAGCAACATCCAATCAAATATCAAATTATAATAATCCCGTTCTGTGCTGATGAGAGTGGAGCGTTTCTTCTCAAGGGAGCAAAGCTAGTTTGCTGTTGGTCGGCTGTGGGCAGCAGAGGCGCGTAGCCCAGTGAGCTGCACTGCAGAATTTGCAGCCGTAGACGTGCAGCCATAGACGTGCAGCCATAGACGTGCAGCGATAGACGTGCATAGGACGTTGCCGCAGTGGCGGTTGCAGACAGTGCAGGCGGAGATCTGTACTCTGCATTGAGGGCAGTCCCGTTCCCTGGAAGCACCATTCACTTCTGCAGCCTGTCTGGTTTCCGTCTGCTCTGCCGCAGGAGGCTGCTGATGCTGATAGTCTGAGGAAGAAAAGTGTCATTAGTGATGCAGCCCATGTGTTCTCTGCTTTGATCAGCACCGCTCTCTCCTGATAGGTGGACTTTTTTAAATGCATCTTTAAACTCTCCCCCTCGCTTCTTTAACATCCTCCCACCTATACAACATAACTTATGTTCTCCTTTTGGTTCAATCCACTCGTCCCTATTCAAGCCTCTCAGGTAGTCTACTGGAGCTCTGTGACTCTTGAGTAGTGACATTGGCTGTTGAGGACTACCTGCGTTTTAAATGCACTCCATGACTTGAACATCTCAAATGAGAATGCATGATTCGTGTTGTGGCGTTTGAGTGATCAATAACTCTAAGACGTCCCGTCAGCTGGTAATCCTGTAGTAAAAACAACAGCACGCTAATAAATTCATCAAAAAAATAATGAACGCTTTAAAGCTAAAGCTATTACATGTGTTAGAGAGGTACAATGAAGCTTTAAAGGCAAACTAGTCGGAGTGGTGACGCTCAGTTGTCTCATTTAGCCGCGCGTCAGCAACCGCTGCTTTGATGATACGTAAAAGAAAGTACTGTGTAAAGTCCACCTGCTGTGTGAAATCATTTTGGAGGCATCACTATCTCATTTTGTAGTTTGTGTCGGTTTGCTTGTGGTTTGGGGGAACATCTTCCGCAGAGACTGTTGTCATCAACAAGCCTGGTTGGTTAAGATGCCCCCCAATTAAGAGCCTGATTCCACATAAACTGCCAGCGTCTTTTTTCAATTGTTCCCGACGAGGAAGGATTGTGTGAGTCTCACACAGAGAACTTGAAAGAACCCAGTGGTGTTTTTCTGAGCGCTTTGGCTTTATCTTAATCTTCGAGCTGTTTGCTTTTCTGAAAGGCGCTGATGACATCACTGTAGAATGGAGGAAAGGCTTGTTGTGGTCGTGTCCGTCCATCCTGGCTTTCCCATGTCAGACTGACACTATCACAACGGCAATTGTTGCTGAGAATCCGATGCTTTTATCGGAGCACACGTTGTCGTCCCTCCTCGCGTTACGCCCGTCTGATATAAAGTATGAGGGCAAGAGGCTCCGATAAGAGTCCTTTGTGGAGGCAAACAAATGTGTGATACATTATGAAAACTAAAGAGACGGGGAAAGAGCCTTACATGATGGTTTGGGTGGTGATATATTTTTACAATATTGTTGTCTCAGAAACAGACAAAAAGGGTTCTAAGTTCATTTTTGTTGAAACGCTGGGATGAAGAATTACCCACTGGTGCTTTTCGCTCAGGCCCTTGGGCAGCACACTAGCCTTTCTGGATTTTTAACCTGTTTTTTTGTGTTGTTTGTCTGTGAAGGAAGGTTTTGTTTCGTTGAAAAGCTGTCCTATAGATCAACGCAAACAATAAAGATTAATATTAACCTCCAGGAAAATGCACTGTGGTTTGATTCAAATCTCAAAGTTTGAATCTGCATCCACACGAGATCCAGTGCATCGGTGTAGCCATCGATATATTTGGAGTAATAATCCCGTCTCTCACCCCTCCATCTACGTGAGCTCCAAGCATGTTTAAGAGAGATGGCACGAATAGGTCGACTCCAGTGAGTCAGTCGGTGTGCTTGTGTGTCTGTCGGGGGGGAGATTGAAGGCTTTTGATACTGACGTTCTTCTGCGGTGTGAGTATGTGTGTAAGGGGATTGGGTTTGCGTGTTCCTAAAAATCTGGGGTTTCTATAAAGAAATTACAGTATCTTATATAACATTTTGCCATCCATGACGCCCTTAGGTGATGTGGCACTGCAACTCTCTTCACAGCCCCCACAAATAATTGACTTATGAAAGCGAGTCACTCGCACAGAGAGAGCGCCATATTTGCTATTAATAGCAGCACGGCGGGATGTGTTGTTATCATTCTGCTAACTTCGGGTTCGATATTGCAGGATGCTGTTTTCTATTCTCTTCGATCATCTGCTCTCTTTCCCACATGCTCATCTGTTGCATACAGTCTCCTATGAGGTCTATCTCATCTAAACAACACAAACAATTTAAACCGTTGTAAATCAGACCAGCATTTTTACTGCCGGGGGGTTATAGATAGAAAACCCCTCTACGCCGGCTGCTCGAACTTCACTCGAACTTAGCGCAGCATGAAGTTTGAGAGGGAGTTTTATTTGACGTGTTGGAGGTGGTTATCCATCACATGGAAGCGGGTGCTGTGGGTGTCACTTTCGGGAGCTGCTGAATTAGAAGTAGAAGTTGAAGGGGAGGAGGAGGCAGCGGTTGCTGCTGTGATAAATGACTCCACCTACAGTGGAACCAGAACAACACTCGTCATCTCGTGGTTTGTGGAGGAAACAAGATCAGATTTTACTTTACTGTAAGAAACAATTTGTACATCTATTTCTCAATAAATCGGCTGACTTCGGTTTCAGGTTTGACGCCTGAGAAGCTTTTTTAATCACACCACTCGGCATGCTGTGCTCATGCTACAGTGAGAGCAGCCCCTTCTGCTCTTCTTCGGATTTAGATCACAGAATGCCTCCTTTTTTTGTACCAACGTATTCCCAAGACTGTGCAGCGACATCTGCTCTACATGCTGAGACACCCAAATTACAGGGGTAATGTTTGAAGACACCCACCACTGATCTCCTCAGGGGGTCTACGTTGGCCTTCTGCCGCGTTCCACCGCTGCATTTAGATCATTGCACACTGATGGGTTTTGTGTTCTTTTTTAACACAACTGTGTTACGGGTTTGACCTGCGTCAAAGTTGACAGGGCGACGAGCTCTTCTGTCCCCTTTCTTCTTGCTATCGTACTGTTTCACACACGTTTTGAAGCTTTAATGAGATGGATGACAAATGCTGACATTAATTTGAGACCCAGATTAGCAGACTGTGGAGCTGCAGTGATGTGATGTTGTGTCTTTGACAGTTCCAGCCGCATTTTAAACAGGCTGATGATTTTACACATAAAAGAAGTGCACATATTCAACTACTAAAAGGTTTATTTTTGAAGATAGAATGACAAGTAGCAGGTTCACTTTGAGTACATACTTTATATTGTCAAATGCATTTAGTCTCCTAATAGTATCAGTGAAAGTACAGTAAAGTTGTTTTGATGTCTATTACGTGTGTGTTTTGTACCAGCTGTCCACCTGCACCTGTTCGTTACCACTTTCATTTTCTAAATCCATCCATCATAGTTAGCTTCCACTTTAGCACAAAGCGGCCTAATGTTTAATGCAGTGCCGCCACACATCACAGCGAGGTATCAGGTTTTGCCTCACCTCTCTCCTGTCCACTCGCTTGCAACTGTAAAGCAGAGCCGCCCTGCCAATCCGAACTCCTGGAGGGAAAAGATTGTGGGGGTATGCGGGGGGAGGGGGGTGGGGTGCTGTCAGTGACACACACACACACACACAAAGGCAAAGACAGAGATTCTCGGACGCGACCCACCAACGCTTTTCACATAATGAACACAGAAGGCTCACATACGGAACATGAAAGTGGAGGACCAGACACACAGGGATACATACAGCGATGATTGATGCCCGTTGTGCCCCCTTCAAACCGCTCCCATTTGAAAACTAAAGATTCTGGATAGTTACAGCAAAAGAGTGCAATGCGTAAGATGTTGCGGGCAAGTGTTGATTTTTTGCCCTCCATCTGCACAACTGGTGCGGTTGAAACCCCTTTGTGGTGTCAGAAAGCAGGTTGGTGTTCTACGTTGTTGGAGTTGGCCGCTATACTGGGATACGATTTCCGTACGGTATGAATTTCTCACGTTACGCCATTGCTTTGTGGCTGAATTGATTTTCAACAAGTCAGCGCGGAGCGCCACTTGTCCTACGTGTGTTGAGATTGAGTGATGGTAATAACTTTATAACAACAATGAATAGCCCACAACAAACAAAACCCCACGACAGCTGGTGACACATAAGCTATTTGTAACAGTAAAAATTGTACATTATATAAAAGTTACTGCACGAAGAACTGCATGCTGGGTAAAGCGCACAACAAGAAGTAACTCTGTTGCTACATAAAAACATGGAAAAGAGCGATACGGGAGGAACAACGAGAGACCAGAGATGCACCAACACAACTTGTGCCCATTTGAAGTAGTCTTGCATGTATTCCTTGAATATTAATAAGACAAGATATTGCAGAGTTTAAGCTGCTGTAGACAAGACAACACGAGTTGTTTAATTTTTTCTCTACTGCTCCTTTGCAGACTACAAGTAGAACAACAACAGCTTAACCCTGTGTTTTGTGTGTGTGTGTGTGTGTGTGTGTGTGTGCTGGATGTGACTGCAGTGCCAGGGTCCTTTGGGAGATTAGCACAGCTGGTCTGACATGAGAGAAGAGATGACATCCAGATATGGGAAGTAACAGGCCGATTGTGGACGGAGTGTTCTGGAGGAGAGACAGGAAGTCAAGGAAGGAGAGATTTAAGAGAAACAAGTGTAGGGGGGGGGGGGGGGGGGGGGGATTCACGTTTCGCTTTGCATCACTGACCTGCTAACACTGCATCACGACACTTCCTTCTTTTACTGACTGAGTTTATAAGTATCCGTCACTGGGTTAAAGGACCTCAGATCGTTTTTTGTTCCACTCGTCTCATGTAAATATACACTTGAATAAATATCTTGTAGTTTACTGCTTGGAAGAGAGAGTCGGACGGAGGGTGGAGGCGAAGATGCCGCGGGACTTGAAAGGGACGGCAGCCTGCTGGCATTTGAGGATATTATATAGGTTGCCGGCTCATTTGGCCCGCTTACAGACACACACACACACACACACACACACACACACACACACACGCACACGCACACACACACACACACACACACACACACACACACACACACACACACACACACACACACACACACACAGTTTGAGCTGCAGCAGCGGAGGTGACACACAGCTCATGAAGGCGCCCCCCCACGCCCCACGCCCCAAGAGCCAGCGGACACATAATGTTCCCCCACTGAACCCTGAAAAATACCCAAGGCATTGAAAAGGACGGGGAGGAAGTGTGTGTGTGTGTGAGTGAGGACCATACGCACACACGCTCCCACACACGCTCATAAACACATGAAGCTGCAGCTCCTGCAGTGCACTATTAACAGCACTACTGCACAGGTACAAATAGCGCTAATGCTCTGCAGTCTGCATTTCACAGAAGGAACGCTACTGCTGCAGCAGGAGAGGAGAATCAAACACACACACTAATGCTACACTACAGAAGAAAATAACATACATGTACACGTCGACACGCCTGTTTGAAGACATATCAGTACATACTTCCAGGATCATGGTGAGCTGCCAAATGTGAAGGATGTTTTTGTTCGACCAGCGTACCTCTTTTTGTTGAGCGTTCCTGTTCATTCCTGTGTCTCAGACGTGATAAACAGCCCAAAGGAACTTTCATTTCTTAAACATAATTTTTCGAGGGCCTCAGAGCCGCAGGGATTACGTTTAGCATTTTACCTAGACACTTTTTTGTTATAAACATCCACCTTGAAGAAGCAGTGTTTCCCTAACATTATATGGGCTAAATTAATAAAATTAATAAAAATTTCATTATCCTAATATGTATCCTGGTAGCGCATCATGATAACGTTATAATGACAAGGTTACTGTAACTAAGTGAAAGAGGACTTTCAGAATTGTTGATGGTTTACACACTTCTTGTTGAAACCCTTTTTGGGATGATAGATCCTTGGAAACCAGCTGCTATAATCAAACAGTAAAGCTTCTCCTTGTTTGCTGACATTTAGTATCTGCAGTGAAGACAGCATAATCAGGGATCTCAAAGTTAAATTTGCTCCCTCTTTTTTTGTGCTGATGCAATCTGTGACTCTGATCTGTGATCCGATTTGAGGCATACGTTTTATTATCTGTTGCATCACATTTGTCTTATTTGTATAAATGTCTGCCGGTTGAGACAAATCACCCCCCCCCCCCCCTTTAAACCTGCTTGGAAGGCCTGGAATTATGGAGATGTACATAAACACTACTGTGTGTACATTTCTGGACTCATTTGCACATCATATTTTATAACTTGTTGGAGTTGTGTTTGGAGTATTGTCAAACAAATAAGTGGTGATTGTGGCCAAGACAAGAGATGTTTTGAGCGGTGTGTATTCGTTTGTGACGAATACACAATATTCCTGTTGGTAATTGAATTTTGCTCTGTTTGGCCCCTTTAGGGGGTAGTGAGGGACAATGTTTAGTTTGTAAGACAACAGTCACGGTAACCCTTCAGACGTGATGATAATCAGCCACGATTTAAAGATAGTTCTACATCTGTTGAGCTTTTCAAAAAAAGGCTGGTGGTATTCCATGTTTTTGCTATTTACAATAATTCACATGACATGTCCAAGTCCACCTCAACACTTTCAGAATCCAGAAAGAAGCTCATGAATTCCCAATGAACGTTACTAAAACCAAAGGGACTGCCCTGTGACACCGAGGTATTTGATGAGTATGATGTCATACTTTTAGCTGGTCATTATTCAAAATCCTTTACTTTCCCAAGGTACATGTTGGCCCCGCGTCTTCCATCACCAGGGAAGCAGCAGGTGGTGTGATGTAATGCATAGTGATGACTATGTTGTGGCCCTTCTCTGTCTGCCTCAGGACTCGTTCTGTCTCTTCATGACACAGGGATTCTTCAGGTGACAAACCGCTTCTTGTCTTTCTCGGCAGAGGTAACAATACGTAAACATCCAGTATCGTGTGAGCGTCAGTTCCTTCTGAAGTAGTACTAATCTCTCTAGGAATCAGGAAACATTTATTGCCAAAATATCTCAGACATACAAGGAATTTGTCTTGGCGATTGGTGCGTGACAGTAGACAGTGTAACAATAGACAACAAGACAGCAGTGCACAAGTAATAAAATAAAGTAAAATGAAATGCTAATGCAATGGGTTAGTGTTGTTAAGGAAACTTTTCAACCTCAAATCAATGTTTCTATCTCTTGTTTGAAGGAAACGTCTTATCTACGGTTTCATTAGATGACTGCAATGGAAATAAAATTATTGTATTGGAGTGACAGGGAGATTGTTTCTGTAAAACGGTGGGAAACCCTACCAAGGTTTTCTAATAAATGCTGCAGCAGAGTTGAGCTCTAGCCTTTAGTCGGGTCTGCAATGTTCCGGTGGTCCTGTGAGATTCTCTCGAAATGTTTGATAGAACATTTGAAATATCCCACCGCATCATCGGGTTAACACTGACGAGAAGCTTTCCTTTCTCCCCGGAAGAGCGATTTGCCAAAAACATCAAAATTCAGCACGCAGGCTGACCCCAGTATACAACCACAGATTGGTTAACCACATAGCTGCGGTAGGACTAAGATTACAGTGATGCACAGCCGCAGGAAATGAGATGCATGGTCTTATCTCTGTTTTCGTCACACTGATTTAACAGCACGCTTTGGAAAGGAGACGCCTGGGAGTCGGCAGAGCTTGGAATTGGCTTACATTCTCTTCAAGCCTCGTAGGGAAAGAGGAACGCCGGCTTAATGCTTCAGAATAGTCGTTGCCTCTTTTTATGCGGAAGAGAGAGAGATGAGAGACATGATGTGTGTGTGTATGTGTGTGTGTGTGTGTGTGTGTGTGTGTGTGTGTGTGTGTGTGTGTGTGTGTGTGTGTCAGTTTGGGGTTCCTCCCCCCTCGGGTACTGAATGTGTGTGGGTGTAAAGCAAGTAGTCTTTGACCCTGAATCTCCTTTATTCCATCTTCCTCATCCCTCTATCCGTGCACAAACCAGAGAGATCTTCTTTCAGTGATAAGTGGCTGCGGGGTTTTATGTGCATTAATGAGGCAGAAGGGTAAAAAGCAACAAGTTCTGATCCTCATAGGACTCGTCCTCTTCCTACCGGCCAGCTGCAAGTAAAGGGTCTTTTGCCTCCATCACCACATTCAAAGTAAACATGCAGTCTCTGCGGAAGATTTCCTAATCTAAAGAAAAACAAATGACCTAAAGTAATACAGTAGAACAAAACTTGATTCAAATGTGATTTGTGTCACAGGGAAAATAGTTCAGTCAGATATTAAGAACAAAAAGCACACTTATAAATAATAACACTAAAGGTCATTGTTGTGGTCTTTTTACGTGTTGCCTATAAACCAAAGTTGTGCTAGTTACCCATCGACCAGTCAAAATACATGCAGAAATAATCCCAGCCTTGGATCACATGTGTATTTATTTGATCACACGTTGGAATTAAATATAAATAGGGCCTCCAGAGAGTTAGCAGGGGGGGAAATGCATACAGAGCTCCCTGGCAGGAGAATGTAGGGCAGCATGCAGATGGAATAAACCTTTCTTATGCTCACGGAGTACTACCTCCACTTTCTGTGTCTGTTTGTGTGTTCCAATCGTCTCTGTGTAACAGATCACGCTTCAGGCAACAATGGCATTCCAGACCTTTTGGCGAGGCATATTCCTGACAAATGAATGATCTATTTTTGAGATTAGACTAAATATTAAGAGAAGGGTGGGAGAATCCAAGAGGCTGTGAACAAATGTTTATTCATTAACTCATGCACCAATGAATAAGACAGCAGAAATAAAACCATTTAGAAAAATACATGTGTGTGTTTTATATATATATATATATATATATATATATATATATATATATATATATATATATATATATATATATATATCCTCTGCTGACAGAGTGACAAACTTGGCACTCAAACCCAAAATCCCTGGTATATTTTGTTAATATTTCCAGTTAGATTCAAAGGGTGGATATGAAACAGTTATACGCCTGTTAGCAGAGGGTGGACTTCAAGATTTTTGATTCTCTCAGCAACATTGTCAATGTATGTATTCTTTAAAAATATGGACATGATGATAGGCAGTAACAAAAAGGACTTATGCAAAGAGAGGATTGCAAATGCCGCGCATTGATTTGAGATGATCACCTTTGGATCATTTCACCACCCAAGTTAGAATGCAGTGGGAGAATGGTTAAAAGTCAGTTAGCAGAGGATGGTTTCGATCCATCGACCTCTGGGTTATGGGCCCAGCACGCTTCCGCTGCGCCACTCTGCTGTGGACCACGAGTTGTGACTCAAAGCTAGGAAACATGGTTTTGAACCCTTTGAAACTAATAACAATGTTTTTGCGCAATGCAACATTGTGGAAGAGCCGCGCATTGATTTGAGATGATCACCTTTGGATCATTTCACCACCCAAGTTAGAATGCAGTGGGAGAATGGTTAAAAGTCAGTTAGCAGAGGATGGTTTCGATCCATCGACCTCTGGGTTATGGGCCCAGCACGCTTCCGCTGCGCCACTCTGCTGTGGACCACGAGTTGTGACTCAAAGCTAGGATACATGGTTTTGAACCCTTTGAAACTAATAACAATGTTTTTGCGCAATGCAACATTGTGGAAGAGCCGCGCATTGATTTGAGATGATCACCTTTGGATCATTTCACCACCCAAGTTAGAATGCAGTGGGAGAATGGTTAAAAGTCAGTTAGCAGAGGATGGTTTCGATCCATTGACCTCTGGGTTATGGGCCAGCACGCTTCCGCTGCGCCACTCTGCTGTGGACTACGAGTTGTGACTCAAAGCTAGGATTCATGGTTTTGAACCCTTTGAAACTAATAATGTTTTTGCGCAATGCAACATTGTGGAAGAGGCGCGCATTGATTTGAGATGATCACCTTTGGATCATTTCACCACCCAAGTTAGAATGCAGTGGGAGAATGGTTAAAAGTCAGTTAGCAGAGGATGGTTTCGATCCATCGACCTCTGG